>NC_057869.1:24022338-24622338 GCF_019740435.1 Gambusia affinis | reverse complement strand
GATTTTTCTGCTGCAATAAGAGATGAATTTACTTTAAAGATTGTTTATACATCATTACCACTCATGCCAAAAGGTGTTGGCGTTTCACCATCGCCAACACCTTGGCGCCAAGAATCTTTTGAATCTTTTCAAAAGATTCAAAGTCTCGTCTTGCAAAGTTTAGATGAAGAAATACTTTTTTTTCTTGCTGTTCTCCAGCTGAGAACCGTCGCACTCGGAGCCGTGTATGCCCTCAGATGAGCAAACAAACACTGTCTTGCATGAGCGAGCGTACAGCTGTTGGTCCAAACGGCAGACCTCCGTTTTAAAATCTACAGGATGACAGAGCCACCAGCTTGAGAAACAGACAGGCCGAAGTGTAACACAAACAGGATGCTCAGCGCTGTTGGCTAGAACCGGAAAAACACTTGACTAGAAACAAACACCAAAAATCTGTAGCCTTTTAATCACATTAATCTTGTTCTTTGTTTGCTTTTTATTTTTATTTTGGGAGGGGGGGGTTTATAAAGATATTCACGACCTATTCATTGTATGAGCAACTAACAGAGGGGCTCATGTGTATGAAGGTATCGACAATATCTTTCCATTAATATATATGCTGCAGGAACAGTCTGTACAGAGCTATTCTTCCAGTAAAAGAATGTTTCCACTTCATTCTCAGACATTTACCTCGGTTCAGGCTGCGTCTCTGGTGTCCTTCATTCCACATACGTCAGCCTCATCAGGCCCTTCTCACTTCTGGTATGCACAGTTTCATTTAAAAAAAAAAAAAGTTTCCTTTTTTAAGTGTAATGGGTAGTGTTCAAATTGAACTGGCAGCTCGTGGAATCCCTCCCTCAAGACTATTTGAGGTCTGGGGCAGCAAGAACTACCATGCCTCCATAATCACAAACTGAATAACCACTAGGATCCTAACTCTACCTTCAACATTAAGTTCCAGCAGATTTAAAAAAAACAAAAACAAAGAGCTCTTTCATGCCCCAAAACAATTCACTATCTGTGAAGACTGTTGGATCATAAACGCCCCATCAGCGTTGCAGGATCTGGAGTTGTAATTCCTCAGAACCGACAGAACGTCAAGTTTTAGTTCCAGTTTCTTTAGATGAACATGGTACTCTCACACTTTTCACATGCTCCCTTGCATAAAACAACTCAGGCCTCATATTTCAGGCTGCTCAGAGGTCAAGGAGAACGGAAATCTTGCCAAGAGGGACACTAAAAGTTTTTTAGCATGGGAAAACAAGTTAAACATGGAATTTACAACTACAAGTACAGAAGTATGAAAACACTGGTGATAAAAAGCGTATTTAAGTAATAAAAATTGCATTTCTCCGTTGTTTGTTTGAGAGTATTATTGTTACAGAACCTTAATTTAGTTTACAAAACCCAAAAAAACTCTGTTGGGATAATTGGTTAATGTTGGAGTTGGTACTAAGGAATATTTACATTGCATTGGAAAAGCTGGACATGACCTTGTCAAATAGTAGCTGAGGTAATTTGCTGCAGGACACTTTATTTCATCGATCTATTGCATCACTGAAACCTTTTGCATTTGTCCAGCTGGTGAAAAAATAGCTGGGGAAAAAAAATAATTATAAATATGCACAGTTTTCATATTCCATTAAATTTTCCATGTTACCACCACAACATCACTGTATTTTACATGCAGTGATGCTGTACTACAAAGTACTCTATAATTATGTAGTGGAAGGAACATTTCTCAAAACTTTCCACTAAAAAAGAAAAAAAAAAATCCAACCCCACAGCATTCAGCCCCTTTTATTTTAATATATTTAAAGTTTTAGACCAAGGAACAAATCAGACAGTTCAGCAATAAAAAGCTATGAAGTTATAAAACGTCATTCGAAGCTTTGGACATCGTAGACAGAGCATTACACAGCTGGAAACCTACACAACACCTTAAATATGCAGCCACAGATGTAATGAAAAGGTTTAGATTTGAGCACCTAACTTGTTAGAATGGCTTAGTCAAAGTCCTGATTTAAATCAATTTGAGAATCTCTCCATCCAACCTGACTGAGCTTGAGGTGTTATTTTATTTTTTTTTATTTTTTTGGTACACAGGAGTTATACTAAGAGGTTGAACTAAGTTTGAGTTACTTTTTAGGTATTTTTTTAGTATCAGGTATTAAAAAATACAGAATTTAACCGGTAATTAATAATGAGGCAGTAGGGTGGAGATGAGAAAAATAAAATACAATTTAAATAGTTTCAAAATGACAAGAAAAAAAAATGCTGTGCAGTTTCCTTTAATGCTATTGGTGCAACTGAGACGTTTGTCTTTCATAAAACTGGATCCAAACTTTTTCTCCAAATACCTAATAAAATGAACACAGAAGCTTTTTAAAAGTCAAACTAAAAAAAAAATATATGACATGATGGAAGTTGAAACTTCACAAAAAGCCAGCACAATGCTTGCCAACAGACTCTGGGAATGCCAGAATCTAATTTTGGCCACCACATGGAGCCAGTGGACCTAATAATAGTGTGCAACAGGAATCAGCATCGGTTATGACGTAATACGATGGATGCAAGGAATTCAGGTCAAGGCTACAGTCTGTTTCGCAATTTTAGGTAGACGGGAGAAAACTTTGCGCAGCCCAGGAGAGGAACAGTAGATCACCGTCTTTCCAGGGAAGGAAAAGAAATGAGACATCCAACTGTCCTGCCGCCAGGTCTGACAGTATTTCTGCACTACGGCTTGTCAGCATCTGCTTCACAGTCATAATGTACTTGATCTCTGGATCTTAGCCATCAAACCCTTAAGGTAAATTTAACATGACAAAAACTAGGACATAAATCGGCACAAAGGAGTTGAAAGTTTGAATCAAGACCATCCAGGTGGATTCCTATTGCTTACCAAAGCCTAGAAATATGCACCGCAGCAAAAGTAAAGATATTTTTTAATCACCAGATTATTAAAATCCAGTTCTCAAAAAAAGTTTACATTGTAAGCAATATGAAGCTTTTTAATAAAACAAATAAACATTTGTGCTTATTTGGAGGAATGTTGACATGGATGTTTGATGAAAATGCAAACAAATTGACAATGAATGGATTTTACTGAATAAGCATGAGCAAACTTATAGAGTTTTAAACTGAAAGGTATTATGACACAACCGTAAACATGCAGGAAGAAATATCTGTCTCTTGTAATTTTAGAAGCGCTGTATAAATTGCTTCAATCCCTTACCATTTTTCTCCTCCTGCAGCAACATGTTGCTGAATAGTGTATCCAAATTGGGTTTGCTTCGGACCTTTGATGATTCTGGGCTTTCTTGAGTCAATATTGAAGCAGTCATGGAACCCTTGAAAAAGAGAGAAAAAAAAGAGAGATTCAATGTCAATGGAGTACAACCAGTTCTTAGAATAAACTTTTGCTTCTTCAAGTCGACACAAACATTTTCTGCATGACTTTGTCTCACATCATTGTGGAGGAATTTATCCCTCCCCACTTCTTTTCCCTACATTTCTTAAGTTCAACAAGGTTGGAAGACATTATTTCTCAAATCTTAGGCTGACCGCTCTTCATAAAAATTGGAAGTCGTACCTTATCGTACTATATATATATATATAAATATAAAGTTCATGTACCTATCCTCCACAAATTTCTCCGTCTCTCATTTTTAGAAATATGGCAGATAAGGGATTATTATTTTTTCGATCGTTTTCATTCTTTTCGATGCGCAGAAGAAGAGTACCTGTTGCCTTTTGTGCAAATGGGACACAACACTGTCCTCTATCGGGGATAGACTGAACTGTCTCCCTCCTTCGCATTTTTACTACATGCGCAGGTGAAAATGCGCTTTTAGTGAGTGAATACTGAACTCACGTTCATTAAATATATAAGATAGACTGTGAAACTTCAGAATACATAGAACATGTATATTTAAATGATTACACTGGCAATAACAAGAGAGGCAGCAATGGGCATGCGCCAACTGCCTGCTTCAAGTATGTTTGGCACAGCGCCACCAGTGGTGAGGCACTGCATCATCCTGGACTTCCTCCATTTGAACAGGCAATGCGTAAACTCAGTGAATTTTACCATAAAAACTTTGATATTACCAACAAAACCCATCTGTTTCACTTCCCATGCAGCTATTTTACTTATCAGGCTTAGAGGTGAGGGCTTCCCTGCCTTCCCTGACCGCAACTGTGGACATAGAAAATACCAGAAGAAAAAAAAGATTTTGCATAGATCTTTTTCTAAATCTTTGCATCCTATCAATGATAATGACATAATTTCCCTTTTACATTTTCAGAAATTGAGATTTTTTTTTTTTATGATGGTATGAGATAATTCTTTTTGGGCAAAACAGTTTAAGGTTCACTCTCCTATTCTAATGGCCTCAAGGTGTTGATTTCTTTCAGCTCCTGTTAGTAGAAAAAAACCAAAAAAACAAAGTATTTCAAATATCATCTCAAACTGAATAGGGATTTAATGAGACTTGTGCTTAGTGAGCCTCAGTGATCTATATTTGAGGAAATTAAGATGAGAGTAAAACAGTTTTCTCACAGTTTGTGTTGCACAGTGAAGCTGAGAACACAGAGGCTTCTGCTTTCGACCACCACAGACTTCCCACTGCTTTTATCTCTATGGTTCTGCTCCTCACCCTGTCGGTTTATTGAATCTCCTGGCGTCACGCTAAACATCCCCACTTACATTCTCAGTCCAATCCCCTCTGATCATGTTAGACTTTTTCTTCCTCTTGCAAGGGGAAACTGAGCAAAATCTAAGCCATGAGGTGAAGAAATGCTCAGCAAAAGTTGGACACATGTCGCCAATTAATCTACAAAGAATAACAGAGCAGATCTAATAGCAGACGAGAGACTCAGCTGTGTCTCTTTTGCCAACCGGGATGGCGAATCAGCGCTTGTTTTCACCTTGTGAGTTCAACTTCCTCTCTACACGTGGTCTTCCAAAATGTCCTCCTGATGATACCAACTGAGGCAGGAAGCACCACAAATTGTTTTAACATAGTTTAACATGTAACTACATGACACCAATATGATGCTGTCACATTCAAGTCTTAGTCAGGAAGAGGATGTGGTCTTTTCAAGGTGTCAGCATTTGGTGAAACTCTTGCTGCAAAAAAGAAAAATGTAATTCTAATTGCACGGCATGCATTTATTTTTTGTTTTTTTAAGATCGGTCTTACTTTTAAGCATATCTATTTTTTGTCTTACTTTCTGAACAAATCTATTTTTAGCATGCCATTGGAAAACTTTGCTTAGAGTCCTTCTCTATGTCTTGCAGTCCTTATTCCTTTGCTGTGTCAGTATGACCACGGCAAATGTATTTATTAGAATCAAGAGGTCTGAAGCAATCGAACTGATGGACAAGTATTAAAATGTATTTAAATAATTGAAAATGGTAACATTCCTGAATCTTAATGTCATTTAAAGGTCTCATAACGCTAAAACTCTGCTTTTCATGGTTTATCAGTAGATAAAATTTGTTTCTGTGTGCAGCTGTTGGCATTATAAATGCAGATCATGATTACAAGGCAGCTGTATTCCTTGAAGGAAAATGGCTCATGGACAGAAATGGGAAATTGGCTGCATTCCTTACATAGTGAATGTTTAGGAGAGTAAATAAACTGTCCAAACACACAGATAGTTAAATATCTGCTTCTGCTGTTTCTTTCTTTGCACGCATTTGTAAATTCCAGGACAAAACTGGGTGTTTTATGACAGCAGGAGTTGTCAGAAACAAGCCCAAACCACAATTTATGATTATCAGTTGTTTTCCACTTTTTGTCATTTCACCGCAAGCACATCACACCTTGATTGCCACGAGCAGAGACAAACGGTTCTGCTTCACATTTGAAATAAATACGCATCATGCCAATGCAAACATTTTCTGTAAACATTGAAACAAACCCATCATTCCCCATTTCCTGTTGTGTGAAGGGTCCACGTGTTTCTTTGTCTGTCATCCTGTCTCCAAACATCTCTCTGAAGTTTGACTTTGCCCAGAAAGATATAAAGGCTGACTGAAAATAGTTGGTCAGAAACAAATAGGTGTGTGCAAGAAATAAATAAAAATCAGCATGGCCCTTCTAACTATGTATCACAGGAAATGGAGGGCAGCGATCTGCATCAATTTTAAAGTGTAGCCATTCGGAAAAACCTAACTGTCGACTTTCAAGAGCAGAAAATAAAAGTGTCCCAACATACCATCTCTGCAGCTGAAGGTTTCTCCAGTTCCCATTTAAAGCTCCTGATGTGCCAGAGAAGTGTAATATTCTCGGTAATATCAGCAGTTTTGAATGCTGGGTCGGAATCTTGCCGGGTTTCCTGTGTACCGGCTTCAATGCCTAGATAAATAAACCTCAGGCGGGGGCCGCCGGTGTGAACCACACAGTCCGCTGCTGCCTTTGGCTTGACACCAAGCTGCTGGAGTCGCACCACAAACCCACTGACACAGAGCAGCCGAGTGGACGTGTTACGCAAACAGCTGGCTCCTCAGATCATCCACGCTGGATGACGTTTTTTTTATAACTTATCACATTTATTATTATTATTATTATTTTATTAACATCCCAGTGTCCATAGTGAGTTCTGATTGTAGGCGTTGCAGACGTATGTAGCTCATCCGAACACGTTTTTGACGTAAGAAAGAAATTTTGCAAGTAGCAATAGAGTATGATGATTTTCCATCGATTCCCGCTTGTGTTTCTTTCCAATATTTTTCCTCTGGAAAGATACTCTACTTCACAGTGGACAATATACTTTGAAACATTTTGGCACCCTTCCTCATGCCAAAGTAAATACTTTGAGAAGCATGGGGTGTCAAAAACCAGATGTTCTCATCCTGTGACAGCCAACTAGGCACTGCTTAACAAGCTGTTAACCCTCAGAGCCAACAGAAAGCCTGAGGGGATTTAAGGTCTCCGTGGCTGGAGAACATAGGATATACCAGCAGCTGTAACACATATGCATGGCCGAGTCAGAGACCTAAAGCTTGAAATTTGGATCGGCAGATTCTGCTTATTAGTGATTGATGTAATTACCGTAATTTAGCACTTCGAATTCAATAGCCCGTCAATTAAAGACTGGGATTCAAACGTTCGGCTTGTCTTTCATCCCACCTCCGGATGTCTTTTTGAAGTTTCCATTGCGCCGGAAAGGTATAAATGGTGAATGAAAGGCTGATGATAGGGAGCAAACATGCATAAGAACATAAATCCATTTGGGAAGTGAGGCATAATTTGAAAATGCAGCCATTTTTAGTTTAAAACACTTAAATAGCTATGATCTGATGACATATAACAGAAACATACACAGCTATCTTACAGAAGTAAGATAACAGTAATACAGAAGTTAGTCAATAATTTGTTATATATTTGGAATTTTATATATATGTGTGTGTTTGGGGGGCGGGGGGGGACTGTGTGTGTGTGTGTGTGTGTGGACACTTACCTAGCTGGGTGTGTGTGTGTGTAAATAAATAGTATTTGATTACTTTATTTAAAAAGTCATTTCTATGGTTATTTGTCAAAGTTAAAGATTGATCCATTTGATGCACACATCTACAATTTTGTTATAATTACCAAGAATAAGCATCAACCTTAGGCCACTGCTTGTTTTACCTGTTTAGATTTTATCTCTGTTGGGCCAGAGCTTCTTTTAGTTCAAGTTGTGCAGTATATCTTTATTTTTATCACATCCGCTCACCGTCAGCCACTAATCCTCCAGGTGCAGCGGTAATCTAAGCTGTTAACTCTTTCATAAATATATATACCTTCAACTAGCAGATACACCTCAAATCTCTGACAGAATCTGCTAAATTTGTTTGAGGCACTAGAGCAGAGGACACTGAGATGAAGGTGAGCAACACCTGCAGTTCTAGGCATGTTCCTCAGGTGAAAGAGCTCAGTAAATCAGTCACTTTATAATAAATTGATGGAGCTGCAGAGCGGGGAGAGTGGGTTTTCTGCAAGGAACCTTAAATGGGACCACCAGCGACCCCGTCTTCCCCTTCTGCCAGCAGCCATGTGGAAATTACAGTCACTGAAATGCTTCAAAGACAAAAGTGAATTGGGAGCATTTGCTAGGTTGCTGCACTCTAAGATGTGATTAAAGACTAGGTTAGAGTTGGCAATTATGACATCATGGTTTTCAGATAGTCGCATGCAAATCATCTTTCTAAAATCCAACAGATTTATAAAGTCATGGCTTAGGTTGCTGTTGAAATTTAAGAAAAGTTGTAATTGTAATATCAACTCATTAAAAAAATGAAGCTTTGGGTTTGAAATAAATGCTGCCCTAGGCAACCGGCATGGTACATCCCAGCATACATCGCTGTTAGCTACAAAAATCCTCCCAAACACTAGCAATGAAGAAAGGCGTATTTTAAAGTTCTAATATATAAAGACACAATGTAAGAGCGTGAAACAGTAATGAACTATGTGATGATTTACTGATGTTTTAATGTTTTTACCAGAGCAGGTAGCCTCACTGCCTCTTGTGTCTCACGTTTCCTGCCTTAAGGTCTTTGCTTTCAGCAGCTTGTGGAAGTTTGTGCAAATGAGTCTCTTTTGGAAGAAGGCAATTTCTAACCTCTTCTCCAGAAATAATACGAGAATAAATAAGTTGACTGCACTGTAGACATGCTTGTACATGTACTTACATGCCTTCCTTATTGTCATCAAGTTAACTTCACTTTTGTTTTGATCCTTTTGATTTTTTTAGGTTGGATCCATTTCAAGGGAATACAAAAGATCGGATTGCTCAAAGGAAAACTATTTGGGAGATTAAGGACGCCTCAACAGTTTTGCACTGTGTATAGTCAATCCCAGTCCTCAAAATCTGACTAATGACAACAACAAAATATATATCTAAACTCTTGATTTAAAAAAAATATATAAACATATAAAGAAACCTCTGTGAAAGTATTCCATAAACAAAGAAAAGTTGTAGAGTTGTAGATGAAAAGTAAATGGTGAAAAGACGTTCACATAACAATGTTGAAAGATAGGTCAGGTTGTTCAAATGAGTTAAATAATCCTGACTGTAAATATTTGCATTCATGCTTAATCTGGACAGGACTAATGGGCTAAAAACATCACACTTGCAGCATATTTTACTAGCTAAATAAATAAAACAGCTTGTCAGCCTTTAGCATTTCTTGCTGTTGTCATGACAAAAAAGATACAACCACATCTCTTCTTACTCACAATGCCTCCTCCTTGGGTTTATTTGATCACCTCAAAATCTAAAAGTCCAACTTAAAAGCTTTAAATGACCTTATCCTTAAATATTGTGTATATACACATGGCTACATGACCTGAGGCAATAACATTATGACATGGTCTAAAGCTAAAAATATATGTTTTAGCATAACCCCACTATATAGCAGATGACCTACAGCATCAGTCATCTCCAACTGTTGCAATTGATGACACTGAGTTCACTGCACCATAATGCCTTCCATTATCACCAGATCTCAGTCAAGGCAGCAGGGCTCCAACACAGAATAAGCAAAGTGTGCCTAATAAAGTGGCCAATGATTCAACATAGCTTTGTGGAATGCTATATTGACTCATATATTATAACAAGAAATGGAATATTAAAAATTAGACTAATAGGACATATGTCTAAAATTAATTTGAAAATAAATCTTTCACATTTTCTATCACACCAACTACAGTTCCGCTTATTTAATTATTCTAAGTGGATTCAGACACATTTTGTGCAATGATTCCACATTAGAATGGCCATGTCAGCTTCATTATTTCTGTCACATGCACTTTGTACCCTGTTCAAAGACATACAATTTATACTAGAGCCAGGACGGCCTGGTTTTCTTCATGAAGAGCTCAAAGTAAATGTCCATCAAGAGAAAGACATTCTAAGTTCACATTTGAGTTGACATTTCTTACTGGGATAGTGATTATGAGACTAACCCTGCTGTCTCCATCTAATATACAGCACATGTTCTCTTCACTCTCACCAGATTTCCACTCTCACTGCTATCTGGACAGGATCTTTGCCCCTGCAGTCACGGCAATCCAAGAGCGGTAGAATAAAATAAAGCCTGCCTTTTCGCACTCTTGCCAAAACATCCTTCACCACAGTCAGTGTGAAATCATACTCCACAAACTCCAGCTTGCAAGGTCACGCTCTCCCCTAATGTTGCGCTGCTTCAAGAACTTCCAAAATCAAACCAAATATTTATAACAGACTTCCTCCCATCATCTTCACAGCCTCGTACCATTTACATATAGCCTGAGCTGAAGATGCACTGAATTTTTCTTTCTGGAGAAGTTCCAGCTTTCCAGACTTCTAATAGGTTAATAACACATTTCTTTCTGCAAATAGCAGAATTAAGTGAAAAACGTCTGCAATGGAAAAATAAGCAGCCCATTTTATTTTATGGAAAACACGCAGAGATTTTAGAGTATGCAATTACAGTGCAGAGTGCAGTGAATTCAAAACCTACGTATTGTGCACTACTCTGAAACTAATTGCAATACATTTGAAGCAGTGTTGGATTTAATTATCTTTACTGCATGTGGCATCTCTAAATTTGTTTATGGGACTTCTTTAATGCTTTGTCTTTGAAATAATCTATGAAACGTCTTCTCGGTTCTTCCTATTAAGTGTTTGTGGCTTTCTTCTTCTAGCTCTATCTAGATGAGGCACCAGTGATGGCGCTCTTAAACGACCACAAATCTGGCTGTGCACCAAGCGTTTCAAGGCTTCTCGACAGACTATCTTGGAGACACATCAACTTTCACTTGGCAGAAATTGCATGTTTGCAGTGTCCGATAATGCACCACTATAGAATTTTTACTAGCGAATAAATATACCTTAATCCGCCAAGCATGCTGTGACTCATACAGACACTCCTGCATTTTTGAAACTGAAATATTGTGACATTCATAATATCATGACCTAAGTTGGTTTTTTGCTAAAAGTGATTTTTTTGTTTTTCCTAAATAATCATTTTATGGAGAAAAATAAAATAGAGGTGGTGATTGTTTTATATTTGCTGAAATCACTTTTGGCAAAAAAGAAAAATGATGTAGGTCATTATTTTAGGGAGGTGACAATATTCTCACCTTCCTAAAGATCAAAACAAGCCTGTTTGATCTTGAAAACTGAATATTAACAACATCAACCAAAAAGTTACACGGACTAACCTTTGAAAACATTTGCATCAAAGTTAAAATATTCAAAAGTGCATTCCTGAAGATACATAAAGTGCAAACAAACACAGTATGAGATACACAACTTTTACTCACCTAAATGTTGGCTGCAGATCCAGAGCAAGAGGAAGCAGTAGTACTCCATATGTTTACTGCTGCAGGCGTGGAGGTGATGGCGTGTTGGAGTAGTGACTGCTGTGAGGGTGTGCAGAAACCCAGTGGCAGGCACAGTTAAGGTTCGTTTCTGATTGACTGGAGTCAAAGCCCAGCCTATATGAGGAGAAGTAGGAGGGGACTGTGGGAAGAGGAGGAGGATGAAGAGGAGGTTCACTCTTCCACAGCAGGAGGAATACTCTGTCTTTTAAAAATGTGTTCAGCTCAGTTTAACTTGGCAAATAGAGGGAAATTACTTACTTTTAAGAAACTTTTTATTTTTTGTGTGTGGGAGAGGTTTTAGGAAAAGAAAATCAGGATTTGCATAAAGCAAACACAGTCTAGGAAATGATCAAAACAACGCCAGAGCAATACAACAGAAGGGCGTTGAGGGTTCATTAAAGAGACAAGCATGTGTGAGACATTAGACAGTACCAGGGTCACCGGAGTGGTAACTCTAAAAGGAACACTGTGGATCAGTAGCACCACAGTTCTTTTTCTCATTACAAACCAATCTGACTTCAGCTTGAAACTAAATGCCAACATACTATCATCATGACTCCTAACCACAAACTCACCAGTGTGTTAACAGCAGAACATAAATGTAGGATTTGTACGTTACCTCACATTCCTGCTGGTGAGCCTTCCGCTCCTGGGCACAAAATTTATAATGATCCCGTTTATCCTTAAGACGTAGTTTGTATGTATTGGCTCGCTTGAAATCAGCTTGCGGTGACCTGGTGGATCTCTTGTCATCTGCGTTAGACACAGCATGTCACAGCTGTTCTTCACATTTTCTCTTTAGTCTGGAGATAAAATCATATGAATTTAATTCTCTTTCTAGCACTCATTATTTCTTACTTTCTTGTGTCCATTTTTCTATTTTGCACAAAATGTCAGTTACTTAACACCAATGAGCAGCGAAATGCTTAATCAAGCCAGGTTTATGTCAGCGGTACTAAGTGCTGGGCAATGTGAAAACAGATACGGTAACCAATAATGCTTTGTATTTTACCAAATCCCATCAGTAAAATCATCAAGAATAATCCTCATCAAAAATACGTCAAATATGTTAATCGATGTTCCAGTTATTAATTAACTGGACTAAGACTAAACATGTGGGTCTTTAGTCTTGACTTAAAGAAACTCAGCGTTTTTTTTTTTTTTTTTTTGCAGTTTTCTGGGAGAATTAGAAATGAATGCTGCTTCTCCATATTTGGTTCTGGTTCTGGGGACACAGAATAGACTAGAACCTGAGTGATTTGAAAAGTTGACACAGCAACAGATCTTCAAATCATTTTGGTGCTGAGTCACTCAGCGATACAAAAGTATTTTAAAGTCTATTCTCTGAACCACTAGGAACCAGTGGAAGGACTTCAGAACTGGGTTTATGTGCTCTATCTTCCTCGTTCAGTAAGAATGTGAGCAGCAGTGTTCTAGATCAGCTGCATTTGCCTCATATTTCAGACAGACCTGTGAAAATACTGTTGCAGTAATCAATGAAACTACAAAAAAAATTTGCATGGATGAGTTTCTCTAGATTTTACGAGGACAATAGTCCTTTACTCCTGGAAATGTTCTTCAGGCGATAGAAGGCCGACTTTGTAACTGGCTTTATGTGTCTCTCAAAGATCAGATCTGAGTCCATCTCTACACCCAGAACTCGGGCCGGGTCACTAGTTTCTCAGTGAAGCTGTATGCTGCCTCTAGATCGTTCATTTTTAGTGCCACAGATGCAAATTTTGTCTCTGTTCAACTGAAGAAAGTTACGACACATCTACACATTGATTTATTCTAAGTGTCTGTTCAGTACTTGGAGCTATATATCTTGTCCTATGCTGGCAGCTTAAAGCCTACTTTATGTTTGACAAAAGTAAAGAATTTTTGTCGAGCACAAACATTAACATTGCACCAATGTCTTGTCATTGCATCGTTGGCTGTAGTTTGTTCTTGACACATAATCTGGGTAGAACTATTTTTTTTTATGGTACTTGACAAGGACTACAGAAACATGACAGTGGAAGGAACCTATGAGGACTTTTCAAGAATTCTTCATCTGAATTTTTAGTCAAAAGCAATGTTGTTGTGGTTCTTGCCATTTTAGAGCACATTTTTATGGTGGCATCATATGTACTAGTCTTTACTCGTGTACCTTGATGTCGCCATTGGTTTCACAGTAATGTTATCTTAAAGAGTTGTGATGTGCTTCTCTAGTCTCAAAAAGTATATCTACTGAATACAAACATTTTCAGAGTTGACTTAATTGCTTAAGTTTCTCTATTATTTGTATTTCTTCAACCAGCTGAATGGCAAACTGCAGCCAGCAAGATTTTGGGGAGAGAGCGCAGAGTTTTGGGGGAAAATTTTGCTCATTCCGTGTGCCTCTTTGGGATCTCATTAAAAAGAATTTAGCTCAGTGTAGAACTAAATTTAAGTGGTTTGGAAACCACTACTTATAAAGCCCTGTTAGAGCTTGATTCCAGCTTTGAAACTGCATGGCTTTGATGCAATTTTTGAATTTATTTTGGGAAACAAAGAAATGTAAATTTCACATCTAGCCATGTGACGTTTCTTTGGGTGCAAGTTAAAACTTCCATTATGAATCCAGCCAAAATATAATCGTCAGCAACAAAGCACCACAGGGTCTTAATCTCTGAATGGATTGTCGGCATAAACCTGATCTCCTATCCCAGGATGATGTCAGCATCTGTAGCCAATAGGACTTTAATAATGAATGAATGAATGATTTAAAGGCAAAATATATATACTTTTAAAAAAAAACTCCACTCTAAAAGTAACTAATAAAAGCCTATATTGGTCAAACCGGTAGCCAAAGTCAATAGAAGCATCTGAAAGGCTATCAAAATGCAGCCAAAAACAAAACAGAGTCGATCTTTCTCTGATGGCTGTCCAAAGAACCGACATTTATCTGAAAATCTCTCACGTTCTGAACGAAGCTCTTTCTGAGGCTGCAATCAAAGCCCATTTTTTAATCACAAAGAAACCACAGATCACCAAAAATCAACACAGCGTGTGTGCTGAACCTACCAAGCCCCTGCAGAAAATAAAAAGAACCAGGACTTGCTTTCATTAAGGGTGCTTAAAAGCTCATTGGATCTACTCCTTCTTCACCACTTCTGCTCGGTGAAGTGCTGTCCTCCTTCCCTTCACCTCAAGTCAGGAAATTAAGCCCTGTGCCTACTGTGGGACTGCCTATGTGAGTTACGTGTCTGCATAGCACATCTGATAAACATCTTGAAATGACTGTTAGGTGAGTAAAAGTAAGCAAAGTTCCACGGTTAAATACAGAGCAAACATCTGCATGTGAAGTTGCCGTTCTCCCCGTCACCTGAGCTAGAAAAATATCAACATGACATTCATGTTGTGAGTCGCACCGATTCTAAATTGTTTAAAGAGGAAAATGACGTGTACTTTGTCACATTATAAGCACAAAAGTAATTCTGCTTTGCGGGATAACAAGACAGAACAAGAAAGGAGCATTTTCAAGAAGCAGCATTCCCTGCTCTTCAAACAACATGGGCATAAAACATTTTCAAAATTGAAGGGGAAACCAAAAGAATTATGGCGGTTTGGTAGTCATTACAACATAACAGGTTCTCCATAAACATGAAGTCTTTCATAACAACAAATGTTTCATTCAGGATTGTGGGTGCACTCTCATTGCCGAAGAATCTCCTACTGTCAAGCTGCAAGACAAACGATGGATCTGAGAGGAACCTGCAATTAGTATTAAGTCTCTCAATGGAGGCTGGGTGCCAGTTCTGTTTGCAGCTCAAGAGGGTGCTGAGGACGGTCTCCTCTTCTCTGTCAGTACCTGAAATGATAACATTTTATTTACTGTCTTTAAGCAGCAATGGGGGTTTGAATCAGAACAGGCAATCTAAGCAAGGTGTGAATGGTTTAGTTTTATCAGTGCTTTATTCCTTTTCTTTTTTTGAGAAGTTTTAAATCTGGGGATTTAAAAAAAACTATATACTTTATACATATACATTTACATATTTGTATGATAATCATTGAAAAACTCTTGCTCCTCCCAGAGCTTACTACAGAAATACACAGCTTGAAATACAAGCTTGATCAGAAACAACCAGTCTGTTGCGCTACAGCTACCATCAATGTGAATGTTAAGGCTAATTAGCATGGCCACAGAAAACAGCAGATAAATAGTTTTCCTGGAACGGAAAGTTACTTCTCCCCCATTAGTACAGTTAGTAGCGCATACTAAATGTTGATAGACAACCAGGAGACAGTTCCTTCTCCTGGCTCTGATTGGTTGTTTTTGACTTTGTCATAATGTGGGTAGTGATCGACCCAATTGCATCAGGTTTTAGACGTAGGACGGAGTAGAAGATTTAATAATAAAAATGAAGAACAAAATCCAAGGGAACAAAGAGAGAACAGAACCGTAAATCAGGGAGAAGTAAGCTGGGAAGTAACGGGACTAGAGAATCTGGCTAGGAGTGATTAAGGAAGAGGTGTTTAAGTACTGGGGAAATTGAATGCTGAACAAAAGACCAAGGCTGATGAGCTAACAAGTTGCAGCTATGAGGGGAGAGCAGGAGGCACTGAGAACGAGTACAGTGGGGATGAGGAAATAATTCTAACAACAAAGAATGACTAGACTTAAAGAAACATAATTAAACTGCAGTAACTAAGAATAATCAAAAACAAGAAATAAACATAACTAGGAACACTAAGAAGAACTGAACTAAAGAAAAAATGGAAACAGGACCAAAATAATCAAAGAAAAGACCAAGGAACACAGAATAATAAAACTAAAATAAATAAGTCAAACTCTAAAACACTTAACCAGGGATCCTAACAGACCTGAAGAGGTGCATGTCTTCAGGCAGTAGCAGTAGTACTGGGATGAGGTACCATACTGTCACAACATGACAACAGTTTTACAAATATGTAAAAATCTATTTTTGCATATGTATAACAGTTACAAACTGCAGCTTTAAAGCCTTTTAAAGTCCCTCTGTGTGGTGCAGCCTGAAATCAGAAATGCACAGGAGATGCGGTTACTTCACCTTTTTCCGATCCCTCTTCAGCACAACTGTAAGTAATTACCTCAATCACCCCTGGATTATCAGTTTGGGATATATGATCCTCCAAGGCAAGAATTGACAAGTCCCTTGGGATCAGATGTCAAAAAGCTCATTTTCATGCTATATTCTGTTCATGCTGGCGCGGTGCCTCCTGTTGTGACCTGGAGTCCATCACTTATCATGCTGTGGTCAAGTTTGAGACCTCCAATGTGGATTTTCAGGAGTTCCTGGCAAGTTGGTTCAAAATGCTTCTCTCTAAGCTCTAAGCTCTCCAGCTTGATTTAAAAGAAAAGTGAAAAAAGTAAAATGTGACATATAAATGGTAAATTCTTTTTTTCTTTTTGCTAACATTTAAAAGCAGATTCTGGCTGGATGTGGTATGAAAAGACACTTAACCCTTTGTACTCAGTTTGACATGAAATCACACTTAACCTCTCCTGCTTTAGGTCGGGTAGGAAAACCAACATAATTTCTGTTTGTAAAATATCAGAATCACAAGAGTGAGAGAATGCTTTGAGATGAGGATACCATGATGCAAACAATTCGTACGTGACTTATTGTACGAGAAGCTCACAAAGACATGGCGTCATCATGTGGACTTCAAATTGTTTAAATGTATAATTTTACTGTATGTTTTACAGCTTCTCCAGTTATTCAGGCATTCAGAAAATAGAAATAATAACTGATGTCAACCAAAAAAGGTTTAAAATGTCATGTCATAGAGTGAGGAAAACATAGTTGTCTCTATTTTTATTTTTATACCATTTCAGTAAATAGCTGCCTTCGTGTTTCTGCCACAGAAACACAAACTTGTTAGAAATATTGTTAGAAATATCAGTTCAAGACGAAGACAAGATATCAATCCGAGATGAAACGCATAAGCACTTTGACATATTCTCCTGTGGTTGTGTGGGTGATATAAATTTTATAAAAACAATCTTTGAACATCTTTGGAAAGACCAACCCTAAGACTTTGATTTTAAAGCCAGGGAGGGAGAAAAACCTTTGTTATGAATTAAATTTCCCTCTGCGACTCCTCTTTCATTTTTCCTTGGGAAAGACCTCCCCGACCAGCAGGGTTCTGAAAAATCGAGACAATGAATGAGTGTTCAGTCAAAATGGTGAACCGACTGGGACAGAATGTCCAGATTGTCGGGGTGTGAGGTCTCCTCCATCCTCATATTGCATGTGCCGTCCCACTGCCCATATACTATTGTCAAAACCAACTCCTGTTATTTCTGGTACTTCCTGAGGATTTTCTTGGTACTGGTTCTTTAAACATTCAAGTCCACAAAGTGAAAGTTATCGCCCGTGGAGATGTAACTTTCCATTGATCACAGCCAAGTAAGCCAAAGGCAAGATGAAACAATGAATGGGTTTTAGGTAACAGTGCACTCACTAGCAATCCTCCAAGGAACTTCTTCAAACATGCTGCTGCTCCAGGAGCTTGTTGTTGATCTGAACAATCTGCTGTGGAGACAGCAAGGGAGAAACTGCAGCCCGGTTTCCGGCATGTACTCCTGGATAAACCATTAACCTGGAGAACGTGTTGGGGAGAGCTTCCTCTCAAGCGATATGGGAGGTGGAATGATGCATAATGCAAACAAGACAGTAGAGGGAATGCCATCAGATGAGAAGAGATTGGCTTTTAAAAATAGGACTTGTTATGAAAAGTGGAACTTCTGACAATATTTTATGTTCCAAGGCAGCATTAAAAGTTTCAAAGAAGACGAAATTACTGCTGCTCCCATTCTAGCATGAACTTGTCAGGATTGGCTTCTATTGGACAAATAAAACAAAGTTAAGGGCACTGGTCTTGGAGTGAATGAAAAATAGGAACTCAGGAATATGAATTTCTTACAGCATGCAATATGAGCCGATGTGAATGAGGTGAACTCGGCAGAGAGTGACAGGATCCAGGCTGGAAGAAATGTTGTGGGTTTTGTGCCGGTTTGCAGAAAACCTGTTCCTTTACAGCATGGAGACTGGTATGTGGATTAACTTTTGGTTTCAAAATTCATCCTGAAATGCTCTGACTGCATGCTATGTGCATGGATGCTTCACTGGATCATTCTTTTTATTTTAGTAAAATGGGTTTTGTCTGACACGGTAATGTTTGGTTGGATGTGAGAAAATCGTTTTTAGCCCTCCTGTAGGCGTTTATGAAGGTAGAATACTGTGTAAATAATCAGATGTACAA
The DNA here is from genome assembly GCF_019740435.1 of Gambusia affinis. Classification (NCBI taxonomy): domain Eukaryota; kingdom Metazoa; phylum Chordata; class Actinopteri; order Cyprinodontiformes; family Poeciliidae; genus Gambusia; species Gambusia affinis. The sequence continues at coordinate 24,603,733 of NC_057869.1, read as the reverse complement.
TATCTTTATAAAGTATAAGTATCAGCTCAATAACAATGGTAATAGTGACGATGAGCTGATCAGTTCTGTGACAGATTTTCAAGGCTCAGGAGGTTGTTTTCTATTCTAATCTAGCTATTCCACAACTTTATCCCTGATCTGTCAACAAATTATTTCTAACCAAGAAATTAAAGTAGGGCTGGCAATTATGGCTGAAAAACATATCACAAAATAAGCATTTCTTATCAGTTGATTTCGATAATTATTGATTTTTATTTTTGTAAGTGTCTGAAATACTGCCAAACTATTGGCATGACCTTTCCTGTTTAATTCAAAGTTTGCTCTCCAGATGGTTTTTTTGGATGCTTTTATATATATATATATATATATATATATATATATATATATATATATATATATATATATATATATATATATATATATATATATATATATATATATATATATATATATATAATTATTCCTTTTAAACAGTTATGAGGCACCATGACAAAACTTGCTGCTGCACAAGTTACTCAACAAATTGTTGCTAGGTAACCAAAAGGCAAGTGAGTTAGTTGATGCCACCCAACTGGATTAGCTAACTGTGAGGTCAAGTGGCTAAAGTCTTTCCTCTGCCTTCATCCTGGGAGTTCTGTGAGAATATAGAAAATTTTATCAGACGTATTATGTCAATCACATGTTTTTCATGATATAAAGTGTCATTGATTTTTTTTTTTTTTTTTTTTTTTTTTTTTTTTTTGCCCAACCCTAATTAAAAGCATGTATTATTTTGCCTTATAATTCTGAACTACATGGTTATAGTCTGTCACGAAATCGAATAAATACAGAGTAGGTTCAAGTTGTAACACTTTTGCAATGCACTGCATAAACACGCGCATCCCAAACATAGTGGTAGACAAGTAACTGGCACCAAACTAGAGCATTCTGCATTTGTACCAATGCACAAATAGTACAAATGGGGATTATCTGGATAATACAATAAAGAGGGGAACTTCTGAACAGAGCTCAGTCCAGAATAAATTTAGCTTTTCTCTCATATCAATCTATTCATAACTTTGGGCAATGTCCCTAGCTGATTGTATCTTGGTGTTTCAGAGTATTGCTTTTGGTGGGAATCTAAGCTTATTAAAAAGAAATTGAGTCAATAATTTCCAACCTGAGGTGTGTCTTTCAAAATGCCCAGAGAAATCCTAATTTGTTTTGGTTTATTTATGTGTTTCCTGGAAAGGAAGGTTGCAAAACTAGCACTTTGCTTTAAAAATAGCTGCGTAAGGGTATCAGTGCAACTTGGATGGCACTAACAACAACTTGGATGGCTTCCTCCAAGCTGCAGGCCAACCTCTGACTTAACTGGAAGAACTCCAGGCTCCTCTGCCTTTAACAACTTTTTGAAGCTACATAGTAAAACTTTAGTGACTGAACTTACAAAAAGTTGGTATTATTAACTTTATACTGATGATAAAACCTTGGGAAATCTTTTGATAAGGAAAATAAAAACTGATTTGTTGTAAATCATTTCAAAATTGTTGACATCCACTGCAAGCAGTTTATGTGGCGTTTTGTGTTGTTTTGCAAGTGAAACGACCTCATTAGTGGTTGATTACAAATGAGAAATCACAACACGTGGTTAAAAAATAAAATAAAAATAATAATCTAGAAGGGCCTCATGCGGAGAATGAAAATAGTAAATGTGTCTGCCTGACTTGAGTGAGTCAGTCTAATATTTCCAGATCCCTGGCAGAGTCTTATGCAGGTTTAGTTGTGCCAGTAGCAATAGTGGGTAACAGACTAATGTGGAAACTAAAGCCACACGCCACAAGATGAATGACAAAGGAACGCCGCAAAGCTCACACATCCAAATTCAGAGTAAAGCTGTGTCTCTCGTCACCCAGCTTAAGCAGAAAATCTCACAGCTCATATAAAGTTACTTCCATAGTCGCAGTATTGCCCTGAATGTCACGAAGGATTTTTCTCTCTCCCCCCCAGTTTGTTTCTTGGTTATGGGTGCACTATATTTCCAGTGGACAGGCAGCAACCAGCATGATCTCTATAACATACAAGGCATATTTCCTTTCTAACATGGTCACACAAAAAAACACATTACTCACCACATTCCTACAGCCAATCGTTTTGTGGTTGAACATAAACATCTTCCTCCGTCGTGTCTTCTTCATCAGAGCACACTCGCTCCATTGTCACTGCCTTTTGCTTTATATGACTTCTTTTTTTTTTTTTTATAGAAGGAAAAGCTTTACCACTTTTTTTCTTGGGTCAGATCTCAATGGAAAAGCAAACACTGTTTAATTTTGAACTTGCAATTTATTTATTGGATTTTATGAACATTTTACACGATCATCTGCTGCAATTAGACCCAGCTGAACACCAAATAAGGCTCAGCTCGGCAGACACAGCAGTTCCAGTCCTTGTGACGACAAATTAATGCTCAATTCAGCAGATCTTGTGGCATGTAACTTCCAAACGGGAATACAATTGAGTGTAACATTTTTACACCACTGGGGTGTAAAAATGTTATTTTACACCCCAGTGGCTTCTGTTCCAACCAGAGTCCACTATGTTTACTATGGTTTCCAGCTTGGGAGTTCGTTTGCTCTGGGCATGAGAGATTGAGTTTTCCTAACGATGTTTGTGATTTTGAAAGAACTCTTGGATTTGGTGTGATGGAGGTGAATGCTGCAAACAGGCAGCAATTTCATCTTTTGATTATGAGGAAAAATATCAGCTGAGTCGTGGATGCGATGAGTCGACTCCAGTCTAGACTGGTGGCCCATGCGTCTCAAGTCTGGCTCAGAACCAAACGGCATCCCACGTTCACAATGACACATACTTTTAATATGTATCTTATCCACTGTAATGGTTGTGAACAAAATATTAAGTCAGACCACCTACAACTGGAAAATTGTCTGAAATTTACAAGACCACAAACAGTCAGCGTGTTCAACCCCAGAACACTCATTTTTAGTGTCTGCAACATTCAGGAAACTAGTTAGGATGTATAATAAACTACAGGGCACTGACAGCTGTATATTTAGCCTGCATCCACAGAAAAGCCTACTCCAAAGTGAAATTAGTCAAGGTTTATTAGTTGGTGGTTCTGAGCAAGAACCTACTAACTAGGCACAAACTCTTCTAAAAGCCACGCGAACATCTTAGCATCTATGAAATAAATCTTTGAACATTTTAAGCGATAATCTGGACAAATTGAAAATGTTTGTGCATTGGGTCGTTTGGCAGAACAAAAGTCAGAAACACAGAAGGATTCCTCCATCCGTTTGTTCCAGTCTTCTGAAATGTCAAGCAAGACTATTTTCTGTATTTTTAACAAGAGGAGGTGTTGGAAAAACTAGAATACATCTTAATAGTTGTGGCCTTAGTGAACTTATTTGAAACAATTTCACATTTTACTGTTTTATAAAATATTAACTTATTTTACAGCTTCCTCCCACCCCCCCCAAAAAAATAACAATCTTTCCTAGTAACTGTAGAAAGCACTGTGACATGTAAAGAGCTCTATTTTAAACAGGTAGAACATATAAACAGGCAAAACTAACACCCAATATTTGATTAAGAAAATGTGGGAATCCAAGTCACTGGAAAAAGAAAAAAACGAAACCACAGCACTCCTATACATTTTACAAAACCCACAACGAGAGAGTGCTCCACCGAACAGCTGGTGTCCAGGAATGAATACCAGCAGAGACTTTTAAAACTTTTTCAATGATCCCGACCGCTCTATGATTTACTGTAAGAGGACGACAGGGTTCCTGGAGGTCCAGAGGCATCCATACGCCCTGGCATGCTGAGGATAGGTCCTATAGTCACAGGTAAATATGCTCCTTTCTGTATGCCCACAGCTGGAAGCCCCACACGCTGTTACACAGTTTATGAGTGCCGAGTTCATTCAGTACCTCAAGTCTTCTGGCCGCAAATATTTCTGCCGTTTCGATGTTTCTTTCTGTTCCTTTTAGACTAAGAGTGAGAGGTCTTCCCTTGTCATTTATAGTTTCTCAACTCTGTGTGATCAGAGAACCACAACCAGCAACAGTCACATTCAGACAATCACACAGGCTTTGTCTTCGTTGGAGGGAAAACAATCCGGGCTGTGCTGTGGTTTCTCTTTCTGCTTGAGCCTTACGTCCTTGTTGCTAAAACTCTTTTCACACAGATGTGACTTCATGTGGTATGATCACTCAGATGCCGTGTCATGAAGCTCAGTGCAGACAGACACAAGTGTCAGAAGAACAATCCATGCTGCTGGCAGATGGTTTTAGTCAAACCCACACAAGAACAATGAATCTTAAAAATGCTTGATGCTTTTGTAACAACCAAATCACATGACTTCTTTTGAGGTTAGATACTTTTTAAAATATCCATCCATTTTCTGTTCACCCTTGTCCCTAATGGGGTCGGGAGGGTTGCTGGTTCCTCTCCAGCTACGTTCCAGGCGAGAGGTGGGGTCACACTGGACAGGTCGCCAGTCTGTCGCACTTTTTAAAATATATATGTGTATATATTTAGATGACTTCAGGACAAAAATGCTCAAATATAAAGGTTTTTTTATATGATTTGAGAAAATTGCCTTCAGATTGCTTCATGTGAGGGCCGGTGGAAAGAGGGAAATGCTCATATTGTACAACACAGTGTGACTTGTTCCATGTGGCACAAACATGCCAGCAGTTCCAGGCGGCTGGCTCTAATCAGCTTCTGCATGCATACCAGCTCAATCAAAAACAGTCAAGAATCTGGGCTGCAGTCAGTCCCTTGAAGTTGCAATGAGAATCTGGCAGATTAAAAAATATCCAAATACAAGACAAAAAGAAAAAAAAAAGTCAAGCGAGAAACCTCAATTTATTGAACGCCAAGTTTTAAGAGCATTTGAGTCACCAATCTCACCTTCAAAAGGAGACCAGCGTGATCAAAAGTTGTTTGTTTTCACTTTAGGAGAATTTCGGAACAGACTTTAGCAAAGGGTTCAATAGCATTCCGTGGCTTTTAAGATAAGCCGCGGCCCGTCGGACCTGAAGCCGCGAGTGAAAACTTCAGGCTGCCCGACAAGCTGTGTAAGCAATGGTGGGAGCTCCTCTAATTAAAGAAAGAGCATTTGACTTAGCGCTGGCCTAGGACTTAGCCTGTCTGTGTTTGCTACTTTGGACCACACAACCACATCAACCCCAGTTCTGGTTCCGTCGTTCTTGTCGATCAAAAAGAACCTGCTCCTGCAGCCTCTGACTCTGGAAAGGGGCAGTGAAGTGCAGTTTGTTTTTCAGGTTCTGCACCAGGAAGGCCAGAAAAGGGCTATTTGTGTATATTAAACAACATCTAGGTGGGGGGGTTTTTTCAACAAAATCATCATGAGAAATGATTATTCACGCTGCAGCTGGCTCGTTACTTATGGAGGATTATGAGGAGCAAATGTAGATATTCACATCTTTGCATTAAGACTCATACACCGTCCCCGTCATTGAGGCTGACACACAGATAGAGTTTCTATGAATATGTTCTCTTCAGCACTTTTGTAGGACAGCAAAGCCCTGAGATTTAAAGCCACAAGTCAGAAATTTGTGTCGTGCCAACATCAAATCCCTAAACTTGGCCTAACAGGGCATAAAACGCATTTCAAATTCAATGGTAAAAACATTGACGACCAAAGGAATATTTATAAGGGCAAATCCTGCCAGCTGTCTTATCCAATCAGCTCCTCAAATGGTCCTTTGAGAATTATAAGTTTGCAATGTGCTTTTCTCCTGCTTACTGAATTTTATTAGACCCAAATATATAGCTCCGGGATATTGTTAAAAAATACAAGGACTAAGCAGAAACATTGTTGAGGTTTCAACATCTGTCTTTCTGCTGATGTCCTTTAAATAGTGGACATTTGCTCCGTGATATGATAGAGTATATGGGACAAAGGGTATCTCTTTTGATTATCACATATTTGACAAGAAGCTCTGTGTTGTTTCCAGCTATTTTTTTTCCAGGTTAGGTCTCACCAGATTGCAAAAGCCCGTTTAACTGCTACCACATGTTGGGCTTTTGTTAGTTAACGTATGTGTGCGTGTGTGTGTGTGTTTCCAGACATCATGTGGCGAGTGTGTGTCTGAGAGAGACAGATACATAATGGCAAAGGGGAAAAAAATGAAAAATTATACACAGCCACCTTTTTGTTGGCACAGTAAAGATGAGTGAGAAGCACTAACATAAAATATTTTACTGTAGTGGCATGAACTGATTATGAGAATTTACAGCATTCATCCAGCAGTAATTTTGATTTTATTTCACATCTCTTGGCTTCCAGATTGCTTATGGTGCGTCATGTCCTGAGTATTTGGATTTTTTTGTCCACCTCATGTTCTCCTGCGTTCTGTTCTTTGTCATTCTTGTCATTGTTTCATTGAAACTACCGTCTAACTTCTGACTGTCTGCATCTTTGGTCCTGCTCCTGCACACGTCATGGCATGGTGATGAGATTGATTTTTATATCAGAGGATAACTTTGTTTGTCACTGTTGTTTTAAGGTTTTGTGTTATTGCTCTACCTATGGAAATGGCTCAATATAGGCAAGAAGCTGTTTTCATATGACTTGTTCACACCTTCTAAAAAACAGAAACATTCATCTTACTTGAAAGGCAAGCTCTCTTGTCTTTCTGATTTTAATGAGTGGCCAAGAGAATTTGATGCATGTCATTATATTTAAAATCCGGGGAAACAGAAAGACATGGAACACAATATAAAAATGCCTATGTACTCTGATCAACTAAAAATAAAAAGCAAAATAAAAAAAAAAATAAAAAAATGGTATTCAGAATATAGGTGCCATTTTTCGAAGACTTGTCAGTGAAAAATTAGGGGTTGGCAAGAAAAGGATGAGTTTATTTTAAGGCGTCAACATATTTTAACCCCATAACTTGTTGTTTTCAGACGTGGCTCATGTAAGTCTCAGTCAAGAGAATCTGAATGCTGTCTTTTATACAATTTAATCATTATTATGTTCAGAATTTTTTTTTTAGACTAACACGCTGTAACTATTAAATTGTCTAAGTCTGACTCTGATTAGTAGATCAGCACCTGTAGACATCTTCTTCCCCAGAGGTGCAGGATATAGAGGTTCCTTCAGGACCAGTCTGATCCAGTTTAGATGTACAAACTCTTCCCCAGCTCACTCAAAACTAGGACTGATCGCCCTTTTAGACGATTTGATTTTGAGAAATGCTTTAATTTCCATTGTGTGCCACATCACCTTACCAGTAATATTTCCATTTTATTTGAAGTGCATCTTAGTATTAGTGTTGATTCAAAATAAATACTAATGATTGCTCTATGGGCAGGTTAAAAATGCATCCTTCCGACTTTGAAAGATTGTGATACCAAGATAATTTAACCCAGCACAACTACACCCAACAGCAGGGTTGAAAAAATATGACAAGGTATTTTAAAAAGAGGATATTAAAGAAATCACATAAATTAATACGTCTGAACTGCAAAAGTACAAATGCATCTGCTGTTGACACTGTCATGAATCAGAGGCAAATGATTGGGACTGGAACTAGGAGGACTACTTAAATTTGCCCCAGTGACCGGCAGGTGAAAAATCAGAGAAAATGAGAGGTTCAGGAAAGGAAAACCCTACTGGGAGAAAAGACTTGTATGAAATAAAATCTAGTGGAAAGACACTGAAAGAGAAGGCGTTGCTTTTGTTGTTTACTCATAGCTGTGGAAGGCATCATAAGAACAGACTCTGAATGGGCCGTAAAGATTTATTCTCATTGGCAATTTCCTTTTTGTGTGCGGAACGTCAGCGAAGACTTGTTAGATGGTGTACAATTTTTCTTTTGGATACTCTCCTTTGCTTGTCCTCTCTACCTTTTATCCCATAAAGAAAGTGTGTGTGTGTGCTTTTTTTTTTCTTTTAATTTGTTGTAGAGTGCAAATGTCTGGAACACTGATCTTTGCACCAGAGAAGCTGAAATTCGAGCCCCCCTACATTAAAAGTTCCATGAGTGCAACAGTTTCTGTGAGGGTAAATCATGTGGTTGCCTAGTGTCAGAGAACTGGATGAAACGCTGCCATTCTGGTGGTTAAGCGGGTTCGAAAGCGTAGCATAAATTGCACGGAAGTGCATAATCGCCTGACAATGCACCTTTCATGCATATCGTCATCTTTCCCACAACCCATTCATGTCTCTCTTTCTCCCTCTGCTGTCCGCAGAACAGCAAGGCAGATAATGTTAAATTAAAAGCAAGGAGCAGTTAGTGAGTTGCTTTTAATCTAGCAGTAGCACGAGTCATGTTTGCTTTTAGTAGAATTAGATATTTTAGATGTTTGGTTTGGCAGGAATCAGTGGTTTATAAAAGGGGAAACGCGCCTATGAAAGTAACATGGGTTTATTTCATACATTCTGCATTCTGAGATGCTGGAGCTGCGTCTTTTCAAAAGGCCACACTGTTCTCCTTAAAATACAAATTCACTCTGCACCTTCTGCCAATTGTGAGTGTAAGCTTTGCAATGGTGGCCACATGCTTCTGCTGTGAAATAATTAGGGAAATATTGTCTTTGAACTCTTTGGAGATTGTTGGATACCCTGATATTTTATTAACAGCAGGTAAACATCTCAGCTAACTAAAACTGCGCCAGAGATGCTGGATTGATGCAGGAACACAGAAATAAGCGGATTAAAGTTTCAGAGATCCTTGGGAGGTAGAAAGTTTCAACTTGAATATTACAGAGTTGGAATTAATCTGGAAGTTACCAGAGAAGAAGATTCACAGGTGGGGAAGCACCACTAATGGCCGTGCACAACAAGATGATTGTTGTGATTTCTCAGTGCCACTGGAACCTTCATCTCACCATAAACCTTGAAAGTGTGAAATATTTATGTTCTGAAGTCATTGCCATATTCTGTCCATTTCTCTTAGTTTCTTACAAACTTCCATTAGTTTATTACCTTTCTCTTGCTCTCTGTCTTTTGTATAGTTGTATTTATTTTTCTAAGCTTATTGTCAGGCTTTAGAGTGTTTTCACACTGGATAGTCCTGCAGACTTCATTGAATTGGGGATGAAAATTGCAACATTTGTTACATTTTCAGCAGGTGTGGTTCTCTTTGACACTGCACCGTGTTAAGGAGACAACAGGAAAACCTCAGAAGAAGATATGAGAACAACTTCCTTCTTCGCAAAATGTAAATAAAAATTAAACAGTGTCCAATTTTTGCGGTTGTGTAACAACTCTGTGCCACAGTTGCTACACATTTCATCTGATTAGCTGTCTGGTTCTCATTGCACTTTACTACAATCGCTCAGTAATTAAGCTTATTCCTGACATCTGTGTTCACTCACACCATTCATCTGTTTTCTATGGTTCCTCCCTCGTTGTCCGTTCCAATCTATTGCGTTTCTTTCTATCCGTGTTCTTTGTGCTGCACCAGTTAACAAGGCCTGTAAATGTTTTCTACTATTGCATTTTCATCATGGACTATAAAAGTGGCTGTGTGGGCCTTGGCTCTGACATGACAATTCTAGTTGGCCTTAATTGTCACATTACATGCAATGCCGCTGCCCGCGGATCCACCAGCTGTTTGCTAATAGCTGTTGCCTCTAGTCTGGTGGAGCTGAACTGGGGAGGCACAGGAGAGCCGTGCTCCAGGTTAGGCCTTGTATAGATAGACAGCGCCGAGAGCTAGCGTTTAGGCACCCCGGAATGGCTGCCACAGGCGACGCAAAGATTTCTCAAATACGCATGAAAGAATCAAAACAACACGCCAGGTATGTTTTTGGGAAGGGAATAACATAAAGGTGAAAATCGATACTCCCGCCTAATGACATGCTAAAAATGCTACCTATAAATTTTAATTTCTCCAACTGTAAAAACTCAGCTATAGTGGTTAATTATGTTAACCACTGTTTAACATCCTAGTAGCCTGCATTGTTTAACGCCACTAGTAAAATCAGCATAAACTTAAGAAAAGTTAACTTGTACTGTTTTTAGTGCTTTAAAAGAATGTCTGCTTCAATTACTAACAGGTGAGATTCTCTCATAATTAGGTAATGCTGATGAATTTTAAATGGCGATTTATAGTACACTTTAAATCGGAAAATGTACAACTTTAACTTGGAGTAAGAGTATTTATGTTTACAATGTTTTCCCCCATATAATGTCAGCTTCTGCTTGATATGAAACATAGAAAAGAGCACATGTGCGACTATGGTTTTATTTCACTTTTTTAAGTAAATGTGCGTTTTTCTTTCTCATTCTATAAAAATAAATACAGTTGTGCAGGCAATTACACAATATGATCACTAGATGGCGGTAACCTGTTACATTAGGCCTGTTTTGATCCACAGACGCCAGATGGTCAAAACTATGGACCAAAACTGACATAATAAGAAATAAAAGGATAAATACATATTTTCTTTTTCCTTGTCCTTACACAAAAGTTTCTGTGAAGAAATGTATACATGTTCTTTTTTATTTCCCCCAAACATGCATTTTTGTCAAGAAAAGTAGATATTTTGTTTTCTCTTTTTCTTATGCAAGCCCTCCTCCTTTTGTCATTGCCTCCTCTCCTTTCTCTATTTCTTTTTTCTGCTCCTCTGTGTGCATCTTTATGTTAATGAGGAGAGCTGCGTTTCTTCGTCCAGCTCCTCTACTATTGGCCAATAGAGCTTTGGATCCAACGTTACTGCGTAAGACGTTGTGGGGCGTTTACGTCTCGGGCAGTCGCTCGGTGCCATCTTTACAGGCCACAGACCAAAACAAACTTTATCCTGGTGTTTTTGTTGTGTTACCGACTGCAGTGAAGTTAGTTTCGAGTTGGATATTGGATATTCCAATATCCGCTGAGCAAGCGGCCTTTAGCTCAAGGTTGATCCGATTTATGAGCGCTAATTTCGGCCAGCCGTTCTCAAGCTCCCTCCTCAAGCGCTCGGAGGTTCACTTGGGGACTTTCAACAAATTTCCAAACCAAACACTCCTGACAAACAAACGTTAATAAATACCTTACCTTGTGACCAACTGATACAAAAAAGTGGTAATTCATGCTTTTACATGAGACACACTACCCTCTATTAAAATGTCAAGTCATTTTCAGTATTTCTAATAATTTTAATATTAAATTATACAATGTTTTCTTCAAAAGCTTCCATACATACATTGAATACAGATGTTCTTTTGTGACACATGTGGCTCACATGTGGCGGTAATATTTGAGACATGGTGGTTTCTACAGTTGTGTAGGTCACCAACTTTTCCACCAACTCCCTGCAGATTATGTGTTTTCCTTCCACACCTTCTAGCATGGAGTGAACTGGAATTGTGTTATTTTTCCAGGATCCCTAGAAATCCGCCACAGTTAATTCACCCCAATGGCACAATTGGTAAGTTTAAAACAATGTACTGCCTCGTGAATGTTCCTTCTAAATGACTTAATTTTTAAGTATTGTCAGTGAAGCGAAAAGGAAATAACCAGTGAGCGGAGTAATAACATTTCTTTGTAAGTTCTTTATCTTAGCTTGAAATAATACTTAGCATTCATGACATTTACGACCTAGATAATGTGTATTTTCTCTGTACCGTCTCCTGCAATTTAAAGACACTCCGCCTCCACCCAGAAATTGCACACAGACACAGGAAATTCTATTGTTCCAGATAGGAAATGCTGTGACTGGGGGGTTAAATGACAACGAGGTTGAGGAAAGACACCACCAAATGAAAATTTAAGTGTACGTAGTAGAACAGGAGGGGGAAAAAATCCCAATAGGTGCTAACTAGAATGAGCAGATATCTCATAGCATTGTTGAGTTTGATGTTTAAGCATTTAGACATTTACACACAAACTCGTAACAACTTTTATAGATCCACAACAACAAAGACAGTATTGTGGGCTGCAGGCGCAATAAAGAAGTGTGGGAGGATGAGCCATGGAAACGGTGTAGGAATTTTGCCTTGTCCCTTTTTTTTCAGACAGTATGATAAAGATGTGTTACTGTGCAAGAGTAGGTGTTTGCTTTTTTGTTACTACACTCACTTCCTATTGGGGAAAATCCAAATATTGTCCAAAAGCAGCAGAGAACTAATTTAAACTTCAAGTGTAAAACTTCGATTCTGTCTTAATAAAATACACCGTGTTCCAAATTATTATGCAAATTGGATTTAAGTGTCATTAAGAAATGTTTTTGTTGTGCTACTAATTTTACAGATGGTATTTTGTGTCAGGGCTCTTTGAATCAGTATAATTAATTTCAGAGAGCTGGTTGATTAGTTTATCTGAGCGCAATTAAAGGAAATCTACCTAAGAAGGATGTTCCACATTATTAAGCAGGCCACAGGTTTTAAGCAGTAAGGGAAAGAGAAAGGATCTCTCTGCTGCTGAAGATCATCAGATAGTGTAGTGCCGTATGAAAACATGAGATATTTAACTAAAACTGAAGCGTTATCGTCGTGCTGTGAAGAGATTTGTGGCTGATTCAGAACAAAGATGGTTTGTACAGATAAAGACATAATGAGGAAGGTTTCTGTTAGACAAATTCATCGGATTAAGAGAGCAGCTGTTAAAATGCCCTTAAGCAACAAACAGTGATTTGAAGCTGCTGGTGCCTCTGGAACCTCAAGGTGGAGGATCCTCCAGAGGCTTGTGGTGCATGAACCTACTATTGGGCCCCTAACCAGAGCTCACAAGCAGAACCGGTCCCAGTGGGTCCAGCCGTACATGGAGATTAATTTTCAAACAGACTTGTTCACTGATGACTGCTGTGCAACCTTGGATGGTCCAGATGGACGCAGTAGTGGATTGGTGGTGGACGGCCACCACGTCCCAACACGGCTGTGACATCAGTAAGGAAGTGGTGGAGTCATGCTTTGGGCTGAAATCATGGGGAGAGAATCATTGGTCGGCCCCTTCAGAGTCCGTGAAGGTGTGAAAATGACCTCAGTGAAGTAGATGGACTTTCTGACTGATCGCTTTCTTTCATGGTGCAAAAAGAAGAGCTGAACCTTCAGTAGCAAAATCATCTTCATGCATCACAATGAATGCTGCAAGGAAAACCACTGTGTCATTGGCTGCTATGGGCATAAAAGGGGAGAAACTTATGGTGTGGTCACCATCCTCCTCTGACCTCTGACCTCAACCCTATTGAGAACCTTTGGAGTTTCCTCAAGCAGAAGATCTGAGGGTGAAATGCAGTTCATATCAAAACAGCAGCTCTGGGAAGATTTTCTGACATCCTGCAGAGAAATTCAAGCAGAAACTTTCCACAAACTCACAAGTTCAATGGACCAAGAATTGTGCTGTGATACCAAAGAAGGTCCAATGTTAACATGTAACTCTGTCTGTTAAGATGTTTTTGATTGAAATAGCTTTTGATTTTAGTACATGTGACCACTTAATGCTGCACATTCAAAGAATGACCGTTTGCAGTTCTTTATAATCCATAAAATGTTTAGAAAATCTGCTGTGCATAATAATTTGGAACATTTTGAGTTTTTTATTTTTGAAAAAAAAATACTATTCTCATGGGGAGTTTTGTTCAGTAAAATTTGATTTATACTGTAATAGTTCATGACTTAAATTATACTGATCATCATTTGCATTGACCATTTAAGAAAATCTGGGATAATATCACTTTCATAATAATTTGGAACACGGTGTAGTAGTAACAATACTAGATTCTAGTAAAGTTGCTAAACAATTATTTTACATGCATCCATTGCCTAAAGGTTGTTTAAGTTTTAATCAAACAGCTCTCCATATCCTGTCTTCAAGATCTATCGTACTGCAAACGATAGACACATTCCTGCTCATTTGAATAAAATAACTCAATATCTGGTTCCTGCAGAACTTGTTGACATGTTGAAGTAATTGAGGCATTTGATGCAGCTGTTTTGGAACAGGGATCCATTTAAAAGTTGCAGGACAGTATTTTTCATGGACTGGTGTTGAATACCCTGCTGGAGATACTGGCGTCTCTTGATTCTGGTTGTACATCCTCCAAAATCACACATAAAGGAGGTATCTACAAGAGAGAGTGTGTCCAGGATCTGTCTTTACTGTTACAAGATCCTTATGTGGTCACGACAGGCGGAAATTGATAAATCATCACTTCTAAGTACGACACCTGGATCCTCTGGTTCGGTCAAGGACTGATTTCCAAAAGAAGTCCATCAATTTCCACTTGAGGACCATGACAGATGAGCTAACTTTAACGTAGACAGCAAAATTTTCAATTTCATGCTGAAGGTCAGAGCTGAAAGAAGTAAAGATGGGCCCCAGATGTTTTGGAAGCCGCACGTCCTCCTATTGGAGAATACCCCTCCATGAACATCCTCGGCTAGATAAATTGACTTCATTTGTTCGGAGGGCATTATTGTTCATTTAATTTTACGTCGTCTTCTTGAATTAAAAAGAACGTCACATTCATTTTCACCATTTGACATGCCTGAGTAGCAGACTGCGACACAGCGTCCAACTCCCTCCCTCCCTCCTCTGTTTCTGCAGTCTGCTCCCCGTCCCAGCCAGGCAGCCCCGCTCCCACCTCCTCCGGCAGCCCTTCCCCACTGCTCATCGATAAGCTGTATTAGCCCGTCGCTAATCATATTGCGAGCGGCGCGGAGCGGGAAGAGCTGCGAGTGGCAGGCGGGCAGGCTTTGCGCGCATCATCTCTGTGTGGGTGGGTTTGTGAGTTAGCAGCTAGTGAGGGAGGAGGGGTGTATCCTAGCTGGGAGCTTTTCCCTGTTGTAGTAACCAGCCACACGCCGACTGCCAGCTATTACTTCACTGCAGCAGGAGTCGGGTGAGCCAGACACACTAACCTGACTGTCCCCTCCTCTCTCTGCTCTCCCCTCTGCATATTCAGCAGAGCTGCCCTCCTCTCCTCCTCATCACTGTGCCACTCCTGCGGCGCTCTTCTCTGCTTGAAGGGGACGTTGGCCTGCTCCTCACCCACTGGTTCTGCATGACTGTCACAAAGGTAGGGAAGACTTCAATTCCAGATGCAACTTTGACTCTGTCTTAAAATTTATGCCAGATGTTATTGGTCAGGGTTATGCTTTTAGTGGATGATGGAAGAAGAGCTTTTAAGTAGTGTTAAAGTTGAGCAAGGTTGCTGTTGCTGCCTCAACAATGCCGATGGGATCAGCTTACTGAAATATTTGTTGTTTTTAATTTGCATTAAAATGTCATTCTTGGCAAGTTGACACAACTGCTGGTGTGATCTAGATCTGCTGCTCTTTCTTGAGGGGAAAAAAATCCACTGACAGTCATATGATTTTTATTTTTTATTTTTATTTTTTTGCCAACAGCAGCAGGAATGAAGTGTGTCCCTTTACCGTGTTGCTTATAAATATGACAAACAGATGAAACTTTATGGAGAATAAATCTAAATTATGGGCTCCCCACCAGGTAAATCATAAAATTCCAGCTAATGGCTCTGATATTTGCTCAACTTTAAAGTGGGAGCTAGAATTAGGTTTGTATCAGTATGATTAGTTTCATGGTGCATCCTCTGGGAACGTGTGTAAATAGTGCAGTGCCCATTCAAGGGGAACTTACCAATGTGCTTGGCTGTGTTTGTGTGGATATTAGTAGCCTGTCAGTGTGTGTTTTTGGTTGCAGTCTGTGCTTAACATGCAGCACCCAGATGAATCCTCTTAATCAATTACTCTGGAGGGAGAGAGGAAGATGCACACAGAGAGGAAACTGGCACACCTACTCCCGTGTAGAGACTTAACCTGGACCAAAATAGATGACCTACTGTAGACATGGGACAATGGCCTATTTAATGCACTGGTGGTGACAAAACACCTGCAATTTCCTCCCCAAAGTTTTGATAATAAAGAATGACGATTCTCTCGTTTAGAGCTGCAGTCTGACTCAAATTTACAGACAGCTGCTTGCAAAGTCCGTTTTCCTGGCTGCGTGAGACATTGTGTGGGAGGTCTGTGTTCTGCTGTGTAGGTGAGCAATCTCCACTATGAGATCTGGACCAGGAAAAGGTCAGGTGTTCATGTTTGGCACTCAGCCATGAATTAAATCTCACGGTAGTCGAGGCCAAAAGGCACTGGAGAGAATTTTAATGAATACTGCCTCGCTTTTGTTTTATCTGGCGTGTTGATTTCCTAGAGAAACACTGAATCAAATAAGGGTAAAGAAGAAATAAAAGAAAACAGGAAGGTATAATGGCAGATTTCCGCGTGGCATCTAAATGATGATGATGATGAATGTCTTTGTGGGAGATGCAGTGAGAGACTCTAGTGAGCTGTTTTCATGGCTCTGCCTGCCAACAACAGAGAAGTCACCTTGGGATGGACACGGGACACGAGCTGCTGTGCTGACAGGACTAAACAGCACAAGGACCCAGAGAGGCAGTTTTGAACGAGGGAAAAGCTCCTGCAACACAACAAAGCTAGATCTGCATAATCTGGCCTATACTTTTTAAAATATACCAAGACCAGCCTGTCTCCTTGTTCTATTATTATTATTACTTAAGTGTAGGTAAAAAGTGAAGAATCAGTCACCCACTATTTTATTGGCAAATATTCTGTGCTTGCTCTCAGGCTCAGTCGCCCTGGATGGTGAGCCATATCTAAGTGGCTCACCATCCAGGGCGACACTCGATGCTTGGGATGGGGTCAGATTTTGAACGGTGGTTATTTCACCTCTTTGCCATGTCATACCTCTGGTTGTTTTTTTGTTTTTTTTTTAATGGCAGCATTTGGATGATTTGCACAAATCCTACCAACAAGGAGTTTATTTTGTGCCCAATTTGACAAACTGATTTATTTATTTTTTGTACATTTTACTTTAAGCTTGTTGTAAAGGAATTAGGTTTTGTTTCTTAATAATTCATGTCTACCAGTAGCGGGGTCATCTCTCATGTTCCTTATTCTGACAGAGTTAAGTAATCCAAACAGGGATCAGAAAACAATTATAAAATCTATAGAAAGACATATTTCAAGTATAAGAAAAGTGAGGATTTTTTATAACCATTAATTGTCATATGTTATGAAAATACTGAGATATTTATTGCCATACAATGATTTGAATAGTCTTCACAATACATTGTAAATGTATTATTGCAATAAATCTGTTTTTGTTTCCCAGTAGCTCAATATTTTTGTTTTATTGCAAGCAGGAATAGATTATTTGAAAGTATTGTCAAAACTGTGAAATCCTTAAACATTATTACATGTTTTCCTAATATTATGGCCTTAGCTTAGATGCATGTGTATGACAAAGTAGGAAAGAGCAGAAATGGCAGAAGGTAGGTTAAAAAAATAAATAAATCAGTATTTAGTTAATGTACAGATGAACTCGCCTTGAGACAATTTAATGTCACTCAGTTCAGTTGTCAGTCAGTTCTACTTTTTGTTCTGATGCTAAGAAACACCAAGAATTAAAAAATAAACTAAAATAAACTAAGAAGCTTTTATATGAGCATATTTTGGTCAGCAATGAACCTGGAAGAGATTTCCAAAGATCACCACGAAATCATTTTTATAATGTTGGTTGAAATATTGCTAGTTATTTTTTATCAAAACTGTTATGATGTTACTGACATTAAGTGATGTCACACTAGAGAGAACACCAACAGTAGCGTGTGCATGCATTTTTTTTTTTCTTCTTTCTCTACCCTACGTTAGTATTCAGGCTATAATTAGAGTCTTTTTGTAAAATCTTGCATATCAAAGAACATTCGGCTCTATTAATTAAATCAATAAACTCCTGCTTTGTGGTAAAAATGGGGAGTACTGACATGTGTTGGTTTAGGAAGGTGTTCATTGGTTTTAATGGATAACGTGAGGGAATCAGTCTGGTTACTTACCAAGCTTGTTCAGTCAACCGAGGGAAAACCTACTGTTTACTCAGATGCTGACAGAGAATATAGGTCATCACAAGTTTGCATCCATGACTGTTTGCTGTTCAGCATGGCAAGGGACCCTTCTGGCAATAAATGACTATGAAGGGTCATTTAGAAAATATACTACGAAAGATCATTATAGATAAAATAAATGTTTATGACCTCTTTCCAGATCCAGACACTCTTTATTCTGGATTATTGAGTTGCAAACAGCATCAGATGAACATAAAATAAACCAACTGCCCCGACTTTGTAGTTTGTAGTTGGTTTGTCTCCGTTTCCCTCTATGCCATATATTCTGGCATATGGCATTTCCTCCTTAGATTTATGATGTTGCACATGCTTGTTTTTGCATCATCATTAATCCATTTCAGATCTTACGCAGTGTGCAAAACCTGTGATACATGCTACTTTATTGTAGCAAATCTCTGTTTTTCTTAATGATTCTTAATGATTTTATCTTTGCAAATGAGCAACAGGCCATGCTTCCAAAGGCTCTGATTGGTCTGGACGGGTCCAAAGTCTCCAACTGCTGTGGCGTTTACTTGAGAAGCAAAGTGACCTCTTCAGGAGGCAGTGGTCACTCTGCCAGATGGACTTCAGTCAGACATGTTGGGTTGGGAAAACTACTACAGAACTAAATTATGCTACTAATTTTGTGTCGTTTGTCAAAATTTAGCAAGTTATCCACTAAACGTTGATGAATTTTTGTACTACAGACCTTCAGACAGCGTGGTGAATACCCTCTAAAAAACAAAAGCTGCAGTTTGCAAGACCACCTCTTTCCACATTCCTTTGTTTTTTTTTGGAAGGACGACACAATGAAACATTTTCAGGAATTGCATGTGATCAAGCAGGCATACAGTTGGAGGAAGAGCTTTTGCAATCTTTTTTTGTTGTTGTTGTTGTTCCTTTAGACGGCAATAAACGGTCGTTTCAGTTAACACTGACGGTCGTCCATGTGTTGATAAATGTTAGTTCTTACAAACGCGTAAATATATGTTGCTCGCCAATGAAGGCTTTACAGTAAACGTATTGACGTGAATCCAAAATATTTCAAAGTAGCATTCCAGCTGCGTTGTGTGTGTGTGTGTGTGTGTGTTTGCAATTATATATCTGCAAACACTCCAATTATGACAGAGGGAGCCCCATGCTTCTCTGATGTCAGGCACACGTGGGGCTGTAAAGACGTCTGAAAGCCATTTTCAGTGTGTGTATGGTACAGCATCTGCTATTAACAGCACAGTAAGCCTATCAGGACTCAAGTGGGATAAAACCAGTCCCAATGTGCTATAAAAAGCATCTACTCTTTCCTCGCAACTATAATTTTATTGTAATTTTACTTGTTTAAGTGAAACAGAAAACTAAAACTTGCCACAGGAAAATTACCACCATGTGTACACGCACTTAAACCGTCTGAATTCTTTACTTGGAGCACCTCGCCCACCATAAATCTTAATTGAGTCTGATTTAGACCATTGGCCATTTGTCAAGTCTGCTGTTTACCCACACACCCTCTCCCGCACACATTGGCACATAAAACTGCAAGCTAAATCGCTAACCTGGCAACCCAAAAACCTGCTTTTTCAGAGGCAAGAAAATTACACAACAGCTAAGCTGATTTAGGAGAAGTATTACGAAACTAAGCCTTTTTTAGCGGAACAGATAAAAGAATGACAGGGAGGGAAAATTGTATCTGCGATAGATTTTTTTTTTGTTTTTCCTCTTTATAAAGCAAAGCGGGGGGGAAAAAGGAATATTGTGTGAAAGCAACAAAAAAGCATTCACCACAGGAAGACATTCAGATCCAATGAGCTCATTGCTGGTCAAAAAGCCTCCTTCCTAAGCTCAGTGTGTGTCTGTGTTGCTGTGACTGTATGTAAAACTGTACTCTGCAATTCTGTGTGAAAAACCTGAAGTCCACTGGCAGGAGAGTTGGGAAGCTCCTCTTCCTTTTTCTTACCGTATCAATAATTTCTTGACTGAAAAACAAGACACAAGATCACGGGCTGCAGATCCGCCAAAATATGGCTTCAATGTATCGAGTGCAAAGGTAAAGGCTTTGTTGTGGCTTTTGTTGGATCAGAGCATTCTTTTTTTTTTTGATTCCCCAAAGGGAAGGAGTTCAAATAAAATAGACGGAAATGAGGTGAAATTATTTGTGAAGCTCCTCTGAGAAAATTAGGAGACGGGAGAGAATGTCCGTTTCCAGCATTCCCTTCATTTCCCCTTCAGCTGAGATTAAGTGCACATCCCGTGTGTGTGTGTGTGTGTGTGTGTGTGTGCGCGCACGTTTGTGTTTGTTTGCTCAGTTGGTTTCAGTCGGGATGTAGGTTGTGCATCCTGTCGGCGGACTTGGAGAAAAAGCAGAAATAAATGTTTCACTTATTCATACAGGTTAGTTTCTGACCAAGGTATGTCAATTGGCTTTATCTGTATTTTTGTTTTGTCTTGTAAGATTTTGCTTTTGGAGATAGCCACGTTTAGAATAAATTACCCATAAAAGTACTTCAATTTAAATGTAATCCTTTTAGTATTGTGGTTTTGGGGGTTTAGGTTATTTTTGGTTCCCTTGATGGGCACATCATGAACACCAAAAATCATAATGCATTTTGTGGATTTCTTACTGAATTTAAATGTCAGAATTACAATATTACCTGCTCAGTGGGTTGCTTTATTCTTTCAGTGAAATAATCTGCATGGAAAGCTTGATGCAGTTTTGTAAAACGGACATTGAAAACTGCGTTTCCCACCCAGCTAAAAATCAATGCTTACAACAACAGCATTTTTTAATTATTATTATTTTTTTTAAATCCTTATGCAACTTCAACTCTCATTTATTTGGCAAAATCAGCGCAGATGATTAATGTTTTGTACTTTATCACTCACACATGGTATTGTGAGTGGATACAATGCGCTCTGATTTTTTATATATATATATATTGTTGGAGCTCTGCTTCAAACATGATGCACGCCACAGTGGAAGGTGCGTATCATAAACTTATCTGTGGGTGCATTATAAAGTTCTGTGCGTATTCTGCGACTACCACAGGGCTGTGAAACTGAGAACACAGCAGTCATTAGTGGGGAGTGGGGCAATGAGAGACCGAACACATGGAGGATGAATCTGCCACCCACACCAGTTCTCCAGCACACAAATACACACATATCTGCAGCTTGAGTTCATTGGGGTCAAACTCAGCACTGTTATTCCCCATTGGCACTGATCACAGTGTAAATATAGGTTTTAGTCTGTGCAGCATTGATTACTTCAGCTCTCTTTTTGTGCTTTTCTGCCCCACATGTTGTCTTTTTGTTGTCTTTCTAAATGCTTGGTGTATTTTCATGCTAAGCGTTTGGCTGTACTTAAGATGCAGTTTCACAGAGTATTTAAAATTTCTCTGTTTTCCACAGTGCTTCTAAACTGATGGGATGTGAGGAGATCACACAAACTGCAAGTGCATAAGCCCCTTATGATGGTTGCATCACAGTGAAAGTGTCGCCGCTGAACCATAGATAAATCCTAGTCTGAGGTTTTTTTTTTTTTTTTTTTTTTTTTTTGCAAAGCAATCCATTTCATTGGCAAGACTTCACATCGACATTTTGCAAACCTCATGAACCCAGAGGTGCACATGGGGAAAAAACTGTAATGTAAAAAAAAAAAAAACGACAACACAGCTTCAACTTGGTCATTGAGATGCTTGTGTTGTGCTGTTTTAGCTGCACATTCTTCTAACTACAGTGGTGTTTGCAGTTATTTCCTCCAGCTGCTTTGTGGAGCAGCATGGCTTTGTGAAACTGTGATGAGAAAATGCTCGTCATTGAACACATTGATCATGCAGGCTACGGGGATACATAAACCCAAAGCCAGATATTTACATGCACTGGATGAACACATTAGCTTTTTGTCAGTGATTTTAAATCAAGATCTGCTTTCTGTTTTAGGTCAGTTGGAATGACCAAAATTAGTTGCAGAAGCTGAATACCAGAATATTGAGAGATTATTTGTATGAATAAATTTCACACATTCCCCTTGACTAGCCACGCATTTTTAGCTCCAGCCACAAATCTTGTTTGTCTCGTGAGGCCTTTGTGCTCTAATGCATCATGATGTGAATTTCTTTTTCTTGTATTTTTGTTTTAGAGGTTTCTTTTTGTTAGTACAATAGAAACTTAATCGCAAGACATGAAGTCATTAAATGGCGGTAAATGCTTTAGATTTCTATGTTTGTGCAAATACTTCTACACTATGAAATTCATCTTGTTTTGATTTTCTTAAGATTTTGTTAACCACTTAAAGCTTTTCTTTTACATTCAACCAATCATAGATCTGCAGTGCTTCATGTCTGTACTCAAGCAGATATCCATGTAAAGGGTTAACATGAGATTCATGTCTTGTCTAAAAATGATTTAACGCCTGGAGATGTTATGGTTCAAATCTAGCAGATCTTTTACCGATCCTGTCCAACTGACTTAATCTGATTGGCTGAAGTCAGTCTTTTTGGACACTTTAGCTGTTATTAAATACTCTCACCCATCCACAGTGTTGACTAGTCAAAGTCAGGTACACTTGTAGTTACACTGTTTTCAATAGACACCAATACCCTCTCACTTAGTTTGCATTAGACTCAATACTTTAAAATAAACCACATTTTAGTCTTGTGCTGGTTTCTAATGTGGAGAATAACATCTCCATGCAAAGACCCTATAGAGTCCAAATTTTGAATTATGGTATGCATCTTCCTTTCTTTGTTGCTTACAAGATGGAGTCACCAGCTGAGAGCCAGCTGTGTCTTTACTTCAGCTTTCACCGTCTTCGCCGCGGATAAAAGGATTCCTGGTTGCTTGCCGAAAAGCTAGCTCATTTTTCTGCATAGATGTTCTGCTGAAAGCTTCAAAGTAGAAAGTGAAGAATATAACACGTACTCTCATGCACCATATGCATTTGCGCTTACTCACATTGTAGACTGGGACCGTGACTGGAAAGTAGCCTTGGAGAAACACTGGAGTTTCTTGCAGTAACTCTAGCAGCAAACCCTTTTTCACTCCCAGTAAATGCTTCAAAGGTGGGACTACATCCTATTAATCATAGATTGGTTCCTTTTTTAAAAAAAAATTTAAATAAGTTTTCAAAGGCATTGTGTATCTCAATAAATAACACCCTCGACAAGACAATGTATGAAAATGATGTTTCTTTTTTTTCTAATTAGCTTGAAAAGTCAGATCTCAATCATGTTTAAAGCAAAATAACAAAAATAATATGAAATGAGGATGGCACAGATAATACAATGAGCCAAAGTCTGACACTGGAAATTAGCTAATTCAATTGGGACTAAATGGTGCCAGTAAAGCCTCTGTTACAGAGATATGGGCTAAATTAAATATCTGCCTCCATAGAGGATAGGAAAAATAGGTCTGAGTTTTACATCTGCCCTTTAAACTGGGACACACAGCCGATCGTAGCTCTATACAAATGGTGGACATGCAACTGATGGATCAATAAAGCAGACTGGCAGCTGAGTGAGAGTCCCAAAGCAAATCTGCCCTGTTTTTATAAGCTGCATTGTCTTTTGAAAGGTTCTTTCCAAACTTTTTTGTTAAATCTAAATAACAGCAGAATCCATACTTGAGCCTGATGGTTTATTTAATGTAAGGAACTCTTCAGAAGAGCAGCTCCTTTGAGTTAGGTTGACTTCAAAACAACCTTCACCTACAAATGGGAAAGCTACCCTTAAAGATGTTTTCCTCACTAATCAACAAAACCTTTTATTTGAATTCCCCCTTTTTTTTTTTTTTTTTTTTAATTAAATCCTGTCTCCTTAAATTTTGACAACATAATCGGAGTTTCTGCTTCACAGTAATGTAAATGATTCTTTTCATCAGGGTTCAAACAGTAAGCTGTCAGGAATGGAAAGTGTTTGGCTCTTGAGATCGTCTGGCACTGAGCTGTCCTTTTTCATCTCCAACTCTTATCTGCTAAAGAGCCAAAAGGTTTGAGAAACCACAAGGGGCCGAGTCCGTCTGCTTACTGATACAGCTGAGAAAGTTCACCTGGCACACCGAGGATCTACATTCTTGGGCTTCAAAGCTTTGTGTCTCATCCAATTTGGACCAACAAGTCGCTGTTTCTCAGGCTTGTGAAACGGCGAGTGATTTGTTCATTGCAGTCAACATCAAATGAAGATTTGTCCAACTGTTTTAGGTTTCCCACGTTGTAGTATTTCTCCTGGGCCTGTTTTTTACAGTATGTTCTGCTATTTTCAGTCAATTTAGAGCTTTGTCGGAGAAGATATTGACTTTTGACAACAGAAATCATGACGCTTCTCCTCATGCAAAATCCACTTCTTTTTGTCCTGGAGGGGGACGGGGTCATGAAATGCATCATTCATATTTTTATAAAAACGCATTGACATGAGTTTCTCCAAAATGCGCCTCAGAACAGGGGCAAACAAGAGGCCACAATGACAAGGAATTCAGACCAAAACATTGAAGTTCTGCTCTACAGCGACCACAAATGAATGATTCACATATGAAGAGGAAGGATTTAAAAGTGTGATATCTGGACTTTAAATGTCTAACTCATTTATATCCTCAATACTAATCTGAAATTAAAGCTAACCCAGTATCAACCTTGCTGTTGATACTCCCAGCTGCCACTGCCATGTGGCAGCTGGGAGAAGGCAAATAGGTAAACAAAGGGAAGGTGAAAAAATGACGGAGTTCAGCAAGATCTAAAATGATCTGGAATCAAAAGGGGAAACGTCTGATATTCTGGGAGGAATAAATGCAAACGTACATGAAATAGATCTTAAGAATAAAGTTTAAAAAAATAAAATAAAATTGTCAACATCCTAAAAATAATATTAATGAACCAGATCTATCAAGACTTTTCAAACATTTGAACAATGAAAGTGCGAACACAAATAAAAACCAAAGCCCAGCACTGGCACCAGTTTGGTGAAGAAAACCCAATAAGCTGACTTTTACACAATTTTAGTGGACATTTAAAGTAGTTTCTAAGCAGTAGTAAAACATGAAGCTCTTTTAGAGTCCACCATGTGAAGAGGCTCTCAAGCATCTTAGAGAAACCAGCTAATCCAACAACAGCACCTCAGTCTGCCGGCCATCGTCTGCATCAAAAGATCAATGATCTAAGAACCTCTAAGCAGTCATGCTCTATCAGCAATTACTGAATGCAATATCTGGAAACAAAACCCAACAAAACTCTGAAACCTGAAGCCACTGACTGCGTATTCATTCCTGGACCTTTCCTGTGGTCTCACTTTAGTGATGGATTTCTGTAATCTGATCAAAGAACTCCTCCATCTCCCTCTTCATCATCTGTCTGTGAAAAACTGATTTGATTTTGCAGCTGATGCGACTGAGAAGTGAAGTAAATGAACTTGCGTCTAGGTTGTCTCTATAAATAATATACATAAACGAGCGATATCTAATGAATTTTAGTGGATTAAATGCAATCAGGTGCTAAAATTATAAAGTCGAGGCAAAATTTGACCTTTTTTTTTGAGACGACTCTGGAAATCAATATTAATCTAACTCAGTTTTAAGCAGCCTTTGTGTGCAGATCTGCAGAGCAGCCAGGTGGTCTGACAGTGGGGGCTAATCTGTCTGCTAAGATCTCCCTCTGCTCCTCCATTCTGTCTGCCTTTTTCCCTTTTAAATATTTCATCAATCAACAGTCCTACCTCCTCCTCCTCCTCCTGTATTTTTCCCTCCTTTCTTATCTCCAACCTGAAGTGGCATGGTCTCCTTTGGTTGGCGTTTCTCTGTCTTTTTGTTCATGTTTCATGTCTTCCCCCTGGACATCTCTTTCACCTCGTGTCTCTAACCCTCCCTCGGTCAGTCCGGGTGTGAAGCCCAGCTTGCATCATTATGCTCCAAAAAGCACAGCCAGAAGCTCCTCGGGGGGGGGAAACGGGCAGCAAACACATGGGATATTATTAATTTAGACCATCTTTTTGGCTTTTGGTTGAATGACCTTTTGAAGGCAGAAGAAAGAAGATGTCTCTCATTTGTGTTTGAAAATGAGCTGTGGTGTGCTCTGTTTAAGAAAAACGCTATTATCAGCACATCTGGAGAGCAAACCAGCATGTCATTTTGCTGGTTTGTAGAGCTGCTATGTTTTTATCCTGCGGCAGCAGGTGGACGGAGTCCAGGACACCCACTCTTCTGTACCTGTACATCCATCTACTTATAAGTGCCTTTCAGCAGTTTCTGTTTCCTGTACTTTTTTTTGCTTTGCAGCTGCTTAATGGGCTTGGCTTCTAAGAGCTGCTCTTAGCTGAGCTTTATGCATCCACTGTGAACACCAAAGCATCTGAAGATCAGAGATAGACTCTCCAAAAATTCATACAGAGCAGACTCTTGGAAACATTCTCCATTTCATTTTGAGCTGTTTGAAAATGGTTGGATTGATTCTTTTTTTTTTTTTTTTTTTTTTGGTGTTGACACTGTAATATATTCAAATCAATCCAGTATTCAAAGCTGGAAATGTTTAAGTGGCTCTGACTTCTCCTTCCAGCAGATTGAATTTCATACAGAGTCAAATAAATTATTACTTTTCCAACATTCCTGAGCTAGCCATCTGGAAAATTCAACAAAACACCAGATGGAGATATTCATTTGGTCCTGCTAGGTCAATTATCTCACGTTCTTTTTTTTTCATGCATTGCTGTGAGGGCACTTATAGGCACCTCATCTAATTATAACTAAACTAAAACTACAACTAACTAGCATGGGTTAAGATAAATTAAACGAGAATAGACAATAAAATATGCAGAGTAACATGCTATCTTAAAGACTCGTTAACACGCATTATAGTGAGAACATCCTGAGCAACACCTGCAGCTCTTCACATCTTCTGGCAGCGTTGGTTTGGTTTGGTTTGCTGCTTTTGCAGAGTAACATGATTATCCAAAGGTCACAATAGACTCTTTTGTGTAGATTCTTCTGGAAGATCTAAAACCATCGAAACCTTTAAGAACAATTTAAGACGGTCAAGGCTCAGAAAATTGTTTAAATTTCTACCATAGCGATGATGCTATGGTAGAGGGTTTTGAAGGTTAATATTAGAAGTCAAATTCATGTTGTTTTGGCAAGCATAAAGGGATTTTATGCAAAGGACCAACGCAAAAATAAAGTTGTGGAATTGAAGTGAGTAAATGTGAGGTTTTAATGCTTCTAGACATGAAATGGACTGACATTTCTGCATCAGTAGTTAGCTGTCCTCATAGTAACAGTTTGCTGTATAACTCTTTAGTTTCATCTGTCTTTTATAACTACAAACATCCTGTCAGGCATTACCATGGCAGTGTAGGAAACACTGTAGCACTTTCAGCTGCGATACTTCCTGTTTGAGTCAGTAATCGGAGCGCTCACTTCACACTGAGTGACTGTTCGGCCAAGTGAGTCAATGGGATTTCACTGATTTTTTTTATTTTTTTTTATTTTGTATTTTTTTTTTTTTTTTGTGAAATTTGCTCCTCGCTGAGACGGGAAGACATTAAAATGACTGAACAGTGTCGGATCCAGAGAAGAACAACAAAAGACGGAGCATGACATGCTGGCATGACAGGCTTTAACTGTGTCTGAGTGACAAGACATGAAGTCACCCTGCAGATTTCTCCTTTGTGTCTGTTGAATGCGGGCTCTGATGGTTGGACTTCCTTCTTTGGCACCAGCATTAAGGACATTTTTATCGGGGAAAAAACTGGATCTTTTCAGCGGTATTATTGCTGTTTGAATGGCCCTTTTTCAGGATTCATAATGAGTCAGTATGGCACCATACACTGGGTATAGTTTATCAATAAAGGACATGCTTGGTGCTGCCAGCACCAAGCATGTGCACTTGGAAATAACCGACTACATGCACTGAGCGTACAGAAACCGCTGCTGCAGTGTTAAAAAATAAAAATAAAAAATCACTTTTTGCCGATTGCAGAAGTTAAACGTGTCATTTTCTATTTTGATTTCCTCGCTTTGTGATGAAGAAACCAGATCTGTTTGGAAATCAGAATAAAGATCTAAAAGCTTTAAACTAGACAAGTAAAGTGTTTCAGCAGCAGCAACGTCTTCAGGCGACGCATAAAAACACCCAATAAACGCTCTTCTCTCTGGAGTGCTCTGCCTCCAAGACATGACTACCGCATAACTAGATGCTGGTCCAAACAGACAGCACATGGACTCAGAGCTGAAATCCACCCCATATGTGCAACACACGCAGATTTAAAAAAACAACCTGCCGGGCCAAATTCACGTCTCGGTCTCAGACATTCATCACGGGACGCAGTGCTCACTACAACACCTGCCTCAGCGTATCGACCCGACCCGACCGAGCAGGAGGTCTGGGGCATTTCCAGAAGCTTCTTTGTTGGTTCTGAGTGGAGAGTTTAAGTCGGGGAAGACAATGAGTCACACAGCAGACTTCAGTTTAACTTTTTTAAATAGGACTTTTTGCGGTGACGTGTTTAGGATGCATAAGTTGTGTGTAAATGGATATATTTTTTAATATAATTTGGCTAAAATTCCCTTTGAAATCACCTTTTTACATCGGACGACACCCTAATTTGTCTCGACCAGACCAAAGTTACTTGGATTTATTAGTTTGCTTATAATTAAGCCAACAAATAACATGTTTATTTACATGTTGTTGTTTCTTTCAGCCTCTTTTATTTATGTTGGATGGCTCCTAAAAACTTGCTATTATAACTGAGTTTACAATTCCATGCATTCATGTGATTAACTCCACTTTTTAATTATGAGAAAACAAATTAGCAGAGTTACGTTTCACTGTCTTGTAGTGAAATATTTTATTTTTAAATGAAATTCGTAAATAACAGCTAAAATGTTTCCATGTTTCAAACATTGATTAAATAGGTTAAGACTCTTGACAACAACTGCTAGAAGTGAAGATAAACTAAAAACTGCTGATTATAAATAAATATTTTCATGCAAGTAAACATAAGAAACACGTTTCAGTATCGTAATTAGCTGAGACTTTTGCATAAAGCCGATAATAACCTGAAAGATAATTCATCCTTTACTTCCCAAAACTCTGCTGGTTTGCTTTTTCTTGTTTCCTCTTTCTAGGAAACATGTTTGGAAATTGAAATAAGATCTTCACACTTTTTTTTCCTCCAGTTTCTTATTTATTAATTTAACAAATAAATATGCTGTCATAATTGATAAATGAGCCGAAAAAGCTTCACAGATTTCTAAAAAGCCAGGAAGAAATATTGATCAAGACCAATTTTGAAAGTAAAGTTTGACTTCTTGGTAGCAAAATACATGAAATAAGGATAAGGGAAAAACTTCAACATTGTGTTGTACATCAATCAACCCGTTTCATTCCACATTTAGTAGCTATCATCATCTTTGATCAATTTAAAATATATGACTCCGTAATTCTGCTTTTTGCACTCATGTCGTTCCCACCAAGGTCAACAGGAGATCACATCTGTTGTTACTAGATTTATACAAGAATCATATCAGTGGTGGAAATAGTTGGAAAGTCTAGCTCAGGCTTTCACAGAGAGAAAGTGAGCCGAAAAACCAAGAGTGTTCCTGGAAGTCAGCCAGGAAGGCCTTGTGATTTGAAACACGCAGCGGGGGGTGGGAGAGGGAAGAGGATGAATGGCTACTACTACAGAGCTGCTGCTGCTTGAGCTGGAGACAGAGAGAGACGACTGAGTGGCAGGATGGGAGAGAGGGCTGAGAGGAAGAATGAGGGGGTGCGTGCCCTGCAGCTATCAGCACTAGTAGGAGGAGAAGAGGGTGGGAAGAGTTTAGAGAGAGCGGGGAGGAGGGGGGAGAAAAACATGAGAGAGTACGAGGCAGACGCAGGCCGTCTGCGTACATTTGCGAGGCAGGAAGGAAGAGTGGAGATCTGAGCTGCTCATTTTGGAAGGAGGGCGGATATTTGCAATCTGACAAGGATACAAAGACAGAAGAGCCACTGTCAGGACAAGGGGAAGGTAAGGTGGTGCTTTCAGAAGCTTTAGTGATTTCAAAAATGAGAGGTTTCGACAAACAAAAAAAACCCCAGCAGGGTGCAACATCCAGCCTGTGGAGAAAACATTCAAAAGGGGGGAAACTGTCAGCAGAGCTAAAAAAGGCCCCAGGCTGAGCTGGAAGCTCACAAGTCAGAAATCTTGTGATGGGGTGGATGCAGATTCATCTCGCCTGTGTTTTTAAGTCTTGCATGCCATCGCTCATGATCTGTTTTTGTGCCTCCTCTGCTGTAAGTCCTCGTGAGATAGGGAAGACACAGTCAGACAGAAGTGCTCTGTGTGCCAGAAGCCAGTGACCAATGAATGAGCATCCTTGTAAAAGAGAGAGAGAGAGAGAGAGAGAGCTCAAAGCAGGCGAGTCTGCTCTGTCCGTCTCCTCCAACCATCCCCGAGGCTAATTTCTGCTGCTCTTCTGTTCTTCATTAATTCCTTAGCAAGCTGCCATTATGCTGCTAACGCAAACAAAGGTCCAGATCAGATACTCTATATCAGGATGGGATGAGATGTTTATGTCCTTAAAGTGACCACCAAAAGCAAAAAAATAGAGAAGTGCTAGAAATTTAAGAACCACTTTAGAGAGCATGTTTTTTTTTTTCTGAATGTTATGCTAATTACTAGATATTCAGTACTCTATTTTTAAACCATACATAGTTTTTTAAACTTGGAGTTTTTCCTTAGACAAAAGCTTCTTTTTCAGCATTTAATTTACAGCCTGATCATAACACCTTATGGTCGAAAGCTTGAACAATATCTGAATGTTGTATCTAAAAGAAACAAAACGAAAACAGGAAAACATTTAGCTAAGACTTGATGTACAATCTTGTAGTTAACATTATTTCAGCTGACAGCTCCTTGGGAGCCATTATATTGGTGCCAATACTATTTTTATTAGCTTAGAAATTGTCCTGTAGATTCAGCTAATAAATTGGGATCAAGCTGCATCATTGTGACTGACTGCTGATTAAAAAATGCACTCCCCAAACATCCAGTTCAATGTTTCTGTGCCTCAGAGACTCAAAGGTCAAAGGTAAGGTTATGGTTCAGTTTTTGAAGTGAGGTTCTGTTGAAATGTTATAACCAGTCCTTATCTTATCAGCAATAGATAACACGATTGGTATCTTTAATTTGATGAGTCAGAGAGAAGTTTTTCAGCTGCTCGGAGCAGAATCCAGCAGCAAAATGGATTTTTCTCAGGTTTAAATGTACAAAAAATAAATAAATAAATAAATAAATTTCAAACATTTCAACACATTTAATTTTTATTTACAGTCTTGGTGGGTGGGCACATTATTAATGAAGTTATTTATGAAAAGAGCATGGTTGTGATTTCTGAAAGGATCAAAACGCAAAAGTGACTTCAAGTCAACACGACTCTTTTATGCATGTGACCGACATTCACTAACTGAGAGCTCTGCTTTGTGGCTCAAGTGTGTGCGTGTGTGTGCGCGTGTGTTTGCGTGTGTGCGCGCGCGTGCTTAGAACACAAATCAGTTGTTAAAATGAAAAATAGGGTTATACACTTAAGAGAGAATAGAGCTCCAACTTAAAAAAAAAAGTACATTTGTTATATGTAATCGAATCAAACTTACTGTGTATTATAAACTATAAGTGCAGAAAAAAAAATAAAAATCCCTCCAGACTTGCATTACATTGCAAATATTTGTGTTTGGCTTTAACTTGAAAGTAGTCCACATATTTGGCTGAAGGAAAAGCAATGCCATGGCAGCCTCTTGTGCTGTCAGCTTGAGGCCAATTCTTCTTTTCTGCTAAGAGAATGAGAAGACAACAGCAGCGTGGTTAGAGGATGTTTCTATTTGCATGCTTGCTCCCCTCCCTCCACCACCAGAAGCTAGCCCCCTTATCTGTAGAACAATGCTGAATAGAAGATCGCCTGATGTCATCCGGCATCGCTGCCACTGATCTGACGAGAGCAATAAATCCTCCGCCTGCAGTTCCCTTTGCATGCTCACGCATCCTGTTTCAGAAAATTGATCAAAATGCGATGAAATGCACCAGTAAGAGTCCCCCCTCCTCCCAGTTTCTGAACAAAACGGTTTAAGAGTTAGCATCAGTGCCCTGCGGCTGAACTAGCTCATTCTAAACATCAAGAGCTCCACCAGGGCATTGATGTGGCAACGAAAACCAAAAAGTGCCTCCTGAGTCAAATAAAAGCAATTCTCTTTCTTGGTTCCAAGCTGTAAACAGATGCTGCTTTTCTCTTGTACATGTTGCCCAAAGACAAAATGCATTGTGTTGTGCTGATTGGAGCTTTTTGTTGTTGTTGTTCTTCTTCTTCTTTCCTTATTTTGTAATTTATTTATTCGACTTGATGGTCAGTAGATTTTCCTTTCCTGTGCATTGAACACAAAAACATTGTCAAAGCAGTTTTCACCTTTCAAGAGTCTCTCACCCATCAGAAGTTTGGATAATTTCCCAGCACTGCATGTGTGACTGCTATCACGTCTGCACAGATGGGCCAGCCCAGCCTGTGCCAGTGACTTTACAGAATGTGAATGTGAAAATAGCCGATTCTATCTCTGCCTACAACATCCCGAGCCTCAAAATATGTAGGGACAGGATCTGTTTCGATGCAAGCCGATTTGTTTTATTTTTCTAGTTTTGTCGTGTTTCATTTCAATTTTTATGTTTAGGTTACAAAAATAGTCCACTTATTCAATGAGGTGAAATAGAGCCATATAATATTTGCAAAAAGTATTCAAATTTGCTGAGACCTTTTTACAGTTCGACATGTTACAACCAACAATGTTCAAATTTTGTTGGGGTTTTATAGGATTGACCAGCACTAAGTAAGGCATTATTGATTCAGTGGAAGAAATGTTATTTTTATTTACAAGCACAACATTTTTCCTGATTAAAATCTGACTGAGGGCCTTTTTATTCAGCCCCTTCATACTTTATGGAATCTTCTTTTGCTTCACATCTTTGAGTACATTTCTACCAGCTTTGCAAATCTGGAGGCTCGCATTTTCTCCAATATATTTTTGCAAACCTGCATGGGGAGATTGGAGACAGAGCGTCTACAACCTTCAATTTTCAAATCTTATCATGGATTCTTAGACAAATTAGGGTCTGGAGAATGAATGGGCTGTTCGTGACTGGGCACATGAATCTGCCCTAAAGCAATGTTAGCTTTCGGCTCTGCTTACTTTACTGAAACTCCAAATTGATTGTCTTGATTTTACTGTTTTGCACAAAATAAAAAGAAATATTTCCTCTGTGTGGCTTTGCTAAGCTTTCCAAGTGCTTGCCACACAAACGAGGAAGAAAGTTAGGGGTGCTCCAATTTATCAGCCTGATGATTTATCTGAGAAGATTTCCTCGATTTTGGGAGATCGGTGACCGGCCGATACAAAGCTGATCTTATCCCCCGATCTTCCCTACCTCAGCATACGTCTAAAAATTGACCGCTGTCCTCTTCTGCTCTTCCATGAGAGAGGTTTGACTGACAGACTAGTCCACTAGGTCATTTTTGCAAGTTTGCAGTTAACAATAGTCACCCAACTGTTGCCAAGACAACGACTTCCTTGCTATATTTAGCGCCGTCTCAGATGAAAAGTTGGGTATTGGCCGAAATCGGAATCGGCAGGTCAGGCTTTTTAAAAGATTGGTAATCAGCGATAAGCCAGAAAACTGGAATCGATGCATCTCTAAAGAAAATCAAAGTATTTATGTTTGTCGTTTCTTCTTCCCTTCTAGATGTCATGGCGTCCGACCTACCGAAGCTCCAAGTTTCGAAATGTTTATGGCAAAGTAGCGAACCGGGAGCACTGCTTTGATGGCATCCCCATCACCAAGAACGTCCATGACAACCACTTCTGTGCCGTCAACTCCAAGTTTCTGGCAGTCGTCACGGAAAGTGCCGGCGGGGGCTCTTTCATCATAATTCCCTTGTCCCAGGTAATTTTATTATTTTTATGTCATTTGCCAGCAAAGACCGGGTTGTCTTCCTTCCGACGAGTGTTAGATCGTCCCCTTTATTGAACCTGCTTTTGTTAGGCTATGAAATTGAATGTTTTCACCTCTTTACTGGCAAAAATCAAAGAGTGCGGAGCTGTTTCTACACACAAGAAGAACTACCGATCGGATCTTCACATGGAAGCCAGGATGTGAAGTCAGTGTTTCAGCAGGCTTGTGTTGCCAGTCGAACCACATAAAGGCATAGCTGTGCTGCTCATAAACTGGAGAAAAGGACTTTGTTGAACTAAGTGTTTTATTCTTATAAGAAAACTGGGTAATAAATTTGTTATAAAAGTATTACTGATTAAAACTTTAAAAATTATGTAGCTTTATGTTGATAAAGCTAAAGTTTAATCGGTAATACTTCTATAACAAATTTATGTCAGATTATGATTTCTTGGTTAATGTCAAGTTGTCATGACAAAGACATTTAGAATAATGTCAACTTTGTGTTAAAAGTGTCCTGATTTACCGAATGACACTTTATGACAACAGTCATAAGTATTAATGAAGACTTACTCATGTTCATGTCATGTTTATGACGATGTCATGACACTCTTATTCACATCCCGTCAAATAAAGTGTTACCAAAAACTGAATAATGCAGGGATTTTTTTATTGTAGAAGGGTTGTCATTTTAGATATAAAAACTTGAAATCACACACTGAGGAAAATAAACAATTAAGTCATATTCAATTCAACACTCAATGTGTGAGTTTGATGTGGATTTCAGAACCAATGAAAAGGTATCGCAATCAAATGGAGAATCTTAATAAGGTAACAGGGAGAAGTATACTTGTTGGTGTATTATTTTACACAATAAAGGATTACTTTTAGAAGCCCTCTACTTCTATGCAGAGTGCAAAAAGCTCTTATCAGACAGAAGAAACGATGCCTGTAGTTTGAAGATGGTTACATGCATCCGAAACGGCAACAAGTCTGCTTTAAAGTCGATGATTTTAGTCTTTTTTTTGATTCCATTTTAAATCTGAAGGCTCATGTTGCTGCTCTGAATCTCCTTATCTTCTTCGTGTGTAAAAAGATGTCACATTGTCGGATGCCATTTCACACCATCTTGTACTACTATCACTCTCACAATATCTCCTTAGGACTGGCAAATTTAATTCTCTAACCATAGAAGAAAATTGCTGTAAAACTGCTGCTCATTTACCATAAAGGCATTTGAGGGAAGCCAATCTCCATTTTGTCTGTCTGTACTGCTTCAGTCAGATTAAACAGGGCAAGGCTGCAGTGCAGAAAATAGTCTGAGGCCTCCAGTTAATCGTCGTGCCATTGTCTTTGTTTACGAGACTCATTTTGTCTGGAGCTGTTAAATCTGAAGTGGCTTTGAGCAACACGCACTCTGCAGCATCTTGTTGACTAGAGGGATGCTGCTTTCCTACTGTCTAGACTCCGATGCGACTCTGGGCTGACTGAGAAACTAATTTACGGGTTGGATAGGTTAGAGTTTAGGCTACCGATGGTATGAATCTTTGGTCCTGTTGCACCGTATCAGACGAGGGAGATTATTGCGAGACGGCGAATAGTCGGGGATGGCAAAAATAAAGATTTTGATCGTTGGTAATTTTTAACTGGATTGGATGTCGGTCAAAAACACATCTGGGCTTGACAGCATCAATTATGTTGTCTAATGAGTCAAAGTAATATGAGTCAACCAGCTGATGGAACAGCCATAAAACCTGACGTACTAAATATGTCGACCTCTGAGTTGGCTTATGCAAAATTTATAGTCTTATATGATCTTCTAATGGGATTAATACTTCATCAGGTTGCCAACAAAGAGTATAAAAACTTGCTCATATTTCTCTTATATAGTATTTACTTCTACAGCTTTAAAAATGACACATAGATACCCTTGAATATAGTGCCCTTCTCAATTTATTTTCACTGCATTCAATATTTAAAACAATTTGTCTGATATTACAGGAGACTAACATGAATAAGACGCCATTTTGGAAAAAGCCAACCTTAACTTCAAATAGTTTTACTGAGAAGGGGAAACCCCCTTTATACAAGTAATGCATACATCTCAGAAAACGAGCTGATTATTCATAAACTCTCCTAGGGAGATTATACTACTGGTTAGCCACTGGGTCTTGAAGCAGAAATATGATCTTAAGCATATGACCAAATCAAAGTATTTACATGAAAATGATTTGAAGAAAACCTGTGTGGTGACCTGAAGAGAAGAGAGCATAATAAAGAATCAGGTCTCTGTGTATGTCAAAAAAAAGCAAAAAACTGAAGCTAAATAATCTTTAAATATAAGCTGAGCTTTTTTTTTGTATTCATATAAGAAAAATCCTTCATGACAACCTCGTTTGATTATCCCCTCCCCCTCATTTGCAAAATTCATTTTGTTATTCCACAGTCAGGCACTTCGTCAGCATGAGGTAATCGAGCTGATCTGATCCGGGTTTGGCTCACGGTGAGGTTCTTGCCCATCTGACATATTTCAGTGACAGTTGGCGAGACGGCCATATGTTCATCCACAGTCGGCGCCGTCAGGGAAGGAACTGCTGCTGACACCACCTGGACCACAGACTGGAGCAGACAAAGTCACACAAGGTCACAATGGAGACGGAGACGGACTGGGACGTTTATGATGCTTTTATGCCAGTTTAAAATATATATATATATATATACTCTCATTTGGGCTTTCTTCCTGTGTTAACTATTTATGTTAATTTTTTTCTGAGAACTGCGGCATATAGAAACGGATTCCAACAAAAGAA
The DNA here is from genome assembly GCF_019740435.1 of Gambusia affinis. Classification (NCBI taxonomy): domain Eukaryota; kingdom Metazoa; phylum Chordata; class Actinopteri; order Cyprinodontiformes; family Poeciliidae; genus Gambusia; species Gambusia affinis. The sequence goes on along the minus strand of NC_057869.1, from coordinate 24,567,102 downwards.
AGCAGGAATTAGAAGATTGTCCCCAAGAATAAATCGCAGCATACGTCTCTGAAAGCAACTGATTCTAAAGTTTAAAAAGAACGTTGTCCCGAAGGTCATGATGTTTGATTGTATGTTTATTTACCAATAAAAATGAGTGTTTTCAAGTTTGACCATTTTAGCGAAAAGAAAAAGAAAATGTACATAACTCACCAGTCAGAACCAGTCGAGGTGGAACTGGGTAATTTGTGTCACCAGCAGGCTGATTGGTGTGACACTGATATTAATCCTGCTGCTGCTGCCGCGTTGTGATCCAATCTTCTGCTTTGTCTTTTTAATGGCTGCAGGGTGAGCAGCAGAAGACATTTATCATCATCATTTTAGGTCCGGTGATGTTTTAGTTGGTAATTATTTAAAATGTAGTAGACTGAAAACTAATTGGAGCAGATCCTTTACCAGAGCGGTTAAATACAGCCCTGCCTAAAGGAAAGTTAAAATGCAAATTCTGTTTTGGTTTATTTTCTTTTAGCAGCTGTAAAATGCGATTACATTTAGGTTGAGTGAATTCCAGATAAACTGATATGGGACACGACATTCAAATTGTTCCTTTTTCACAGAATGGCTAATATAACTCATCGATATTTTCAAGCATTGATAATTGTTTCCATTATTTTATGTCTGAAATGTTTCTACAGTGTTCAGATCCATGTAAACAAGGTTCTCCACTGCACAGCGAAACGCGTGCCATGAGTGATCAAGTCCCTCTGCCGTCAGAGTGAAGTGGAGCAGACATGTATGAAACATCCCCAGCAGAAAGGCCTGTTGAAATTAAATCATGTACAGCAGCAGAAAGCCACAGTAACTCAATAAACATGACTCGGTGCATTTAGTTTTAGCTGATTTAAATGCAGCAGGGCGTAAAGGGGACACGCAATATCATGAGCGCAGGATAGCCTCGTGGGAAATGTATTTTTAAAACATTTAATCTCCAAATACTGGCATGTGCTTTTGTTATGCTGTATTCCCAGAACAGCGGTGGTCGTCCACATTAACAAAGATTTATTTGGGTTTAGAAATCGATTAAAGTTGGAAACTGGTGCGTCACTGAGAGGGATCATGTGTGACACAGCAGCCTGAGGAAGTGAACTGAAGAGCCCTGATGTCTCACAAAGGGTTGTGTGGTTTCCTGGTCAGTAGTTAAATAAAATCATGAAACCCCCTTTTCTCCAAAGTCACAATTTCCTGAAGTCCTAATGAAGGGGACGGCTGTCTTTGATTTGCTTTGGTTAAATGCAACATAATTACAGTCCCGGAGCCCTCCAATACCATTTGTTTGTAGGACACTTATTTCTTTGCTGTTAATTAAAGACTGCTGCAGAGACAACTGACAAAACTTTTTTTTTTCCTCTTTTTGCAGAGTTGTGTACGCACAAAGCATCCATACTTCTTGAAGGCGCCTGATGCTGTGCTGCCTGAAGGCACCTAATAAAAATTTGAGTAACTCAACAAACTGCGATAAATATTATTTTTCGAAAAATTATTTATTTTTCTCCTTTCATGGATGTTTGATTTTGATCAGCTTTTTCACCCCCAGTCACCTGATGCAGTGATTTACAGTCATGGTCTTTCTGTCTGCCTATCCTCTGAAATCTCCCCTCAAAATACTATGTTTGTGATTATTTGTGATCTAATGCTTTTGCAAGACTATCCAAAAGAGCTTAAATTCCCTATTTATACTTATCAATACAATAATGTTTATAATTCTTGGTTTCGTCGACGTAAAATACTTTCTACAGCAATCCAGGCTTGTGATTTTGTCGTCTTTGCTCTTTCTTCATATTTTGATTGAACAAAAACTCTTCCTCCTGCAGCAAACGTGCCACCATGTTGGGGGAATTGGTGCAAAACACGTTTTTTAAAGCATTGTTTCCTCTCCTGAAATGTATATTTTCGTTCATACACAATGCTATACTAACTGTAGCGTTAGAATAACAGAGGAGACCTGCAGAGTTCGTTGAGGTCATGCATGCAAGCATGCTGCATTTCACAAATTTATACCGTCGTGCGGCTCAAACACAAATCTCTAAGGAAATAAAAAGCAGGTCAGTGGACTGAAGTGACATGAAACATTCATAACAACATAATGGTTCCTGATTGGTGTCTGTCACTGGGTGCTATGAGCCAGTGCCCCTCTGTGGACTCAGCAGGTCATTGCAATAACACTAACCTGCCTCAAACGTCCCACTCAGGTCTGCTTTGTGTTCAAGCATTATTGAGCAACATCACTCAGTTATTTTTACATGATTTGTGTGTTTTAACCTGTAAAATGTATGTTAATACACGTGTTTTCTTTTGGGAAAAATGTTGATTTTCATTTACCTCTTATTGTGAACAACCCAAGAATCTTGGTACTGGCTCATATTTTGGGATTAATTTCCCATGCATGCTATTTGTTTTAGAACAGAGGAAGTCAATGTTAACTCGGGACCGTCTGGGTTTTTCTTTTCAGGCTGGCCGTCTGGACTCTCATTACCCGAAGGTGTGCGGCCACCAGGGCAATGTGCTGGACATCAAGTGGAATCCGTTTTTTGAAAACGTCATAGCCTCCTGCTCTGAAGACACCTCGGTTAGTGACACACCACCTCTGGTTTTTATATTTATGTATAAATTTATGATTTTATTTCTATCTATTGTCTGAATACAGAAAGTGACCTGGTCAGGCCATATAGGGCTAAAAATTGTTTAACGCAAGTTTCTGTTTGGATATTTGTTTTCAGGAGTTGTGCTTAAAATGGCAAGCGGTCAGACTTGAAATTTAATCACACGAAAAATTCTGCAACACAAAGTTAGATCTTGCTTTAAAACCCCATTAGTCTTTAACTTTCTCCTTGCATCACAACTATAAAACCCTCATGGGAGATTTTCCGTCCCGTACATCCACATGTTACTCTTCGTTCCTAAGCTCGGCAAAGCCGTAGTCGTTCTGTGTAGTACTTCCACTTGTTGAATTATAATCTGATCTGATCCACGGCCGAGCCTCGGGCCCTTTCAGTAATCTGCTCTAATCCCGAAGCGGCAGGCTACATTGATAGCTCGTGCTATTTTTGATCCGATGGATCTTCAGTAATATGATTTTGATTCTTTTTGAGGTCGTAGTTATACTATAGCTTTGGAAAACACTACATGGCTTCTGACAAAAAGAGCTGCAGGTACATGAAGATTACAAGGACAGAAGTCCATGTGGATGTTTTTGTTTTGTTTACTCTCACTGGCCACTTTATTAGGTACATATTATTATCACACCACGATGACTTCAGACATCACAAGTAAGATTTAACAGAAGTAGCCCCAAAAAAATGTCCAGTAATTTTATGCTCTATGGATTTTTTTTATTTTTATTTTTTTCAGGTCAGAGTATGGGAGATCCCAGAAGGAGGTCTGAGGCGTAACATGACGGAGGCGGTCCTGGAGCTGTACGGTCACAGCAGACGAGTGGGTTTGATCGAGTGGCATCCGACCAGCAGCGGCATCCTCTTCAGCGCCGGCTACGACTATAAGGTGCGCAAAGCGTCACGTCTCTGGTTGATGCCCAGTTTCTAACGGATTTCCTTGAAATAAAAAAAATTTTAAAAACTCTTCCTGGTGTCTCAGGTCCTCATCTGGAACCTGGAGACAGGGGAGCCGGTGAAAATGATCGACTGCCACACTGACGTCATCCTGAGTATGTCCTTTAATACAGACGGCAGCCTGCTGGCCACCAGCTGCAAAGACAAGAAGCTGCGTGTCATTGAGCCACGCTCTGGGAGAGTCCTCCAGGTTACATTTTTGTCACCACCTACATGAAATAATTCCTCGGTCTAACTGCTGCTGGTTCTGTTCGTGTTCTTCCAAAATATAAGATCCTTCATATTATTCAGATCTTCTATTTTTTGTAAGCTCTTTCTCTGCCGCCTGGCCAGAAAAAGTAACATATCATTTCAGTCAGTTAAAGAAGTTAAAATCAATACATACACGTACTGCTCCTCTACGTAAAGCAAATTTATTTTTTTATATGGATCGCTATCCATTGTGAGTGCTTTATTATAACCACAAATATAGGAGACAAGCAGAAAAAAAATTATTAAATGGAGCCGTCATTTTGTCTTGATGCTCGGAAAGAGCCATTTTACTCCATTTGAGAAATGTGCTCCTTCCTTCCTGAGCATCATCATTTGGAGTGGCCTGGAACAGACCCGGTCTTTTCCTGTGCTATCAAATGAAACTGCATCAACAATGGCTTTGATGAGACCCGTGTGCCTCCTGCCTTCTGCATCAAACCCAAGGCATCAAATTAAGGCAACATAGGCAGAAAGGAGAGCACAAAATCATTTCTTAAATGTCAGATTTTTATGGTTGTGTTTATAAGATAAATTTTTTTTTTTTATGCCCACATCATTGCAATATTTGCATTTAAAAGGATTTCATACTCATACTGAAGCTCGACTGTGTCATTGTGTGCCCCTCCCACCAGCAAGCCAGTTACAAGAACCACCGTGTGAACCGAGTGGTCTTCCTAGGGAACATGAAGCGGCTGCTCACCACGGGGGTTTCTCGCTGGAACACCAGGCAGATTGCTTTCTGGGATCAGGTCGGGCGGTGCCTCCGTGTGGCCTCTCTCCATGATGCCGCGGTGGGAGGAGTGGGTGGCTGGATGCGTTTAACTCTCTCCGTTTTTGTCCTGTCAGGAAGATTTGTCCATGCCTATTGTGGAGGAGGACATAGACGGCCTCTCAGGACTGTTGTTCCCCTACTACGACGCGGACACACACATGCTGTACCTGGCAGGCAAGGTCAGCACCTCTTCGAATCTGTCACGTGATTAGCGCGTCGTAATTTGTGAAAATTGAAGACTTAACCGTGTTATTTTTCTGCAGGGCGATGGCAACATTCGTTACTTTGAAATCACCACAGAGAAGCCGTACATCCAGTATCTAATGGAGTTCCGCTCTCCAGCCCCACAGAAAGGACTGGGTAAGCCGGGGCTTGATCCGATGTCTACGGTGAAGGAAATTCATCTTTATTAACAGTGTTGAGACATGGAAGAAGTACTAGGAAGACTGAAAATGAGCTGCATGATTGGCAGTGTAAAGAGCTCCGGTAGCTTGTCCAGGGATGTCATATGACAGATGGATTTATGCATCCTGCTGATGATATTCTGGTTTGCCATGCTTTTTGTTGTCAAGCTAACTGCATCACCGTGTTCGTCTGATCTCCTGTGCAGGTGTGATGCCAAAGCACGGGCTGGATGTGGCGGCCTGCGAGGTGTACCGCTTCTACAAACTTGTCACCCTCAAGGGTTTGATCGAACCCATTTCTATGATTGTGCCAAGAAGAGTGAGTGTGTTCTTTCACCACAATCAGATGCTCAGTACCTTGCAGAAGTGCAATACAAACACGCTGCATCCACAGAATTCAATGTCTTTTGCTAGGATTTGGTGAACTGGAGAGACCATAACTTTGTTAGGTTGAAAAGAAAAATTTGCTCCCACATATTTCACTAATAAAAATCGGAAAAGTGCGGAAGCCCTCTTTACTCTGAGGCCAGACAAAAATCCAGTGCAAAACAGAGGCCAGCTTTCAGTGAATTAATCTGTGAATGCATCAGACATCACATAGACAAAAGGACAGAGCAGACAAGTCAAGGAGAGAGTTGTGAAGAGGTTTAAAGCAGGGTAAGGTTTGAAAAGATATTTTAGAAACTCATCAAGAGCTACAATGCGACGATTTAGATCAAATTATGTCCATGCGTTTTACTGAGACCTAAAATATAAGTGCCACTCTGTGGGAAGACTTAAAAATTGATGTTCACTAATACCCTCCCTCTTCCAGCAGAGTTCAGCTATTTCAAAAATAACAATGAACCAACATTTCAGTCAAAAGTTGAAAGACAAAAAAATAACTTCCAGTATCACACAATCCTTGTTTGTAAGAAATACCTGATAAAAGTTCAAAGTTAATAAAATTCTTCACAAATGTCACTTATTCCTATAGATCTTTAATTAGATTTAAAGAGAGGATTTTCTTAGCTTCTTGCTAAAACTTTGCTAGATCAAATATACTCAAATCAGTCATTCAATCAATCAAATTTCTTTTTGTATAGCACATTTCAGCAGCAAGGCATTTCAAAGTGCTTTGCATCATACGAAACACAGAAACACAATGCAACATAGAATCAACAATCAAAACATTGCATTAAGTTAAGTGCCATCATTAAATTCAGAATTGATTATGTTTCAAATTCAACTCTAAACAGGTGGGTTTTTAGTCGAAGAAGTCTCTAAAATTTAAACATTTTGTAATGAGTGATTATGAAAGATATAGTCAGATTTTATGTTTCTCTTTGAAAGCCTGTTTGTCCATGCCATAAAACAATGTGCTGCTTCAAACGATTAGTGAATAAGTTGCACAGAGCAGAAGCTAAATCATCTGAAAATGTGTGTGTTAACAGTCAGATACATACCAGGAGGACATTTATCCAATGACAGCCGGGACCGAACCTGCCTTGTCCGCCAGCGAGTGGCTAAGTGGGATTGATAGAGGTAAACAAAACACTCAGCTGCTTCTCAACTCCAACAAATAAAAATTTTTAAAAAGACAAGAGATCCATCATTTTAATTTGATTCAGGATTTGCCTGATAATACTACGGCTCCACTCGTCATCCGACCACTCATTCCCTCTGGTGTTCACTCTAGACGCACCATCTTCTTGCATCAGCACACCAATTGTTAATCTACATGGAGGACTAAATTACTCAAAACCAGGAGCAATGCTGCTTCTCTTGGTTTTTTCATGTCGCCGAGTGAACAGTCTTCCTGCCGGCGTGCGAGCCGTAAGAGTCGCTTTTCTCGTCCGTCTCTCTGAGAGTCAAACCTTTCTGCTTCACTCCGAGTACCGTCCTCATGGGGGATGTCTCAGCAGAAGTCAGTGCCTGTGCAGCCAAAAAACAGAAGCTGATTAAGCTTTCTTCAAGTACGCAAGTGTTTTTGTTTCATCAGCTATATAGTAAAATAAAGTAAAACTGATTTTTAAAGTGTGCATGGTGGTTGAGTAACAGAAATTAGAAGAATTAGACGCAAGAAAAACAAAAACTAACAGTGTCGATGAAATATTTTACATATTGTACATAAAGAATGCACTTACTACATTCTCACTGCATCACTCTTTGTGTTGTGTTGTGTTGGATGCGTCTTACAAAATGTTCTTAGAGAATATGTTTTTAAAGTTGATTGTAGCATCACAGAGGCCAGACTGAAAATCGCGTATCCTTTCAGTTTGGCCACAAGCACACTGTACTAGCAAGGTGAGGCAAGTTCATCGAAATGGTACCATTTTTCACAACACTTTTAAATTAAAGACTACTTTATTCTCCGCGAGGTATCTATGCTCCTCAACCACCTCCACTTCTTCTCCCGGGATGGAAATGGGATTTAACCGAACCTTATTTCTCTTGAAATCTACACTCGTCTCCTTTGTGCTTTTCCTATTTCAGATCATTCCACAAAGTGCTCCATCAGATCTTTGTACTCAGATTCTTGTCGATAGACTCAGATACACCCAACAACTGCAGAATCATCTGAGTATTTCTGCAGATGATAAGACTCTGCTTTGTACTGGGAGCTAATGGTGTAAACAGTGAAAAGGAGTGGTCAGAGTACAGTCCCCTGTGGTGCTCCGGTGAGGCTGGCCACCAGATCAGAAACACTTTATCCATCAGTCTCTCAAACTGTAGTCTGTTGGTTTGTCTGGTTAAGAGCAATTGGAAATCAAAATGACGATTTATGACTACCTGACAAAGAAAATATATCATACATATAAAACAAGAACGACGCATAGCGTAAAAGCATAAAAAAAAAAAACAACGGAAACGCAATCCCACAAAAAGAAGTGTTAAATAACATTTTAAGATGTATAATGCTAAAACATTATCACCAAGATGATAAAACAAACTTCGTCCTGTACAGAAAGCTATAGTGATGATTCCGGTTTTGGTTTAAGAGTCCCAAAAGTTTGTGAATATCTCAGGATTTCAGGCACTTTGTTCAAGAGGCACATAGAAAATAAATGCTGCTTCCTCTCTTGTTTGGCTCTGGTCCTGAGAACACAGAGTGAACGGGACTGGGATGACCTGAGGGGATCACATGATTCATGTCGAACTGGCAAATCTGAAATGTATTTCCATCCAGGACCATTCGATGTCCTTCAGCCCATCAGCAAGATTTTACATCTTGCCATTTGACAAACAGAAAACCATTGCAGCGATTCCAGGCCTGGAAAGTCTTAGATTCTTCTTTAAAACCTCCCAGTTTTCACACGATTGACCCTTGACCTTTGCTTCTGACAGACCCAGTGCTGATGTCTCTGAAGGACGGTTACCACAGACCAAACCAGTTAGTTTTTAAAGCCCCGGCGAAGGAGAAGAAGAGTGTGGTGGTGAATGGGATTGACCTGCTGGAGAATGTCCCACCCAGGACAGAGAATGAGGTTTGTGGATCTGCACACAGTAAAGCCATCCACCCCCTTTGTTTTTGTTTTGTTTGTTTTTTAACGCTTCAGAGGGTATTTTTAATTCAGCTAATAAAGTCCTGGAATATTGTGGGTCATGGGATGTCAGATCTCAGTTGCATGAGAGGTTTGCACTAGAGTTTGTGCACATCAAAATAAACATATTTCCAGAATTGGAGGTGAGGGGAACCACTGCTGTAGTCCTCACCTCATTAGATGTGTCATCTGGTTGAGTTTGTTTTTGTTTTTTGTTTTCTTTTTTTGCGTAGCTCCTACGAATGTTTTTCCGGCAGCAGGATGAGCTGCGGCGGCTGAAGGAGGAGCTGACCACAAAGGACGTACGAATACGCCAGTTGGAGCTGGAGCTCAACAACCTGAAAAACGTTAACCCCAAAGACGTCTGACCTCCGAGCCTTGTGGACTGGCAAAGCTGCTTCCTTTGCTCCCCGATTCTGACCTCCAAATAGCGTCCGAGTCCCGCCATGTTGCTTTTTCTTTTTTTTTTTTCTTCTTTTTTTTTAAAGAACTTTCCTGCATAGAGTACAAATAAACTGTTGGATAACGTCTTAACCGATGCAATTACTGGACTCTTATAGTAGTATTTATTATCATTATGATGAAGAACGGGCAAGTCAGGGACTTCCAGTTTAAAATGTGATCAATTGGGGGGAAAAAATATATATATATGTAAATATATATATAGTACATTCCCTGTTTCCTCTATGGAGATAGCTGTGCATTTATTTTTAACTTCGGCACATAGACATTTGTGCCATTTTCCCTGACCTTTTCTTTGTGTGGAAATGCCTTGTTAGAAATGCAAAAAAAAAAGAGAAAAAAAGCCCCTACACCTATCCTGTGTTTCTGACTAAATCTCCCTCTTTCTCACTTTCTGTTAAGCCAAAACAGGATGATAGAAAGACTCCTACCCATCCTCCCACAGCCCGTGCAGTTTGCAGTAAGCTGCAGCATTATCCCAGAATAACAGAGGTGAAGTAGTTTCACACCTGTCAAACAGAGAAGCATTTTGCAGACATGGATTGTGGTTTTGTTGTTGTTGTTGTTGTTGTTTTCCCTTAAAAAAGCTGCTTATCCTGTAACTGCTTTCTTTCACCTGCTGGTATAAAATGACTTTTCAACACCGACTCATAGCGCCACAAATCCCGTCTTTTCCTGAGAAGAGTGGATGCTTCGGTTTTGTACTCTGTGTTCAAATAGTGCAGAAGTAGAGAACACAGATGGTGGACATGTGTAACTACTCACATTTGTCCTCCACTGAGGCTGCTTTTTAGTGGGACATTTAAAAGATTTGAGGGTGGCGAACATTTGCTTCCATTTATTTGACGCATTTTAACTTTTTTCGCTGACAACTTGCCTACTTATTAATCCATTTTTTTACATTTCTTTTTTGTATAACATGGCAAAAGTAACGGTTTCGATGCTGTATAGATAGTGCTGTATATATGTGACTGAAACGATGCAAACTCTGTGTGGAGCAGCTAATTATACGACTGTAACTGGGGATGCGTTTGCTTTTAGTTGTCATTCTGCTTTAGTCACCTGTTTCTAATTCACATGTAACAGCAAACCTTGGCTGCACTGCAGTTTAAGTGCCTCTATTTAATGCTTTAGATGGCCCTAAATTACACTTGATTAGCAGTATTTTAACAGCTGGCTTTTCTATGCAAGCTAAATTCCAGCCAACCTTTTGTTGTCTTGGATTCTGCTTCCCGTAGCGAGGCAAAGAAAAAGGAAGAATCCACCAGACGAAAGAGAAGAAAGTATAACAGGTAGGTTTGGAGCTAAGAAGCACATGCTTTGCTCATCACATCCTTGCAGAAATGTAAGGTTCAAATCTCTAGGATGAATCATCAGGGAGTATAATAGTGTCATATGGTGCATGTGTGTTTGCAGGTTTTGAAAAAGGGCTGCAATACGGTAGACATCAGAAGGGGAGGCAGGAAGTTCTGAGTAGGTAGCCGAATGGCATGTTTGCTTTGATAATTTTTAACAAATCAATGAAACGTGTTTGCATCATATCGCACCTCAGATTCTGTAAACAAAAAACAGAAAAGATAGTAAACTTGAGTCTGTTCCGTCCAACTACTCGTTTAAAAATTCCTAAACAAGGGACAGATTTTATTTACGTATTTATTTTCCCCTTCAATTTGACATTTTAATGAAGCCAGTTAAAAAAAATGAACACAAATGATTGGGTTTAACTGTAGGATAACATATTTCCTTTGATCTCAGGTTTCTTTGCATTTGGCATGCCAGCTGAGGTCTGTAAAGTCTGAGTCGCAGCGCCTGGGATTTCGCAGCTTTTCTAAACATTTTGTCAGAATAAACTGGTGCATCCCCTTCTCTGGAGACTGGAAAATGTCTGAAGTGTTTCCCACAAATGAATCCTTTTTTTTGTTTTTTTTCCCCTGACTGAAGTGAAGTGATGAGTTTCACAGCCTTTTGAAATTACTCTAATACGCTTTCCAGCTGATGGGCAGCAAAACTTGCTTTTCTGAGGTTGTCACAGCACTATGCCGACAAGCACAACCCTAAGAGGCCCTTCTTTTATAGAAGTGATTTAATGTCCTTTTATCAGCAGTACGTAGCTACTATAACTCCTACTTAATACATATTGAGAGTGTGGATGCTGCTGCGTTTGTCATTTTGAGAACATAAGAAAAATACCGGAAACACAATTCATCTTTTTCTTTTTTTTTTTCTTTAGAATTTGATTCTAAAATAAAATTCATATTTTCATGACTACACTACAAGAACCACACCCGCACTTGACTTTCACAGCAAGAAAGAAGCACAACATTTCAAATAGTTTATATAAAAAGGATTTATTGAAGTGAATGGGAGAGAAAAAGAGAAACAAAATTTGGATGATGACACTGGATTTATCAGAGCGAAACATTTCCGAGGTGGGCCAATTCGGCCGTTGCAATCTATGAGAGCAAAGTCCAATTCATTGACTGTGTTCCAATTTTTTACACTTTGAAATAACATATTTAAATGCGTATGCACTGCAGTTGTAACTTCCAATTAACACCAATTACTCTTCTCTACACTAACACCACCAGCTCAAACATGGTCACCTTCATGTGTCCCATAAAATTTTTTTTTTTAAAAAGAGGATAAGAGTAAAAACATGGGGGAAAAAAACCCAAAAAACAATAAGTTCTGATGGCAAACATCATCTTTTCATGGAAGGATTATGCATATAAAGTTCAAATCCCAGAAATTTCCCACTGCGCCATTTTAGATAAAGCAGCATACATATTTAATATTTTATTACAATTCATAGTTTCACCTCAGTTGTCTGTTCAATGTCTGCCGTCATCAAAGAGAATACAAAAAAATAGATTTGGTCATTATTTACAAGAACACGTAATTTCCGAACTATCAAAGCTGAGGGTTTCAGGAGGAGGAGCGGCTTTGACAAAGGCAGACATGTTGGTGCCATAATTTGTTGTGTTTTTTTTTGTTTTTGTTTTTTTTTTTCCTTTAAAAAAAAAGAAAAAAAAAGAAAAAGCCCTGCCAGGGTCACACTGTGCACGTTCAGACAAAAAGGTTCACACCAGGACAGCAGAGAGTATTGGCTTATCGGTGACACTACAAATACATAACTTGCATCATAAAAGAAAAAACAAAAATAGGTATGATGCAAAACAATACATTTAAGACAAGGAAATGACAGCCATACATGAAATCCAGTAGTTGACTTTAAAATGTATAAGACATGCACTCTTTTTTTTATTTTTATATTATTATTATTTCTGTTGTCGAAGGGGAAGCCTTTTAAAATGCATAAGTTATCTGAAACTTGTCTTACATAAACAGTGAGAAAACAAAACCATTTTCTTTTCAAAAAAGATTTTTTTTTTATCTCTGCTATTGTTTAATTTTACAAAACAGGTGTCCACAAAGCAGGTAAAAGTGGACTGTTGAGACTGGAACATGGGATTATTAGAGGTGCGGGAAGCCGTCCCATCAACCTGACTGGCCAATAATCAAAAAAAATTAAAAAATTTAAAAAATCAACAAAAGGAACACTCCTACTGCAATATGAAACTGGGAGGAGGGACAGGGGGGCATTTGGGTTTGTAGGGAAGAGAACAGGAGAAACAAGTTTAAAACAGTTCACAACTAGGCTTACGCAGGACTCTCAGTCGTCTTCGTCTTCCTCCCCTTCTTCATCCAGGTTCCGTTTTCTCTTTTGACCTCGCTCTTCTTCTGGAAAATAAGAGTGAAATTAAGCTTCCTATTGAAAATCAGGTGAATTTTTCTTCAAATTTGGTGCATATTTCATTATTATTAATCTATTTTCTGAATACGGTGCTGAAAAAGTAAAGCAGATTTAGCCCAACTCAGTGTCAATTTAACAACCTCAAGTTAACTGCAGCTCCCCCTTATGTCATTATGCACTTGCTACTGCATAATGACAGTAACAACTGTCATTATGCGTTAAAACGCTAAAACTTTAGCAACATGGAGGCAAGTCTCTGATGGGGTTATCTTTTAGATCTTTTTTTTTTTTAATGGTTCTATCTTTGGTCCAGTTACACCAGAAAAAACAAGAATGCCAAGATTCAGTTTAGCCCCAAATCGCCACTTCTGCTGATGTTCGGGTCATGGCCCAGTGATTGTACTTTAGTCAGTGAGGGAGTTTTTTTTCAAACCAATTAGTTGGAAAAAAAACTGGGGGAGAAAAAAGGCATAAACTACAGCGTGTTAAAGTAGAATCATTTTCACAACTCTGTCCTTTTTTATTTTGCACAACCAAACCAGTGAAGAAATGTTTTGCAGTTGGTGCTAATTGTAGTGTAAGATTTAAACAGAATAATCAGATTGAAAGTGGGGAAAGGTTCAGGTGTATCAACGATCTCCATTTGTACTTGCCTTCTTCATCTTCATCATCAACCTCTCTGTCATTCAAGTCTTCCTCTTCTTCCTCCTTCATTCAAAGAAAAGGGTGGAAAAATGAGAGGGGCTTCCTTCACTATGCTGTGATTTGGAAAAAAAAAACAACATACATATGTACACATAATCGAATAACAATCACCCACCTCCGCACTCAGGTCCTCTTCCTCCTCTTCTTCATTTTCCTCTTCATCATCCTCTCCTTCTTCGTCTTCCTCGTCTCCAGGTGGGGCATCCTCATCGTCCTCTTCTTCATCTGCATGTTGGTAAAAGCAGATTTTTAAAAGTCAAAAGTGGTAACTTAAATGGTGCTAAAAAAATTACCTAAAAAAAAAGAAAAGAAAGAAGAAGCTACCGTCTTGAGCTGCCTTACACCTACCATCTTCATCGTCGTCTTCATCATCTAAGCCCTCGGCGTAGACCTCGGCATCGGAGTCGGGGGCCTCTTTGTCTTCTTTGTCGTAGCCGTCTAGGTACGTGAGCTGCGGTAGGAGCTTGAACACGTTGTCTCTGTACTCGTTCAGATTTGTTACTTCACAGTTGAACAGATCGAGGCTTTTCAGGGACCCCAATTCTTTCTGCCAAGAGAGAGCAAAACGGTTAAATGAACACTTTAGAAAGACGCATTTTCTCCACGGACGTGTTTACAGCGACGCTATTTACAGCGTGCACAGAGTTGGAAAGCTAAAAACCCTCCTGCAATCTTTTTGGTTTAAAGGTTTTTAAATTAAGAATAATGCACCTCTGCCCCTCCCACACCTATTGCTACCTACAATTGATCAGCCACATGAAAAAAGTTGAAGTCAGCTATTTTACATAAACTATAAAAAGACATAACCTTTTTTCCCTTATGTTGATGTGGACTCGGACTAAATCCTTCCTATTTTATGTCAATTATTACTAAAATACTTATATTTACCAAATGAAAGAAGGAATATAGACTTTTTTTGAAAGAATTAATTGCTTAAAATACAAATATTTACATACACTAAAATTACTCTGCTGTTCAGGACAGAGCAGGTTCGAACTTTGAACTGCTGTGTTGCTGAAATGTGTTACACAAATGAACTTCTATGGCTTGTGCACTTCACAAGAAAGACGAAATCCCAGGAAAAGAAACAGTAATGTCAGATTTTATGGATTGTATCTAAATATCTGGTCTCCGATATTTTGTTGTGTTACGTTATTGTTTTAAAGGTTTGAATTAAAATTATTAGATCATGTTACATGTTTTTTTATTTTTTTTATTTAAACTTTTTAACCATAAAATGAATTTTCACAAAAGGGTATGTGATTAGAGCCTCACAACAGCCTATGTCCAGAATAGTGGGGAGAATAAATATGTGTTGGTATTACTCACCAATGGTTCTATTGTGCTAAGATCTTTTATCTTGTTCCCACTGAGATTCAGATGCGTGAGGTTCGGACATTTATCCGCCAGAACTTCTAAGCCTCCTGAGATCCGGTTGTCGCTGAGTTCAAGCTGGTGAAACAGTTAAAACCATTAAAACCGATACGGTCTGAAGTTTTACACTCGTTCACGGTTAGAAAGACCTTACCTTTTTGAGTTTCTTTAGCTTCGGCAGGTGAGCAACTGTTGTCAGACCGACATTGATTGTGCTTAGAAATTCCAGCTCCTCAAACTCATCTGTTAGACCCTCGATCTTGCCTTCGTTTGAGCGACAGTTGTCCAGCACAAGCTCTTTGACCTGCAGAACAATATATCTGGTTAGTGTTTATCGTGAAACTTTAAAAATGAATATGTGTAAAGATCATATGCAGTGGGCAGAATATTTCAAGTACTTTGTAATGTTACAAATGGACTAGTACTGAATTAAACAAAAAATGTGCTTGTCATTTTTTGTTTTATAGAGCAGGTCACTTTTAAATGCCAGCCATCCACCCTGGGCCTGCACAGCCCCCACCCAGCCCCTTTCACATCTAGGCAGAGCATATTTAAATAATTGTGGACCTTACATTTGTTGGGGCAAAAGAAGCAAATCAGCTGATTTGGGGGATTTGTGGGCTTATTATTAGGGGCTTATAATTAAGGCTTTGTTTAAAAACCGTTTCATTTTGTACCTGAACTTCAAAGTTCAGCAATTATTTTCTAGGGGTGCTTGTATGTGCATTTCAATATTTTATTCTTTTTAACGTGATGAACTGCACAGTACACTAAAACTCAATGATAGACTTTTCTGACACAATTCAACCTTCCTCCATATAGAGAGCTTAGGCACAGCTCTGTCATAAAGATGATAAAATACCGTCGCGGTCCTTGAAAGGAAAGATAAACATGGGGTGTGGCCATATTTGGCGAAGAACGGAATGAAAGTAGAGCCATTTTTTACACTTTCGATCTTACTTTAGTTGACCTTACCATGTTAAGAATTGCGGTCACAGGTGTGCTGTTATCTGACATTTCATTTGGACCTTGAACGTGCCTCTGCCCGTCAACAACAGTCAGCGGTCAGAACATATCTCGCCGCTCTAAATATCGCGATGTCTTGGGTCTTCTTTCATTACGTAAATAATAATACATTTAGATCTATTTTTAAGACAAGCCGATCAAAAGTACACCTGTGCTTATTTGTGAAGTTGTTGATTGAGCAGTAGAACAGCAGGAGACGTGTGTGTTTGGTTTCCGAGCGGCGTAGATGTACATTTTGAGAAAAGAAAGCAGTGGGAACTGAGCAGACCTACGAGTCGTGTACAGGGTCATTTGTGAGTAGGAGGGGCCGCTAAAGCCGATTAGATATCCGCCAGGCAAACGTTTCATTGTTGCTTCACCTAAAGCGTTGTCGGTCGGGACTAACGACGAGTGTAGATCGCTAATAAGATGAAGGTATGATAAACCGTTCGTCGTTCGTGTCAAAAGGACGGGGTTTCGGTGTGTTTCGAAATGCCTTTGTTTCTGAGTAAAATGGCGGCTTGTCCTAGTTCTGAAAAACTGGAACAACAACAACGCGGCTGGAGCGCTTTTTCAGAGTTAGTCGACTGGTTATCCCTAAAAAGAAAAAAGAAAAAAAAGTCCCCCCACGGTGGTTTACACCGACCCCGGGCGAGTTTATGGTTCGTCCCTACTTGCGTTCGCCCAGCCTGGCGGTTGTTGACGGTCCGTACCGAAAGCGCGTTATTTCGGCCATCTGTACGAACTGTGAAGGCTTTGGGGGAGGCTGCATGGTTTGCATGCAGCCTCCCCCATTACAAGCTGCTTAACGTTTCAATGCACTCCATGCCGAAAAAACCCATTTCAGCTGGACGGTTTCAGGTACAGTTTCTACAGGTTATGATCTTTATGCATCGTTTGATAATTTCATGACTTCCAGTATGCGCATCCGCAACCCGCCAAGTGCACGACTTAAAATATTTAGGTGGACAAGTTTGCCGGTGAGACCCGCAGATAGCCCATAAAACAGTCAGCAAATGAGAACAACGCTGGGTATTGGAGAGGAAACCGGGTTCGCAGACGAAAAGTTACAAATATGGCTCCTCGTTGGTTGCCGTGTTTATAAAAACTGTGCTGCATTCTGAAAATGTTGGAGCGGCGCAGAAAGTTGGAAGCAGAGGACCTGTCGAGTGTAAACACGAAGCCAAAAGCAACAATGTGACCCCACGTCTCCATCATCTTTTAACTTGGAGGAAACTTTGCATCCCCCTCCCCACGCCAAGACATCACGCGAAATATTCTCCATTAGGCAGCGTGAAAACATCGCAGGGGGAGATGCGAGGCCAACTTACGTCCGACGGAGTGCGGTTCCGCAGCTCCAGGTGAATTCTTTTCTTCATGTCCATCCTTGATCGGCGCTCAGATGATACGATACACACTTTTAATAATTACTGCAAATGCAACTACCACCTCAGAAGCAGACTGCTGCTGTTCATTCAAACTTGATCCGCTCGGTGGGCGGCAGCACGTTTCAGGATTGTCGTCACCGCCGTCCAATGGGAAGAGCCGATTAAAGAGGGAAGGGATTTACAGACGCACAGCCCAATGAGGCCGCTCTTATACAACTGGGTGGGGTTTTGTTGTGAAGTTAGGTTGTTTGTTAACCAAAGTTTACATAGAATTAACGATGCTGGAAATATATATATATATATATAAGTTTTTTCCCTAATAAATCTGCATAGGTATCGAAGCCTGTGTTAAATTTGCTGATTATGTATGAAGTTCACAAATGTTGTTTTTAATTTGGAGATATTTTTCCTGATAAACGAAATGAAAAAAAAAAACCAATGACATTAAAACAGTGGATATTAAAATAAAATGAACAATTTTTTAAAAACTTGTATTGAAATTTTAGCAAGTTAGGAAAAAATAATTCTGAAACGATGCACAAAATGCAAAAATGTTATTTTATGACACACGAGTATTAAACATCATTTTAATCCTACATTTGTGCATTGAAATGTTCTTATTTATTGTATTGATGTAATCCAGTTTTAAATGTGTTTTAACTGTAAGCGGACAATCATAATTACAATAAAGGCTTAAAAACAACTGTGTATGTGTGTGTGTGTAATTAAATTATATCATGTTTCACTTATTGAAATGAGTTACTAAAATAAATTGACTTTTCAGTAAGATTTTAAATTATTGTTGGAAAGAGCGACAAAAAGGTTGCATCAAAAAAAATAGATGTATAGATTATTTAGGAGACATATCTGATGGTCATTCCTTGCAGGGGTTTAAAACAAACTTTAGGGTAAGTATTTTTAGTAAACCCCAAATTGTCACACTATAGTATTAATATATTTCCAAATTTTTATCAGAGTTAATGGTTGTAAAAGACAGCAAAGAAAACAACTTGAATAATTAGATAAGACTTCAACTTTAAAAAACACTTTATCTACAGTTCGAATGTCAAAGATTGAGCTTCCATTGAATCAGTGTTGAAGTAGACGAACAGATTTTTTTACCTATAAAATAATTTTCTCTACTGGTTACAAATTTTAAAAAATAAAGCCACGGTGATGCTGTGCAGTATTTCTCCACGAGAGGGCAGCAGGGGGCTCGGTCTGTGAGTCCCGCTCCCCTCTGCTGCCAGAGATCACAGGGCCTTACTGTATTGTCTGTCGCCCTCCATGTCGAGTGTGTGATCAGTCTGACACCATAGCTTTTCACTGTAAATTACAATATTGTGACCAACGTGTCAGTTTCTCATAACTATTTCCACATGAACTCCCTGCTTCCTCTTTTCTGTTGCTCAGGAAGTACCAGAGCAGCACACATCCATTCTTTGAAAATGCTTAACGAGCATTCAACAGAGTAAAAGTAAAGTAAACCACATATTGTAACACTTAACCATTAGCTGTGTAGTGTTAGATATAGCAGATAAGATGTAATTCATCAATTTAATGAGAATAAAATGGCTTGTCCTTGTAGGTTTCACAGGGTCTGCTGTGTAGCAGACATGAACCTTACCAGAGGGGCTGCTTTTCATTGGCTGATGCCCATTCTACGTGGTCACGTGCGTGGCCGTCTCACAAACGAGCTTCCCGTTATCTAAGCACAGCATAATGGCAGTACTGATACAACTTCTACACCTTGAAGCCTGTCTGCTACACAGTCTTATGTTAGCTAAACAGATCAATATACAATGTGTACTGTATCTGACATACACTAAAGATTTTATTTTAGCAGAAAAGGCTTTGGACTAAACTGTTACTCGTGTTAGCCACTCTAGCACCAAGTACAGCTAGTGAATCAACCATCGCTGTGTTCAGGGAAGCGCTGATTAATAATCCAGAAATAAATATCAAGCCTGGAAACTTGATATCGTAACGGACTGAATGTTATGTTTTTAACTAATCTCTGCTCGTCTTGCGGGGCGCAGGCGGTTGCCACGGTAACAGGTGTGCTTAAACTACAGAGAGAGAGAGAGAGAGAGAGAGTAAAAAGGTAGGAGTGGTTTTGAGTTGATCATCTGTTCAGGTTATTTTACTTTTGTTTACCTTTGCTGTGGCGCATTACAGCCGCTGTAGTTTCTAAACGTTGGACTAATTATCTCGTTCATTTGTGAGTATACGCCATTCACAACAAATATCAAATAGAACAAATATATTTCATAAAATTTTAACAAACAAATGGCTTTTACCGTGATAATTATGTGAAATTAAATTAATTATATCCCAGCTTCAGAAGATTTGCCTTTACCTTTCCAGAGCTCTTTGGTTCCTTCTATCAGTCTGCAGCTTCTCATATTGAGGTCATCAAACCAAATTTCAGATCTTCCATAACTGACTGACACCTGCTGGCCTGAGGTTTGAAACCAGCTTGTGACTGAAAAACCAGTAACCTCCTCCCAGATGATGACATGAACTTGTTAGTTCCTCTGTCCATTGTAGTAGCTGATATATTGTGAAAATCACGTAGAAATGATGCACTAATCGAGTCATGTGTACACAGAAACAACGCGCGGCAAGGCTTTGTTTGTGAGACTTGCGGTCACGTGGGTCGGTTGTGGGCGGAGCTTGGTAAGGTCCATTGGATGACAGGTGGGGTACATCCTGGACAGGTGGCCAGGGCAACACTGTTACACCTGAGGACAATTTGGGGTAACCAAACATGCAAACTAAATGCAAAAAAAAAAAAAAAAAAAAAAAAAACTCCAAGGAGAACATTCTTGGACTGTCTTCCTTCAAGGCAACAATGCTTAAAGCTGCTTCACTATGTAAGCCCCTTCATGGATTGCAGATAAATTTTAGTCTAATGAAAAGTATATTCATACACAGTAAAGTGAATGGTAGCTTCTTTTGCTTGAGTTACTGCATCAGTGTGGTGTACCCTGGAAACCATCATTGTGTACTGCTAAAGAGAGCCGAAGGAAGTCCAAATGCTTCTTCCTAAATGTTTGTCTTTCAAAAAGGTATGTAATATCAATGCTATTGTTGTATTGGTCAAGTTTTTGTTTGATCATTAATTTGCCCTATATTGACTAATTTTTTAATGACATCTCAAGTATATTCGACATAATCTTTAGCTAGACGCAAAGCAAATCAATTAATGTGCAGCCTTGACCTTTTGAAATTGAATAACTTCAAGATAATATTAAATTAAAATGTCACTGATGAACATGTTTGGTACAGATTACTTGGAAAATTGTTATACTAATTGCAGAAAGGTCAACTTCTTCTACAGTAAATTGAAGGTTTTCTGTAGTTTTTAGACAAGCTGCATTTAATTACATGGGAAGAATGCAGACAAAACGAACAAAAAGACACCTGGATTAAACAGCTATTCAGTAGTAAAATCAAACTGTAACTTAGAGTTAAATATGCAATTTTCAGCATGCCTGTTCAAAATTCATCTTGGCCTGTAAACACCAGGCATCTAAGCAAAGTGTTGAACTGCTAACAGTTACAGAAATATTCACCTACAGCTGTCATTTTATGTTCACCTATTCAGAGAGTTTAAAGTATTTCTTTGTCATTTCACTTATATATCACTTGTATATACAATGAAGCAAAATGAATAATTCCTCACAGAGAGAATTTGAATTGATATTTAGCTGTTAGGTTAGTAGAACAACACTTAAAAGTGTTGCTTGGTCTTCGTATTCAACCAACTACATGACATTTGGAAATAAATAAATAAATAAATAAATAAATAAACACAGAGGTTCCTGTCAGGGTCCAGGCATTCTGCTTGCATGTAATCAAATCAAGGCCACCTGGCTCTTTCTGAAATGTTCTGTAAAACTCCACTTTTTTATTTTTATTTCCAATTAATTTTCTTTTCAATTCATTTCAAAATGATTTTAAGTGGGGAAAAGGGCACCAAGATGTTATTATTTAAGCTTCCTCGTGGGGCTCTTTGAGCCTTTAAATAAATAGAAACACCTGCGCACCAGCGTGTATACTACTTTCTATCAAATCTGGCAGAAAAGTTTACAAGATAACATTGGAATTGTAAGCAACAATAAACATACTTTTACTCAGCAGTGACATGATGGAAAGTGAAAATAAACTCACGAGATGTAGCTCCCTGCATCTCGTGAGTTGGTTGTAATGCAACCAACTCGCCACAAGAGGGCGACATTTACCAAAAGGTGAAGTTAGAAAAAAAATATATTCTCAAGGTTAATTCCTTAATTGTACCAGCAGGAGACGTTAACAACAAACTCCATTAGGCAGACATATTATTAATTTTGTCCTGTTTGCCTTCTAGGAGTAGTTCAACAAGCTTTCTTCTCAACACGACTCAGCATTAAATATATTTCTCTGCTTTTTCTTTTTCCTATATCCTCCAGTTTAAGAGTAAACACACAGCAGATGTTGCATTCAATAGCACAATGCACCCCAGTTGTAATAAAATCTTCTCCCACCAGCTGCCTGCAGATTCGACAAAAATTGTGATCAGAGCATGTTAAAGTTGGAACGTTTTCTTCTTCTGCAGCTCGAAAAAAAATTCAGACTTTGCCTTTAGGCACAAAGTTCAGGCAGGTGTGCTTGACTTGATGTAATTTACAGAGTGAGGCAGGACTCAGACATGTGGCCGAATAGCGGTTAACAGTTGGTTTATTGTTTATTGGTCTTTGACAGTCAAAAACGGAAATAATGTAAAGCATTTTTGCTGCTGTCTTTCAATGGTTTGGTGGTTTCCACTTACTTGACAGCAAGTCAAATCTCGTTTGTTGTATTTTCAGAACATTATGGAATAGCTCTTAAACTCAAGAGCGGAATCACTGTTTTGGAAAATCACTACCATAGAATTATTTTTGCTACAAGCAACCCATTACGCAAACAGTTTGTTTTGTTTTCAGCTGAACATTCCTAACTCCAGTTAGACATGGAAACGATGGATTCTCTTCTCACATGGTGATCCTCAAATCAATATCAGTTGAAAACGCAGTACACAGTAGATGGTCACCTGCAACAAAATCCCACAACCCTTAAATTTTTTTCCCCTCCGATTTCTTCAAGATGTTCTTTTCAGACATTGTTCATGTTTTTATATATTGACTTGTCCAGATTCTTCATTTTGATATTGAATGCAGGGTTGTGTGTCTCTATCCAGGGTGGGCCCTGCTTCTTGCCCAATGGCTGCTGGAGATCGGCACCACATAGACAATAAGTAGATGTATGGATCTTCAAGACTGAAAATATGTGAACAAAAAAGTGTTGTGTTCTGTGTTTTCCTGTGTATTTATTTCTAGTTTTCTTGTGTGTCTGAGTCTCTGTGTTGTCCTGTCTCCCCGTGATTAGTTCCCAGGTGTGTCTCGTTCCCTGATTACCTCTTGTGTATTTAGTGTCACCTGTGTGTGTCTGTCTTCGTCGGGTCCTACGTCAGTGTCAGTCAGTGTACGTCTTGCTTCGTCCGTTTATGTCAAGGTACGTCTAGTCCTCGTAAAACCTGTTGCTACCTGTTGTGAGCTTTAGCCTTCCGCTCGTCAGTGCTGCCAGGTCTGTGGACTGTATTTTCTGTTGATTTTTCATCATTAAACTCCTCACCTCACCTCATCTGGGTTCTGCTGCGTTTGCCTCACCACCACCACAACACCACTTCATGACAGAAGGACCCGACCAAGCTGAACGGTGAGGCACGCAATTACCATCATGGACCCAGAGGAAATAAAAGAATTAACGGAGACCATACGCGAGTATGAGGCTGCCATGTCCAAGCCGTACGCTGCTACAAGACGGCTTGGATTCGCCATCCGTTTGGGTCTGCTGCTGGACTTCTGGGTTCCACGTTTTCCGCTTCCTGAGCTGGTGGCATTGCAGAGGGAGGCAGAGTGGGAGCGTGAGGCAGCGTATGCTGTCATGGCTGGAGAACCGCTGCCTCCCAGACCCAAGACTCTGTCCTCCCGATCCACCACCCCCGTTCCGTCGCCTGAAGAGCCAGCAGCAGACCCTCCGCAGCCGGAGCCGCCAGCAGACCCTCCGCAGCCGGAGCCGCCAGCAGCGCTTCCGCGGCCGGAGCCGCCAGCAGCGCTTCCGCGGCCGGAGCCGCCAGCAGCGCTTCCGCGGCCGGAGCCGCCAGCAGCGCTTCCGCGGCCGGAGCCGCCAGCAGCGCTTCCGCGGCCGGAGCCGCCAGCAGCGCTTCCGCGGCCGGAGCCGCCAGCAGACCCTCCGCAGCCGGAGCCGCAAGCAACACTTCCGCCACCCGAGCCCGTTCCTGCCGCCGCTCCAGCCGGCGCACCCGAGCCCGTTCCTGCCGCCGCTCCAGCCGGCGCACCCGAGCCCGTTCCTGCCGCCGCTCAGCCCAGCGCGCTGCTCCCGTTCCTGCCGCCGCTCCAGCCGGCGCTACAGAGAGTGCTTCCCCCGAGACTCCTAGTGCTTCCCCCGAGACTCCTAGTGCTTCCCCCGAGACTCCTAGTGCTTCCCCCGAGACTCCTAGTGCTTCCCCCGAGACTCCTAGTGCTTCCCCCGAGACTCCTAGTGCTTGACTCCTAGTGCTTCCCGAGACTCCTGGTGCTTTCCCCGAGACTCCTAGTGCTTCCCCCGAGACTCCTAGTGCTTCCCCCGAGACTCCTAGTGCTTCCCCCGAGACTCCTAGTGCTTCCCCCGAGACTCCTAGTGCTTCCCCCGAGACTCCTAGTGCTTCCCCCGAGACTCCTAGTGCTTCCCGAGACTCCTAGTGCTTCCCCGAGACTCCTAGTGCTTCCCCGAGACTCCTAGTGCTTCCCCGAGACTCCTAGTGCTTCCCCGAGACTCCTAGTGCTTCCCGAGACTCCTAGTGCTTCCCCGAGACTCCTAGTGCTTCCCGAGACTCCTAGTGCTTCCCGAGACTCCTAGTGCTTCCCCGAGACTCCTAGTGCTTCCCCGAGACTCCTAGTGCTTCCCCGAGACTCCTAGTGCTTCCCGAGACTGCGGCCCCAGAGACTCCTTGTGCCTCGTCGCCGCCTGCGGCGGCCCCAGAGACTCCTTGTGCTCGTCGCCGCCTGCGGCGCCCAGAGACTCCTTGTGCTCGTCGCCGCCCAGGCGGCCCCAGAGACTTTTGTGCTCTCGCCGCCGCCGGCGGCGTCCTAGAGACTCGCCGCCGGACGGCCGCCGGACAGCCTCCGTGGTTCCCGCCTTGCGCCGCTGGACGGCCGCCGGACAGCCCGTGGTTCCCGCCCGCGCCGCGGACGGCCGCCCGCCAGCCTCCGTGGTTCCCGCCCGCGCCGCGACGCCGCCGACAGCCTCCGTGGTTCCGCCTCGCGCCGCTGGACGGCCGCCGACCTTCCTTCTGGTTCCCGCCTCGCGCCGCTGGAGGGCCGCTGGATTCTCTCCGGGTTTCGCCTCGCGCTGCGCATGGACGGCCGCTGACCGCCTCAGTTCCCGGCCTCGCGCCATGGACGGCCGCCGGACCTCCTCTGTGGTTCCCGCCTGCAAGCTTCCGCCCACCCAGTTGGGTTTGTTTTGTTTGTTTTGGACTCTTGGCCTTCGTGGTGCCTCCGCCCACCCGTTGGGTTAGTTTTTTTGTTGTTTTATGGACTCTGGACCCCCATCCAGCTCCCCTCCGCCCACCCTCGTTGGGTTTCTGCTTTGGGCGTCTGGGAGCCGCCCGTTAAGGGGGGGGTACTGTTGTGTTCTGTGTTTTCCTGTGTATTTATTTCTAGTTTTCTTGTGTGTCTGAGTCTCTGTGTTGTCCTGTCTCCCCGTGATTAGTTCCCAGGTGTGTCTCGTTCCCTGATTACCTCTTGTGTATTTAGTGTCACCTGTGTGTGTCTGTCTTCGTCGGGTCCTACGTCAGTGTCAGTCAGTGTACGTCTTGCTTCGTCCGTTTATGTCAAGGTACGTCTAGTCCTCGTAAAACCTGTTGCTACCTGTTGTGAGCTTTAGCCTTCCGCTCGTCAGTGCTGCCAGGTCTGTGGACTGTATTTTCTGTTGATTTTTCATCATTAAACTCCTCACCTCACCTCATCTGGGTTCTGCTGCGTTTGCCTCACCACCACCACAACACCACTTCATGACAAAAAGATCAAAATTCCAAAATTGTTTGAAAACTTTTAGAAACTCCATAGAACTACTGATCTATGAACCATTTGTAAAGGTTACATGAAAGTCAGGCCCCTCAGAAATATCACTGGCAATAGTATTTCCCAGTGAAAGTTTTTGATTTGAACGTTTTGAACTCTGCAAACGTGCCTAGAGTCAGCATGGTTTTTGGGTTTCCTCCGCTTTCGCTTTGTTAAATTTATCTACTTCAGGTTTCTAAAATGCTCTCTCCTCCCCCCTTCTTAAATATATATACCTGCTAAACTCTGCATTTAATATTCCTCCTTCTCTGTGGGTTCTGTTCTGACTGGTGATTCTTTAGACCTTTGGATTTGAAGAGGATAATCAGAGTTAGCTGTTAGGCCACTGAAGTTTAAAAAAATAACAATAATAATCTTGTTTTGATACAGACCAGACTGATGTCTGTAAGTCCTCCATCTGGTCAGATCTGCAGAACAACCCTGTTGATGTCACTGATGTGTTTTCATTTGATAGCTCTTCTCTTTTTAAGAGGCCTGACAGTTCTCATCGAAGCCACGGCGGAGTGCAGGAGCTTTTGCCGTGTTTTGGGAACACGCAGAGCCTCTCGCCTCATAGGGAACATCTCGGGTCAGATCTGTCTTTCTTTCATAAGACAGTTAGCGTCTTGTGCCTGCTGCAAAATTTAACCGCTCCACGCGAAGCACGTGTGAGAACAATGAAAGCAAGAGCGAAATGAGCACTCGGGTCCGGCAGTGTCGGTAGGCATCCATTATTGATGTTAATTGATGCTGGCAGTTTGGAGACAGTACCTTGTAATGCAACACCCGTCGAGAGCAGGAGGATGACAAACACGCAGCTCGCGTCCTGTGTGCATGCTAAAGAGGCTGCTGGTGAGACTCGTCCTTGTGACATAAACCTTTACAGGAGAGTATGATTGCGACTGTCTTTGACTGAAATTTATGTTACTGCTGCCTGTACATGTATATGCGTTTACGTCTGTCTGAACTTGGAGTGTTTTACATATTTGTTGTTAAAAGAGGAGATGGGGAAGATTCAACACGTCTGTAGTCCCCCACCCACAAACACACATTTCATCACAAGGTAAAGGGGGTGAATGAGATGAACAGGAGAAAAAAAAAGAAGAAGGTCACATGCATCTTGATGATGGCATTGCACTCAACATCGTGCCGCAATTAAATTTTAATGAGGCCTCTCCATTCTGCACCAGCCGAAGCAGTCAGATGTTGCCGTGCGCGCTCCCTGCTCTTCATCCGCTTCCTCCTCTGCTCACAGCTTTCTACAAAGCTTTCTTCCCCTCTGATGTGCATTTTTAAAACAAACTGCATGAAAAATGAAATCCTTCTGCCGCCGTACCGGCTTCTTTAAACATAATCCAAGCCCAGAAAGGCCTTTTGGAGAGGATGCTTGGGTTTTCTTCTGCTTTTGGATCAGAGGACCTTACATTACATAATCTGGAAGGTTGTACTTCCATTTTTATCTGCGTTAATTAAGCAAACAGTTTCTTTATCTTTTGTTTTATGTTCTAATTTTGCCCTTTGTGATCTCATGCTGATCTCATTAAGCCAGAGGAAAGCTTTCTTTAATGTGCGAACAAAGTATATAAATTGTGATTTTGCAGGTTTTAGGAACACTTTTGAGAACCATAGAGACAAATTTATTCCTCTGAGTGACCTTATAGGGAAACGGTGGGACTTTAGAAGCGAGTCTCTTTGAAGAGTGGTTTATATCTAACACACACAAATAAAGACTCCTTTATACTTCTATAGACATTTTAAAATGATAAGATCAAAGTACATTACTTTGAACGATTGCATAATAGTTGTTTAAAGAGTCTTTTCTGTAGAAAATACAGAAATCCTTTTGACTTTTTTGTTCTTTTTTTCCCCCTTTTTAGCCATTTCTTTTTGATGAGTCAACACAACATATTTCTACTTTGTAGAAAGTTGTATTGTGTTTCAGTCATTCCCGTGTGGATTTTCTGCTTTGTTCGGACAAACACATCGAAACATCTATTCCGCTTTCCAGAAGACATAATATTTGATTCTGGACCGCTTTGGTGATCGGAGGATTTCTTGGTTGACTCAATGACTGCAAGGTCCCCACGTCTTCTAGCTGCAAAGTCAGGCCTAATCCTTGGCTCTCCATGTTCTGTTTTTATCAATCGTGGCGGTATGGATCTAGGTCATACATTTCTACTTTGTCCAAAGGATGTTGGAATAGAGTTGCCAAGTGAGGAGATTTTTCTAAATATAATTCCAGATCATCTAACCCATTTTCCAGACATTTTATTTGTGTACTGTTATAAATTTTAACACTTACGATGCTAACTGTGGTATATAAGCATATATTACGCATTTGTGAGCTAAAAAATAAAGGTAATACTTATATGTAAAAGTTATTACTGTGTAAAACATTATTACTCAGTGGTGACACTTAGGACTCGACGTGTATGATTCCCCAAAAAAAAAAAGGTTTCCTGACATTCATTAACATTCTGACTCGTAAGAGTAATAATTCAAGATATCTTCAATCTTGAATTGATTAAACACCTCTGTACTGCCATTAACCTACAATGCTTGTAAAATTTTAGGTTCTGTTTTAACATAAATTCAATTTCGTCTGACTATCAATAATTATATTCAGTTGCCTGCAGAATTTCAAGTTTCATGCTCAAAACTGTCAGTAAATTCCACAAAAAGGAAAAAGCTTGGCAACGTGGGACACATGGTGAACGCAACACTTTATGCTCTGGAAAGCTGCTTCAAAGATCTGCAAAGAATTTTCTGTTTCTTCTCTCCTGAAAAACACAAGCAACTTATACAAAGTTTTGAAAAGCTATTTATATGATTAGTACAATATTTACATTTGCTCTTCCTTATTATTTATGTCAATTAGTTTTTATACAAGTGATACTTCCTTTCAATAAAATCACTACCGTTTCTTAAACCCTCGTGATCACAGTTTGTTTTTATGTTTAATAGATTTCAGTATCTGGTGAGCCAGGAGATTTGTTCATTTTTCTTGTTAGTGACAGTCCTGTCTGGACTATTTATGCTAATAGCTTCAGATAATTCATAAATCTAATTATTACATGCAGAATCTGGATCACACACATTAAAAACAGTGGTTCAAGCTTTGGTCTCAACGTTTGCACCGAGCTGTAGCAGACTTCTTTCATTCAGTATCTTCCAACTAGTGTCACAATGGAGAGGTGCAGATTTATGTACCACAAAGAGAACTTTCAACACTGCTATCCATTCCCACATCAGCATGGCATCAAACCATTGACCAATCAGAGCTCTGTTGAAATAGTTTGAGCCACGACTGCCCTTGAGTTCAGCAGCCACATGCTGCTTGCTTGCAACTTTAATTACTCTCCCAATTGCTTTGCTCTGCTGATATCACTCTGACGTTGTGTTAAAACACACCTGACACGTCTTTGAATGTAATTCTCAATGTTTTATTTGCTTAATGCCAAGTTATCAGCCATGCACTGTGAACTGTGCTCTGATTTCGCTCTCACTTTGTCTGTAGGAGCAGGTGATGTTCACATATCGCAGTGATGGCAGCAAAGCAATCGCTAAAAAGACTTAGGAACACGTATCTCACTCACCAAGCTTTTACTTCCGTTCCCTCTGTTGGTCTTTTGTTTCACAAGGGAACCAATTAATCCTTCCAAACAGAAGCTTCATGCTTTTGGTCTTAAAAGTGACGTTTTTAATTGGGGCCGATTTTCAGTCAGAACAAAGGGAAGAGCAGTAAAAATACATCTAAGTTGGTTATAAGAGCTTTTCACCACTTCTCATTTTTGGGGGGAGCTTTTTAAAACCTGACCAAATTTACATTTTCTCCTTTATGCCACATTAAGTGGCTTCAGCTTCATAAGCCCGCTCCAAGCTGTTCTCATTCTCCACGTTTCTCTTCCAAATTATTTTTTTTCCTGCCCAGTCAAACAAGGTTTTATCTTCGAAAATGAACGTTGATAAAACTGGGATAGCTCGAGGCCCTCACACCCCTTTACAGTCAAGAGTCTGCTATGCAAACAGGACATTTCTACATTAGCTGAGTAAATCAAAACCTCGCAGGTTCTTTAGTCTCTCCTTCGTTTGCCTCTACCTGCATGAGTTCTTCCTCCTGCCCTCCCCTGCCGCCCAGTTGCTCAGTCTTTACAACGCGCCGGTGGGGTGAGCAGTCGCAAGGCACTCATTACCAAAACACTGCAATCTGTTTCTTCCCGGCAACAAAAAGATGAGTTTCCCACAGAGATCCTGTGTGTGTTCTTTGTCAATTAATCGGAAAACTTTGTTGTTAAAGTGCAGAATCATAGTTATTCAGAATACGAGGAAAACAAGAAACACAATGGATATAATAGCCTGCTGTTTATCCAAACAGGAGATAAACGAAGGATAAAAGTAGTCCAGTCGCAGCTGTGTAGGCTGGTGCACCTCAATTCTCACAGGTTTGTTTTTGTTTCAGTCGTTATTTCACATAGGGCCACCGAGGCATTTACAAGTCGGTTTATTTATCCAAAGGAAGAAAAGGAGCAGACATTCTCATGTTTTGAAATACAGCTTTCTTTTCCACATTCTCAGAATTAGTTTTGTTCAGCTACTGCCACGCTTTGAATGGAAATATTATTGTCCTTCAACAGCTACACTTGATCTCGATTGAAACATTTAGACTGACCCATTTATCTGACTCAAGAGACATCAGTACATCTTTGTTCTTAGTGTTTCTGTTTGCCTAATGTGGTTTTTTTCTGGCATAATGAGCAGGACTGAATCAGTAGAAAGAAGGTTTCGCCCTTGGCTCCATTCATGCAAAAGCTGCCACTGTCCGCCTGCTATGAGCAATTTCAATGTGTTTTGTGCAAGAACAATACTACTTAGTGCAGGGACCGAAAGCTCACGGATAAAAAATGACGGCTGAAATTTTTTAAAAAAAGGTACAATAATAAAACGTAAGATTTGGGAAGCTACTTTTGCTCTTCCTCATCCCATCTCTCTTCCGTTCTAATGTTTTGTGGCGAATTGCATCCGAATGTCATGAAGTATGTCTTCGTTCCATCTCAAATGGGAAGGAGTTAGGAGAGAGGAGGATTCACCAAACTGCCTTTTTCTCATCCCCATTGTCTCAATGCGGGGACGGGACATTAATCCTACGCTAATTGCTTTAGCAATAACCGTACGCTCGTTATTACGGGAGGAATTTAAAAATCCAGCGAGATCCTCCGAGATGGAAACGTTGAAGGAGCTCTGCAGCATTAACGCAGCATGGTTAATTGACATTGGTTAAAAATGACAGCTCACAAGCAAGCATGTCTCATTTCACTAAATGCCTATTAGCTCATCTCCTCGTGTCTGTGCTCACATCCTCTGCTTCCCTCTCTGGTGGCAGGAACTAGTATCCTGCAGGAAGATGTCAGAAAGGGAATTAAAAGATCTGCTGTTCTGGAAAGAAGATATTGCGTGTCGCTAATAGAAAACTGCCCTTATAATTAGAATTGAGATTACTCGGACCATTGAATGCAGGTGTACGCAGGAGAGCAGGTGGCGAGAGGCAGGCGACGGAGAAATAACTGTTCCCAAATAATTTAAATGCCTCAAAAAAAGCTGAAAGGCACCGATTTGTGGTGAACACACTTATAGTGGCGTGAAATCACGAGCACCTGCTGTGCTCAGTTTTGCCTTGCAGAAAAACACCATCGATGTGCTAAAATAGAGCAAAAATCACCTGAAAGATGTAATAATAAACATCTGAAATGCACACAGATTACAGCGCAGACGCTTGCGTCCGGAGGTTCAACAGCACAGAGGGGTATTTTTATTTTTATTTTTTATCAATTTTCTAAAGATGTGGAGCAGATATTATGTTTTGTTATCATGATGGGCTATGCTGGGTTTGCACTACTGTCTAGGTCCTAAGTTTGAGTCCCTCTTTCTGCACAGAAGTTAATGCTCTACCTGTGCCCGCGGTGGTTCTTCTGCCTTCCTCAGTGGTTGTTCGTCTGGTTCGTCTTCATGTTGCCCAAAAGAGAAAGTCTTTCTCATTGTGCAGGTGACTGTTTCCTTTGCCAACACAAAATTGAAGTGCCAGGAGACAAAAACTGCTAACATACGAGGTGGGAAAACAAATCAAAGAAAATGTTTAGTTTTGCAGATGAGACAAGTATTAGAGGGAAGGTCTTCTGTAAAAATCCTAGTGACACCAATCATAACCTAAACCTACATCAGCATGTGTGATATAGATTAAAAACCAGTGAAAAAATATATTGACGTCAATTATTTTTTCAACATTTTTTCTCTTTTTTTTCCAAATAAGGACTTGGGATGTCTGTTCACAGGCACTACAAGCAAGCTTACCTGGACTTGAGCTGCTTTGAAAGACAGAATCAGCAAAAGTCTCAGTCAGTAGACGTGCAGAGCTGACCGACTTATTCCAAAAATATGGAAAAGTTTGAATCTGTCGTTTTTGGAGGCCCTACATGGAGCTCTGTCTCCAGTCCCCCATCGGTGTCATTTCTGCTCTTTGTCTCTGTGCACTTACTCTGAGTAGATCAGCCTTTAAGATCAACCTGAAGCCTCTGGTGTCTGTCTGAGAACAAAGCACGTTCTCGTTCATTCCTTAAGCGAGACAGAAAAAAAAAAAGAATCACTGCACATTTAAAAACAAGTTGTCCTGTCTGACTCCTGACTGGATCATAAAACCAGATCATGACAGGTGAAAATGTGGACGATACAGCGAAAGCACCCTCTGAGAAATGCTCAGGGCTCAGATTTGTCAGAGAGCGCTTTAGCTTGGTGATGGATTGCGAGTGAAAGAGCTGAGCTTTCGTTTGGCTTTCGGGAGGAGCTGCCAGCTTCAGCACTTCTATAAGCTCTTAAAAAATGAGCTGCTTTATGGTAATTGCTGCAAAAGTGTTGCGGGGGATGATAAATAACACAAGTGAATTGTTGCAAGTGTTTTGACCATGGCTGGTATTTACTCTGCATGTACTGGCTTGTGAAACGGCCGAATCGCGTTGCTCTTGAGTGAGTTGTGGCTGTAGTAATGAGGGCATTACTACATTTCCGCCGTCACTTTTTACATTTGTGTCTTATGCAGACCTAATTAGAGTGAGTTTTAAATTTAGATAATTATTGCTCTTTTTATCTAACCTCTGAGTGGCAAAGAACGCATGCGGAACAGTCATTTTCACAGCAAGCGGCTTCATTTCTGCTGATTTAAAGAGAGAGCAGAGGAATCAGGTGCAAATTTGCATACAAAAAGACAAAACTGAGAATGTTCCTTTTAGATGTTTTTGTTTCAAAAAGACTTTCTTCATCTTTCTCACTGGCTTTATTCTACTGCATTTCAATAAAGCGGCTACCTGCAGAGAAAATTGTTGGATTAAAATTCTATTAAAATATCAACTAGCTTCTGCTCTCACTTAGATCTGTGCAATGATGTTCTTGACATAGAAGAGGCAACATTTTTAAGTTGAACAACTTTGACTTGCATGACTTAGTTTTGTTAAGTTATGCTGTTTTTTGTTCGTGTTAATCAGTGACACACTAACCAGTCATCCAGAAACTGGAATCAGATCATTTTCCTTTCAGGTCTCTGATCGGAGCATTAAGCTTTATTGTCCCAAGTCTTTGTATTTGCTGCATAATCTGCGATATTCATGTATTCTGAATAGAGGAAATCTAGAAGTGGCTGGAATGTTGATATCGGCCAGGAAAAGTCTGATCAGTGCATCTGTTTGTTCTTCTGGACTTCTACTGTATTGCAGAGCTTTGAGGGGACCTGACCTGTACAGAGAGTTGGTCAACATCGACCTGGTCAGAGCCAAGAAGACGGGAAGTCCAAAAGTCTCCTCTTTCGTATACTATTAGTTACCTGTTCTTGTAAGAATTTCTTTTATCTTCAATAAGTGCTCGGAGTTGATCCATTTTCCTGGGCATCGCCTGAAAGCTGACCACAATTTCTCAGAGAATTGGAAAGTTTGCTCTCCATCCGTCCATGTTCTGAAATTTGAAGCTCTTTGTTGTCACTCTTGCTTTGTGACCCGCTACTCTGTTGGGTAGGTAATGCACAAAATCGTCACCAAATGGTTGCAGGACTCTTGGAGGAAGGTGCTCTTGATCACACTCTTTGTTTATGATAGCATTCAAATTGTCAAACTCTCTCTTCCTTGACATTAGGATGTGGAAAGAGCCTTTCCTGTAATCTTCTGTTGTCTGTCCTTCCAAATCTCCAAAATGTCAGCCTGGACCTCATTCTGCAATTGGAAGATGCCCAAATTAATCCTTATTTTGGACATCTTCTGATACGTGACATGGAGTTTTCTCCAGCTGTTTTATAAGTTAAATGTTCCTCGTTACTATTTGACAACCGTGTACGGACATTTTCCTTGTACATTGTCCCTGTTCTGGCTAGATCTCAATCCAACTGAACAACTTAGAGATACGACGGAACAGAAAATCATGGACATGTAGATGACAAATCTGCAACGGCCGTGTCATCGAATCATGCAATATGGACCAAGACCTGAAAAGAATGTCTTAAACCCCTTGTTTGATTTTAGTCCACAAAGACTCCAATGCAGTTCTGAAAACCCAGAAGTAGCAAAGTGTGCCTATTAAGGTGGCCAGTGACTCTTTTGTCCTTGCAATGCTTTTGTTTTGGGTTAAATAGGAAGTCAATTTTTGGCTGCTCTGTTAACTGCCTCCACACAAGACAACATAAATCCTTCTTTGACCCTGGGACAGCACACAAAAGGGGAAAACAAAGGAAGCATTGCTTCTGGCGCTCTCTGTCTGGACATCAAGATCAATCAAAAGTCAGACAGACTCACCTTCACGTGGAATCCTAATCGACAGTGACTCAGGGAATTTGAGGAGCTCTTACAGTACAAAGTGCTGCAGCTTTATACTGAAGAATTGGGCGGTGAGTCACATTGCTTCTCCATGTTCTTATTTTTACTGTAGTGTGGATTTAAAAGCACAATGCAACTCTTTTGCAGAAAGTTATGGAATAACTGTGTTAAATTTTTTTTTTTTCATCTTTTAAAAGAATCTCATTTCATCCCCTCTGGATTGAGGAGCCACGTAAACCATCTGTAACTGAGGCTGCATGGAGGCAAAATGTGCAGCAGGAGCTCCACATACTGGATTCATTTTGAGAAAAGAAAACTCAGCCTGGGTGAGATTAGAGGGCTCAAAACCTGCACAGAGATAAATAAATGCTCAGTGGGTTGATTTGACACACTTTGTAACACTGAACTCGTTGCTTTTTCATAGGATTAACAAGTCGTTTTAAATTCAGTATCAGCAATTTTCTCCTGCGATATAATTTTAATTATTTGTGTTTTGTGACAGCAAAGTAGTTCTTAAATCTTTGAGGATGACCGACAGTCAGTGATTCCAAACTCTGCTGTTTTTCTGTACCAGTTGTAAATGTCCTAATTGTGATTGAAGTCAAGCTGCAAAAGTTACAATACGTAAAAAAACAAAAAAACATAGTGATTTAGGCTTAGACTAAAAGTGACTTCAATATTCAGCCATATTTAATAGATTAGAATATTTTTTGAAAAGCTTATTTATTTCAGTAACTCGATTCACTATATGAAGTACATTTTAGATTAACCATGCACAGACTGATGTTTTCAAGCCTCTGTTTCTTTTATTATGATCAATCTTTAGCTTACAGATGGTAAAAGCACATTTAAGATTAAAATATTACACCAGACCAATAAAAACATCTGAAGATGATGTGTTCCCCTGATTTTTATA
This sequence comes from Gambusia affinis, assembly GCF_019740435.1. Classification (NCBI taxonomy): domain Eukaryota; kingdom Metazoa; phylum Chordata; class Actinopteri; order Cyprinodontiformes; family Poeciliidae; genus Gambusia; species Gambusia affinis. The sequence goes on along the minus strand of NC_057869.1, from coordinate 24,531,951 downwards.
CACATCAGAATAAAACCAAACATATTCACGGACAAAGCCAGTCCAGTACAACATGTGCCACTGATTTCATAAGAAACAAAGTGCCGAAAACGAGAATTAAATTGCTTATAATTGCAACTACTATCACGGTTTTGGCAGCCATGTTGGATTTTGAAGTCGGTGTGGTTGAGGAATCTCCATCTTTAAAGGTTACCGTGCATTCTGGCTGGTTATTGTTGTTTCCTGATGTTTTACACGCTTCCAAGTACGAATGTACCAAAGATCTTAAAAAAATGTATACATTAAATTTTCTTTAAAAAACATTCTTAATCTTAACTTGAATCGTCGGTCTTCGAGCTCAGTCAGAACCGATTTCACACTCGCGGCCATGCAACATAAATCAAGCACTATCAGAAATCTCCTGCAGTCTGACTGCTTCAGAAGCCGACTCATCCTCCCCCTCTCTCTTAGCTGTATTGTTGAGTTGATATCTCTGATAGCTGTGATGCAATTCTGCCGCAACAACAAGTCATACAGCATCTGCTAAATTTCACTTAACACAACTGTAGTGATTTGAGTTTTCTGTGTGTTTATTTAGGCTTCTGTGTCCTGTAGAGACTCTGTGTTGTCCCGTCTACCCCTTGATTGAGTGCAGCTGTTCCTTGTTCCCCCTGATTGTCTCCCTGTGTATTTAATCCCACCTGTGTTCCTTGTTCCTTGTCCTGGTCCTTGTTTTGTCGCGTCTTGTCTGCCGTCAAGTCTGTCGTTTGATTTAGTTCTACCAGTTGCTTCCAGCTCTGAGCATTTTTGTGTCTGCTCATCGGTGCTGCCTGGAATTTGGATTGCATCACCATTAAAATCATCATGTCTTCATTTCAACCTGGGTCCGCAGCGTCTTCCTCACCACCTCTCACTGCACTTTATGACAACAACATAAAGTAACTCGATTCACTGAATGAATCCACTCAGAATTTAATGACACCATGTTTGCGCGATCTGGCATGTTAAATATCTTTTGGACAACTTTCAGAGCACTGTTCAGTCTGCTGGCGATGGATGGTATGTAAACTATAGGTATGACCTGGTCATCCACCTAAACTTACCAGTGGGGAAACATGAGAATTATGCAGAGGATGAGCCAATTGGCTCCCTGGAATAGCTGCAAAGATTTACTGACAGAACCACCATTCGTCAGTTCCTGTAACCTATGTGGAGGTAAAGCAAGAAAATAGTCAGTCAATAGAGAAGGACAAAAACGTCTGTTTACTGCTTGTTGTAATCCAAGTAGAGGAAATAGCAGACATATGTAAAGAAATAAATTTGAGCAAATTTAGAGCAACATAAATGTTTTGACCTAAACACAAACTGCTTAGTGTGTTTGAAAACTAACACTGCAGATCCCCCCAGAAACACTATCCCCACTGGGAAACAAGGCCATGGCAGCATCAGACTGTGGGCGTGCTTTTCTTTCATAGGAACAGTAAAGCTGGTCAGAGTTGATGTAAATGTGGATGGAGCAAAATACAGAGCAGTTCTGGAAGAAAACTTGTCTGAGGCTGCAAAGGGACCCGAGACTGAGGCTGAGGTTCACCTTCCAGCAGGACAAGAACCAAAACAGAGCTATGATAGCCATTTAGATGAAGACATATTCTTTTCATCCACCTAATCTGATTGAGAATGTATTTTTTTCCACATCCAGTTTAAATGAGCTTCAGCTATTTTAATGGGGAGTTTTGGTATTCAAAGCTGGAAGCAGTATAAAAAAAATTGGTGCTTTAATTGCAGCAAAAGGAAGTTCTGCAAGCTAATTTAGAGGGCTAAATACTAATGCACACCAGACCTCTCACATCCTTATTTGCAAAACATGTCATAGCAAGTAATCATCTTCCTTCTACTCCATATTAATGCACTGTTTCCACCAAACATCCCAGTAAAACACACTGAACTCTAGGACCTTGATGTAAATGAACTGAAGGGGAATAGCAAAGGCGTCCTGTGGTGTCTTGTGCGAGAATTATTGTTTGACTTTTTCCCTTTACTCACTGGTATTATTTTCCTGCTGTCACAGATAAGTACAATATTTTAATAGAAGTTGTTGGCATTCAGATGGGCTCTCTGTTGTTTTCTGCAGCCGCACTAGTTTCCAGCTAATGAATTTGCTTCACTTGTGTCTGATCCTAAATAAGCAGTGGCAACACCCTTGGGTTAAAACCAAATTGCTGGGGAGATACAGCTGTATAACTACGAAGTTTATTTTGAATCCCTCTATCAGCTCCTCTTCTTCTTCAATCTAGGTCTGCACAGAGCTGTCAGTCTGTTTATTTCCCCTTTATCGTGCCCGGGGTTAAAATCAGATGCACGGAGCAACACATTAAAGTGGCACATCTACCCTGCTTCCCCAGAAGTTAAAATGAAAAAACACTTTTGGAATACAAATAAGCACAGATCAAATAAATGGCGCAGGTTTGAGGACCTTATCTTAGTCAGTCAGTCGGTTTGGAGTTGGCACGGCTCACAAAAGCCCAGAGAAACCCAGAGACAGCCCTATGGCTACATTGCAAACAGGTATGTCTCGCCTACACACATCACATTAAAGATGCCTCCATTTTTGTTTTTTTGGGGGGGGGTTTTCGTTTTTTTTTTTTTTTGATAGCATCTAAAAAGATCCTGTCATTTTCCACCTGTTTTTAAAATTGTTTTCTAATTTCTCTGCTGCTGAAATTATTGTTGTTAGCATTCAGATTGGTTCTCTGTTGCTAACAACAACAGAGAACAAATCTGTTCTCGGTTTTGCTGTCAGATTCTTAAGACAGGGGGGTAAGTCAGCTAATCCCTTCTTTCCTGCAGCTGTTGCCCAGGAACAATTGCTGGTATTAGAAGAAGGACTGGGGTTCGAAGCTTCCCTTTTCATAATATGAAGCTATTAAAGACCCGGAGTATTAAAGTCACATAAAACACGTCCGGAGGTCATTTATCAAACAGTTTTTTTTTTGTTTTTTTTAAATCAGACTGCTTCATCAGCAGTATAGTGATTCACAGTGTTTGTGCAGAAGGACCTTAAGGCTAAAAGTACAATAAATATATTCTCCGTTTGAGTGAGTTTTGTTGATTCTGTCTCATGACTTTCTATTTTTGCCTCTAAAATAAATGACATGTACATTGTTAAAAACGTCACTGTGGAATTTACAGTAACTCACTAGCAGCACGGTTGTCAGCCAGTTACTGTAACTTTTTGCAATAAAAAAATACAGTTCCATTACTGTAATTTTTTACAGTAGCCTTAGTTTAATTTTATTAGTCATACTGTAAATTTATTACAGTATTACTGCAATTTATTACAGTTTCACTGTAAATTTATTACAGTATTACTGCAATTTATTACAGTTTCACTGTAAATTTATTACAGTATTACTGCAATTTATTACAGTTTCACTGTAAATTTATTACAGTTTATGTCATTTTATTACAGTAAAACTGCAATTATATTATGGTTTAACTGTAAATCTATTACAGTCGTACAGTACTTTTATTACAGTTTTCTTAGTGTAATTTGATTAGTTTTACTGTAATTTCATTACAATAGGACAGTAATTATATTACGTGGTTGCCCTGATTTCATTACATTTTTAACATAATAACATTACAGTAATCCTGTAGTAGAATTACAATAGGTTATGTCATTTCACAGTAGTTCAAGAAATTGCATACTTTGTAAGCTTTTAAAAGTGCAAATGTGAACTTGCGACTTAAATAATCAAACTTTGTAAAGTTTTATTTTTCTAATTAAAAATATCTATATTTGCTTTATTTTATTGTGGTCAATTTCAATCTGACAAACTGAAGCAAATCAAAATATAGTATTTTGCAACAACAACATTTGTTACATAGAAATCAAACTATTGCAACCAAAGTGAGAAATACTCTGATCTAAAAACATATCTGAGTCCAAAGAAAAACAAAAAACAACCCAACGAGGGTGGGAGGAGGGGCGCTGGAAGGAGGGCCAGAGTCCAATAGGAAACAACGAGAAACAAAAATTAACTCAGTCCACTAATAAACAAAAACGGTCAGGGCGGAACCAGCTGTGAATTGTCCGGTGGACCCATGGAGGGGTGTCCACGTTGGCCAGTCTGGAGGCCGGTGTTCTGTCAGATAGCCATACATGTCAGAATAGCATACATATGGTAAGAGCGCATGCGCACGCATGCGCATTCTGCAGGAGGTCCGCCATATTGAGAGGAGTCGTCAGCTTGTCATACGCGAGAAGAGACACAATAAAAAGTAACTAAATAAATTAAATTTAATGCTGCTGCAGCTGCAGTAAACTACAAAACACGCCCTGTTTAAATTCACGTCCCCCACTTCCTTAATATTTTTGGGTTGGATAACATGTCTGCTAACTTGGATAGCATGTCGTGTATGAAAACGCAATTTTACCCACATTGAAACTGGGGCAAAACCAGTGTTTCACTTTTGAAAAAAATCCTTATCTACGTCATGATTCTATGTTGCTCATTAAATAAAATCATATGGTAATGACAACGTATACATGTCTGAGCTAAGCGTATGACTATCTGACACGTATGCTGAAACGTATGCAAACGTATGCTGATCTGACAGATATAGCAATCAGTTTGTCATACGCGTATGACGATCTGACAATGTATGGCTATCTGACAGAACACCGGGAACAGCGCAGGAGGCGAACCCACGGTGCTAACGCTTGGTTGTAATTTGTGCACGTGAAATTACGGGCTAGTAAACGTAGATGTGCACAACGCTGGCTAGGGCTAGAGACCCAACACAAGAAATTATTCATCTGAACAGCTCCAAGAAAGTTGAAGCTGCTGAACTCTTGTTGCTGTCTGCTGTCGCAGAAAATGTATCTTTCGCTGTTTGTGGCTCCCCTTGTGTGACGCGCTGCTGTGAACTAGATACCTGTGAAAATAAAATGTTCAGGTAAATCGCGTGCACTAACGCTTTAAAGTTAACAGCCATAATATATATATATATATATATGTGCGAGACAAAATAATAATAATAAAAAAAAACAGTTGAGGCATCCTACCCTCAAAAAACTTCCGTAAAAAGACCAGAATATAGCCATCTGCTTATTCTGGATGAAAAATATGATCAAAACCGAAGTAAATAGCACTTGTGTTGCATCTAATGCTAGCTGAGATATGACAGAAATTAGCTTTAGCAAACAATGTGATAGAAGCAACAGTAACTCAGTATAACAACATAAAATATATTTTCGTACACAAACACATAACTGCAATACAATGTTTTTTAAAAAGTACTTACCTGGTGAAAGTAATTGTTGACCCGCCTGTGAACGTTCGCCTCCAGCCGGTAAATATCCCACAATGCAACTGTACATTAAAAATTTACAGTACAGCTGTAAATTTCCGCACGTGATCCAGCGGTCCAATCACGTCCCATATACTTTCCACACACATTTCAGATCACAGTAAAGAGCCGTATTTTCAAAACCACCTTACCGTATTTTTAAGATGTAGTTTTTAAAGACATTTGTTACAGTGTAGTAAACTGTCAGGCCATTTTCGCATCGTTTCAGCAATAAAACCGTTGAATGCAGATACTTTAGCGTAGACACTGAATTTTTATGAGTTAAACATTTGCTTAAGAAATTATATGGATGGACTATACTTTAAATTAACTTTTCTGTCAGATACTTGCATGTCCCATTATACCAATTACATCTCCATCTTAGCTCGCAGACATTAAGTTCACATTAAAACTAAAATATCATAAATAACTCAATCTTCTGCAACTCAATGGTTTGTGGCACAGCCTAAAAATCTCGTTTGCTGATTTATTTCCTGTAATGTTGCTCTTCTCTGCTTTTAATTGGTCTGTATGTTTTTCCCAATTTGGTGAAAATTATGGAAGTAAATATGTGCCATCAGAATTTGAATAAAAAATACCTCTGAAATTTGAATGTTGTATATTAGTGCTTACTTTTTCAGTATTAAAATAAATTCAGAATATATTTTTAACCTAAAAAAAAATTCAATGTCATTATTTTTGCAGTAAAAAAAATTGTGTAATTTTTTTACATGGTTGCAATTTTCAGTTATTAAAAAAATTCACATTCCTATTTCAAAGTGATCAAATTTTCAATATACATATTTTTCACAGTTTAAATTTTCAGTGTTAAAAAATTCAGCATATAAAAAATTCAACTTTTCAAAATTCAAATGCAATATTTTCGTTGTCCTCCAATTCAACTTGCTCAAATTCGCCGTCTCAAATTCAGCGTCTAAAAATTCGCTGTCTCAAATTCAGCGTCTAAAAATTCGATGTAAAAATGGCCAAGGTTACTTCAGGTCACAGACATTAGCAATGGATGTCCAATTCCAACATCCACCCAATCACGTGACACAACCGTCATATTGAAGAAATACCAGCATCACCCAGGCTGGCGACCATGGAGGCGAACGCAAACCCAACGGTGAGTTTAATGCTTTCATATTTCTATAGTATATTTTATTTTGTGCATGAAGTTTGATACATTATCTTAAAGCCTGATTTAAAACACGGGTTGGGCCGTTGTTAATCTTACACCGTGTAGTGCCGGCATATTACATCTTGCTACCTCCTAGCACCCCCAGCCCCTCCCCGCTGTCCCACGTCCAATTTCCCCAGTTTTATTTCAAAAAGAAATACCACTTGGGTCAAGTCTAGAATCTTTAAAGAGAACTGATGGGTGGCGACATTCTGGGTTGTTTGTATGTTGTCTTAGGTGAGACTGAGACAGGCAGTCTTAGTAAAGTCGTAATTTTTCAGGAGATGCTACCGCTAATATGGTTGCCTTGTGTGCTTCAAAGAGGGGCTGTGAACACTTTCCGACATTAATTAAAACCACAACCCCATTCTGTTCAGCTACCGTATTGTTCAGGTGACTTCATTACAACATCATCCAAAATACTGCTTTTCTTATCTGACAATTGTTGATATACAATATTAATTTACATTCTTTTTACTTTGCCTAAAACCTCGTTCTGTTACCTAGCAACACTATAAACAACCGCCTTTGTTTTTCAGTTGATTTTAACTAATTTTCAAGAAAATATATGCTTGTAAGTACATCTGTTAACTTATTTTAGATTAAATATCATAATTTAATTTAGATTACTGTGACTTCTCAATGCTGACCTACTGATGTCAAAATACTTTTTTATTTTACTGACAATTTTTTAAATGTTTTTTTTATTTTTTCTCTTTTCAAGGAACTTTTGCTGAATCATATTTTTGATAGACTCCGTGATCGTTTGGAGCAGGAAGAAGCAGTTTTATATCTGGGAAGAGTGTGCACAATCAAAGGTTTGTACAAATGACAAGTTTCAATATGTGATGCTTTTGAATGTCTATAGTAACATTAGCTTTGTGTGGTCTTCAATATGATGAGATTTGAAGGGCAGTTTTTAATCGTTTATTACTCCATAATTGAAGGACTGAGCGACTGTGGAGAGATCTGTGGACGGCTGTAACGTGCATCTATTATGACGTGCTACACTACCTTAAAGAAGAGGGATACCTGGACATTTCAAATGAAGCACTCCTCTTCTGTTGCCATTATGTCTTCCTGCCATGTCTGCAGGATGATCTGGATACTTTCTGCAGTGGCTGGGACAATCACCCACTTCCAACTGAAGCAACATGACTCCTAACCTGCTCTGGGTTCTTGGTCGTACATCATCCAATTCCTGAACCCCACGGTGCCTTGACAGAGGTTATAAAGATTATAACGGAGGCTCAGATGTATTTGCTGAACATTTTATGTTCAGATTTTTATTTAATAACAATAGCTGAATAACGGCAAACGGCTGTTTGTAACCAAGCAACCAAAATCACCAGAAGGCAATCATGTTTTAACAAGATAACTATCACATTTTAATAAGATACATATGACGTTATAACGTGATAGCGCTCAATTTTTTTTCCTGTGACAGCAATACGCTTCCGTGCCAGTTTAAAAATTCACCATTTATGAAATGTAAAGCAAAATGCTGATCATGTTACCACAGAGGTTAATTTTAGTGCTTTTATGGTAGACATGTCAGAGAACAAAAATGTTCTAAATTTGTAATTTGTTTGTTTTTTTCTTTACTCAAAAGGAACCCATTAGGTACATTTGTACATTGTTGTATTGCTTTACATTACTTGAATTATAAGAATCAGAAAAAGTTTTGTCTTATGTTGTTTATTTTCTAATACCTAAAGCATATATGAACTCATCTAAGTACATTCAATAAAATTTTGCATAAAAAAACAATTTCAGTTTCATATTTAAAACTGCCTGTACAAACAGTACTGACTCAGAGAAATGAAATATCTACTCTGAACATTGTGTTATTCTAGTTCCTCTAGTTTTGAATTTGACAAAACTAGAGAAATTAAATAACAACAATGTTGTTTCTAATGAGTAATACATATGATCATATTTAAACATATGTATCGAACTTGTGATCTGACAAAATCAGAAAATTGAATTGATTCTACATTTCAACAAAACTGTTTTGTTTTAACAAACTGATTCACAAACAAAGAACTGCTACAGCTTAAATGTAGATTTTTTTTTATTTATTTTTTTTTTAACAGGTCAATCACTCAAAGCCAGACTGCGTAGAGGAAATGCATGCTACAAAATCCTCACTGAAAGAGTTGTAATTCCAGTAGTGACAAGGAATTCTTAGTGTTTTGTAGTTTCCACGAACAACCTCCACAGACAGACTTGCTGGCAGATTTTCCCATCCAGTCCAGAATTTCATCATGTCTCCTCTTCCTCTTCCTCCACTCCGTGGTCTTTCAGTTAGTAAATTAAGTAAGTGGCTTGCAGATTCAACAATAGCATCCTGACTACCCTGTAGTCACAAAATATATAAAAGACAAAGTAGCAGTTGAAAAAGGATTAGTTAAAAAGAAATTTACACTTCATGAGAATGATCACTTTTACTCAGGAAAGCTCTGTGCTGTAGGGTTCCCACCTTTCAGAAATTAAAATAAGGATCTAGCAGATGGAAAGTGTCATTCTATTTCACCAGAGAAACTAAAACTGCAGTACCATAAGTTTTAAAGAATAAAGAGACAGTATAATTTCTTCAGTTTCCCTCTTAATTTTTTTTTACAATTGCTAGCATTCATCCTCACTGACACTGTTCAGCCTGGCATGTGTGTCCTCCCTCTCCTGTATCTTTGCTAGGACATGGTAGAGTATCGGTTGAGGACGTTTTAAAAAGACGCAGGTTGAGAGCGGCTCACCACGACTGCTAACCCTCTTTTGCACCCTAGTGTTTCTAGGCAACCGTGACATCATCAATGGTCCAAAGCGTTCTGGGGTCCTTACTAGCTCCCGCCACATTAGCTGAGCTTAACATGTCTTGTGTTTTATTTTTGTAATTATTGTTACACTAAATGTTTATATGCATGTGATAGGCGTTACTGTCGGACATACAGAAATACCGAACAAATCGCGTCTCGTTACGGGCGATTCATTATTTCTAAAGGGATGGCAATCCTACTGTGCTCTTCTCTCATTAAAATTATAGAAACTATATAAAACACAAATAAATCTACAATTTGTAAGATTAACAACGGCCCAACCCGTGTTTTAAATCAGGCTTTAAGATAATGTATCAAACTTCATGCACAAAATAAAATATACTATAGAAATATGAAAGCAATAAACTCACCGTTGGGTTTATGCGTTTCTCCATGGTCGCCAGCCTGGGTGATGCTGGTATTTCTTCAATATGAAGGTTGTGTCACGTGATTAGGTGGATGTTGGAATCGGACATCCATTGCTAATGTCTGTGACCTGAAGTAACCTTGGCCATTTTTACATCGAATTTTTAGACGCTGAATTTGAGACAGCGAATTTTTAGACGCTGAATTTGAGACGGCGAATTTGAGCAAGTTGAATTGGAGGACAACGAAAATATTGCATTTGAATTTTGAAAAGTCGAATTTTTTATATGCTGAATTTTTTAACACTGAAAATTTAAACTGTGAAAAATATGTATATTGAAAATTTGATCACTTTGAAATAGAAATGTGAATTTTTTTAATAACTGAAAATTGCAACCATGTAAAAAAAATTACACCGAATTTTTTTTTACTGCAAAAATAATGACATTGAATTTTTTTTTAGGTTAAAAATATATTCTGAATTTATTTTAATACTGAAAAAGTAAGCACTAATATACAACATTCAAATTTCAGAGGTATTTTTTATTCAAATTCTGATGGCACATATTTACTTCCATAGAAAATGATCCAATCTTCCCGCTCAAACAAATCCAGTAGCTTTTTCCTCGGTATTGCCTTATCATAGCTTTTATTTAAATTTGACTTGGCTGCACTCAGTGAAGTCAAAAGCAGAAATCTAACAAATGAATAATGAAAGATGGGGCTTTCAGTAAGACGTGCGATAATATTTAACTTACACATAGATTCAGTATCTGAAGAGGCAATTCCAGGAAGGAACATTGGTTTGGTGCTGAGTTATTATGGATTTTTGCAAGAGAAGGCCAAAGAATTTTCGAAAGAGCAGAGACATGAGAGACGATCTGGGTTTCTGAGACTCAAGACAAACCATAAACTGAAACAACAAATATCATGGACCTCAGGAGGGGTTTGAGCTTAATTACTACTGTGAACAAAACCAGACAATCTGGTAAAGAAGTGCAGCCCATGCTGATCCTCTTTTGACTTGATGAGCGGTTAAGCTGCAGTGGGCGGCAGCGCAGCAGAAAGCTGGCTCTGTCCTCCGAGGACGAGCAGCAGAAGCAGCAGAATCACAAAAGGGAGAGCGGCGAAGGGAGGGAAGGATCATGATGAGATCAACCTTCTAACCCCCTGGGGGCCAGGGGGAAGGGGAGGTTTCTGAAAAGCTGTAATGATCAACTAAAACCTTCCTCAAAACTTCTGTAATGTATGAAATGTAATATAAAAATCCTGAGGCGAGAGGCTCACCTTTCATCTCGGTTCAAAGGTAAAAGCACGGATATGAGGGAGAAACAAACGCCTGCCGTGATCATGGCAATCTCTTCAAAATTCAGTCAATGTCATAAAAAAAATATATATATCAATGCCATTATGGCTCTAGATGAAAAAGTATTTTATATGCAGTGAATAAAGGCAGGAGGAAATTTATGTCCGGTCTACTGAACAGATTAAGTTCATCGAAGAAGCGAAAGGTTTGAGTCGGCGGTGCTGCTAAAAGACAGGCGGGGAATGCAAAAGTGAGATGAGTCATCTTCTGGAGGCCACAAACACATGCAAAGTATCGTAATGTAACTGATATTTGTGGTGATATTTAGCAGGGGAGGGGGCAGAGCTATTAATAGGTCAATAGCTTTAAACCTCGTTACCACGGTCGAGTTCCCATATGATCAAATTCAGATTTTTATGCAATAGGTTTGTCGGTGCCTTATTATGTCAAAGGAGCTTCTGTATATGTAGCGCAAAAGTATCTTTAGAAAAATGTATTGAAGGCATATTGTTTGGTTAATGGGCTTCTGGGTGATATGTGTCTGAGAGGTTTCAGGTATGTTGCTGAAGTGTGTGCAGTAAACAAAATAAGGCATGAATCGCTTTAAAAATGACTGCTGGAGGATATTAGATATTATTCCTCATAATTATTTACATTTTAATTAAGTATATTGGTTTGTGTAATTTTTAATAGCTGCTAATCTGAACATAATTAGCTAGTTTTTTGGTAACAAAGCCATGTTTGTATGAACGGTAAAAAGTATGTTAACTTAGGAACAAACAGTATCATAAGAAATGTGTTTGGCCACATTTTTGTGCTGCAGCTAAAAATTAAGATTTAATTAGCCTGGCTAAAGTGGTAATACTAAAGTCAAACTTTAACATTTCAGTCACATTTTATGATGTAATCCCAAACCAGTTCTTGTTTAGCAGAAATACCAAAGCAGGGGAACAAAATTAAGTTAAATGTAGCTATTAAAAATCACTTACTTAATAGCTTTGGGAAAATATATATATATAGTATATATATATATATATATATATATATATATATATATATATATATATATATATATATATATATATATATATATATATATATATATATATATATATATATATATATATAAACGATTTGGACTATATGTTATTCTGCTGCAATTTAGCTGCTAAATTTAAACAATCTGTAATCAGAAATGTAGATTTACACACACAGTTGAAATTAAAATAGCTTTTTTTGTGTGTGTGTTTTTGCCTAATAATTTGGACAGGTCAAACATGAGTGGGTGTAGATGACGGATGGGTGAAAGTAACACTCCTGTACATTTCACACGGTGTTCCTTCACTGCAGTGTAAAATACTGCATTGCTCCGATATAATCATGTAGTGCTGTGCTTCTATTTTCATTGTTTTGATGTAGAACAAAGAACAACTCAGCTGATAACAAGTAATGTCCATGAGAGTCTAAAGTTTAATTTAGAAAGGGACTTAACAAAACCGAGAGAAAAAGCAAACAGGGAAAATAAATGCGGCCAGCGAAGGATTTGTTTTGCTTCCAGATAGAATCGATGCCATACGTCTGCCCTGCAAGGAAAGGGTGAAGAGTCAGAAATAATCTGCTGTTTTTATACAGTTTCTTTTACCACAGTGGCAATTTCAAAATGCCAAGGGCACTTGAAATGGCTGCCAGGAGGATAAAAATCTCGAAAACAGTTTCATTATGGATATTGTTACGAGTCCCTTTGTAAGTGGCAGTTACAACTTTCAACATCATGGGTCCGTAACAGGGGTCGTCAACGCCAGCCCTCGAGGGCCGGTGTCCTGTAACTTTTAGAAGCGTCTCTGCTTCCACACACCTGAGTCAGATAATGAGGTCATTAGCAGCACTCTGGAGAGGTTTACTTGCTGAGGAGGTAATTCAGCCACTTGATTCAGGTGTGTTTCCTGGTCTATAATAACCTCGGCCTGAGAGCTACAGTAGTCTGATGTGTTGTTTTATTGAATTAGATTTTGTTTTTGCAGTCCAAGAACTGTTTCTGCTCCCTACACACACACACACACACACACACACACACACACACACACACACACACACACACACACACATACACACACATATACATTTTCCAGTTGGAGGCAGTTTTTTTCATGTGTGTTGCTTTATGAGATTGGTTGGGAAATGTATTAGTTTTTGATATTTCAACACATAGCAGTAGTATCAACTGTCTGTGTTGATTGTTTTCTTCATAAATTGACAACTGCTATAAACTCTTTTAATTTCACCTGTTTTGTGTAATGATTTCATTTTTGTCAACTTCTTAATAAATATTAACTACTTTGTAATAAACTGAATTTTTTTAACATTTTTTTTATGGTGAGGCAGCACAGCAGAGCAATGGCTGACCAACAGTAAGGGAATCCTGGGTCCAAATCCCAAGTTTGGATTTTCTCCATGTTCATCTGTGGAGTTTCTCCTGCTACTCTGCTTTTCTGTAGCACTCAAATGGCCTGTCTAGAAAACAGTTTTTTTGTTTTGGTTTTTGTAGCTGTCGCTTGTCGGTTGGCTGACCTTCCCAATTGTTTTTAATGAATAAAGTCTTAATTGAAATAAAAATAGCTTAAACTGATGTAAGTTTGTAATATCAAAGACGTAAGATTCATTGGGTCATAAGAAAAATATGCTGTCACCAAATAAAATCTGGCTAACTGGGACTGAAAGATCACCACATTAAGGAGGGAAAAAAGCAACTTCCCCTGTTAAGCCCTTATAACACTGCTTTACAGTTTGACTGATGGTATAAAAAATGTCGTTCTGTTTGACTAAAATCTTCCAAAAGGAGCCAAAACTGACACTTTTGTGTTGAAGAGACCGTGGAACTATTATGTGACGTGATGGTTTGCCGTATTGCCAGCCGTCGATTTTAATTGGTCGATAGAATTCTCCCAAGTTCTCGTCCCATATCGCGATACTGAACATTCTTCCCAGTCAGAAGCAGCCCTTCAACTGTTTTCAGTCGCTGTTGTGGCTGCGAAGAAGAGTGGTCAGGCTGTGTGTTTGGTTGACAGTGATTCACCCCGAGGCTTAGCGGGACTGCTTTAAATTGACCGACTAACTGAACCAGTCCCCTGGGGCATCTGTGAAGAAACTCCAGTTCTGTACCAGCGCAGTTAATCCCGCAGGTAAGATTGCCGTCCTTATGTCCTGTTGGCTCCCTCTCTCCTCATCTCCTATAGACACTCTCGTGCATGCAGTTTAACATCATCAAATCATCATTTAACTTGTCTCCTGCTTTTCCTCCGCTTCGTCGTAACTCACACCATTTTAGTTACGCTGCGTTGAGCAGTTTTACCTCAAACTCCGAGTCCTAAATCACTCAGCGTGGCTTTCGGAGAACCTGAGTGGAGATGCAGGAACTTCACAGCTCTCTGGCGACTCTGTCTCCGGGATGAAATATCCCCGTTAGCTTGTATGCTAACGATACATCTGCTTAGATTAAAGTAGCCTGGCTGCCTCGGCTCTAGCTAGCTGGCTGGGTCGCCTGGAAGCTCCGCACAGTAATATCAGTTTTCCAGTGTGGTGTTGAACATGAGGTGGCATCTTAACTTTTACCCCTGATTTGGCTAACGGTCCGTGGTCTACATGAAGGTTTCTGTGTACTAACAGCTTGGTGTTGAGTTTATTCCACCTAGAAACCATTGAAACAATATAGCTACTTTGGTTGATGTTACTCTTCAGTATTTCAGTCTCCTGTCCACCGCCGTTCACCTCCTGAAATGTCCCCCCACCCACAACGCGCTATAGTAGCTCTACTTTTATGTGGTTTAAATCTGTGCAGCTATTAATAACTTACAAATAAAGGCGCTGATTTTTACTTGATATTTTAGTGTTCATTTCTCGTCCGCACATGTTTTACACCAGGTTTCAAATCAAACTTTATCGAAGGGATATTATTTCTCTGAAAACTTGATGATATTGTTTTGATTCTGAGCTTTGAAGACGGTTTTCACGACTTTTTCATCTATTTGTTTTCTCCAACCTCATGTTCAAAGGTCTGTAATTTGTAGATAAGGTCAAAAGTCTGGAACAATACTGACTTTTATTGAAGTTGCTTAAAATTTACCAGCAGAAGAAATTACACTTTATGTGTACAATTGTTTGTGACCATAAACTGATCCAATTTTTCAAAGGTAATGAACATTTGAAAAATAAATTTCGAAGGTTGAAATACATTTTTCTTAATTTTATAAAAACGTATAACTTAAACAGCAAATATTTTATAAATTTTTTTAAATATCTTAAGCAATCAAGTTGTTTTTAAGGTAAGACAAATTAAATAGTTAGATGTCAATGTACATTAATGTTACAGATACCCAGAGACTGATGTAATGCTTATGCATCATAAGCATTACATCGATTTAAAATAGACGCTTTATGTCTATTTTTAAAAATTAATAATTTTACAAAGTGAACACCTCCAAAAATTATTTTTAAAGTGAACAGTTTCAATGTTTTTGAAAAAAAATTACCTTCCAATTCTAATATATTTTTTTGTTGTAATTAAAGAATGACATCATTTTCAAATACAAACTTAAAATCAGACTCCTAAAACAAAACTCGATCTGCTGGAGTTGTTTTTTTTTTTTTTAGCATTAAGACATCTGCTGAGGTCTTAGATCAATGTTTATTTTATTTTCCTCTGTTTCAAAAAATACTTTCAGATAATTATGCTATTAATTTGTTTGCCTTGTGATCCTAAATAGTTGCATATGAGCAAAGCTTGTTTTGAATTTTTCCCCCCGTTTCATAAACTAAAAAGTTTGCTTTGAAGGTAGTAATTATTAATGACTGGTGGTGCAGCCGCATGCTGTGCTGGGCTCAGGTCTCTCCCGCTTGGCTGCCGGCTGAACCCCTGCTGACGGTGCCATGAAAACAGGCTGTAGGGTGGGTCCAGGCTCACTTGGAGTTCAGTTTGGATCAGAGTCTTTGGGAATATCTACTGCATAAGCTTTTGTTTTAGCCTTACCCATGTGAGTGCATTCTTTCCAGACACTCCTGTCTTTACTTGCAGCCCAAAAAATATGCACATTGGGTTTATTGGTGTCCATAAATTACACTCTTGTGTGATTGTGTACATTTATAGTTCTTTGTCCTGCTTTTTTTTTTATTTTTTATGTTGCCCTAAGATGGATTTGCATCTCTTACCCACTGACTGCTGGAAATGGGCACTAGCCACTACAGATACAGATTTTAAAGCCAATATTTTGGGCAAAAAAACAAAAACAAAAACATTTTAAGGTGATTTTCTTTATGATGTGCTTTTTTGACAGCTGATAACTTTTATTCACTCTGTCTCAGATTGTTTAGCCGAAAGGAAAACTGCGTTTAAAATTTCAAAAGTGAAGGAACATAAAACATGCTTATGTCAAATGAAAGTTTGTTTTATGAAACTTAAGAAAAAGGAGGTAAATAAAAACTGTGGAAGAGCAAAGAATAAATTTGGCAACAGCTGCAGACCACATAAGCGGATCTGCTTTGCCAGATCAGTAAAAGTTTCCAATCCTTTACAGTCTAATATCATCATTTCATAGTTTGACTCTGGTGAAAGTCTAGTTTGCTTTCAAATTTATACAACCCAGAGTTTTTCACTACACCGGTTTAGCAGAGAGAGATGACTCTACTGTTGGATTGGCATTTCAGTTTTTTTGAGGGCTCTAATGTAGAATATAAAGTGTTGCAACGTGCTCAGTAGAATGCCACACATCATTAATTCAACTTAATTTGTGATAAAATACGGTTTGAAAAGTTGTTCAGTGTGTTTTAATAAGAGAAAGTTTGATTATGTGATGTAAAAGTCACATTTCTATAGCAGCAGCCAGTATTTTTAATAACCACAACATTCTTAGAAATATTAAAAGATGTAAGCGGTGAAGTTTTTTGTTTGTTTGTTTTAAATCATATTCTGAACAAGTGCTTTACCTATTTCATGCAATCACAAATTAGGGTCTCTTAACACACAAAAGACCAAATAAACATGTTCGAATTTTAAGGAAAACCTTGGAAAAAAAAAACGAGGTGCAAAATTCATTAGTTTCGTTTAACCCAGCAGTAATCGGGAGGGAAGTGGAGAAGGAAACCGAAAATAACCGCTTAATTTTCAGATTTTCCTCCGTGTTTAATCTTTAATTTATTTATTTATTTTTATCTGCGACTATTATGCGCACAGTTGAGGCATTGGCTGGCTAATGCGTGCTCAAAGTGCTGTTTGTTCCGCACCGACTCGGATGCTGCTGGACCTCGGACGGGCCTTGCAGCATCATGATCAGGAATCAAGCTATTCTCAGCGGACCATTAAAGCCCTGTGAGTTTGGAGGTGCAGCCACAGCAGATCAGACTTGACACTGTGTCGGGTTCATTTATCCCGCTGCAAACCACTGCCGGGAGCCACTCACCACTGCTTATTGGTAGCACACCGCTAGCTTTGTTATTTCAAGGACACTCGCACACATTTATCTGGCCGTAATGACTTGCTTGCGTCAAAGTTGGTCAGCTCTTTTTACACTTGCATCAAGCCAGCAAACGGCAGGAGCTGGGTGCTCACTTTGCAGCTGTTAGGTTTTCTTAAAGTAGCAATATTTTTGGGTTAATTTAATCTTTTCTTGCATTTTGCTGTGCAGAAAAGTCATATTTAGAAATTTGGACTCCATAGGGAAACAACCCGAGACAACCAAGTCTGCAGTCTTTAGAATATAATTTAATCACAATTGTTTTTGCTGGAAGCTTTGATATTTCATTTTTCAAAAGAATTACTGGTTGTGGTTATTTTTGTTTCAGCTTCAAAAATCAAAATTTTAAATTGTATTACCTTTCTTTAAAAGCAACTTTCCAAATTGAGACACATTAGAAATTTCAAAAACCTCCGATAAAATGTCACAAGCTACAAAATTGCCTAGAATCAGTGTAAAATACATTTTAAATTGTCAGTGTAAGTAAATGTTTCAAACTGTATTTAGCTTGAAAGAAATCTGCTCACTGTCACTGTTTATGCTGGATTTATTTACTTTATGAAACCAGTTTTGGACTTTAAATAATGTTTGCAATATTGGATTAATATTGCAATCACAAAGGTCTGCTTCGATGCAATATTTAGTTCACTCTAACTTTCTGGTTACAATGTTGTGATCAAATGAATTAAAAATTGTCACCCTGAGCTGCAAATGGAATATATGACTATTTAAGCCTGGAGGATAATTAGGAGTTCCATAAATATGTTTTTACTCTATTTAAATTCCAAAAATCTGCATTTATTACGCTGACAGTAACAGTTCACAAACCCCAAGTGAAACCGTCCGTGAAAGCAGACGATGTATTTAGTAAACAAATAGTCGTTGATTAGTTGATTATTAGAAGCAGAAAGTTTTCATGTTTTGTAATAGCGTCCTGAGATTTGTTTAACAAAAAAAACAAAAAAAAACTCAACCCACTGTGTGTATTTGTGCTATTTCTGAGCGGTGGCAGATTGCAGCAACACTGACAGAAGCTGGCATCTTGCTAATTAGTCAGTGAGTTAATGAGAAATCCTTATAGAAGGCAAGATGCAGTATGTCGCACCACAAACTGAGTGTGTGTAGGTGAACTGCTTGGACCAGATTTTATTATGCTTGTGAGCAGAAGATGATAAATTGTTTGAAGCTTTGAAATCCATACAAATACCTGGAAAAAGTAATCTAACCTTTCTTAGATGTAGTACGGCAATCTGCCGTGAAAAATCACACGTCTTTTTATTTGTGTTTGATTCAAAACCCCATGAAGCACTATGTTGTCCTCCTCCTGAACGTGGGCATCAAAGACAAATACTAAAAGCTTCATTTTTGCCTTCCCCTTTTGCATCAAGCTTCTCTTTTGCATGTTTTGTCATACAGTTGTTTGAAAAATCTAAAGATAAACCAAAGTTTTAGATTCATTCACTCACAGCAAAGACCCATGTCTAATTGAATACCTTCCACATTTTCACCATTTCTGAATCTCATTGTGAAGTTGGTTCTAAATCAACATTTTTTTTTTTTTTACACCCTTTCCAATGAATATTAAATCTGCCTGCTCTTTTTGCCAGGTTTCAGTCTTGTTGTACTTTGATTTGCTGTTGACGCATGTCATTCCTAAAGGTTTTTCAGGCACTTCTGAGTGCCTTTAATCAACACATTGTAGCACTCTGCATGGACAGTCAAGTGTCCTTGTAGCTGAAGCTCTCTTGAAACATTGAGAAGCTTGGTGGAGAAAACTGTCAGGGTGGCAACAATGTTTTGTACTGAATTCCTCTCATTTTTCTGCTCTTATGTGCCATTAGTGGGCTAAAATGTGAGCCAAGAGGCAATCGGATTGCTGCTTTATTCCTCTGCACTGCATTTCTCTCTCTCTCTCTGAGTACATCTGTCTTTGTTAGGTGTTCAGTTTTTATAGCTCAGTTGCCTTTAAAAGAAAATGTGTTCCCTTTTGTTTGCATCTCAGCAAGTATAGCCATATCCCAAATTTGGGGACCATTTTGAGGTTGCTGAAGCAGCTTTTTTCCCCTTTGCTAGACTACTGAGTCACTGCAAGCTTTATTCAAGCTTCCACATGCTTGTAGCTTCAGACTTGGAAGTTCTCAAAACAAACATATTTACTTTTATATTTTTGAATTCTGGTTCTGATATATTGGATGTGTCTCTAAATTATTAACAGCAGTTAGTGATTTTGTGGGGTTTTTTTTGTTTTTTTTTTTTTAAATCAAGTGTTTTTCGAGTGCTTTCATGGCTATAGAAACTCAGATTTGACCTTTGCTGCTTATCTGCTGGACCAGCTTTTGTTGTGGCCTTTTCAAAATGTTCTTGCTGTCGCCAAATAGCCAAAATATGAAGAATCTAAAAGCTTTCTTGTTATTGTATGCATAAAAATGCCCACCAGAGGCATAAAGAACACTATAAGACTATGCTATTTGCACATATAGAAGTCCTGAAAGCTAAAATAAGTCTTCAGTTAGTAGCAACTTTATAAATGTTGCTACTAACATTTTAATGGCTTATTAAAATGTTTTGTTGAATGTTGTCCCTTATTCAATGCTAGGATTAACTAAAAAAATGGTACAGTGAAAGCCTCAGTCAATAAATTGTATTATGTGTAGAGTACTAGATAATAGGGCTGTATAATAAGTCAATAACATTATGTATTGCAGTAGACACGTGATCAATATCAATAGATAATGCATCTGATAGAATATTCAATATATAGACTATTCACTGAACTCGGATCCAGAACTGCTCGGCATTCTGGGAGGTGTAGGCAGAGGAAAGGATTTAGCTGCTCAACCTCTCTTGGCTTGCTAAGCGAGGTTGGTGGCATCAACAACTAACTCACTCGCTCTTTGGTTACCTAGCAACAACCTGTTGAGTAAATTGTGCAGCAGCCATTCCGGGTCTCGCCACTGTGCCTCATAACTGCTTAAAAAAAAAAAAAAAAAAAAAAATCAATGACGTGGAGGGAAACTGTGGATAAAAGGCATCCCACTAGTTTCAGTACTTCAGAGATTTAAACAAAATATGAATTGATAATTATTGACAATCATCAATCTTGATTGATATGATTGATATTGTGATAACACTCGCATTACTACCACTACTACGACTCCTAATAACTTTATAAAGAACTTTAAAAGTTCTGAACAACTACAAGGAGATAAAAACCAAAATAAAAAAAGCAGTTTAAAAACATTACCCACAAGTCTTTGTCTGATTGGCTGATCCGCCCCCTCATGATGACTCCTTCCCTGGAAGCTCGGGTTAACCAAGTCCTGATTCACAAAGAAAGACCCTTGAAATCCATTAAGAAGGTTTTGCTTGTCTGAGTACGGGTTAACATTTTTAAGTAGTTATCATGTTACTTTATATTGAGTTTTGCATCACTTGGTAACATTAAGAGCTTTTACTTTTATATCTAAATTGGTTCAGAATTCAACATAGGAAACTATAAGAAAAGGAGTTTGGGATTAATCTTGAAGATTTCAGTCGGTTTTGTGTGTGAGATACCAGGCACAATTCAGACATCAGTAAGGCTTTCTATTATTTTATTTTTTTGTAAGGGTTGTTCTGGAGATTGAAAGCAGATGGACCCAAGAGGTTTTGAAACTATGAATCCTCCCTTTTCCAGTAATATCAGTTCAGTTGGTCATTACAGCTTGATATTTGGCTGTTGGCTATTTGATCAGTTTATACAACATTTAAAAAAAATAAAGCTTTCTTTTAAGAAACATCAGCTGAGTACAGTTATTACACTATTACTAAATGTGTTAGTTTTCTTTTTCAGTTAATCATTAGGGAGTACATGAGTTGGATTATCTTAAAATTAAATTCTTAATTTCTTGATCTCAGCTATTGAAGGGGAAACGGCAACGGCAGAGTTTAGTAGACAGAATTTCTTATTTCTTTGTTTTTGTCTTTGCATAGACTAAACTTCTGATCTAAATATTCAATTCCAATTGAGATAAATATAAGATTTGCTTATTTTTCTTAAACTCAATAGACTTGATTTTTCTAATAGTAATGTCATTTGAAGCATCATAATCATGCTGCAGAGTTGAACCTATGTATCTGATCCAATATATTCCAATTAAAATTTAATCCAATACAGTTAGATTCACATTTAACTTAATCACCTTCAGTCCAATTACATCAAGTTATGATGCAGTTCAAACCAATCCTGTGGTTGAAGCAGCAGTATCCTTCTGGCTTGGCCAACTTGAAGTTGAGAGCCCAGGGAAGACAAAGATGGGAAGAAATATCTTACAACTCCTCTCATTATAGAAATAATGTTCACAAAAATTAAAAAGCAAATTAATCAATGTTGTACTATTTCATCTGGAAGACAAAGGTTTGAATGCTTATTTTACTGATGTATTTAGAGAAATCTTCTTCATTGTAGCATATTTATCATCTTTTAGTCTCTGTATTTCAGTTCAGTGCTTTTTTTTTGGAGTTGTTTGAGGCGGTTAGAGTTCATTTCTGTGGGATATTAATGTTGCTCTTGTCCTCTGACCCCCACAGTACAGCTAACACAGCCTGCTTCAAAAGCAAGCACACAAACGGCTTATGTTTGCATACTTTGGAGCCACATCCCTCCCCCAGGCACTCTCCACTAAACCCCTCTCCACCATTAAATACCAACCACCATTTACAACAAAGGAAGTGGCCTCAGTTGCTCTCAGGCATGCAGACACTAGTAATGGTACTGAATCATTATCCAATTTGCTCTTGGGTTTTCAGAGAAACAAGTATTTGTGAAAAATACATCTTAACATACATTTTGGATTACATATGTAGCTAAAGATTAGGAGCTGGTAGCTCCCAACTGGATTGTGAAGAATTGGAAAAAACTCTACAGGGAGGAGTTCTGCTTGGCTGGCTCATGATTATGTTTGGAGCACTTTTGACTTTGTCTTTTGTCCTAAACCAACATGAATCCTGGACTAACCACACATCTGATTCAGTAATGTTATGAAGGATTATTCTCTTTCAGAATTTAACCTGAAAAGAATTTGTCAACCTGT
This sequence comes from Gambusia affinis, assembly GCF_019740435.1. Lineage (NCBI taxonomy): Eukaryota > Metazoa > Chordata > Actinopteri > Cyprinodontiformes > Poeciliidae > Gambusia > Gambusia affinis. Next base: position 24,509,377 of record NC_057869.1, on the reverse strand, counting down.
GATACTTTAATAGCTGTGCATCAAGATGTGACTTTCATAACAAGTTTGTGTTAAGAGCATTTTTACCGATGAGAGGAATACTTAAATGCTTGGTTTTGTTTTTGTTGTGTGTTTTTTTTTTTTTAAGGGCAGATTTTCTTCTATATTTTTTAATAATCGGTGTGCAACAAAATAAGTGACAAAAACTGCTCAAGTTTAACTTTTAAGTTGTTTTTCTTGTGGTTTTTAATTTTACGTTGAGATTTTTGTGTCTTTCATCTTTGGCCTTATTTCAAAATGGCTTCCATTATTACTTTGGCTTTTGCTTACTCGACTGTTAGCACCTCAGTAAAATAGGGTTGGGAACTTGGGCAGCATATATGGAAGACATAAATGTACATAAGGGAGAGATTAGCCTGACAGTGCTGTTAACCATAAAATGACTGCTTAACATCCAGGAGCCAGTATTACATTAGACCAAAACATCCTATTAAAACTGACTATATTTAAGAAATCTGTCTTTTTCTCATCAAGGATTTTGAGAACGTACTATTCTCTTGTATTTCCCTAATTGGGGCCTGCCCATAGCAATGCATAAGGAGAGCAGTGACTGACTTGCGAAGCAAGTCAGTCACTGCCTCCATGCATTACATAACGCACCTATTCTACACCCAATAGAATGTTTCTTTTAATACGTATTATTTATTATTCTTCCGTTACCGTTAATGCGGCTCGTGCGCGAGCCCACCCACAAAAGTGGTATCAAAACGTGCGGCTCGTTCCCGGAAGGGAGCTATTACTTTTGGTGGGATTTGGAGTTACCATGGCGGCGTAAAAGCAAAAACGACCCCAAAATCACTAACGAGCTCACCAGGTGCAAGTCTCAAATGCGTCAAGGGGCGAGGCAACCAGTAAATCCTGAAAATACCCTATTTTGAGGATTTTCTGTGTCGCCATAACCTTATGTAGAGCGCCATTCAAACTTCATTTTGTAGATACGTCCGTGATCTCTTTTAAAGTGAAGACAACGTCAATATGTATTATGGTTTGTCCACAACTTCTTTCTAAGCGACCCAAAGTTTTTGATTTTGGAAAAATCAGAGTGTGAAGGCAGCTCGCTAGAGTGAGAGTCAGAGTGAAATTTGACCCCAAATCATTTTTAACTCGCCCTCACGCTCACAAATATTGCATGATTGGTATCAAACTTGGTCATGACATTGATACGCGTGCCTGCTCCGGTCAAATGTTTTCAAAAATTATCTAAGCGCTTACAGTTTTCTCTCCAGGTGCTTCAGAGCAAAGTCATGCGCCAGGGTAGCAGACAGATCTCACTGATTCACTTCCATGTATTTCTGATAAATTTCAGACCTTGGCACACACTTTTTTATCTCATCGCTGTTAATACTGTGAGTGAGGTAGAGATATGAATGGCGGGACTATGTGAGGCGACAAATAGCCCTCTCATATGCTTCAAGCGGTTTTCGAATATGTATTACGGTTCCCGAGCAGGAAACAGTTTTTTGCCATGCTTTTTTAGTCAAACTGGCTGGCTCAAACAGAGAATTGTCTCCCCCTGGATGTCTCACTCACAGCTGGCAGAGGATTATTTACCATGGCGGAACCCAGAGCAGGGAGAGCTGCTGAGGACTTCAACACGCATCACTGTAGTTCGAACTACTAGTTCAGTTAAAACAGAGGAGGACTGAGATGGCCTTTAGAAAAACTTGCTGCTATGGGCTGTATATAACTAATTTAACCCTGTCACTGTTACACATGGGATGAGTCTAGCCCTTTGAAATGAAGCTTACTGAAAATTTCAAAATAAAAGCCCTTGAAAATTTTTACATCAGGTCATTGCTTTTTTGAGCGTTATATGACTGATTTAATCCAATGACTGTTACACATGGGATGACTTTGACCCTTTCAAATGAAGCTTAACAAAAATTTCAAAATAAAAGCCTTGGGAATTTTTACATCATGTAATTGCTCTTTTTGGCTTTATGTGACTGGTTTATCCAAAGCACTCTTACACATTGGATTAGTGTGGGCATTTAATATGAAGCTTACTGCAAATTTCAAAATAAAAGCCTCAAAATGCCCTCTGGACAGTGCACGAGGCGGTGCAGTGATATCATTCTGCATTATCTGTTTATCCGAGGTTAGGGAACTGCCTTGCGCAGCAAGGCAGTTCATTAGCATTAGCCTTTTAGCTTAAATAAGCTATTTTCTATTTTTCAGACTTATTAGCCATGTTTAGTATACTTAATGGAGTAAGTAAATGACAGTAAACATTCTAATGATACCCCACATGCTACTGAAAGTATTTATGCTTATATTAGCATATTTGCTCATTTTAGCTAATGCACTTGCTTTATCATACTGAATGTTGCATGTCCAGCTTACTTAACATTCTTGTGATTCTCCACATGCTATTGATTACATTGCAGCTTTCTTTAGCATTGATGCAAATTGTTAGCATCAGAACGCTGGGTCCAAACCGACGGGCACACTTTGGCAGGCCCCAGTTAAATTTCTTCAGGAATTTTCTAGTTTGCTGTTTGTGGTGTTGTTTAGCAACAGCCTTTGGGAAGAGAACAATGACGGTGTGAGGACTCTAAAGAATTCTGTCTCCATATTTGCTTCAGGTCCACACAGAGAGACATCTATTCATGCTCACTGGATGTGGACCTTTCTATGAAAATGTAAAATGGAGCATGTTCCTGCAGTGCTATAAAAAATATGTAAATTACTCTTGATTTTTCTTCTGTGCTCTGTGACTGGCAGTAAAAAATAATGGAGTGCCACCGCTTTTATACTGAATTTAATGGCATTATTTAGTTTGCAAATGATAAGGTTCTTTCACCAAGGTGATTGCATAAAACATTTTTTTTAAAGTGTCAAAAAAAAAAGAGTAAAAACATTATGACCCATGGCATTTGAAATAAATATGAACAATTAAAACTGGAATTCGAACCAGTTTAAACGCCTGAAGTACTGTCGAGCTTAAGTTGCTGCTATGTCCAATTAAACAACAATAGTTGTGTGCCCATTAGCGCTACAAAATACCAGAAAAATGTGATTGTGATATTATTACTGAATATTCGCATTAACATCGGTTACCATTAAACCACTTTTTCCTTGTTCTTTTCTTTCATTGTATCTCAGACACTAAAACCATAAATTCAATGTGGGTGGGAAGAGTCCAACTAACAGGCCAAATATACACCCATTCTTTTTTTCCCCACTGGACCGTCTTTAGCTTGAAACCACACATATGCTGCGGCATTATTATTATTGGGAACTTTGAAGATATTGCATCATTTCCGACCATAAGCTACTTGCATAGATTTTTTTTTGCGAAGGTCTTGTAGAAATGGTTAGGCCTGTCGCAGTGACAAATTTTGCTGAGCGATTGTCTCAAAAATTATTGCGAAAAAAGATAATATTGTTTGAAGACCATTTTAAACTCATGTAAAGGCATAATAATCCAAGCGATATCCTGCCAAAAATAGATACATGTTATTTTCAAAAGAACATTTAACACTGGAACGGATAAACAAAAATTAACTCTCGGTCTCCATTAACAAAAAATGCGCTTGAATGAAAACTAAACATAAAATCTAAGTGGAAATAAAAACGGCATTCAACCAAAAGTGTGCAGGTTATGATGTCTGTATAATATATTGCCCTTCAATAATCATTAGATTCATATAGAGAAGACGAGCATATCCGACTACTTGATGCAATAGTTCACTCCTACCTTAAGCCCAGTTTACACTACACAGACTTTTTGCCCCGATTTTCACCCTTGCATTAATCTTTGAACGACCGACGTACTGAGTTTGTCGCTTGTGATAATCGTAACCGATCATCCTGTAGTGTATGTTAGGACTGATCGGGTCCAGTCGGTCTGCTCTGATCTAAAACAGGCAAATATGTTGGATTGTCTTGCACTGCAGTTCATCACTGCAGTGTATGGGGTTTTTTCCCCGACTGGGAGCGAGATCGCAGCCTGTTGAATGTGACAAGTAGCCAGTCAGAAAGCGCCCAATCCCAAACAGCTGACATGGCGCAACCCAAAATCCAGCGGACATCGGAGATGATATATGTGGAAACAGCATTAATGTTTATTCAACATTTCGTGCAAAGAATATCCACAGAGATGACGAGAAGAGGAGTGGGAGCGAAATTGCTACCCCAGTTGAGAAACCTGGTAACTTTTCAGCTGTTTATTGTTAATGTGACATGGTTATAATGTTATATATATTCATTCAGTCAGGACTTTACGCTGACACTAGAGCCACATGCATTGCAGGTAGATTCTAGTAAAACATTGATTAATGCCTGGTTTTAAAATTAGTTATCTGGATTTGTAGCCATTATTTTGTGCCCATTGTTCTCAATGTAGTTTTAAACCTTAAAGCGATAAATACTAATTAACTGATGAAGCTTAAGCACACAAATGGTAAAGACCAAAAAACAGAATAACTCACCTCCACATCATAGTGCAGCAAATAAACTCCCCTCCTCCACTCTTTTATCCAACGTCTTTTCTTTTTGTTACATCTTTTATCACTTAAAATAAGTTCACAAACTATTCTTATTGCTTCTACGTCATCAGCTGTGTTTACTCTAAATTCGTGTGATATAGTGGCTTTTACGGAATTGTCTGAATGTCGGTGAGAGAAATCGGTTCGTGTGTTGCTCTTGCCATGTAGCTGGACAACCCGATCGAACCGTTACACCTACGGTTTTTTGTCTGCTTGTATATATCTCAGGTTTTGAAAATGGGCCGACGATCGGCCGGCAATTCTAAAATCATGTAGTGTGAAACGGGCATCACACTAAGAGGGAATGAGGAGGGGAGGGTCAGTGGAGAGCACTGGAGTTGAGTCTTTTTTCATCCAGCATCATCAATAGAAAGAGAAAAAGGCAGAAAGAAACGATAAAGCCGATAAATTAAAATGAGGTTGATAACTTTAATTTATCGTGCGATTAATTGATTTATTGTTTATCGCGACAGGCCTAGAGATGGTCACTGTGCAGTTTTCTTTCCAGTACATCTCTAACATTCACAGTGGAGTCTGGACTCTTTGATAATTCAAGGCAGTATTAAGATGCATGTCTTACATTTCCATGAATGAAGACAGAATAAACAAATCAAAACAGCAAAGGTGGTTTGATGCCAGGCTACCTTTGTTACACACCGGAGTTTCCAAGCAAGGTCGTCAAAGGCCTGCAGGAGCCTTTGAGGACCTTGACGAAATGATGTAGTGATAATAAATGGTTTGTGCTACCAGCCAACAGCCCGATAGATCCATAATGTTGACGTCAAAGATCATGACTGCTCCTGCTGTCCCAGTCTACTGGCTTGTTCTTTGAAAACTAACAGCTGTGCAGGACAACACCATAATCACTTGTGACTTACAGCTAGGCGAAGGGAGCCCAGAAGTCATTTGTTTTTCTGTTTATGGCAGAAATGTTTTGTAAAAGATACTCCTATGTGTAACTGATGTCTCGCACTCTACTTTTGCAAAACGGTGCAGACTTGGAATCGTCATCTTGGAATATAGCCCTGCTATCGGGAAAGAAAAAAAACCTTCTTTGATGGAATAACCTCCTTCTTCGGGCATATAATCTAGCTGAACTTTGACATGATAAGCTCAGCAACTTCTGATCATAGCACTACAGTCTTTTACAGGAGTCCTCAAGCATGAAGGTACATGACCTCATCTCTCCCAGTTCTAATCCTGATGTGCATATCATTCTTGGGCAGGGTGATGAATCTGAACTCATCAGACCTACTATTGTTAGACTATTCCAAAACGTTGTGCTTGCTAACAGACTAAAGCCTCGTCCTCTGATTATATTCACTGATTAGTGGTTTGCTTCTGGCTACACAGCTCAAATCCCATGATTTCCCTTTGCACTATGCATGTGGAAATGCTTTTATTTTTACCACTGAACGTAGTTGTGAGTTGTTGTTTTGATTTCTCAAAATGTTTAAATGAATTCCAATCACTATCATCCGCATTTTTTCCACGAACATCTAGCTCCCCATCCAGTTTTTAATAATACTTTGGACAGTTGTTGGCCTAATTTTCTTTCCGCAATTTCATAGATGTTTTCTTTGCTTGAGGCATGTGGGAATAATGTGACCTTTCTGAAATAGATTAACATCTTCTCCACAACAACAGGATACGTCTTCTGATGTAGAAGTTTCTTGCATCAGTTAGATTAAGTAACTTGTTGCCCGCTGAAACACAATCAGCCATGCTGTTTTAATAAGTGGGAGTCTCCCTCCTATTTTCTGTGCTAAATCCAGGACTTGTTCTTGGACTGGTGGTGTAATATGGTAACTTTCAATTCAGGTGCTCCAGTCAAGCTGCAATATTTTCTGCAAAAGACACCACCAATGGGCCTGGAAAGGAATTCTGCTTGTTTCTGAGGTTGCAGTCAGTTTGAGCGTGTTATTTTATTCTTGATTGGTCATGATCCAGTTTCACTATATGTAACTATTGGTGTTTGTCAGCCAGCACGAGAAACAGTGAAGTAAACATCTTCAAACATTAATGACAGCTGAATATTTTATGTCGAAACTGGGAAGAAGTCTTAAGCAGAGCTTCTCAAAAAGAAACCCGTGTCTTGTGTTGCTATTTTTAAGGGAAGAACAAAAAAGCTGAAGTAAATATTTAACCTTACAAGAAAGTTAGTGTTTATATATAAGTTCATTTTCAGCCAATTTGATAATTGAATCGCTTGGTGCAGTAAAGTTGTGTAGCGTTCCCTCAGCTACTATTTCATATTCACTCTCATAACCGCCGTCCGATATTACCACCCAGTGTGAACAAGGCTTTCTTAGATAATTGTTCTAATAGCTGTCATTACAGCCCAGCACCGTTCAATATTGCAAAACTGGCAGTCTCAAGACGTCTCATCCCTCTTCCCTGAACAAAATGATCCTGCTATGACCCTAGATTCCAGTGCCCCTATGACATTCACACTTGATTAGGCTTGCAAATGAAGTTTTCCTTATTTTAGGGCATGAGGTGCGACCTTGGCTCAAGAGACCTGTTAAGTCTTATTGGATTTGCTGGACATACTAGGCTCAAAAGATTTATTTATTTATTTATTGTTTAGTTTCACAACTAAGCTGGGAAGATGTCCCAGTGGTATTATCTGCAACTAATTCACTTGCTTCATCAGCTTTTCCTTTTCTCTACAGATAGTTGATTGCGCATCTTTCTTTGTGCCACAGGAATATTCACTTGGTAAATAAATGGCTACCACAAAAACAACAGCAACTAATTGTCCTACCGTAATTGTTAATTGTTGCTGACAAAGTAAGTTATTCTGCCTTCATTATAATACCAAATTAGACCTGTGCTACTTTAAAGGCATTTTGAGTCTCGTAAGGAATTGAACTAAGGATGATTTAAATCATGTTTGTACCTGACCAGCATTGTTGTTCTTACTTTAGTAAACATTGTGTGCTCAGTTATTAGTCAAGTTGTATTTATGTATTTTATTTTTTTGTAGCTATAGTTTTCTTAAATATTTCATAGAAAACATACAATTTGTGTTTTCTTTGATCTGTCGGCACAACAATTAGGCAAAGATATAATGAAACTTGACAAAAATAAATAACAATATTCCCATCTCACTTGTTCCTCATTATCCACTAGAGTGAATAAACATTTCAGAAACAAGTGACCAAAATATCCAGTCTTCCATTCAATAAATCACAAGCACTCCATTTGCTTTAGTACATCAACTACATTTAATAGTACCTGATTGCACCTTTGAAAACACAGTAATGTAATTTATTAATATCTTTAAATATTTAGATATTTATAGATGATTTCGCAATTTTTTATTTTTTATTTCAGTGATTTCTCGTATAGACCTTCGATCCTGCAAGTTTCACTAGTCTTGCTCTTTGCGTGTTAAAGCAAACCTCACATAATATGACAAGTTGGGCAGGAAAAAAACTTGACCTTCTCTAGTTGCAAACTTGAAAACTTGTTTCGCTCCACGAAGAAATTATCCTACAAATATATCATAACATTTTTCTTCTTCTTGGATTTCACCCTTCAAAGATACATATGTCTTCTTCTTTTGAGCCCTGATATCAGTATGACTTTCGATTCAGTAAGCTCCATCTCACTGAATCAACATAATGGTGCTGGTTCTTACCAAGCAGTTCTAGGGTATAAACCCTGTTGCTCTGAGCTAACCTCTCCGTCTTTCTATTCTTATTCTACAAACAAATGAGAAGCACTTTTTTTTTTTTTTTGTAATTTCAGCAACCTCTGCTAATGAGCTTCAGCTCAAGCTGGCAGGCCAAAGAGGATTTCAGCCCTGGCTTACTGGTCAGCTTATGTCTTCTCACTCATTATCTCACTCCATGTATTATTACCAGAAAATTAGAAAGGCATTTGCAGTGAGAGATTGCACTTGTATTGCTTAGAAGTCAACACTGCTGCTGTATGAAAGCAAGCATATAAAAACCTACTGGCCTTTTTGCTTGAGTTGTAAATTGTCTTTCTACAACAGCCTTTCTTTTTGGCTACTCTAGATTTTCTCTTGCAGAACATGCTGATTACGTGGACTGCAGAACAATGGCACAGGGAAGCTGTAAATTAAGGCTTTCTGGTGACAACTTGAAATGTGGATTTTTTTTCAGCTTTTTAACGCAACTGAGCAATTCTAAACTTTTGAATTGAGAGCTTTCGAGTTTGTGGTCTCATACAAAACTGTTTTCTTAAGTTTTATTGGTTAAAAAAAAGAAAGTCTGAGTTTATCATTGTGGTTGCTGGCATTCATTTGAGAACTGCATTACCTCATCTTGGACTTGTTTTAGTTTTGGCTTCTTAAAACCTGCTGGAGTATTTAGAGCTGAATCTAGAAAAATAATGCTTAAGTTTATAAATGAAGACATACAGCTAAATTGTAGCCAGTTATTGCTGAACAACCAGGAAGATGTTGCTTTTCTCATATCTTTATCTCTTTCTCTGTATAATCGTCATTAATCTTTCGTCTCAGCTTCGAGACGAAGTCCTGCATTGGCTATTGTAGTAGGACTGACTTGTATCTAAATATATTTAGCTTTATTGACTGTGTTAACATTAATGTTCTGGCAAACAGAAAATAAAATTGATCTGTAAATTAATATGGTTGGTACAATTTTTCAATAATGTCAAGTACAAATGGAGCGCATAACCAGGGATTGGATCCTGGCTATTTTTCTTTTATCAGATCTGATCAGTGATCATTAGATTAGGAAAAGAAGATGCTTGAAATTGGCCCTTATGTTCTGTTGTGTGTTGGAATTAGGGCTGAAACGATTCCTCGAGTGATTGGAAAACCTCGATTATAACCCGGCCGTGTTATCACTTGCGTTGCCCAGAGCTCTCACTTCCTCCTGAGTTGTTGACAAAAGCTAAGTGTTAGCAGTATAATTTCCAGTTTTCAAGTTCGGCCTGGGAGGATTTTATTGATTGATGATTATGTCCGGGTCTTTGTCGTTTTTCGGGGAACCAATAAGCATCCTTAAAATAACTGGCGCGATGCCTGGAGTACGGCAGCTTTTCTCCTCCCGGAGCTGCTGCCTGGTGGCGGTTCAGAGCGAAGGGCGGGGAAGAGTGCTGCATGTTTATTTATACAGGTGAGCGGATAGACTGAACACTGAGGGCGGCCGTGAATTAGATGATTAACATAAGCGTAGCTTTACGGACGAACCGGAAAATTTATTTCATATCATCCCGGTCTCAGTAAATGGGTGGCGGAGCTCATTTTGACGGTACATAGCTGGTAGATGTTTCTGTGTGTGACGAACGAAGGGGTCAAATCCCGTCGCTAACATGAACACAAAAGCTATAAATGTCTGTGCAAGGTAATGTCTATTAAACTCATTGAAAATTAATATAGAATTGAAAAGCTGGGCTATAGACATTTTTTATAAGCCTATTTGTGAGCCTGCCTTTTTATTATTAAATTGAATATATCTTCAGATTCTTGTAGAACGTTTCTTCAGGTTAACTTAGAAAGTTAGCTGTTATTGTTACAGGTTAATTTTATATATTACAGAAAAGCTCAAATGTGAAAAATTGGACGGATGTTGGTTTCTGATAGTAATACTGCTGTTATGTTAGATTTACCAATGTTTTATTTTATCTTTTTTTATCCGATTACTCGATTAATTGTATTCAATTGTATTAATCAATAGATTACTTGATTACTAAAATATATGTTTACAACAGCCCTAGTTGGAATAAGTGGGTCAAACCTAGAAACACTGTTGCTCGATTAAAACGTCTACCAAGGTGTTACTGAGTTTCTTTGTTGTTTAGACTTTGATATTTTTTATATTTTGAGTGAGAGGCATTCCACGTTGCAATTCTGTCTTCAAGCAATTCAAAAGGTCTTAGTTTGCTAAGTTTCTACGTGAAAACCTACAAGAGTTCACCTAAGATCCTTGAGAAGCGAAAGCAGCAGCTTCATATACATGTATGTTACATATAATTATAATTTGCAGTACTGTAAAACAAAAAAGCCGTATTTAACTGAGTTCTAGTTTCCCACTGAACTGTCCAATGCAGTTAAAAGTGTAATGGTGAGTGGATTGTAATGGTGCATCCGCCAAACAGACACAGTTGCTAGGAATAACCACATTCCTTAACATATCCATAACAGCTGCTCTGTCATTGTTGGATAGTCTATTATTGTGATGCAGCCAACTGGATATCGTCATTGAAGTTGGGTTTGCATATTTGTGTCTTCATGCATCAGACAACAAAATGATTTTCTAAAAGAACTTGTATGTTCATGCTTTCTAGATCTATATTAGTTGTAATGTACTTGCCATTAAGACTGTTACCAGTTTGGCTCTAATCTCAATGTAATCGTAGCCATGTTCTGCAGTGATCAGATAAAATGCAACTAATCCTGGCATTGATCCCACACATGCACACACACACACACACACACACACACGGATTTCGTCAGATGCCCTCCTTCTGAAATGGTTCCAGTGGACATTTGGACAGTGACAGAGGTGTGAAAGCCAAGCCACATGGACACTCTGGGTTACAAACTCGGCTACAAATTGATAGACTTCCGAAGTCCCTCAAACTGGCAGCGGCTTTTTACAAATCTACAAAGCAGGAAGGCGACACATTTCAGACAAGGAATTCAGAACCAATCAATAGTACGATGTTTTCATTGCCAAAGCATTTCATTGCTGCAGAAATAATGCATTTCATGTGAGGTGAAGTGGAGGAAATGGAGATGGCTAGCAATCTGCAGAAGGACAAACGGCAATTACATTCAGGAGAGATGGCCACAGATTGGCAGTGCGGTGCTACCCTGATGGGAGATATAATTTGTTTGAAGAGGCCAGGAAAAGTTGCAGAATAAAGTAGAGACAAGGTCAGTTTTGAAAGAGACAAAAATCACTTCAGGGCTCTTCCTCTCAACAGCTCTCTTTTCTTTGGCCTCACATGTTCAGCCTTGTTACCGAATGGCCTTCAGACTCTTGACATTTCTCCTGAATTCTTTAGCTGGGTGTGTCAAAGTGCTTTACATGAAATCTCACTGTGGCCTTCTTCTTTTTCTAACCTTAGCTTTCTCAAAAATTGTGGGCGTTTTTCTTTTTTCTTCCCTGAAGACTAGATGTGAAGTGACCCTTTTGGAAAACAGCAGGTGTTGTAGAAGTGGGGGCAGGGTTGTCAAGCTGAAGTATGATTGGAGTAGGACACACAAAATAAGGGTAAATTTAGAGGTCTCAACAAGAGTGTCATTAATAAGTCAGCTTGTTTATGTAAGAGATGCACGTAGAAGCTAAAAAAACAACAAAATACTATATCAAAACTCGCTTATTTCCCCCATTGCTTTTTAACAAAAAGGCTTTTCAGGCCCTGACTTGTTGGCTCCGCTGAGACAGCTGTGCATGCTCCCCAAATTAATTCTTGGTTATTTTTGATGCAGTTACTGTGGCCGTATTTGAATGTGATGTACATGGCGATCACTTGTCCAAATTTGTTTGCCATTCTGTATATAGGATCATTTTATAAGACCAACTAATGTGACTCTGATCAAGCAATAAAGTAAAATAGTTGTTCTTTTACACTTGATTATTATTATTATTTTTTAAGAAAAATACAATACAAGAATTCTCTAGTTGAAATGTATAACATGTCTAAGTATATTTTTTAATGTTTCATTGCTACTATGAAATTTTTTTAGTTTAATGTTAGATAATTTGAAGCTTGTTTTCCAAATCCTTCTTTTGCTAATGTGAGTTGTGGAGCATGGGCAGCCCAAGGGGTTGAGTTATAAAACAATGAGCACTCATCTTTTGCTGTTGTGTACAAAAACTTAGTATTAATTTGTCTCCCAACCCATTAATATCCCCACTAGTCGTCAGCATATTTACTCGTATCTATATCTATCTATAGATATAGATATTTAATTTCTCCATGCTTGGAGAAGTGGCCAACACAGACTGAAAGACTTTGTTCACTGTGGAGTCAGTGAACGAAGCTACAAGCAGATTATAACCCTGAAGGAGCCCAGAAAATCGATATCATCGTTCACAACTTCTTCTGTTCGCCCATCGGCCCGGTTGAAATCCTACTGGAGAAACCGAGGTCAATGGGAGAAATCTCAGACAGAGTCCTGAAGGGAGGTGAGAATCAAGCTGAATTGCATGGAAAGGCGTTTGCCCAGCTAGTCTTCCACATGGAGTCGATGGGGTAACGGGTCCAGAAGGGAACCACAGACTGCTCTCCCAGGCCAGACTAGACACATAGGCCATCTTCATCAGTTCATTTTAAATCCTGCATCGTATTGAAAAAGAATCTAATTATTATTAATAATAATGTCCCCAAAAGCTGCTGATGCTGGTCATCTGACAGAGACATGAGAGAGAAGCTACTATTCTTTTAAAAACAGATAGAAACTTTTGTTTACCAGTTTGTTTAATGGTTAATATACAAGAAAAGTGAAGAACCAACAGACTCATAACCAGTTTACAGGAAAGCATAGAAACGGACTATTTATCTCCTTCTCATCTATCAGCAATGTGGGCTGCTGACACTGAGCTGCTATTGGTGTCAAGCTCTCAATTACACAGAAAAAGCTGGAAGACATTAAATTGTGTCTAATGTTTACATTTCCGCATCACACAGAACAAATATGTTGGAGTGGGTTGTTTACAACCCATCAAATATGGAGCGGCAGCATCATTTCTTTGGCATCAATCTTTATTCTTTACTTATGCTAACATGTAAAATTATTAAACCAAAATTATTTCTTACTAGCTCTTCTGCAAGCAGGCAAAGTTTCTTGTCACATTTTACAACAGCAGCAGCAACAACAAATGTCTGCAAGTTACATTTAATTTTACTTTTAAGATATTTTAAGTTGAGTATGATTCAAAATTCTAAGCCTGATAGAATGATAAAACCCTACTTAAGTGAATGGTTTTAATATACCATTGTCAATCTAAACTTAATATTTAACTATTAAATCCCTGTTTTAATCTCCAGCCTCCTGAAATATAAACTTCCATCATCCGTCATGATTAATAATCACCTCAATTGATTAAGTGACTCAGTTGCAAAGGGTTAATAGTTTGAATCATGAAGAACTGACCTAACCGTTTCCATAGCAACGATCGAAGCAAGACCTTTCCCCAGAGCTACAGTGAGCTCATTGTTGCTATGACGACTTCTATGACATAGATCTATGTCATAGATCAAAGGACATTTGAGATTATAAATGCTTCCTTCTCAAAGTTTCAGGTAGTACACAAGAAACTCTTGAACATTTTAAGTCTGGATTTTAATAGTATTGTTACAATGGAAGAGGTTTTAACCACCATGTTTTTCCCCATTACCTTTGGGGCGAGATATGTAATAACAACTGGCATTAGAAAAATATTTAACAAATTTCTTCCAGGAGTCACTTTTGACACTTTTCAGGACCAGGGCCAAGAGTTCGATGAATTTGATGCTTTCCTGTTCAATCCTTCCCCGGCTGGGGAAGTTTGTAGCGAGGAAATTCACAAATCTCAGGATGAGTGCCCAGTGTCCAACCATGACACTTTTGATTCATCCAGAAAGCAGCAAACCTCCGAGGTCCTTTGCAGTGAGGTTTCAGATGATGACCTTGAAGAGAACGATTCCACAGATTCTTCAGATTTTTCAAATTCTTTTGATTCCTACGACACCTCGGATCTATACGAGTTCTCCTCGTCAGGTTCCGATTTAAGTTTTATGATTTTTCAGGCAGGTAAAATAACTCCTGCTCTAACAAAAAAGGATTTGGAAGATGATGGCCAAGAAGAGACTGCGCTCATGGAGGAAAAAAAGCAAACGTCTCCACAGCCGTCAGGATAAAACCTGGTGCATCATATTTTGATGCACCAGGTTTTATCTTTGTTACATCTTTCACGTTCCTCCAGATTTTTAGTTCTTCTCCTACGATGGAAATTGGGTTTGATTCCTCCTGAAATCAACAATGATCTGTCAACGGCGTCCGCCGTTGTTGAAGGCAAGCAACAACGGCGGACGCCAAACGCAGTTTGACGGATATATTGACTAATTGAGTGCAACGGGGAGAGAATGATCTGCAGCAGCAGGGAGGAACCGGGCCAGAGGAGGAACTGAGGAAAGGTGAGAGGTTAAACAGGGAAGCAAAGGAAGGGAATGATGGTGTAACCTGGCGATGGCTTACGGTCTGAGGGTTAGGATGAGCAGAGGTGGGTACCTGGGTTTCCCAGCAGTTGGTGCAGGGTGGGATTTCCAGGTGGAGGGGTGGACAGGCAGCAGCTGGCTGGTGGTCGTGAAGGTATCCAGGAGCAAGGCCTGGGGAGCAGAGAGGATCGGAGAATTCAGGTAGTCTGAGCACCAGGGAGTGATCAGAGCTGGTTCTCTGAGGAGGGAACCGATGAGAGAGGAATCAGAACAAGTTAAACACAGTAACCACAGCACAGAGAGCAAGAGCCTACCACTGTTGAAGCATCTGCCTCAGGGAAGCCGCTCCCATCTAAGGCCTTCGCTGATTGTTGTGGATGAGCACCAGCTGGATCCCGTCAGCCTGCCACCCTGTAAATGTAGAGAAACCACATCTCCTTTGTTCTCTGGTGCTGCGGCTTCATGGCCACGGTCTGATTTCATGACTGTTAGGTCAACTGCTCTCTAAATTCTCTTTAGATGTCAAAACAAATTCATTTTACGAATAAAAAATCTCCATGTGCATTAATGGGTTCTCTCCGGGTGCTCCGGCTTCTTCCCACAGTAGAAAAAGATTTAGTGCACATCAGATAATAGATGAATAATGGAAAATAATTTTCAACTTGTTTCTAATAAGAATTGTTATTATTCTTAGTAATAATAGCAATAATAATATGAATATATTAGTATGTTAATCAATATACAATTATATAATATATAATTAATGATACTTAGTAATATAGTAGTTATTATATTCCTAAGTAATAAAAAGAAACACAGAATTCCACACCACATCTACATATTAAGATATATTTGATAAAGCATTTTGATAAATGAATTACAGGATTATAATAGTTGTCAGGCTAAAAGTGCAATTAATTCTGTTATAGATCCAGATATCAATTTCCCATTAAGAATAATAGATTAATTATTCTTCTACAGAAATGAATAATTAATCCCAGGTCTTCAGTCAAAACATCTAGAGTTGCATATTTTCCTGGGTAATTTAAAATTTCTAAATTTAATTTAATTTAATTCTCTATTAAGCCTATGTGTATGGGGATTCAAAGCTTTTCAGTGGCAATATAACATCCAGGGAGAATTACCTGCCTAATTTAGACAACCTGCTTCCTTGTTTCTGTTTCCAGGTCAGGAACGGAAGTACACAAATCAGGAAGTTTTCAAAACTATTGCATCTTGACATTACAACGTTAGACCACAGTTTAAATCTCAGGCTACTTCCTTTAAAAATGCTTTGAGGAGTTATGGGAAGCGATGTAGGTTTGGACTCTTATTAATAATTTTCAGGGTTTTTTTTTCTTTTTCCAAATAGTTTTACATTGTGAATAACTAGCAGTGAGTAATGGAGTGTGTCAGAGTGTGTGTGTGTGTGGGGGGAACAGCCCCTAAACACTCTGATGCTCTACTTCTCACTAGTTGTTTCTGTTTCTGGCCGGCTGGATTGCTTTTCAGCCAGATTTTATGTCATTTCAGGAGGAAGACTCTTTGATTGACAGAAAATGATATATGCATATGCAGAACAGAGGGGAGAAGAATAACCCCTTGCCTCTCGGCTGTCCCCAGACCTTCTTTGTTCAACTGCCTTTATTTTTTCGTTCCATCATATCTGCTGAAGACTGAGCGATATATACCATCAAAGCCTTCTAGAAGCTTCCCACTCTCTTCCAAAATCCTTTTTATTTTCAACAGATTCAGCTGCTTAATATTCCTTAGCAGTCTGTGGCCTTTTTAGAGAACTAACAAGGTTCTGAAGATGCAAGTCTTGTCTTCATGTGGAAGACAGCTGGGGCACAGCCCTCTTCTTCTTCTTCCTTTTCTTTTTTTTTTAGTTTTTCGTGGAGCTCCTGCCGCAGTGTCTGTGCTGCTAACAAGTTCAGAGCTGCTCTCAGACACAAAAGCAAGTGGGAAGTGACTCTCATGTTATTTATATTTTATTGGATATTGTTCAATATTTCTAGTGAAAATTTGTTAAATAAATATACCACAGTTGTGTATCTTTTTTTAATGTTTAGCTTTTACTTTTATTCCACACTTTTAATTTAGTAATTAGAATGACAACCATTGTGTTGACTCTTGAGCTTGTTCAGCATGTAATTAAATGCAAGGGTTGTAAAAGTTATTCAATGCAAATATTAATCAAAGTAGCAAATACGATATTTTAATGAATTTTTTGCCTGGCATAGTTTGCATGTTTGTATAAACACAATTTTGGTTAGAGTTGCACAATATATAGAATTCAATCTACATTTTAATATCAGTGTATGCAATATTGCAATCACGAATGACTTCTTGTACACAATTGTTATGAGGATCCTGTAATTCAGCTATCTTCACAATTTGCATATAGATGATACATTTGGCCAGCTGGGTGGACCTGAACTGACCTTAATGGCCGCATTAGGCGTTTATTTATTCTGTATACCTGAGGCTTCAGATCTCAGCAATAAATATGGGCACATTGTTCAAAGGTGGAGTAAGAAAGAATGTCAGTAGATTGTAGGGTAATCAGTTTTGCCAATATATGAAGTTTCAGCTTTAGCAGCACATATAATCCTCTGTGGTATTTACATTGTCCCTTTTTAAGCACTTATATTTATAATGGTCATATTAACTCTTAGTTGTATTGCTATATTTAAATCAATAAGTATCAGTAAATATAAACATGCTTACTGATTTAAACGAAGGGCTCCGGTGTTTGAAACGAACTCGCATAAGTCTTGGCTTCACAAAAGTAATGGAAAATACTATCCATTTACTAAAGAAATGCTAAATAAATACCCAAATGACGTTTTTAAATGAACTTTGTGTGTGCAAAATTACTACTTGTTTTCTAAACTAAACATTTGTTTAGTAAGACATTGCTCCACTATTAGAAAGACAGTTCAGTAACTTTTTATTGCCTGCCAGCCGTGACCCTTGAGTGACACGAATTTCAAATAAAAAAATCTTGTAGTCTGCCCTATATTTCAACAACTACATAAACACACACAACTTTATCATTAGTGCCTATATAGCTGCAGTTTGAAACATCTTACAAGCTTAATGAGGCAATTAAAGATCCCTAGGCCTTTAACTAATTTATTTCTGTTGCTAAATGTAGTTAGTCTTAACCTATTTTCTCATTCAGTGACTTATTGCATGAATGCAAGTGCCAGCTTCTGCCTACAAGCTTGAAAGAGTTCAGCACAGAAAGTACCACAGAGTGTTGACGGGCACCATGGGTATTTGCTCAGCTTCCAAGTCTTTCCTTCCTATTTACTTTGAACTTAGTTTTCTCATGCAGCTTGTATGTGGTGGTTCTTAGACTAAAACTTATCCTCCCTGGAACACTTTGGCTTCCAAGTTTCTTTTTTTTTTGTTGGTATACCAACTCCACCTGCTGCTCCAGGGCCTGCTTGGTCTTGTTATTCCTCTGTCGCTTTGATCTGAGAGGTTGTAATGACTTTTTGCAAAAACATAGGTTTAATATTCACTCAAAGGGACTCTGTCTCAAAAGGCCATTGGCGATCTTTTTAAAATAAAATAATTTTTTCTTCAATTCACAAATCTAAAGTAGCATCAGCACAGAGAAAAGAACAGTTGACGTGGATTTAGCTGCAGCATTCAAATGTAGCATCAGATCCGCCCCTAAAAGGTAGCAACCGAACCCCTCAATGCAAGCAAAGCACTTCTAAATACAATCAAATTTACTATCTATATTCCTAAATGCTTGTGACAACCACACTGTTTCTCACAGCATGTGACCCAGACCCACTGAAACACTCTTTGTTTTGCTTAATCCACTGTGAAAATTGCCCTAATGTTTTGAGAGCTGGAGGAGGTTGCATGGGAATGTTGCTGTGGGAGGATATTCCAAGGACAACAAATTGGTTTGGGACATCAAGTTTGTAGCTTTTAAATTGTGGTACACATGAAGTAATAACTGGGTACTAAATATTGCAATGTCTAGTACTGAAAATGTCTTCAGTGTGCTTTCAAGTTAAAGAATATACTCCCCACATTTTACTGCCAATTGTAAGAGGAATATAACATTCAGGATAACCTAAATTACTTAGAAGGCATACAAGTGAATTTAACATGAAAGTCAAATTTATTTCAGTAATTTCCGTTTTTCAAAAAAACGGAAAATTAAATTTCTCAAAAAATTGGAGTACAATAGAAGAGCCAATAAATTGGAAAAAAATGTGCATAAAAACTGGGCTTCTCAAGTTAAGAATAAATTAGCATGTTGCTGTATACAATGTATACACGCCATACCTGTTTATGGGTCCTTTTGTATGAAAAGCCTCATTACTATTGGCATGGCATGGAGGCGATCTGCCTGTTGTACGTTTGGGGTGTTTGGGAAGCCGAGGTTACTTAAATAGTGACCCCTAGCTCATCTGCATTGCTGACTCCAGTGTCTTTCGTAGTCCTCTTGACAGTAGTCCATTGATTCTTTATGAGGCTCATGAAAATTTGTTGGACAATCAAGTTCTTTAAAGCTGGTATAGGTTCCTTTAGGCTGTATGGACCGATTCCAAGTTCTGCTGGGAAATGAAAGCAGCATCTCGTTAAAGCTTGTCTAATGAGGCAGCTTGAAGTTCTCTAAAGTTTACTCATGGACAGCTTCAGTAGAGTTGGACTTGATGAAACACAATGGACCAACAGCGGAAGATGAATTGACTCCTCAAAGCAACTCAGACAAACTTCGCACTGACTGTGTATTCACACTAGCCTGTTTAGTCCACTTTTATAAAATTCTTGTTTTATTAAATAGTTTGATAAGAACATTATTTTTTAACTATATTAGGCTCTATTTTAGTCAAACTAAGTTTGATTACAATTTTATAGGCAGATACTTTGTGAATAAAGTCTGGTTTGTTTGGGGAAGTGTGAACGTACAATCGAACTCTGATGCGAACCAAAAAAGCAAACTAAAAGCCTAGGTCTCGGTTGGTTGAAGTGAACTCTGGCAAGGTTTGAATTCCTATGTGCATACAAGTGGACCGGCGATTACTCCAAACCAGGAAGCGGAGTATAGCGCAGGGCATTCTGTGTCAATAAAACCAAAACAAACACAGGAGTCTAACACTAGAGGGGAAAAATGGCTCATGGTTTTTCAACAAAGACAAAGAGAAATCCTTCAGCAGACTTCAAAGGACTCTGATGCCACTCCTTTTTTTGTGTACATTTTGTGATGAAGGAAGTTGCAGTGTGAAAGCGAGCCACACCATTTAAAAAATGTAACAAATGTTGCCGTCTTGGTCCCCAATCGAACAGTTTACCAGACTATCAGGTGTGAAAACACCCTCAAACTCAAGAAATTTGAGAGAGACATCACCCACTTTAAAATTTTGAATACGTTTACTATTGTGTGTAAATGACATAAAAGCTTTATGTAACCATGAAATACTGAAATATGTTTTCAATATTTATTAACCTCAGAGACATAAAAAATGTGTCTACCAGGTTAGTTAGTTTAACTTTAGTTTGGAGAACTAATTTCCATTTAACCAGGTCGCTCCGGCTCCACATCTTGGGTCTCTGCTCGTTTCGCTCTATGTTCGGCACGCTCTGAGTTCTCTGATAATTCTCCGGGCATCGGATGGCTGCTGACGACTGGCTCTGTCTGTCGTGGTATCAGTGGTGCGATCGTTAAATGTTTTGCCAGCCACTCACTCCTCAGAGAAAATGAATGCATTATGAATGGCCAACAGATGGGTCTTCGGCCCTCGTTTTCTTACCCCCACTACTAGTCGTGATAGATGCCTGCATGTGACAGGGGGCAGCAGATGTGGAGCAACTATAATAATTAGTGAGAGAATATCTGTCCCAGTCAAACTCCTGGAAGACGCATCCTGAGGCTAATGTTTAAAACGTTTTCACTGGAGAGAGCCATAAAGTTGGCCTCGAAGATTCATGTGTGAGGTGTCAACCTCTTCCTTCAGACAGGTCAGTAGCATTGGACGGTATGTAAAGGTGATAATGTGCATCAGCCCAGTGCTAATTGATATGCTAAGGCAACCTTGAAGAGAGGTTAAGCTGTTTGACCTTCACTTCCTTTGATGACACATTGAAAGATGATTTAATAAACTTATTCTTTGAAAAATGTCATGAAAATCACTTCTAACATCGAGTTTAAAATGATTCATACATCGTCTTCAGCATAGTGATGAATGCATCTTCTGTGCTTTGCCAGTCCTATGGTGCAAGTCTTTCTGTTCATTGGGTCTGTGATACTTTCTATGTTTACAGCGTTGTCTGAAATATAAAATACATAGAAAGGAAGAAAGGGTAGTAATATGTTAACTTCATTCATCAAGTAGTTTTAAAAGGTCTTTCCTAATTCAGTATTATTTACAGGAAATTGGTTACCACACTCTGTAATCCATCACTGGAGCTCTTGATCTCCATGCACATCATGTCATTGCAAGTGTATTAATCATTTCACTCAGTTATTACACAAGTGACCTTCACTGTGTGACGGCGACTCTCGTCCTTGAATCTTGATGAGTTGAGGAAGGTTGTGGGTTTCGTCCGCTGTCTAGTTTTCTGGCACTGGTCCCATCTGCTAGTTATTTCTCTCCTTGTGTTTCAGTCTGAAAATTAGCTTCTTTAAAGAGAGCAAAGAATGAATTTGAATGGAGAGAATCATTTCTATGGTCCCATTTAAACCCTGGCTTTACTGTCATGACTATAATAAGCGACGTTTTGATGGTCACTTTTTTTTGGATGTTTTTGGATGGGATTAGGGTCATCATACCCTAAGCAAAGCTGCTTCCACAATTAAATATACTGCAAATACTACCTTAAAAAAACACACACATATTGCCCAATAAAAACAGAAGTTGCACATTCCCGCATGCATTACAGCAAGTAAACAAAGCCACAATTTAGACCACATCATCAGACGCATGACAAAACACTATATGCCTCCTGTATTTTACAATCTGATTGATGTAGGGACAAATTAAATTTTAAATCTGTTAAGTCTGCAAGCAGGGATGATTTAAAGAGAAAAGAACGGTGAAAACAATTTTTATATTAAAACACTGCAGAATGTTTTGTAGCATTTAGCGTGTTGTTTTTATTGCATTATGCCTGGCTTGGTTTTGACGTGACTGAACACGACTTCTCCCAAAAGTGATGTAGGGAAGAAGCAAATTAGTGCTCAGAAAATTCCCCAAGAACGCAAAAGAAAGTTTGATACTTAAAAATCTCAGCAGGAGGCCCTGCGTCTCCCTCCGCATTCAAACGACACATGCTCATGCCTTGGAATGACACCAGAAGAGCTGCAGGATAAGCCTCGGGAAGAGAGAACCGCACTTGGCAGACATTTACTTTCTTTTTCTTTACAAATTTACCTTCTTCCTGCAGTATACCTGCCTCAGAGAGCATTAGTGCCGTTACACGGTAGCCAGGGATTATTGATTAACATTGCTGCTGACATTTCCAGTTCCTCTATACTCCGGCTGGCTGGTGATGCTCTCTTTTTCAGCCTTCACACACTGACTAGCATTGTTTTTATGTCTCTTCAGACTACAGTTTTGTTGAAGAAAATCAATTGTTTTTAATTCTAGGTTATCCTCTGTACTGCATAGTATGTGCAGGTTTTCACCCAAAATCCAACATCCGCTTTTATCATTCCTACATATTTTAAAAAGACTTTTTCCACAGGAAAGACTGTTTGTTTTATGTTTTACCTGCTTGTATAATTAATAAAACTTTGGAGTGTGTTGTCTCATCTTGGCACAATAACTACATGGGGGAAAAAATACACAAGATGTTAGATTTAAAAAGGTTTCAGATCTGTTTTTCTCTTCAGATATTGTCAAAAATTGCAATGGACCATGCAGTGACAGAAGGGTGTCCAGCTGGTTTATTTGCTCCAACATCTAATTAAAGTGCTTTGTAAATGACCACATTTTATAAAATGATCAATATGCTTTCTTTGATCTAGCAATTTAGCACCGTCTTTAATTTAATAACATGTTTCCACTGGGGATGGAAATGACTCGGTTACATAAATTGCAGAGGAAACCATCCATGTCACACTCTGCACATACACACTGATGGATTGGCTGTACATTAATGACTCTGCTATTGAAAAGCCTATAAATTAATCATGGCAGCAATTAAAAATCTGCATTTGCGTTTGGGTATTAATTTATAGTGCATCAGTGTCCAAATCCAGAAGTTCAATATTACAGCTGATAATTACATTTGTTTATTAACTGAATTGAAAAGCTGCTTAGGATCAATGATCCAAAAGAATTTGTATTGATTTCTTTTAAGTACATACAGCCGGTCTAAATCGTGAAGCTCTCTGACAGGGTCGGGCAATTAATTTTCACAAATAGCCATATAAGCAATTTTAACTGTAATCCAGGGCCAAACTATTGACTAAACACCATTTTTGTACGACTACATGTGTGATGGTAACTTATTAATAAAATCTGTTATCATCTGATGATGGTAGACCTTGTAGTTGAACAATAAAATGTGACCCTATACTAATAGCTAAGGCTTCTTGTTTACTTTTCATGGATAATACTTGGAAGGGAAAAAAATTGTCAGAAATGATCAAGGTGATATTTTTCGCAGCTTAGTCAAATGATTTAAATCTGAGGTGTAATTACTGCAAACATTTCTAGATCTATTTCTCTCAAGCTGAGTGTACCACTTTAACTTTTGTATGGCTCAGATCTTTTTTTTAACACTTTAGAAATGTTTGTTTTCCAATTAATCTCTATATTAAACTCTGTTAATTAAACTATATCCAAAGTATATAGTTTTCTAAAAGTTATGAACACCTTCAACTTTTACCCTGTCTACTGTTTTGGTATAGAGGAAAGCAACAAAATATTGCATAACGGCTTATACCTAATTAATACAGTAAAAATATTGTTACATTGTAATTGGTCATGTATTATTAGACATATTTTTTAGACTGAAACCTTTCCTTTCATAAAATGTCTTCTGTTGTATTAAACCTGGAAAATAATTAAGTTTGCAACCTCAACAGCAGCTGGCAACATGGCTCCAATAGTTTTGGAAGAATTCCTTAAATCTTTAGCCCAGCGGTGCTTCAGCCTTCCTTGCTGGTGTGCTGATGGGAAATGTGGTATATTAGCTGATATAGGATTTTGTTTTTTACACAGACACCCTTGCTTCTCATGTATGATTCACATTTGAATGTTTTCCATAATGGAGTTCATATTTCCTCCCGTCATGTGTAGGTGCTGAAGCAGCTGCAGGTGGTAAAAGGCAGAAGATCGAGCGGAGTGCAGACTCTGGTGAAGGTGGACGGGATGTCGACCCACCTGTTTGTTTCTTTGTGAAAGATCTGAGGAGGTCAGTCACCATTCAGTTGTCTTTGTCACAAATCAGGGTCTCCGTTGCCTTCCAGCTCAAAAAGGTGCACAGAGCTAAGACGTCTTTGAAGCGTGCCTCTTGACTATGACCTTGTTCTGACATTCGCTGTTTTTGTAACACGCCTTATCTACTCCTCGGCATGCAAATATCATCTTGACTTCATTATCCAAATTATCTCTAGTGTCTTCTAACTTCATATGAACTATAAAAGCGACCCAGTCTTTTACGTGGGGTCATTACCGTTTATACACAGATAATTGTCTCACTGGAGAAGCCTGAAACACTTCCTACCTTTTATGCAGTCAAACATAATTTCACACCGCTGATGATTTCTGAAGGACTATTTATGGTTGGTCTGTTGCACATTTCTTCAATATAGCTGTTTAGTTTTCAATAATGTTTTGTTTTATCCCTTTATTTTAGCTCTGATGAGACCAGTGTGACCATTTGACATGATAAAACATCTAATTTTACAGAATGAGATGTTTCTATTTGATAATATGAACAATAAAATGGTTATTGTTTGCAGCTGAAATTAAACTACCAAATTTTCCCTCTGCTAGTTCTGATTTTTGACTTTCTTTATTGTTTGACTTGTTTGTATCCTGTATGGGGTGGATATACGCAGAGGACACAGACGGTAAAAAGAAGTAGTGTTTAGTATAAAGAAAAATTCACCTAAAACAACCAAACACACTCAAAATAGACTATTTCAAGGTCATATGACTTGAAAGCTGATTTCTCCAAAAGGCCATCCATTTCAGCCATTTTTCACAGTATGTGACCTTGTAGAAATGCAGACTTACGGTCTATGTTGGACATTGAGTTATGATATTTCTGACAACACAAAAGTTTTTTGTTCCTAGTTTTGAGAACTAAGATCTCATAGTTTTGAGAACAGTCACTCTCAAAATCTGCGTGATTTGGACTTTTTTTGTTTCGACAGTTCAAGCCGAGGCTCCTATTTACAGTAAATGTATCTGTAAGTACTAAATCTTACCTCTACGTCGGAGAGCATTTACATCCCTGCTTTCTCAACATTTTCCAGGCTCGCTTTGTGCTGGTAGGACAAGCACTTTGCTTGACCTCCCTCTCAAGCAATCCTGTGATTTTTCTTTTATAACCCCTTCGTTTGAGTCATGGCTGTCTTAATCCCCCTGCAGACTTCAGCTATAAGCTTTGTAGTAATGCCTTGCCTAATCCTCTTCAGTAAAACACACTCACGCATTAAGCTCAAAGCAGTTTACTCACTTACTGGCTGCTTTTGAACAAAGTATGATTGTTTGGGGTACAGATTTGTGTCTGTGTGACTGCTTCTTAAAGATGTTTTTAATTTTGCATCTTCCTGTCCTTTAAAGTAATTTGGAATAAACAAAAGTACACATAATTTACAGGTTCGAACAAGATTTGTGTGGGGTTTTTTTTGGTTTTTTTTTTCTTGGTTAAGTTTTGCTCTGATTGTATGTGGCACTTTCTAAAGCGCCGAACAATCTTTTTTATTTTTTTGGGTATTCATTTCTTTTTATTCACCTGTGGTAATTGCTAATCGCAGGGCTGGTTAGAAACTAGTAAAATTTTTTTTACTTGAGTAAGTTTACTTGCTGCTTGAGTAAAGGTTTTGAATACTTCTGGTTATTGGACAGCCACTAATGTAGTTATTAAAAAATATTGAAGATGTAAGCTCATTATAAATTCTGTTGAGTGACAAGTCTCAATTGTTTCTTCTGCCTCCAGTTTTATTCTTGTCTTCTGAGTCTTGGCAAACAATAGAGGTACTATTGTTGTTTTCATAATTAAACATTTAATATGCGTGCTTGTCACTCTCTTCTGGAAAAAAAAAATAAAAAAAAAATGGAGCAGTCCTTTTGAGTTACTTTGCAATTTGATTAAAAAAAATTGAATTAAAGACTCACACACGTAACAGAGAGCCCAAAATAAAGCAACAGAATCACAAGCAGGTAAAATAGCTGACATGTGGCGTATGGAAAGCAATGCACATGAAAACTTATATCGACATAACTGCACCTTTTTTGATAACATAGCAGCTAGCATGTTTTATTCTTCGAACAAGAGTCATGCGTATCTTGCAGAATAAAACGACAGATAGCTAGGTGTTAAGTTTGCTACAGATTAAGTAGTAGGATATGTGTAAATAACAGAAAACAACTTCAGCTCATCACTGGTCGAATGCTTCATTTCCTCTTGCCAGAGCAGAATAGGACGATTGTTTGTCTCTCAGTAGGGGAATTCCAGAACAGAGCCAAATTGAAACAAATACCCAGTGATAATTAGAAATGTCAATCTTAAAGGATAGAAACGGGATAAACCAAAAATTGTTCATAAAGCTGCAGTACGCAACTTTTATAAAAAAAAAAAAAGGTTTCTTATGTATTTAACATTGTCAGTGTGTTGGGACAGTATGAGACTGATAATCTGAAACAAAATCAAGCTCCTCTGCCTTTGTGGTCCCATTCCCATCTGCAAAAATACACAGCTCAATCAGAAGCAACCACTCAGAGATTGGAGGAGGGTCTTTGCGCTGTCAATCATCCTGATGTGTGCACTGCTCACACTCTTCCCTTAGCTCTCTGCTGTGTTACAGCCCCTTCTAGCATCACAGCAGGATACTATGGTAACTAGCAGCCTGCTATGGATGCTGGTTACCATACCCACTGATGACAGATAAGTCAATTTTTCCTGTAATGGTAAGGTTGTTTTTCTGACATTAACGCAGATGAAGCGTATACATGAGCATAATTTATGGCGCTAAGACCCTCCTCCTGGCTCTTATTGGTTGTTTCTGACTGAGCAGTGTATGGACCCGGCAGGACCACAGGAAAGAGGCAGAGGATTATCTGTCTCGTGTTACTCTGTCACAATAAAGTAAAAGAAAGGAAACAGAATTTTTGATGTTGTTTTGTGATGAAGTTTCAAGCTGCCTTGGATATAACCTTAAGGATTCACGGTATTCTAATCAGACTGTGAAACTAAACAGAAACCCATAATACCTACTTATTCACACGTGCAATCTTTAAATGAGCTGAAATGCTTCTCAGCTGCAGAATAAGCCGATTACTTACTGGCTGTCACAGATTGGTACCTTACTTCTCCACTGGAGGAGCGTATTGAAATGCCTGGAAAATTTGCTAAAGAGACAAAACCCCTAAACTTTCATCTGCTCCAATTCCAGCCCAAGAGTACTTCACAAGCACTTGACAATTTAATGCTGAATGCACATGTGTTTAGGGGGAGAAAAAAGTAAAAAAAAACTCATGGCACACATCTTTAAGATCATTGCCTTCTTCACATTTTACTTTGTGACAGACACTGCCTCTAACAACACACCTGCATTGTCTCCAACCCACACGCCTTTACAAATGATAAAATGCGCACCTAAGATAAATGACGCTAGCGCCTAAACCAGCACGCAGCAGAAAGTGCTTCAGTACATTCTCATTAACCCGTGGCGTGCCAATCATTGAGATCGTAGTTACAAGTCTGTGGTTTCACAGCTCATTTCACCCTGGAGTTTCTCCATCCTATCCTCATCCATCTCCGTCAGCTGCCTTCACCCTAAATGTCTAATCTCAGGGGCTGCCTGCTAATGTGCTGTGGATTATAGGATGTAACCAGAGTTTATAGCAAAGCCTCCATGAAGTTTGTTTGCCCAGAGTATGTAAGAAAATATATGTTATATAGTTTCAAGGATCACTCTATTTAACATGGTCTAAAGAGGTTTGCTGGAAAAGAGAGACATTTTGACTCAAGATTAGACGAGGCGCTGGCACTGTTCATAACTCACTTTGCATAGCATTAATGCCTTTTAAATGCAGTGTAAATGGACTTTAAGATTTTGGTTTGTTTAGCTAAGCTGCTGCTGCCTTTGCTCTTTTTAAATGAAGAGGGTTCTCTGGCATCTTGTTCATTACACAGTCAGAGCTGCTTGCTAAATTATAGATTTAATTTAGTCAGATCTCCACTCTGTCCCAGCTCCCTAAACAAAACTTACTAGATTACTGCTACAATATAATGTATTTGGTATGTAAAGTCATAAATCAGTAACTGGTTTGACATATACTAGCTTTTGACTACATTTTTTTAAGACCTACAGGTTCCTTATGTAGTATAACCAATCTGTGGTTGTTGTATGGCAACTTTACTTAGTCTTGTTTAGATTACCTGAACTTTGCTGGATGATCATCTCCATATAGGGGCTCATTAATATTGAAGGCGTGCTGCATCAGGCCATTTAGAAATCCTTTATATAAACACAGCAACAAGCATATGTTCACAATCATTTTAACGTGTCTGATGTTCTGTGATAACAGCAAAGATCTAAAGGTAAAGGTGTTGACTGTATTTGCTGCAGTGTGAACTTGTCAGCATTAACTTTAGCAAAGTTAGATATTCTTGCCAAACTGAAATGTATTTATTTATTTGAGTCCTGTGGTTCATTCCTAAACAATGAAACATCCAAGGCCACACATTGTTTTCATAAGTCATTGTAGAGGGGTGGGATACTACTGTTGTTACATCTTTAAGCTGTAAAGCATATACAAGTTTCTCTCAAAAACAAACTAAATGGTTCTATATTTGTTAATGAAGTTCATGTTATAATGATTTATTACACACACACAGAGTGACATTGAAAACTTTCTTGTCATTTGGGGATTTTGGCTTGGAGCTCTCAACTCAGTTTCATAAAATTAGATTTTTATATAACATCCATAAGAAAAGTATATATAAAACAGAATTGTCATGCTTCTGAAAAGCATGTTTACTTACATGCACACAATACTGGCAGCTCCTTTTGCATGAATTCTTGCATCAGTGTGGTGTGCCGTGGAGGCGATCAGCTTGGGGTTCTGCTGGGGGATAGTAGAAGGTCCGTTTGGTTTTGATATCAGCCTTCAGATCATCTGGAGCATTCGGTCTGTTGTATCAGGTCAGGGAAGTTTGCTGGCCAGTCAAGAACAGGGACACCATGGATGGTAAAAGGTACAAAAAACTGGTTCAGGGATGCAAGTTATCTATTAATAAGTTAATCTGAAGTTGATTGTGCTCATTGATCGACTAACAATTAAGTCATAGCCATTTTCTTAAAAACCAAAATTTTCTCTTGCATCAAGCGTGTGGACAGTCTTTCCATAACTCGATGGGCTAAGTTTTTGATAATGTGCTACATTTATTATCATTATATGCTCCGTCCTCAGTCCACTCCTTGTGAAGCTCCCTCAAATTTTTATCGTAAACATAAAGCTTACTGAAGCTTAATCTGCCATGTGGAGAAAAGTAGTGTAATTACCAAATAGTGCAGAGCTCTTGACATAGGACGTTAATATCATCTGATCAGTTGGTCCAGGGAAAAGTGCCATTAACTTTTTTTATTCCTGTCTGAAAACATGCACTTCTTGAAAATCTGTGGCAGAAATTAATTTTCATCAACTGGATTCAGCTCAAACAATATTGTTAATGTTGACAAAGGGCCTCAGAAAGCACATTTGTCCCCTGCAGGGAGCTTTGGGGATTGAACAGAGCAGCACTGAATGGGGGGCCACAGATCAGGCCGACGGGGTTAACTGAGTGGTCAGCAGAATCATTACACTGTAATCCTGTTGCTTTTTTTTGTTCAAAGAGCACTCTGGACATTTCCAACAGACCTCCTGTCAACAAGAGAAAAATGTAATCAAGGGTTATGGCAATGTTATCCTATGTAAACTTTTCTTTCTTTTTTTATCATAATCTTTTTATTTGGGGCAAAGTCATTTGAAGTGAAAACAATCACATAAGCGTGTTCTTGAGTGGTGTTCGCTTTACTAACAACCTGGAACTTGGCAATGTAGTTTTCTTAATTGATCAACTTGAACTCAGGCAAATTTCCCCTATTCTGACATTAAGTGCAGCCCCTTAGTAAAGTGAATTTTTTGTACTCCTTTCCAGTTTGTCCTGATGGGACAATATAATCTGAAAAGCTGCTTTTATTTTTGAGTGGGATGTTTTTTTGCGTTAATCCTGTGCAGTACTGGTGGGGGTGAGGGGGGTTATCCTCCAAAAGGATTGCATCTCATCTTCTGGCCAGCTTTGTGCATTTTTTTAATTTATTTTTTTAATATGTATAAATTTCATCTCTCATTGTCATCAGAGGGATAAAACCAGCTGAGCTTATAATTGCTGGATTGCACAAAGATCTCAATTATATCAACAAACCTTCATTTTCAAACTTTCCAAACCTACTAAAGAAATGTCAACAATAAGAACTTTTGAAGCTTTTTCTGATTGTTCATTAGAGTTGATATTCCCTACAAGCTAGAAATAATTAGTAAAGATTAGTAAAATTGTGGCAGTGTATTTATTAGAAATTATTTTGCCCTTGGTACAGGATGTTCTGTAAACGGTTAAATTTGTTTAATCTGTATTCTAGGGGATCTCTGAGTTCCTCCCCAACATGACAACAATGCACCACTGCTGTCCTTTCTGCAGAGCAAGGACAGTCATTTATTTTCTAGTTTTGAAGACAAACACAAATCATACGGAGCCTTTCAGGAAAGTGCCAAGGCTCTTGTTTTTCGGATGAGAACATCCTCCCAATAGATGCACATAAATCTGGGTCAAAATACGTCGGGGACAATGCAGCACTCTATGTAACGAGCTGCAGAAATGCTGTTTGGTTTGTAATTAACTACTGCTTAGCAGCAAATATGATTAAGAAATGACTCAATTTGTGCAAATGGAATGTAGAGGACAGTAATCGAGTAGCATTTCATTACATGTCTGATGTGGAAAAAAATGGTAGTACTCTTCTTAAGTTGTTTGGGAAATAATTTTCCTTTAGGCATGAATAAAGTAACAGCAATACTGGAGATAGCTTTGTTTTTTTAATAAATTATTCAGGTCCAGACTGATCAGTTTGAGTCACAGATGAATGTGTGGGGTAAGGTGCCAAATTATAGAGCCCGGTAGTGTTCTCAGAGATGACACCATTTTTTTATTTATTTAGTGTGCCTGTCATGTTTTGGTCAATTATCCCTAATACAAAGGGAATTTACCTTCCAAATAATATTATTCTGTTTCAATAGCTGAAGCACAGATTGGTACAGTAAAACCAATAACATCTCATCTCTATATTTCATTGCATCACTGCAAATGTCTAGTCTGGTATGTCTTGGACACGCTGTCTATTTTATTTGATGGAAAATTGAATTACAAGGGGAAACTTCAACTACACAAATCACAATGTATAGTTTCTCCTTACAATGTGTCACAGTTTCTCTGCAATGGCTGCACGGCATTAATACATCATGCAATTGTGATATTAAGTATTGCACTGGCTATATGAGTTACAATAAATCTGTGATTCTCTGTCCTGTTTTTCCTCTGACATTACCATGTATCCAACTCTCTCTAGGACTTTTAGTATTTTTGAAACAACCTTCTCTGAACATCTGCCTTCGAAAAACTCTAATAAAAAAAATATTCTTTTGATAAGCAAAAACCGAAATTCATGAAACTTGGAATCAACTAGCCACAAAACAATATTGAAATCCAAACAATCCTTTATCGACTACATCCCGATTTATGGGAAGATACAAAACAGCAAAGCAGCTGAAGGCTAACAATTCCCCCAAAACAACTTCAGCTCATATTTTCTTAAAACAAGGTTTCCTCTTTTTGCGTGGAGTGGAGGTCCAAATGGATTGAAGAAATATGTTTTGCAAAATATCTGAGCTTAGTGTGGACAGAACATTAATGGTGAGGCTTTGAGGAAGGTTTTTCTCTGGTTTTGGGAAACACAAACACTTTTGATTATTAAAAATCACTTCTTTAATCAGATTCCAAATGATAAAAACAAAAAGTCATTCTGGCAGTAAAATGACAATTTAACCTTTAAAAGCTGCCTAAGCAAAATAGCCAGCAGTTTAAATGCTGTCTGTCTGTGATGTTGGTCAGACTAAATGTTTGGAATCCATAAAATATTCAAATGAAGCAGCCTCTAAATGTCCTTCTGTTGTGTTGACAAAAACAGTCTTTTATGCGGAGATAGAACTTCCCAGCCACATTAGACCTTTTCAAATTTACAGTGCACCTTTAACACTCTTGCTTTTAGAAACGGGTAAAGGAAATAGTTTCCTGCTCATCATCTGCTTTAAAAAGGTCTGGCTGATTTCTTGACAACACCGGCTCACACCACACAGTACCTCAACCCACACATCTCTAGCTCGATTCACTCCTTTTATCTGTTAGTGACCCGGCACAGGTTCATCCATCTACTCAGTCAAGTTTCTCTTTCGTTTAATCTTTCCAAAAAGAACCTCTGGGATCTCTGACTTTAGGTGTTTCTTCATAGTCCTGTAGCTGCAGTCCTCACCTTGAATTTGTCTGAGCTCTTGACACCAACAACTTTCTGACAAATGCTCGGCAGTTCTTCAGCCTGATTGGCCAGGTGGCTGGTGAGTTGCTGGATTTTTTTGTTAAATGCAACTACAGTTTTATACCTCATTGGGTTATCTAAACAGATAGCAGTATTGATTTTGCAATTTAATAAATTTTGGAAGAATTTGAAGATGTGGTTTCTAAGGTATAATCGGAATACATACTTTTCTTTTTGTCATTTTAACAATGCATTGCCACAAATAGCAGAAGTTTAAGTTGAGCTGTCTCTTTCCCCTTACTTTTTCATTTACAAAAGAAAACATCTAATTTGCATCTCTGAAGCAGGACGTTGTTTTTGATTTGTATCCACAAACAGAAAGGCGATGGGATGCTTTTTATGCTTTTGTACCTAAGCCTGTGTATTTCAAACTGGAAGTGTGAGCTCAACACCAGCAGCAGAGGGCTATAAAAAGAGACTATCATTTATAGAGAGTTGCTTGTCAAGACCAGTCCTAGTTATCTTTCAGGGTGCAGTCTGTGTGTGTCCTTTTTGGGGTGTTTTGTTTTACTTGTAATTTTCTACTAGTGTTGGAACTCCAATCAGTTTTGCGTTTCATTACTACACTGAGCTGTAGCGTCCCCAAATGTCAATAATACATGTTTCAGTAATTGATCAGGAAGAGATGAGAAGTGTTTGTTCAGGGCAGCAGAATGTGCAGTTATAATTTGATATTACTTCTGCATTATGCTTTGTTGAATTTGTACTCCGACAGTGTTTGCTATTCAAAGCATTGTGTACACCCCCCCTGTTGATTGGAGCCACTTCATAAATTAACATTGTTCCAGGTACCTCTTGCACAGTGATTTGACTTTGCATTGTAAAAGTAGATTACTGTTGCGAAAATTATTGTACATTAATCACACCCACTTTCAGCAGTGTCCCATTTAAGATGCGGCAGTAAAATGAACTTGGATAGTAATGATTTTCCCCTCTCCCACCTCGGTCATCACTTTAACAGTAAATTCTGTGGGCAGTAAGCTGTAATTAGTGTGGAGGAGGGAGCTAAAGGTTGTGCATTGATTTCTTGTTTGCTTGGTGAAAATGTCAAAGAGAAACATGAATCCTGATTCACAATAGGGCCTGAAACATGTCTGCTTTGTGTGCTGCAATTAGAGCTCTTTCAATGCCAAATATTAACACACTGATTAATTACAATATTCCATCGCGTGGTGTATTTATTTGGGAATGGATGTCCAATGCGGAATGTAAATGATAACGCAGTGGTGGTGACATTAACGCAGGCTTATTTAAAAATAAATTTAAAAAAAAAGTCTCAAGAATTGTTTCAGAAATGTAAATGTAAAACATGAGTGATGGCGTAAACCTTTTTAGAAAGGGTAATTGGGCTTAGACTCAGTTTGATCTGCAGATAGAATATTGACTGACCATGTCAGAGACCTGGTCTCCTATGGTTTAATGGCAGCAACATTAAAATAACAAACAAAACCATCACTTAGCATCTGAGTCCAGATTCTAGAAATTTGCTTTACAGTCTTAACCATAAAAGTAAACTCTGTAAGGGGAGCAGCTGTTTAGTTTAAGAGTAGTGTTGTCCCTACTTGCTGTAAATTATGTTACATTTTGGATTGGATGTAATTAGTTTGATTCAGAAAATATTCCGATCAACTCCTCTAAACTAACACATTGTTTTCAATTGCTATAACTGCTAAAAAGGGTTTCAAATATAGCATTCTGTATTACACTGTGTGCATATCTATTATCTATAGTTTTCTATATTTATTATGCGTATTTTTAAAGCTCTTATGATTTGCTAGCTGACTCATAAAGAAATACTCCATGTTTTAAGCTGAAAATCCCAATTAATGAGATTTAAATGTTCTGGTTGATAAATCTTGACACCCCCTCCTCCTTGCACCTTTCTCATCATGGTTTGACCTTTTGTAGCTCCAGCTGAAGGAAAGCAGCAATGTGGGAAAACTCTGCTTTAAAATGTACATTAGTCTTAGTAAATTGTTACTTACTGTCAGGAACAACGGTGATTGAAACACAAAAGATATGCATGAAAAGCTGTCCCAGATGTCAGCTTCCTTGGTGTTTTTGTCAAAGTTAATGAGAGGCTTTCAGACTCTGTAAATCAAAGCACAAACAAGAACTTCTTGTTTGCGACAAAGGACCATCAGAACCACATTTTTTGCTTTTGTTCAGGATGCACAATTTTACTCGCAGTACGTGTGATCTAATTTAGTCCTTGTGTGTTCTTGACACACATGTAGTGCAGATTTTCCCCAAACACTTTTACAAAATACCACAACAGTTTAAAGTGCCATTAAAAAGTAAATGCTCTTTAAAAATAAAAGAGCAATTACTGTTTTTCAAAAGCAGACTTCTGCTTTTGAAGAAGCAGAAGAAGTGGTGCACTTCTTCTGCTTTTGAAGAAGCAGAAGAAGTGGTGCACTTCTTCTGCTTTTGAAGAAAAGCAGAATGTTGTACTTACTTTGAGATTTTATATTGATGTTGAGATGTAAATCATTTCAAATTTGCTAATTTGACAGTTGCAAAAAAAAATTTTGGTTTCGTCCATCTTTCTGCAATGAGGTAAAACGGAAAACGCTGTCTTTTATCAAACAGCTGAACTTCTATTTTTTCACAATTGGTCACAAGAAAGCTTCTTTACCCCAAAAAGTGAGCACTGTCATTTGCGAATGCTTTTGACACTTTATTTGTGTTTGTTTCATGTGGGCAGGTTGTGACCATGCGCTGCCTGGCTGCACGGGTGAACTACAAGACGCTCATAGTTATATGCGCCCTCTTCACACTCATAACGGTGTTGCTATGGAACCGCTGCTCCAGTGACATCTCCCTCCGTTTCCTTCCCCGGGCCGCCTTTGTGGTTCCAAGCGCAAAGATCAGCAGCAGCCAGCAGCAACCTCCGCAACCCCCCGAGCCTCCACCTGTTGTTGGCGTTGTTGGTGGGATCAAATATGAAGAAATTGACTGCCTCGTCAACGATGAGTCCACTATCAAAGGCAGGCGAGAGGGAGGGGAGATCTACCTGCCCTTCAGTTGGGTGGAGAAATACTTTGAAGTGTACGGCAAAGTGGTGCAATATGATGGCTACGATCGCTTTGAGTTCCAGCACAGCTACTCCAAGGTCTACGCCCAGCGTGAGCCCTACCACCCCGAAGGAGTCTTCATGTCCTTTGAGGGATACAATGTGGAAGTCCGCGATCGTGTTAAATGCATCAGTGGAGTTGAGGGTAAGGAGATTTTAATTACTTGATCCACATCAACATTTTTCAAGTTTGTGAACGACCTTAAACTACCTTAAATTCGTGTTTGTCTTTTCGAATACCTGTAAAGGTAAAATAGTTGCCCTGATTTCCACAGGAAATGTCAGGTATCTGTGTTAATATCAAGAGTCTGTTCTTATTGAAAAAGTGACCTACAAATTTAAGTAACTACCAAACGGAAACGGTTTAAATTCCATTAAAAATGTTTTGCTTTTCTTATCTAGACTATGTCAGGGTTTATCTTCTGACAGACACCTGGGTATACAAGTCTGAGAGTCCACTCTCAGTTTCTTATCAGAGTTGTGTGTGTTTTTTTTCCTTTTTTGGTTCCTTTTAAAATAATTGCCAGGAAGGATCAATAGCTCATTTTAAAAGGCTATTAGTTGAAACCACATGGTCATCAATATAGTTCTGCTTCTTGCTTGCATGAAGAAGTGGCCCGGTACACTTAGCTGAAATTGCAAAATAGATATTCATTATTTTTCTTTTATCACAAAATGGCTGCAGCTACCAAGAAGGCGTACCATTTCACTATCGACTCGTATATCTTACAATTTTGTGACTTAATGTTTGCATTGTTTTTTGTGTGTGTAAATTTCAGACTTTTGTGACATACCGAGGTATTTTCAGTGTTCGTAAAAGAAAAGCAACATCAGCGAAT
This sequence comes from Gambusia affinis, assembly GCF_019740435.1. Taxonomy (NCBI): domain Eukaryota; kingdom Metazoa; phylum Chordata; class Actinopteri; order Cyprinodontiformes; family Poeciliidae; genus Gambusia; species Gambusia affinis. Next base: position 24,472,939 of record NC_057869.1, on the reverse strand, counting down.
GGGTTTTAATTTAGCAGAAAAAGCATTATTCATTTTTGCTTGGTTTTACTTTGGCTAATTAAAGAACACAGTTAACACTGAAGCCATGTGAAAAAATAAGAACCTTTTCATAAAGGTTTGCAAACGGGGATAAAATTAAACAATGGTAGACTTCAATCAGGCCATATTACACTATGTCCTGCCAACATGTTGTTTTTTTTTTAACTACATAAGGGTTATAAACATGCTTATAAATATGTCCTTTATGGACACAAACACTGGTTGAAAAACTAGGACAGCGTGTTGACCTCCGACCAACAGTGTATGATGAAATAGCCAGAAAGTGTAGAAGTAGTTAAATTAGTTTCTTAGACTTTTATTATTTTTGTAATTTACATGATTGAATTATTTGGATGCTCTATAGATTAATATTTATTTTATTCACAAATATTGCATTATAAATTTTTCAATGTTTGTACAGAATTAGAAGTAGGACAATTAGAATCTTGAAACAGGGTATAAGATACTAGTTGCTAGATAAGAGAAGATGCAAGTCAAGACTTTCATACCATATAAGATGCTGCTAGCGTTGCACAAAATATTACCAAGTATTATTTAGCTAATGCGGTCGCCCCTTATTTAAAGGGGTGTGCATAAGACTGACATGTCATAAGCATTACATACCACCTGTCATGAGCATGAAGGAGTTTTCATAAATTTTTATGTGGTGTCATTCAGAAAATGACACTTTTTATGTAATTTTGCATTAACAGTGCATTGAATTTGCATTGAATTAAATGGCTATACGAGTTGGACATTACAAAACCAATGCGTGTAGTTGATTCAGGAAAAAACATAATCAATTTGATCTGATCATGTAAACGGCTTCAACGTTCGTTTCATACATTTATTAGTTTTTGCTAACATATTTTCTAGCATGTTGGCTCATCTGGACGTACTAGCTAGCTTCGGCAGAGATAATTTTCCTAGGAACAAGCTGCCTCATAAAGCTCAAAGAAAATGCAGTGTAGTGCCTAACTCAACAACAAAGGCATACACACGGGCATGATTGACAGCGCTAAGACCCTCCTCCTGGCTATATTAGGAGCTCCAGGAGAAAGCAGAGGAGCTTTATTTATTTTTTAAAAAATATCCACAGATTGCCTGTCTCATACCATACTATCACGACATAGTAACAGTTTCAGCAAATATGTAAAATAATATTTTTATAAAAGTTACATACTGCAGCTTTAAGTAAAGTTTTAGCTTTAAATATAAGACCATTAAATCTTATGTTTGGGTCATGTGTTTGTACTTTTTCATTAAAGAATGCATTGAATAAATTGGTCAGTAGATCTCGCATGTCACAACTTCTTACATTTATGTCTGAGCTGTACCAAATGCACAGGTACAATTTATACAACCCTCCCTGTGCTGCAGGCAAATGAGCACTCGCTGTGAACATGTGTGTATATTGTGGAAATGGGTCATAAAAGAATTAAAGCAAACCTGCGGGCTCAACATTTATTCTTGTTTTCTATTCCCTTAATATTTCTACCATTCGAAATAGATGAGACACATTTACATTTCTATACAACCACTTTAAAAGGTCTATTAATATGGCCCAAGGCCACTTTGCTATTTAACAATCACATGTGCAAACATACACACTTCTTCTTAACTTAGTTTAATTTCAGAGGTGGAAGCAGCAGTCTATTAATTAACTTGTCACAAAGGTACCACAGGGTTTAATGAAGGTCATGGGAGCATTTTCCTCCCAGTGTGCATCACAGCCTACTGAAAAGTTATTTAACAAGACCCTCAGCCAGACGCGTTAATTGTTGTAATGACCAGTCAGCATCTGGCACTGAATATTCTCCCAGATGGTACAGTTATTTCAAGCTCAAGCAACCAATTAGAAGAAAATTATATCACATAAATGTAAGTGTAAGAAAAAATGTTTTAGAATGTTGTATTGTCAGCAGTCTTTGAAACTCTGTATAACTTGTTTACTGATGAACCATAAAAATTAATGCAGGTGTATATAAAAACAAAATTCACCTGGTGACCGTCTCTTCTATCAAAAGTGTCATTTGGATACAATCACTTTCTTGATGAATTGACATTTTAAGACCCAATAAAGGATTATCAGAAATGTCACTGAAAGTATGGCCACTTACTGCACAAGAAATGCACTTAATTCTTGGTCTGGACTTCTTTCGCATTAATTATTGCATCGGTGCGATGTGGTACGGAGGTAATTAGGCTATGGGTCTGCTGTGGTGCTAAGGTGACCTGGTTCCTCAAATAATCACAGACTGCAGAATCTGCACACGTCACAAGAAGTGGATTCTGGGCTTCTTTAGACTCTTTATGTGAAAATGAAATGCATTTATTTTTCATATGGATTACTGAGCCAAACCTCTAAGCTTTTATTCATTGCTCAGATAAAATCCCCGCTGCTTGTACACCATTTTGTTCCACACTGTTTTCATCCACTCAACTTTCTATTAATGTGTTTGGATACAGCACTCGATGGCTGTTTCCTGGACGACTATTAAGTCAGCAGTCCTCATCGTAATGTTGTGGGCTGACGGACTGCTTCTGCTTCATTGTTCTCCATCATGTTTTAATGTTTTGAGAAACTGCATTTTCGCATAACTGATGAGCATCACTTAGTTTTTTGTTTGTTAGTTTTTTTCTAAAAAAAAACATTAACTCTTTGATGATTTGCATCCAAGAGTTTTATCGAGATGCACCTGTAAATTGTCTGGATTAGCGTCCTGAAAAATAGTATTTGGATTTCCAGGAAAGTCGCAAAAATGTGCGCACACTTTTACACTTCTAACAGTCAATTTCACACGGATTACTTCATGCTGCTGTGTTAGGATTTGACAGCCATTTGACTTAAGTTGCAGAGGGAGATGCCAGCAGCAAGACAGGCGGAGAGGAATGTCTGCCATGGGGATGGAACTAAGTGCGATGTGAATCTGCATGCATATGTGTTCATGCTCTATCCTGTCAACATCAATCACACACATAAATACTCAGTAAGGTTTGAGATAATCTCACTACTGACGCGCTCCGACGGTCCGCGATGTGCATTTGTGTGTCTAAGCGTAAACTTAGAATCTATTCACTCCAAGTAACCAGGATCACAAATGAAAACGCATAGATGTGGCATTCAGATAAATTATAATTATATCATTTTCATCATTATATAAAAGTTACAGATGAGTTAGCAGCTAGGAATGACAACCGAGTGCTGAATAAAAAAAAGCACCACTCCACCTGATGTGATGAGATACAGCTTGTGTAACAGAGTGATAGAAATGTCTGTGTCATTGTGACTGCTGAAAGGGGGGGGTGAACCCCTCTCTCGCATATAATTGGTGATTTGGACTGGGGGAAATGTAAATGGAGGTCTGCAACAAAAACATCGCAGAGAGTAGCAGAAAATGGTGTGGAATCATCTGCTGCTGCTATTAAATGCTGCTGACGGTCTGGAGTTAGGAATTGATTCTGCACAACCTCTCACACTAATGTTTCACCCCATAGTCCATAAAATGATCTGCTTTTTCTGTAAACTGGATATAGTTTGCAGCTAGTTGTCATGGTTTTGTGTTTTTAGTTTTTTTCTTGATCTGAACAAGCATCATCTCAACAGAATGTTCCCAAGTTTATTTGATTGGTTTATGAGATTAACCTGAAAACCAGAGGAAGTAACTTTTTTTTTTTTTTTATGTAAAAAAAAAAGTTTTTCAAGAGAGGCTCGTAAAATGTGGTTTCTGTCAAAATGTGCCACAAAGAAGGAACACCAATATTTGTGTTTGTCGTGAAGGAGGTGAAACTTCCATCCCAAATTGAAGTTTGTGACCCTCTTCTTAAACGGATGTGCTTCGGTGGCACATGCATCCAGCTTGTCACAAGGTCTCAAAGTGAGCTATCTGTTCATCAGTAATTCTCCTGGCTGAGCTATTTCTGTTGGCTGGGGACAGCCTGCAGCGAAATGCAGCAGATTAGCTGAAATTTCCCAGCAGTTTTTGATAGTTTGCTCTCACTGGTGTTGTTTATTTCATTGCTTTTTTTTTTTTTTTTTTTCCTGTCTTGCTATTTAGCGTGACCTTTTTCTAGTTCAAAATTTGACAATGTTGTATCGGGTTAGACTTCTGTTTTTTTCCCCTCCTTGTGTAAGTTGAATCTAAATTGAGAAATATTTGGAATAAAATACATATTTATAATCGAGCTTTTTCTCTCCCGCTCAGGCGTGCCTCTCTCCACCCAATGGGGCCCTCAGGGTTACTTCTATGCCATCCAGATCGCCCAGTACGGTTTGAGCCATTACAGCAAAAACCTGACTGAGCGCGCTCCCCACGTCGAGGTCTACGACACAGCCGAGGAGAAGGACAGCAGGGTCAGCACCGCGTCCTGGAGTGTGCCGAAAGGTTGCAGCCTGAGTCGTGTCCACGACAAGACCAGATCTACCTCCGTGCGTTCGTTCAGCGCTGCAGGTACGTCTCCCCTCCTATTTGGCCAGATGGCCTCAGGGCAAGCTGCTTATCTCTTGTTTAACTGTGACTGCAGCCGGCTCGATGTGCGACTGCACCCTCAGGACAGGATGATGCTCTGCAGTGAGTCACAGCCACAGTGGGAGGACTCGGCCTGTTGCGGTTGACAGAAGACATGCTGCATAATGACATTCCTAGAAACTTGAATGATTTAATAATCAGCAGGCTCAGTGTTGGATCTTTAATCCTGCTTTGTTCGCTTAATCAGTAGGAAATTTCCACCTGGTGGGACAGAGAGGAATACCTCTGGTTAATGTTGTTCAGTCAGAACATGAATATATGAATATAAGTGGCTGGAAATAAGACTCCATTGGGCAGATGAGTACATTTCTGCCACCTTATGGAAAACAATGCTTCATTTTACATTTTATTTAACATTGTTAAAAGGTATGAATCTGTATGATCGTCACAAAATTTTAGGAATATACAAGTTTAAATGTTTAAGCAAATTTGCTTAATTTATAGCCCACTAAGATTGTTGTTCCACAGTAAACAATAATGATTATTTTAGTAATTGATTAAGCTTTTGATTATTCTGATGATTAATCACTGAATTGTTTAAAAAAAAACGGCACATTCTGCAGGTTTATCATTGATACATAAAAATGTGATAATTAATTTAAATTAAATAAAATTTAAATAAAGTATTTCATTGGCTAAAATGCAATAACACAGCATAAGTCTGAACCAGGAGAAGCTAAAACTGGGCCACTTGGGGAGATTTGGCTTAAAAACCTGTTTATAGATGAAGGTGTTTTATCTTAAATGCTATATATATCATCAATTATCTATTTTGAGTCCGTATACACTAGTTAATGATTAATCAAATTCTAAATTGGCAATTATTTGGATAATTGATTAATTCAAGTAATTGTTTCAGCTCTTCAGCTTAATGTGTCTCCATTAATGAACCTTGATGGATCATTCTTGTCTTGCACATCATACGAGTTGAACTGATAAGATGACAAACTTGGTGAGCTTTCAGAAGATTCAGCTGGGAATGTGAAACCAAAGATGCATGTCTGAGATTTTTCCAAGCTCTGTCTTGCAGTAATATTTTCATCTACATCTAAAACCTACTTATACCATGCCAATACCCAATCTGTACACCCGCAGTACTTATAATGCTTATAATAGTTAAGTAGATAGAAAAAAAACTAAATTTAAGTTGTTGACTCATGTATTACAACAGTATTTGGCAAACAGTTGACATCTTTGTCTTTAAAAATACTTGGGTGTTTTTTTTGTTTTGTTTTTTTTTTACATCAAACAACATCTCCTGTTATGGAGCCAAAGTTTTGTGCTCCAAATGCCTCTTTCATGCAGACAGCGGTTATAAATAAAGCCTTTGACTATTCTTGCTTCACTTTAAAAATTCTTCCAGGCCAACGAGTATTTAAAAGTATATAACCGTGTGGGCGTGCTGTGGTGGCGTAGGGGATAGCGCGACCCACATTTGGAGGCCTTCAGTCCTCGACGCGGCGGTCGCGGGTTTGATTCCCGGACCTGGCTGACGTTTGCCGCATGTCTTCTCCCTTTCCTGTCAGCCTACTTTCGAATAAGGGACACTAGAGCCCACAAAAGACCCCTTTTTTTTCTTTCTCCCTGCTGGGGAGAAAGAAAAAAAAAAAAAAAGTATATAACCGTGTGTCTCCTTAAGTACAGCAGTAATAGGTCTTCAGATGAAGCGAAGTTTCATTTCTTGTAATAAAACTGACTGGGGCGTAGCACCATCCTTGGTGCCATTTCAGTGTGTTTCAACCCTGAGGAATCTAATTTAATTCAGCTGCTTTTCTTCATATCAGGGCTCATATGGAACTGAGGACACTGGGATCCGAAGCATCTGGCAGAATCTACTTTCATTTGTTGTGTGCCGTCTTCTCACACGTTCAAGCGTTGATTTACAAAGCTATGGTGGGGAAAAATGCAGAGCAACTTCAATGCTGAAAAAAGCTCGGCTTTTAGGAGCTTGCACCAGACTGATTGAGATTTACACTAAAATATCGCAGTTACAAATATAGGTTGATTATTCAAGTATTGCTGCTGCTTTAAAAGAGGTTAGTTTACATTTTTACTGAACGTCAGTATTGTTAAGTGGATTTAGGTAATGTTATTTTCGTTATTGGTTCTGCTTTCTTTCAAAATTGGATCATAAAAACTTGCAGTGTCCTGATCCAATATTGATTTCATGTATCGGCTGAAAAACAAGTATCGGATTACATTGGCCTGCATCTAAAATCTTTCGTATCAGACTCCAGCATTTAGTCGGTCCCAGCATTTGTAGCCCCCATGTAGACTCATTGGTTGATAATAAATGGCTTCATTGCTCTCATGCCTATTGTTGTTGACTATTGCTCTCTGAGTACTATCACTTGATCAAGCATTTTATAACATTACACACTTCAAAATAAGTGATAATAGCATGTATGATATCGTATTGGATCAATATCGGTTTCGGCCAACACTCAAAGCTGCGGTAATAGAATCACATCAGAAGTGACCAAGGTGTGTTGGGACAGCCCTCATTAAAAACCTTTGCTGAACAATTTTGGAATAATTGTAGCATAATTGTATATTTTTTTAGTAACAGATATTTTCTTAAAAGAAAATTTAGGCTCTTGGAAAAAAAAAATCCTGAACACCATTTTAGTGTAACATTAAGAAATATCAATATTTTGATATTAATTGTTCCTTTTTGACTAAAAGCTAGTCGTGTTCGCCTCCAACAGCGTTCAGAAAGTCTTTCAAGCTTCTTTTAACTTCTCTTGGATTGAATCTAAATAGAAATTTTGTCTCCAGTCACAGACTATTCAGTTGTTGTGCTGTCAAACAGAAGATGTACAATGTCTCTTGGTTGGCTTGCCATCAATAAATGGGACTTGACTTTGTATTTACCATTGAGATTCGCCGTGTAGCTTAGGTTTACAGCTGTATCAGGACCAAAGCCATGAGACAGATGACAGAGTTATTTCTGGAAGTGGGAGAAAGTCGAAATCTTTTTACCCAGAGCTGACTGTGAGCGGGCTTTATTCTCCTCTTATCTCCTGCTGATATTTCCAGGACACACACACACACACATTCTCTCCTTCTCTCCTTTTCTCTGTTGAGCTGCTGTCTCTATTATATTCCTTCCCTTCTCCTTATTCTCCAGTTTTCAGCTGCTCATCATCACCACTTTTCTTTTCATTTCACCACTCTGCACCCCCTGTTCCCATCTCTCCTCTCTCAGGTCAAGTCGTCCTCATGGCATTCTTTCCTCAAGATCATCATGCTTTCATCACTTCCCCTCCCCCTCTCCATCTCCTCTTTTCTTCATTAATCTTCTCTGTCTACCCCAGATTTCTGTCAGTCTTCCACTGCTGTTTACTCATTTCCACCCACTTACCATCCCTCTGCACTCTTGCGCTTCCTCGACATTGCCGTCATAGTTTCCTGATCCGTTCTAATGCCCCTTTCTGCTCCCTCGTCAAAACTTTTTTGTTTTCTTCCTCTGCTGTCAGTTTCTCTCTGTCCCTCCACCTCCCTCTCTTTCCAATTTGAGTCTTTTTTTTTTCTTTTCCCTCCTCGCTGTATCTAGGACACGGGTGTTGAACAATCTCTCAAAGTCTCTGACAAGTGGATCAATTGTCTGTCCCCTGATAATAACCTGCCATCTACCATCCACACATTCCTTCACGAAGGCTTTCTACCATTGAGCACCTTTATTTTCTCAGTCCCAGTATGGTTGCTTGATGCTTCAGAATCACATTTTGTACCGATCCCGATAAGATGTATACATACAATTGCAGAAAAACGGCTTTTAACCATCCTTTATATATATATATATATATATATATATATATATATATATATATATATATATATATATATATATATATATATATATATATATATATATATATATATATATATATATAGAGAGAGAGAGAGAGAGAGACACACATGTGTGTGTGACATGTGTGAAAATCTGCTTTAGGCCAAATAAAGTCTCAGAAAGCAGCTGAAGCATCCAGGTCTTTAGAGTAACACAGTGTGATTGGCTAAATACAGCAATATGCTGCTTATTAACCAGTGGCTTTAGCGAATGTGGCCCAGTTTTTTGGTGGTATATAGCTGCACACACACACCACCACTCCAGCCTCACAGTCTGAAATCATCCCTGGTTTATGCATGACGGCCTTTCAAGGTTTGTGCAAGGGAAAACCTGCTTCCTCTGCCTTACAGCCTCACATAGGAAAATGGTTGAAATGTAACTGCTTGTCAGAGGGGTTGTGTGTTCTAACATGAATACAATTTTTGCACAATAAAGAGTTCAAGGGCTGCACAGTGGCGCAGTTGGTAGCACTGTTGCCTTGAAACAAGAAGGTCCTGGGTTCGATTCCCAGAAACTCCTTTCTGCATGGAGTTTGCATGTTCTCCCTGTGCATGGTGGGTTCTCTCCAGGTTCTCCAGCTTCCTCCCACAGTCCAAAAACATGACTGTCATGTTAATTGGTCTCTCTAAATCCTCCTTAGGTGTGTGTGTGTGTGTGTGTGTGTGTGTGTGTGTGTGTGTGTGTGTGTGTGTGTGTGTGTGTGCGTGGTTTTTGTCCTGTCTGTCTCTGTGTTGCCCTGTGACGGGGTGAGCCCCGCCTCTCGCCCGAAACGTTCGCTGGAGATGGACACCAGCAAATGGATGGATTAAAAAAAGTTCAAGTTCAAGTTTTTTTTGTTTTTTTTTTGTTTGTTTGCTCTTCTTATTTTACATGAGTAAAGTTTTAAGGTTGCTGTAGGAATGATAATGGGCAACTTTATTTATTTTTTTAACTTGACGGGTTTTAAATATATGTATATATTGGCCTTTTTAACAATACATTAACACTCAGTATCAAGGAATGATCAAGGAAGCCTTTTCAGAACATTATTTCTTAATCAGTAAGGATCTGAAACAGAAGCATGTTTGCCTTCTTAAAGTGCTTAAGAGATCCTGCTGCCTTCCATTTGAAGCACTTAGGATTTCCCGCGTCCTAAATATTTAGCTTTCAATTTCTTTGTCTAGAAAATAAGTTTCCGTCTTCTCAGCCTTAAGAACAGGACATGGGTCACTCTTTCTCCAAAATGCTTGCTGTACTTTGTCAAGTGTCTTAAATTGGTGCACGAAGGTCTGCATTTGAGTAAGTCATAATGTTTTGGACTTACTGTGAAATGAAAAGATGGATACTTTAGGTGTGTCCAAATTCAGGGTCTGCATCCTTCAAAGCAGTGGTTCCCAATCCTTATGCGTTGTATTTTAAGAATGCTTTAATTTGTGGGAAATGTGTTTAGCATAATGGGGTAGGGGCATAATTTTGTATGATGTTTGTGGTATTTGCGGTGATAAACTTGACTATAAATGGCCTTTGAAGCAGTTTCTGGCAATAGTTAAAAGGTCTGCCATTGTATATCAGTAGATCGCCAGAGCCCCAAAAACTATACAGTTATTAGAATAGTCTACTTCTGCACGCCGTTTACAATTGGAGCACTAAATAGCATGCAATACTTGGATTTAATCATGTTTATTGCAGATCTCATCAGCCCAATCCCAATTATATTCTTACATGTTCCTTCAGAATATATTTCAGTTCTTATTAGGATTTTTTTAAAAAAAAAGCCTCCATTAAGCATGAACATCACCAAGTCTTTCTCTGTTCCTGTGATTCTCAGTACAGGCCCTTCCTGCTCTGCCTCACTTGGTGGATGCTTGAATGCGAGACGGCAGCAGTAGGAACTGTTGGCAGTATCTTTTCCGCAGCTCTGACAGCACTGCAGGAGAGTGAACAGTTTACAGTGAAGATGACATCAAAAACTGTAATACTGGGTTACATGCGTGCGGCGAGTCCCCTGTGCATCATTAAGCAATCTGAATCCAGCACAGGAATAGAGCAAGCTGCCTCTACCAATAAACATTGCATCACTGTGGGAAAAATAAAGACCATAAAGGGGAGAAGCGGAGTTAGATTTGTGTTTATTTGCCAAAATGAAAAAAGATCTCTGGTGACTGGGCCCAGATCTTGGCCCTAAATAGGAACACATGAGGGGATTTAATCCAAACCTCCACTGACAAACACTCTCTATTTGATTTAGATCACTATAGTCCTTTGTTTTTCACTTGAGATGACAGTAAAACTGTTAAGAGTCTGACTTATTTAGCAGAATTGAGAGGGGGAATTGAGGCGGATTGGTCAGGAAATGGTCAGGAGGGTCTCTCCAACAGCTTGGATCCAGAGTTTCCATGGCAGCTGTCACTCACTGATGGGAGGTGGTGTTCCCCATCACTTCAATTACTGCTTGGGATTAAGTTCAGAGATGCTCCACAAATCCAGGACAAACAATTTATGCGACGGAGAACCTCCCGGCTTGCTGAAGGCACAGTGGGATGTTTGCTTCCAGCTGGATTCAGTGATGCAGTGCTCAGAACGAGTCAAAAACACAGCAGTCTCTTCTTTCCAGGTAGACATGCTGTGTTTGCACTAGCAGCTGTAAATAATCCATCCTGTCAGTCAGGAAGTGAACTTTGGTAGAAAGTAGTGGTGCAGTGGTTTTTGTGCACTTCGGCTTTTAGGCTCCCATCCCCAACCATACCGGCGTTCTCTGCATCCTCATGTGGTGAGATCACTCATTTAGCTGCTTATCTATCACCAGGTGTCCACTAATATCTATAGATCACCAAAGGTTATTTTAAGTTCCACCAAATTAATTATGTAAAACAAACAAAACCCCCCGAAAACTAGCAGTTTACACTCAATCATTTACTGTACCTCCCACCAGTGATCAGAGGGCAAGAGGTACAGGTATTATAGAGGTCACCAGTCCATTACAGTCAAATTGCAACCAATCTGAAATGTATGTGTAGTATTATTAAACATACTCTTTACGACTGGGGGGTGCAACAAAGATTTGGCCGACCAATAAACCAGCCACCTGAGTTTTCTTAATGTTTTGAGATCTGCAATCATTACGGATCAAACCAATCTTTCCCGCCAATCTGATCTACCTCTGCAAAGGTCTGAAAATCTGCCGCTGTCCCCTTTTGCTCTGCTGTGGGAGCGCTGACTGACCCGCCAACCAGGTCTTGTCTGTATGTGTGTAATAAATAATAATCACCTCTCTGCTCCCAACTTAGCAGTTTTGTCACAATATTTTCTGACTTTTCAGATCCAATCGGTATCTGCCAAAAGCAGAATTTAGCTACTTTAAAGACCATTGATTGGCTAGAAAACTGCAATCGTTGCACTCCTAGTTGAGAGAAAATGAAATAACTAAGGGTTTTTAGGCTGTTATCTGTAGAAAACCGGGATTACCTCCTTGAAAATAATGGATTAAATTATATGCAGACTCGAATGTAAAAAACAAAATAGACAAAAAAGACCCATCTTTTTTGGACGAAAATCTGGTGTGGATAAAACATGCAGAGATTGTGAATGAATAATCACACGCGTGTTTCGCTGTCGCCCCGTCGTTTGTCACATGTTCCTGTGCCGTGATGTGCTCTGCAGGTCCTAACTGTGCATATGTTTTCAAGCGCTCATCTCTCCTGCTCGCCAACGTGCCCGAGCTCGATTTGCCCTGATATATTTCCAGCAGCGTGTCATTTCTGTTTTCCGGCTGATTGCTAAACAGCTGCAGAGCCGAGCGGTGGAGGTGGAATCTCGTCTGTATTCCCTGCCCATCCTTTATTGATGGCAGAGTAATCACAGGGCCAGAGTACAAATCCACTTACCCTCTGCTTTGCCTTAAGTAATGGATTTATGAGTGCATTAAAGAGCCGTAGTTATCCAGAGGCCCCTGCCAGACTGTCTCTCTGCTCATTCTCTCCCTGATCGACTGTCTTTGTGTCTCAGTCGGACTCATCTGCTTCTGCTTTCCCAGCTCTCTGTCTTCTGATTCCCAATTGTCTGCTCCTTGTTGCCTCATTTTCACTCTCTCCGAACTTTGGCTGGCTATGGGAGCATTTGTGCGACCCATCATTGCATTACCCTTTTTTTTTTTTCTCCTCGACTTATATCCTCTCATCTTTTATCCTCTGTGAAGCCCTGATTAGGAAAAAAAAAAAAAATCTTTTTCATTTTCTCCTTGAAGACCAAGGGAGCCTGGCCGACAGAGAGAGCTGACTCTTGAAGAAGTTGGTGCTTTGGGGGCTCGAGGCAAAGTTGGCACCAACTTAACTGCCTGAACTAAACCGACATTAAAGCAACTCTCTCTGTGCAGAGCTGGAGGAGAAGGGTGAAAAGCTGAACTTTCTAACTCTGAGCTTTGCAGGGAAGAAATGTAGGAAAGCAGATGAAAAAGTTGCAGCACCACATCACTTTCTATTATATGTTTCCTTCTGCTTCTTGTCGCTACAAGGCCCCCCTTTTCTTTTTTTTCTCTCACATACTCCTAATTAATCTCAGTGTGACACATCTGCAGTGCGCATCCCATGAGAGTTTTGTCTGGGTGTGTGTGCACTCTGCATGTCTTCCATTTATCTGTCATGCATACAGCAGGGCACTTCACACGACTGATAACAATAAAAGACGCTTGCTGGTAAGAGAAAAAGGTTTTGACCATGAATTATTTCAAAGCTTGCAGAATTTTTTTCTGGGTTTTTTTGGGGAACTTTTGGAAGTGGGAAAGTATTTTTCTGCACTAGAAGAAAGCTCATATAAATAAACCAAGAAAGGAGAGTGCATTAAAAGATGCAGATAAAAAGGCTCCTAGTCAGTCTGCTGGAAAAGGTCATCCAGAATTTGTCAGAAGCCATTTTGTCAAGTGAGGTTGGAGCCTTTTTTTTTGTTTTTTGTTTTCTTTTGACCCAGTATACCGCTGTAAAATCTCAGCTAATTCTATTCATCTTTCATACCTTCCCTCCATTACTTCCCACCAACCCCTCACAGACTCCTCAGAGGGCGTATCCCTGCAGCTGGGCAACTCGAAAGACTTCATCCTCAGCTTGGACTTAAAGTTCTCCTCCAACGGCAGTGTGTCTGTGGTCCTGGAAACCACAGAGAAGGGGCCTCCCTTCACCATCCATTACGTTACCAACACGCAGCTCATCGCCTTCAAAGAGCACGACGTCACCTACGGCATCGGGCCTCGATCCTCCTGGAGCACGTTGACCAGAGACCTGCTGACCGACCTCAGGAAGGGAATCGGGTTGTCGAACACGAAGGCCGTCAAAGCCACAAAGGTTGGTTCAAATCCAAACTCGCATGTGGATACAACTTATGAAAACTTTATTTAAAGGGTTATTCTTTACATTACCAGTAATCTTTTTTTTCCCCCCCAATAAAAACCTTTTGAATATATTTTTCATTCTTTACAAGCCACAAAATTAAACAAAGTTTAAAATGTATGCATAGAATCCTATGATACCGCTTTTTTTGGAGACCAAAGAATACCTGGTGTTTTATTAACTTTATGAATTAGTTACAAATTTGTCAGACATTAATTGATATTAGACATCTCTCTCTATCATATTTAGTAAAGTGACTCATGTTCATTAAATAAAATGTTGGCCTTAAAAACATTAATCATAAGTCTTAAATTTTGTCTTGGTACAACCATTTAATCTCCTATATTCTAGGTAGATTTTTTTTTTCACAGGACATTTCAATCATGCAAAAGTTTGAGTTGCGAGCTGAAATGTTCTCTGCGACAGAACTGTGCTCCGTCTAGAGCCAGTTAATGGTACCAGTAACAAGTTGCTAATAGTTGCTAGCTAACTAACTTTTTTGGGTCTATCATAGGTAAGTGTAAAACTATCTGCAGTTGGCTGGACAATGTTCATCTTTGGCATTGGCTCTCTTCTGTTGCCAACGCATATGAAGCTGCATGGATTTTGTGCAAAAATGCTCGACACTATAGGGCAGTGGTCCCCAACCACCGGGCCGCAGACCGGTACCGGTCTGTGGACCAATTGGTACCGGGCCATGCAAGAAAATTTACGAAGTGTTGACCGGTCCGCTGTACTAAAAAGGTTGGGGACCACTGCTATAGATGTTAATGCTGTAGTAAATTGTATGCCATGTGAGAATCACAAAGCTGCTACCAAGAGCCACAAAAAGACCCCAGAAAATTACATTTTGTTCCCCTCAAACAAAAAAAATACATTTCTTTTGCACATTTCTGTCTTAAATTTTGTAATAGTGGTTTTAAAAAGTCTTGAATTTGAATTGGTGAAACCTAACTTTGCTGTTATTTGTAGGTGTGATTCTTACAAAAGTTTTAAAATCAACTCAATAATTTAGACCCTAATTCTTTCAAATCTTGTCTGCGTTTCTGCCCAGATCATGCCCAGACGGGTTGTGCGGCTAGTTCTGCATGGGCGTGGCTTTGTTGACAACGTCACCATCTCCACCACTGCCCACATGGCCGCCTTCTTCGCCGCCAGCGACTGGCTGGTGCGCAACCAGGACGAGCGAGGGGGATGGCCCATCATGGTCACCCGAAAACTGGGCGAGGGCTTCCGGCCCCTGGAGCCCGGCTGGTACTCGGCCATGGCTCAGGGCCAGGCTATGTCCACCCTGGTGAGAGCCTACCTTCTCACCAAGACCCAGGCTTACCTCAACGCTGCCCTCAAGGCGGTGGGACCGTACAAGGTGCCTTCAGCGCAGCACGGGGTCAAAGCGGTGTTCATGAACAAGTACGACTGGTATGAGGAGTACCCCACCACGCCCAGCTCGTTTGTGCTCAACGGCTTCATCTACTCTCTGTTGGGACTTTACGACGTTGCTGACACGGCGGGAGAGATCCTGGGCAGAGAGGCGGGGCAGCTGTTCAGCCGTGGCATGGAGTCCCTCAAGGCCATGCTGCCCCTCTTCGACACGGGGTCCGGGAGCATCTATGACCTGCGTCACTTCATGCTGGGCACGGCGCCCAACCTGGCCCGATGGGACTATCATACCACACACATTAACCAGCTGCAGCTGCTGGCATCCATAGACAACGCTCCCATCTTCAGGGATGTGGTGAAGCGCTGGAAGAACTACTTAAAAGGGATTCGTGCCAAGCACAACTAGTCGAACTCAGCAGATTTTACTGCTGAGTTTAGAAGAGAATCAATGTTTAGGCTGTAAGAGCAAAGCAGAAGATTTTATAGAGAAACGTGTGTGTGGGTGTGTGTGTGTATGAGTGAATGAGTCACTTCTGGTCAACGGCCTGAAAGATGAGTTGTGATACTTTAACTTTGCGCTCACTGTGGCGGGTTTGACATTTGCTGCTACGTTGACGGTAGCTCAAAGTTTGCGTCCCTGGAGCTAGTGTTTGTAATTACACACAGAGCTAACTTCAGCGGGTGAGTGTTTGCATTCATAAAGAATGATTGTGTGTTTTGTTTAAAAAAAAAAAAATCTACATAGAAAAAAAAATACACATTAGAACATTTTTGATTTTCTTTAAATCATCAAGATTTCTCTTATACGTTTTCTACTTTAAATCAGATTTCGGAGGTTTACTGAAGTAAGCTGTGAAAAACAGAGGGCGTATAAATGTTGCCAAGAGAAGTTAATATTATCAGAAGATAGTTTAACAGTTTATATTTCTCCAGTGCGTGCTCATTGATCATTTTAGTTACATTTCACAGATACAATAATGACAGTGAAGGATTATCTAATTTTTTCATCTGTTAGTTTGTCTAAAAATATTCAATAGACATCTAACAAGCTGTTTGAAGTCAGCTCTGAAGGATAAGTAATGGAGGTAGCAGAAGTGTATCTGAGATAAACCCATCAAGCTTTAATCTTTAATGATTGTGAACGCTGTTGCTACCAACAAACTCCTCTTTGCTGCTTTGCTGCGTTTCTAATAGGACACTGAAACAGGAAACCTGCCAAGGCAAAAGAAAAACCTCTGCTTCTCTTTGGGTTCACCTTGGAAAGTTAGCGTGTCGTCTGTGAGACCTCTTCTGAACCGGCATGTGATTGCAGCTAATCGCAGATCAGGAAAAGAAAAGTTAGCAAAAGAAACATTGGCCGTTCCTTTGCAGCATCCTCCACATTTATTGGCACCCCGACTAAAAATGCTTAAAACGCCGTCAGCTAAATTCTCATCTCATCTTCTGTGTGCATAATCCCAGCCTAGACTCCTCATTTCAGTTTAATGGACTCAAGCTCAAGGATTTTTTTTTCTAAGACCGCATTCTGACCACCCTCCCTCTTTACATGGACACCTTGCGTATCCTTGTTTCATTGCAGCTTCAGTACTTTTGAGTTACAGAAATTTACGTCTTTACTTGAATGGCGTGCTGTTGTCTTTCCTATTTTGAAGACTGGCAAAGAGAAATGTCTATTCCTGTACACTGATCAATACACCAAAAGTACACATGAAAAAAGTTAAATTTTTCTTCCTGTGTTCGAGGCTCCAATCATTAATTTGATTTTCAAAACTTCAGTGTGTGATTACGGTATTGCAATAAAGAATGGATTTATTTTAGGCATTTTTTTAACTAGGGGTGCCTACAAACGCGGAGAGCTAAGTTTATGACTCAGGAAAAGAACAGATTGAAGCTAACGTGTTCACCTTTCTTAAAGACGTGTTGGCAACACGACTGCGACTGGAAATTGTTGTTGCCTCACTTATCGATGCTTTTGTTTGCAGAGTTATATATATATATATTTTTTTTTTAATCACTAGATCACTCCTAATTTAGCTGTCAAACAATTAAACCATTGTTGTTCATTTTCCTTGCGAACGTTTCCATCTTAAAAGCCTTTCTTCTGTCGCACTCTAGCCTTGATTACTCCCAGAAACAAGTGTGGGCGGCGGTGTCGTCGCGCGTGGAGGTAGACGCGTGTGGGCCGCGGAGCCGCAGCTGTCACGTCGGTTCAAAGCGGTTAGATCCAGACAATGCCGGCAGCAGCTGGAGATAAATCCTCAAACACGGATGCTGCCGGTCCCCGCAGACTCCTGTTGCTCCCTCTCACCTCCTCTAAGAGCGCGAACCGCACCGTTTTTGATCCGAGCCACGCGGAGGACGCTCACAACTCACCCGGCTAATAGGGTGGCGAGTCCGCGCGCGGTCCCAGTCGCTGGCTGCGGATGAGTCAGCGCCCTCTCCAAACCAAGTGGAGCTCCTCCTCGGCATCAGTGGAGCTCTGATCGATCTGCCTTATAGATTAACAGCGGGAGATTCGGGGTGATTCATCCCTTCGGGGGAGCTGGTGGGGATTTTCATTTAGAAAAATTGTGTAATCTGAGATCAGATCGTATTCCCACACAGTCAGCTTTCACGTTTTAATGCGCGCTAAGCGGACAAAATCGAAGGACCCTGTGATTTATTTTGATGCAGTGTTGGATTGAGTTAATCCTTTTAAAGCCGAGACATCTCATTCTGTTTGGTTTATCCTGGAAATGGAACCTTTTACTCACTCTGTGTTTTTGCGTGTTTCTTCTTTATTGCAAAGTTTATTACTTTCTTTAAAAACCAAGAAGCATATGAATCATCTTTTCTCCATTTTGCTCCTTGACAAAATTCGCAAAAATACGTCTTCGACAAAGGAACATTCATAACTGGAAATTTTGTGTTTTGATACAAATTTCTATGTTGTTTTATACCAAAGTCACTTAGTGGGTAAGTTTATTTGTATATATTTGTGCAAACTGACTTCCATTCAGCATTTGACGTTACATTATGGAGAAACACTGCCTTTCGATTTTAGGTGTTGACTGAATAGATTATAGCAAAAGAAAAATAAATAATAAAAAAAAGATCAACTCGTGTTAAGGTTGCTTATAAGAAAAAGGAGATTTGTGCAGCCAGTGGTTAGTTTAGTCTGCTGCTGATTTAGAGGGAAACGAACAGAGAACTGCAAGCCTCTTCTTTTCCAGGATCTGTCTGGTTCATAAGCTGCGGGTTAAGTTTGTTTTGGTTAATAAAAGCACAACTGCAGGTTATCGTCAACTGATTTGTTGCATTTCTTCTTGAGTTTTCTTTTCTTGTTTTAGGATAATGTGCAACAGCTTTGCTAAGCTGCTGTTGTTCACTGTGTAAAAAATGGGTATGAGAACTTGTTTTCTTACGTCAGTAGAATCTCTTGATTTAACAGAAATCTTCAGCAAAACAGCCTTTTGAGGTCAGTGTGATTTATGCAATAAGATGTTTACTGGGACTGGCGACTCCACCACGGACCCAGAGTGGTTGTTTAGAGTTTGCAATCTAAGCACAATGTGCAAATGCTCCCATTTTTTTTAGTCCAAGCGAGAGATGTGTTTATATACAGAGTAAATCTTTGTGCTTTAAAAATTTGCTTTCTAAGAGTGTAAAAAATAAATAAATAAAAAATTAATAAAATCATTTTTCTTAAACTTTTGTGTTTCCTCATATCTGACTGGAACTCATTTGTTTAATTGTCTAATTGTTACTATTGAGGGTTTTTTGTGTCAGTACTTAGTTCAGCAGCAAGATCCGCAAATAGTTTAGAAACTATTTCCAATACTTTAAGCCAGATTTCAGCTTAATTTTCTCTAATATAGACATAAATAAAATCAGTATTCCTGAGATTTTTGTTGGGGGGAATTAAAAGCACAGAGTATTTCACCACTTTGCAGAGAAAACTGATTTTTGTTTTTTTTTTTATCCAGAAATTAAGTAAATTTCCTCATTTAATGTCAGATTTACTCATACAACGCTGTAAATAAAGCTGAAAGCAGAGGTTCACATACACTGTATAAATGTTGCATCATTTTTCTCTGACTGATGAATCAGACTAAGCCTATCCTATTTTAGATCAGACAGGATTACCAAAATGATTTCTATTTGCTTAGTGCCAGAATAAAAGGATTTGTTTAGTAAGTTATGGGGGGAGGATTCTTTTTAAATTTGGGAGGCTGCATGACATTAACATGCGTTTAAACGATTTCATAAAGTCCAGATGTACGTGTCAGCTTTGTAAGCTTATAATAGATTAATTGGAGACACACCTGTCAATGTATCTCAAGACAACACCTTAAATAAGCTGCTTCCTCTCGCATAGAAACCAGGAGTTAGGTAGGAAGAGAATGATGGGTCTCCACATGTCTGGTTCATCCAAACATACAATCTCCAGCTGTCTGAAAGAGCCACATTTGCATGTTTCTAAGATTATCCTTAGTTTTAAACACCATGTGAATGTCTTCAGAGAGGAGACCAGTCCTACGCGAGAGATGAACGTGTTTTTGCATAAAACACTATAAAATAAAAGCGAAATACTGAAGCCTGAAAGTCTGCTCAGAAAGGAAGAAGCCAAGAGCTTAATTTGTTTTCTTTAGACAGCGTATGTAAACATGTTGCTTCAGCTGTACAATAGACATTGTGTTAGCTCACAAGGGAAACTGTATGAGAGTCTTGGCTGGATTAATGTCTTATGTTTTCATTTGGTCTGTCATCTAGGTCTCTGTTCTGATGGAGTCACTTTGTCTGATCGTTAATCGAAGCTCCTTTAAATATTTAGACTCCACACTTCCTGCTCATCACACACACAGAGCTGGGTTTACTCTGTTCAGAAATATTTGATGCAGGACTTCATCTCCTCTGCTGTCTTAAGACTTTATGCATTAGCTGATGTTTCATTTGACGCTCTGAACTCCTGTTAGAGATTTAAATGAGTTTATTCATTATGGGCAAAAAGCTATAATGTCTGCCAGCCTCACTCAGTCAGTCATGAGGAAGAAGACGACTCCCCAAATACTAACAACTCACAGGAAATCTCTCTAACCTTTCAACTGACAGCTGCTGCTTCATGAATCTGCTTAGACTGATTCACTTTAGACTTAGTTTTGGTGACAAATGTTCCCACCCATCGCTAAGCAGCTCTGACTAGGAGGCAGGCAGACACTTTATTTGCAGTGAACGCTCTCTTCGCAAAACTGCTGAGGAGAAAAGACATTCTGATAAATAATTTATCCTAATCCAGTGAAGGGCATGGACATCTGAGAAGGACTCTATCTGCTGCCACAAGCTTGGGTTTTTTTTTCCATTACCTTCTGGCATTACTACCATCCAGCCATAACTTCTTTTTCCCACACACACACACACACACTCATACCACATTCCTCGAATAGTCTTAATGATGTAACTGTCTGTCCTGACGACGGGTGTCTCTCTGGGTCCTGTAATTATCCCTGCATAAACCTGATCAGCTCGGCTTCCTCTGACCCCGATCAGATGCCTTACAGATAGCTTACAGTAAAACCTCGGTCTTGTGTATGAACACTTTTCGGTTTATCTTTGTCATAAGTGTCAAACTTGCCAAAATTGCAGATTGTTGAAACCCATTAAGTGTCAGAGGGTGTGAAAAGCATCGAGCTGCTGTATTTTGATTATCACATTTGTTCCCGCTGCCCTTCACCATTGTCTAAAACTTTGTCTTTTACCGCTGTCACACTAGTGCTTAGTCATCTTTTGATGGCTTATGAATATATGCAGATGCAGGCTGCCATAGATTAGTTGACATGTTGATAATGCTACCCAATATCATGCTTCTGTATACGGACGCTCTGTCTGCACTACTGAATGTCCCCTCACCATGTCGGCCATGTTCCTGTATGTTGCTGGTTAGAGTTGGACCTCTGTTTTTCATCCATTGAGCAATAATTTGACCACCTGGGGGCAGTCTCACACTGTGTATGGAGCATTTGACCTTAAGGCCAAGATGGCCACTGTAAATCTTAAGCAACTCGTTCATATAAACATGTAAAATGTGTAATTAGGCTGCATCATAAATGATAGTTTTGCTTTTTTTGTTTGTTTTTACATATTTACCTGTTTCTTATTGTCAAATAAATAGCTACATAAAAAAGAAAATCTGAGCAAGTCTGCGTTCAAATAAAGATTTTAATTTATACCTAAGAATAGCTGTACCTCATCAGCCATGGAGATCAAAGTTTACAACAGGACTTTAGGCTGGATGCATCTACGGGATTAAATAAAAGAATATTAATTGAGAGCAGTCATGGGGATGTTATTTTTCCTTTTTGCGTCACTAAGGTGCAGAAGTGATATAGGAAAATCCCATTTTCGCCACGGATTATTGGCGACGGAATGAGTCCGAACTGATCTTCCTTAATGAACTGAAGCTTAACGAGAGGGCTTAAAAGTCCATAAAAGTTCTGGTAGTTTCTGTATTACTAAAAGTTATATTCACTAAAGACGAGGCACAAAACGTCCTCCTTCATCGAGAACATTATAGAGTTCATAACTGGGCTTCAGAATTACCTCCTTAACTATTTTTATTTTATTTTTTTAACTCTGGATGTTAGCAGTAATGTTAGGTGTTTTCACCTGTGACAGGAACACTCATGAAAACGTATTTCACTAAATTATCAATTCAGAATATAGTGCAAGTAGTTGAGTTTTTAAGAAGAAAATATCTACACGGGTACAAAGTCCAAAGAGTGACTCTGATCTGATAGAAGTTTAATATTTTATTTCACGACGGCACCATGAAGCGCAACAGGGCTTCCACTTCGAATCTCAACTGTTTTCAAAAATATAAACTAGGACATGTGGGCTGCAGTCGTTTAATTGAAATTTAGACAACTGTTATAGTCAAGCTTTCTCAAAAATTTTGAGAAAGACATTTTTAAAATGTTTTTGTGACATTTGTGGAAAACCTGACTTGATAATGCAGTTTTTAGACTAGTTATTGGATGTATCAGTGCCAGTCACGAGTTCACAGGTGTGAATGTCACATTGGCTGTGTGAAAGTATTAAAGGTACTTTTACACCATTATTTTTCACAAGTTTGAATTTAATTTAATTCATTTGAATCAGTCCAATTATTTCAGATTAACCAGAATTTGTAAATAAATTTAATAGCTGGGAGAAAAGTCCTGACACTTTTCTGATTGAACTTTTGCCTGGTCTTCTTATTAATTGTAGGCCTTCTTTAAGTTGGCTGCTTTGGGGCACAGAGCTGTCTTGTAGTCACAATCCATCAAAGCTTTGGTCAGGATATTTAAGGTTAGCCTTCTAAAACTAGCTGACCTGAGATTTGGATCCTTATTGGAAAACACATCACCATGTTCTAGAGTCCCCATCAGACAGAAGTGCTGCTCAAGTGAACAAGCTAACGTCCTTCCGATGGAAAATAAAGATTGAGTTCTTGGGTCATAAATATCAGAAAGACTCATCTGACAAGCATGGTGGTGGCAGCATCATGGAGAGGAGTTATTTTGCTATCAATGAAAACAGTGGAATGATGAACATTCATGATTACCTGAAAATTCCTGAATCTCGGTGACAATCGGGTGATCCAACAGGACAACCATCGTACAGACATTAAGGTTTTGGAGGGAATAAATCAGGCAAATATGTAACTTCTGGAGTGGCCTTAAACTCAACTCTACATTTTGGACTGTGTTTAAAAGCCAAGTCAGAGCCAGGAAATTAAATGAACACTGAAGATGGTGAGAATGATGGAAGAAACTCACTGATGACTACAAAAAGGCAACATTTAAATTCTCTCATCTTTTAAAATGTATTGTTATGGATTGAAGTGTTCCCTGCTCAGTGGCGTTGATGTCCAACAATTGACCAGCGGTGCAATTCATTCCTTAACGGGACACATCTGAGAGTGCTCTCAGTTTCTTCACTGTAACAATAACAGAACCAGAACCTGTTCTGGTATTCGGGGAAATCCTTAAAATGTCCGACTTCATTAGCAGCTACCTGCCGTCAAAGAAATCTCCCTCTCTCCTCCCCGCTCAGCCAAACCGGTTTTTTCTTACTGCTCATTCTGTCTTCCTTTGTGCTGTTGAGCAGACACACCTGTCATATTCAAGCAAGCCTCCTTCCTCCCTCTGAATGATCGCCAGAGATGGCGAAACAATCTCTGCACTACAATTGAAGACAGTGATTTATTGTTCCAGTTTCCAAAGCAGGGTTTTTGTTCATTTATGAGCAGCAGCTGGCACATTTTACAGCACAGAAAGGAGCAAAAGTCTTCAACAGTCACCCTAATCACCAAACCAGGTCTGATGATGGTGCTGCAGGAGAACAATGAGGAGACAGAGCAGCAGTGGGGGTTAGGGTAAACATGGGGGGGCATTAAACAGAGTTGTATGGGAAACAAAGCAAGTCTGTGGCGGAGGTGTTTGCGGATGAGCGCAGGAGTTGAAAAAGAAGAATCCGTGAAAAGGCTGAAATTCAGAGGAGGAAAAGCAGCAGCGCCTGGAGTCTAGCAACTATTAATAATGTATCAGGGGGGAGGCTACCACGCTTGCTCCTCATCTGGAGACACCAACTACACCTCATCAACTAAAACACCAGGGAGCCACAAAGGCTTTGAGCAGCTGCAGCACAGCAGCCTGGCCGGCCCCTCAAACACACAACATGCAAGCCAGCGGATCATCACTGGTATTAAAAACAGCATCGTTTAGTGCCTCAAATTTCAGGGTTTGCAAATGATTTTTTTTCTCTTTTTTTGTCATCATTGTCACATAGTTTCTCGTGATTAATCAGGAACCTCATTTCTATTCGATTTAGGTTAAATACTTTTATTTTTATGCATTTTGCAATTATACTCTTCCGTTTTTCATTCTATTATTTCAATACATTAATAGTTTATAAATATTAAAGACGAATTGTTCTTTCTTTTTATGCAATTCTAATTTCAAATGTGTGCTTATTAGACAACAAACAAGTTGCTCTTTTTCAGACATTAATACGTTTGCTTCGCTACATTGTGAATATTTTCCTTCCAACACCATTCCAGGGTGTTTTCTTGCCTCGAAAAGTGGATTCAGCTCAGAAAGAATCTGCATAAAATCATAAGTGCAAGTCGCTTTCTCCCGTCTGTGTGTGGAAGGGACACATACACACGCACACACACACACCAACATGTATGTATGGTGGTGTTGCAGTTTCCTAAACGGTCAACTGTGCAGCAGGAAAAAATATGGCAAAACAAAACCTTCTGCACAGACAACATCTGCAACGCCTCAATAAATACTTAATGTGAAAAGCTTCTACGTTGTGCTGATGTTACACAAACATTTAGAAGCCCCCCACCCCCTTAGGAAATAAACTTTGTTTTCCACTTGAAGGTGGAGTTAGCAAACATTCTCTTAACATTAAAAAAGAACTTATCAGCAATTTTTTTTTTTTTTTTTTTTGCTTGTTAGTTTTTTGTTTGCTAATTATTTTTCTTTCAATGCACTCTATTTTTCACCGAAAGGAGAGTTCACAGAACAGAGGAGGGGGAAAAAACTACAAATGATATAAATTAGAAACAAATCGCCCACATTTGGTGAGTTAAATGAATTCCAGTCAAACCTTATGATAAACTTGTCAGACTGTTTCCTTACCTCTGCAGGAAGCCGCCAGCAGCTGCTGACTGGGAAGCTTCCGTAAGAGAACACTGACATCTTGTGGCGGAACTGGATACTGCATGTAAAAAAAAACAAAACAAAACAAAACAGAGTTCAGCGTCTCGGAACACAGCAACGGTACCTCTACCTCAGTTCTGAGTACCTGATTCATTGTTATGAACATTTAGCATCTTATGTGTCCTCACTTATACTTTGGACTCAACGTTGGTAACAGATCTATACAGAAATGATACAGAGAAATTATCGTTTTTCTCAGGGTCAGCATTTTCTTCCTGTCCATTTAGAGAAAAGTCAAGGATACAAATCGAAGTAAATAATTTATAACCACAACTATAAAAACAGCCTGAGGCATGTTTAATAAAGAAGGTTTAATAATGTAACCCAACATTGTAAAGAATAGACACCAGTTCTGACTGCACCATACATGTATAAAAGTAGCAATTAAAAGAAATTAGGACCTGACTAATCCAGCATTATATTAAGGAGAAAGATTACACAGGTTCCTCAGATCGTTTGGTAACAAACACGTCCAACACAATGGACAGGATTTGACTAAGCTCCGGTCTCCAGTATTTTCACCCTGGAATCGCAAAAAGAATCTAACTGTTTTTGTAAATACCATGAATCATGAATTCAACCCACCTAAATATCTTTTATTTAAAATATCAAATGAAACTGGGTTTTAAACAGGATTTGTTGTTATGTGAGAAGGGCTGCTCAGCAGGGCAGTGGTGATTCCACTGGCCAGAAACATGCCTGTAAAATGAAGAGTTTTGTTTTGTTTTGTTTTGTTTTTTTTCCAGGAGTGAATGTTGTTAGCCCGGTTACAGGCTGGCAGCTTGTCCAGGGTGGATCCCACCTTCCGCCCAAAGACTGTTGGTGAAAAATACCTGCCTTCCTGTGCCACTGAAAGGATAAACATGGAAAATTGATAAATGTATCTACATCAGGTGGGACTTTTTTGCCTCTCTTGCCATTAATTCAGTGTATCAAAGATTACACTGTGATTTGGCCTCTGCTAAAGGACACAAAACATGAAGGAAATAAATCATCCGTGCCTAAGAAGCTTCACTCACTATTCCTGGTTTATTCTTTAAATGCTTACAGTTTTACCTCTCTTCTCTGTTTTTTTTTTTTGTTTGTTTTGTTTTGTTTTACCAGCAGTGCTCTTTTTAAAGCACTTCAGCATCCTAGTTGAAGTTACATTTTAAGGGAGCGCACTAGTTCACGTTTTGACAAAAATGAAGATCATGCTATGAATCCAAGAGTCACCTGAGAATAAACTGTGCCTCGATAGCTCATTATGTAACAAAGGTAGCTATTAAAAATTAACTGAGAGTCAAAAAATACATCATGCAGCTGAAAACGTTGGTCATTCTCACTGTTGCTAATTCCAGAAACAGCAGCTGTGAATAATTCTCCAGCACTCCATTGTTTAATGATTTCAAGCGTTGCTCGCCACTTCAGCGACGGATTAACGCAGATCTTCTGTCACGATGCTGAAGTAGAACAAATACCAGGCAGCAGCTGATGATCGGTGCAGACATGATGTGTCAGATTTATGTATTTATGATTGATGTAGAGATCATACGAAAGCGACGCATAAAAAAAAGAATGGCTCTGATTTACAACTGAAACAAAATGTAAAAAGATTTAGTTAAATAAAAAATAAAAAAAGTAAGCTATGCCGGTGTTGGGCTAGTCAGTTTCTTTACTTGGTGTTGGGAAGAATTGAAACGTGAGAGGCTCTGGGGTTTTGATTAAAATCTTTGATCAAATTAATTCCAAGGTCTGTAATTAATCGAAATGAATCGCATTTAAATCAAAAGCCATTTATCTACAAAATAATTTAAAACCTTTTTTTTCCACCTACACTGTTAAATAAACACGAGTTCAAAAACATTTGAATTTACTGCTTTTAATCTGTTTATGTTTGGAAAATTTTGATGATAAAAAACAAAACAAAAAAACGTATATCGGCAAAATAAGCATTTTGATTCCATAAGCTTTTTTTTTTTTTTTACCACTGAACTATTGAATAAGTAGATTGATAAGATTAAGGATATTTATTGTTTTTAGTCATTATTTGGTGACTTGGGTTATTCAACCATCAGATTGTTGAAAGTGCTACTATACGCATTCAACTTTCAAGAGTTTCAGTTTCCGTAAAAAACATTATGAAAACATTACAAAAATCATAATGTCTTCAAGCTGTTGCTAAGAGCGTCCTCCTGGCTCTGATTGGTTGTTTTGTGATGAGTGAACTTCTGCAGATGACAGCTTGATTTTGTCAGATTATTTGTCTCGTATAACACTCTCGCAACATAGAGATAGTTTTAACAAATATGTAAAAAAAGGAAAAAGAAAAGACATTTTGTTTGCAAAAGTTACATACT
The DNA here is from genome assembly GCF_019740435.1 of Gambusia affinis. Taxonomy (NCBI): domain Eukaryota; kingdom Metazoa; phylum Chordata; class Actinopteri; order Cyprinodontiformes; family Poeciliidae; genus Gambusia; species Gambusia affinis. The sequence continues at coordinate 24,445,693 of NC_057869.1, read as the reverse complement.
TTAAATCAGACAATGACAAAAAAAAACAGACGTATCTGTCTTTTTACATGGTGTATCTAAACTTCTGGTTTCAAATGTAACTGATTTTTTGTTTTTTATAAATTAATGGGTGAAGGGGTTCAGTAAATTATGCACATTTTGCTATCATGGTCTGGGTATTCAGTATTCAGTTCAAACCTTCAGAAAGTCTTTTAAAGATTACAAGAGTTTGGAAATAGATGATAAAGAAAATAAGGGTTGCTTGAAACTTTTGTTTGGTCAAGAAAATAAAAATGACATACCAAACCAAACAAAGCTTCAGGTACACGACAGCAACACTCTTTCAACGGACCATCGTGTTTTCAGGCTCTGCCTCTCACAGGTTGTCCTTCTGGTGCTTGACATTGTTTGAAGGGTAAAATTGAAAGAAGTACTCATTAACACAGATCACAACAGTAGAAACTGAGTCTGTGCCAATCCAACTCGGCTCTCAGTCACACACACACCTACACACACACATTGGCTGTTGGCCGCCTGTCTTTACTTTAATGTTGTGTTTCTGCACTGGAGAGTCTCCATCAGTTGGACTGTTCTTAAGCTGTCAATTACCAGTTTCCTTGATTAAGTGTAATTGAATTCTTCTAACAGAGGTTTTATTTGTATTTGCTTTGAAATGAAGCATTATCTCACTCTTGTGCTTGAACTGCGCCTGGCAGAGAGCGACCTTTACTGGGGGTAAGCGGCTGTCCCCAGCAACATACTGGGAGCTGTTCCTGTTTTATTTACCAGTTCGAGCAAACAACAGCGCGTTTCACTTCCTAATACTGGCATCTTGCTTGTCTTCATTGCTGCAAAGTTTGAACAAGATAAGACACTCTGGAAGCCCTGATCGGACCGGCCCGTCCCTCCACTCAGGTCAGACGTCACACCGAAACGCAGAGGAGCTCCGTTTACTGTACTGACAGACTGATTCACACCCTTCATTCACCAGCCTTGCCTCGTCTGAACCCACCCAAAACTCGGGTGACATTCAGATTAGGTCGCAAGCTTTTTTTTTTTTTATTTGCTGCAGAAAGTGGGCAAAATTATTTACTGTTTCTTTGTCAGTGGGTGAAACTTGAAATACCAGCTCCACTGTCGAGATCTTGCATTTGGAAGAAGAGCTTGCATTCGTATCATAATTCTAAAATGTTATTAGCTAGTCCTCGAAACGTCCCTTCTTCTGCAAAAGTAGACGAGAATCAAGTGAATATTCTTCCCCCTTCTTGTGGGAAAACAGTTGTTTGGGAGCGTTCACCTGTTGTGCGCGTACGCCCTCCACCTCTGCAGAGACAACATGAGGGAGGAGGAGGAGGAGGAGGAGTGGCTCACTGCACTGGATATTCCTGCCGGGTTTGTAGAGGAAGGAGTCGGAAGGGGAGGAACCCTGCAGACGGCATGGCAACACACACCTTCATAAAGGCACACCCCGCCTGTGGCCTCAGTCCAGCTCTCCCCTCTCACGGCGGCGGCACTCTGCAGTCATGCTCAGTCTCATCAAATTTCCACGAGTCTTCAGCATCAATCAGGTGCCCAAAGTAAGTCCATCTTCACTGCACATTCACAAAAGAAATAATAATAATTTAAAAATAAAAGATGAACTGATTTCACCTGTTTTACTTTGACTTACCGGAGTCAGAGGTGGGAGCGGTGGAGGAATGAGGAGAACTTCCAGTCATTGGGAGTGAAAAAGATTTGATGTGCTAAAGAATAACTTTTTAAAAAACTTCTGTTCTTGTCTTCACCTTCCCACTCATGTTATCATCCAGCAGTTCAGAAGAAACACCTTTGGATTTACTTCGATTCGACTTTATTGTGAATAAATCTGCACCTCCTGATTCATTTGTACCTCCTATATTAAACAGTTTCTGCTGTATCACATGGAAATTCATTTTGGTTTGCCTGCAGGACACAAGTGAAGAAACAGGTTTCTCAGATTTCCCTTGAATGTGCAATCCAAAAAAACAATGTTGTTGTTGTTTTTTTGTTTTGTTTTGGTTTTTTTTTTTTTCTGTGTGGAGGTTTACCATGAGGACAGCATCATTTCTGGGTACCGGCACCCCGGGAGCTCCGCCACCGACTGCATCCTCAGCCTCTTCCAGATGACCAATGAGACGCTAAACATCTGGACTCACTTTCTACCCACCTGGTAAGCTGAAAAACTTTAAGTATTTCAGGTTTTGTTGGTTTTTTTTGCTATGTGTGCTAAAATAAAAATAAAACGAGACAGCTGACAGAATTTATATTCAGTTTTCTGATAACACGCTGACCCTCGAAGTAGGGACACTTTCTCTGATTTCATCCTTTGATCAAGCTTCTGTTACTCTACAAATTTTTTTGCGTCAGTAACCTTGATTTGGCTTGATGTCACGTACCTGAATGAAAAAGGTAAAGCGATTACATAACAACACGAAACACCCAAAAAAAAAACAACCTGTCCCCACGTCATGAGAAGGGAATCACACACATCCTGTAAAACCTGCAGGCCAAAGAGTTTTCCAGACGTCTCTTACATAATATCAGCTTTCTCTTTAGTCACAGGAACATTCTTAGATTCTCATGCTTCCATTTTTATCTTCTAGAGAAATCTTCCCAGCCTTGTCTACTATCCAGGTCCTGTACGGGATTAGATTAGATTTCCACATGCATACAGTTTTCCAAGTTTTTCACCAGCGTAACCTGAGACAGACTGAACATACCGACTGGTTTTGTTTTCAAGTCACCCATCCCAGCAGCCATGTGGTTCCCCCTCCGCTCTCTGCCTCACCGTGTTTCCCTGACTGTTCCCCAAATTTTCAGGCTTAGAGAAAATTTACGCATTCTATTCATTATTAAACTGATTTGCCTGTTGAATTTTTTCATTAGCGAGGAGCAGATTAGGTTCATGTGGCCGGAATAAGAGACACAATGGAAGTTACACATAGCGCCAAAACAATGACAACTTGTCAACGACGCAGGGAAAGGAGAGAGTCTTCAGATTGTTGTGGCATTTGTTCCTTGAGAAAACATCCGAATCAGCTGTGCATCAAATCACATATTTTATGAAACGGTTGTCGCCGAAAGCCAATCTAATATTTTATTAGAAAGTGTAGTTACAACGACAAAAGCCCGCCCAAGAAGAAAGAGATGTCCTTAAAAAAAAAAGAGAGAGAGAGAGAGAAAAAAATACAACAGAACAGGGCAGGAAGCATTGATAGATTCCTTAGATTCCTTAACACACCCAGCCGTAAACGAACTGTTACGTCAGTGAATTTTGCAACTACATTTAAAAACGTTATGTGGCATCGTGACATGATCCTAAGATCCAGGCATGATTCCCACGTACAGAAACACAAAAGAAGGAAAAAGGGAGACAGAAAAGAAACTTCCCGCTGACTGGGGCGACCTGTCAGCGAATATCTACGGTTTAAATAACGGGTAGGAGTATTTCCAGCATGAGCCGAACTTTTAAAAACATCTCCAAGAAGACTCCAGATCTTGCCAGATTTGTCACTTAGATTCTGAACAGGAGAACGGAGAACATGGAAACCCAACAAATGTGCGTGAGCAGAACGGAAGTATTTTATTTCAATATTAAGGCAAGACAGCAAAAGAACGCCACAGGTGTTACATCAGTGATGTGTTTATCAACCACGCCTACTTTGTGATAGAGAGAAGGTAAAAAGGTCAGTGACCTTATTCAGGTGGAATTTTAATTTCAATTAGCCAGACAGTGTGTGTGTGTGTGTGTGTGTGTGTGTGCATGGGTGTGTGGGTGTGTGCGTGCGTGTGTGTAGATGTGGGTCTGTTTGGAATATGGTGAAGACACACGGGTGCTTGTGTCAAGGAGGGGAGGTGGACCTAAAGGCCTGGCACTAATGAGCAGGTCTGCGCTTCAGGCTTTCATTCGTAACGCCACAATTAGCTAACTGCTCAGTGACGGGGAAACACTGACGGCAACACACAACAGCTGATCAGATCAGGTTGTTTGTGTAGTGCTCTTAATTGTTATGTAACTGACTGGTGGGGGGGGGAAAAAAAACTGGTTTAATTGAGGGATAATAACTCATAATTATATACAGAGATTGGATTTTCTGAAGGAGCAGCATCTACTTATTGTTGAATAATTGTGCTCATAATTTCGTAGGCTGTTTCCTTTCTAAATTGACCGGCTCTTGCGAACATTTATGAGTCATCTGCTATAAAAGTCTAATTTAACGCTGGTGCAAACAGAAGTGAACAAATAATGTATTGTAGTACTAAGTGAAAGCACTAAAGTTTCCCTTCTTCGGTGCTGCAGTCTGGAAGGAAGGCGCCTGTTTATACTGAACTCGCACCCACATTTGGAGTCCAACATACAATGTTAGACACTAACTGTTGATATGCCCCTTTGTTTACTCTTCTGCATACATTTACTCATGTTGCTGACACAAATAATACATTTTTTACGCTTTCCCCGACTTTTCCTGACACTGTTGTTTGAACATTTGAGCTGTTGTATTTTTTTCTCTTGAAGGTTTAATTTGGGATATTTGTGTTTCGGGTTTATGTCAGATCTTCCTCATCTTGTTACTTATTACTTTAACAGCCCTTTGTTTTAAACTAGCATAATGTGAAAGATTGTTCTTGCAAAGGGCAGAGCAGTTCAATACAAAAAATAAACTAAAATCTGAAATTGTTACATATCATATGTGTCTCTTTGCTCTCATCTAAATTAGAGGGCAATTTAGTAATAATTAGTCATGTAAATAAAATTTACTCACTTTGATCCCCTGTTTGTATTGCTGAGAGAAATACACTAAGAATGGGGCTTTTCTTCATTCTATAAAACTCTAAAAAAAATAAATAAATAAAATAAAAAAAATAAAAAAAATCAGCATAGACAGTGACTATATGAAGAAAATTTATATTAAACAGTGCCACTGTCTTAGAAGATTTTTTAACAATACAGATCAGGCTACTTTGAAGGACACACTATTTAACTCTCAACATTGTGAAAAACGTTTTCAGTTTACACTCTTAAACGTACAAAATCGTTCTTTCAGCTGTAGACGCAGTTATGGCATTTTTCACTCTTCAGCCTCTGCAGAAACATCCTTGTTGCTACTTTTGTGCATTGGATAATCCCTGCAGGTGACACTGGCTATTACCAAAGAGTTTTCTTTCTATCAGACAGAAAAGTGAAAGGTTTCTTTTCCCTTTTTTTGGGGTGTTCTTTTTGGGCAGGTACTTTCTGTGGAAACTGGTGACGGTGGTGCTGATGCAGCAAGGATGGCAGGACTCCTTCACCTGGCCTCTGATGGTCTTCCTCCTCTCCTGCTGCATTTATCCGTTGGCGTCCAGCTGTGCTCACACCTTCAGCACCATGTCGCCGCGGGCGCGCCACATCTGCTTCTTCTTTGATTACGGGGCGCTCAGTTTCTACAGCCTGGGTGAGTGCATCCTCTCTACCCAGAGTCGTGAAAGTTTAATAACTACCCTAGCTAACCATTTAGCTACCCTTTTGAAATTTGCTTAATACCTATATTTGCTTTGAATTAAACTATATGGTTGCAAAATGTCAGAACAGTTTGCCTTTGCTCTCAATGCAGAAGCACTTATTTAGTTAGAATGTCATTTTTCATTGGCAAAGATCTATTTTCCTGATTTTAAATAACTACTGAACGGTTGATTTGCTTTGCTGCAGGGACTGCCGTTGTTTATTCATTTTACGCTTTCCCCGACAAGTGGGTGAACAGCTCCTTTCATCAGTGGTACATCCCCATCGCCATGGCCAACACTCTCATCTGCACCGTCCTGGCCTGCTACTCCAGGTATGACGAGGAAATGATCTGTTGCTACTTCTAGTACAAGTATGTAAAGTTAAGTATTATTCTCGAGTCCAGGGAAGATCGTCTTACACACGCAAACACTTTTATGTCATTGTCAGCTCATTCCTAACCTTTCATCTCGTCTCTCTCTGTCACTCAGGCTTGGCTTTCCGTTCCTGCAATATAACCGTGACTTTGTGAAAAGGTAAAGAGACTGCAAACAGGAAAAGAAAAACATCTTTTTGTTTTTTTATCATCTTCCAGAACGTTTTTACACTGCGTCTCAAGAAGTGTCGGAAAACCAAAACGCAGCCGCCTTCTAGACTTTACTCACGATTTGTCATGCGGCAGCCACGACAGACACTTGTAGCATATTTGGAGGAACTATTGAGCAACATTCTGCTCAGTGCAGTGGGTGTTGGTTGGCAGTGATTACAGGGACCAGCCCTAATCTGGCCCGTGTAGTTTCACACGGTTAAGTCAAACAAAGAGCAGCTGAATGTATAGAGTAACAATCACCCTACTGTAAGAAAAGCAATGCTTATCCCGATTTCTGTCTGTTATACATTACAAATAATGTCAACCAGACTCTAAATAGATCCTCATCAAGACTATTTGACCATGAAGAATTGTTAGTTCGTGTGTTTTTATTGCAGTCATTTAAAAAATTCTTTTTTTTCTTTTTCCAGATTACCTGGGAGTCCAGGTTTCGGCAAATTCTTTCGCATCCTTGCCTTCAGCTACCCCTACCTGTTTGACAACATTCCTCTCTTCTACAGGGTACGACTGCTTTGGCCCTCTTTACACTGTACACCTGCGTCTGTGCACTCGGCTCACCTTGTACAATAGGATACTATGTACTCTACTAAATCTCGATTAGGTTCAGTTATTCTGTGTTTAATGGGGCAAGACGTGTATAAATGCAGGTGGTTTTACATAACAGAAGACTAATAGTCTGTTGCTAAGTAGATAGAAACCTTCCCTCACTCTTCTTCTGAGGTAGAATCATTTTTATTCTGGACTTTTCATTTAGATGCTTGACTGGCAGGCGTGTATTTATGACTTACATCTCAGCAGTGCTTCAGTTTAAGCCACATCACGAGACGTTAGCATGCTCAACATGCCTTACAGTTCCCTGTTTTTCGCTTTGTGTCGTGTTCCCAGGTGTTTCTGTGCACGGGGGACGGCTGCACTGACAACGACACCAACATCCTCCACTACAAACACATCGCCTTGGCTGTCCTCACTGGCTTCCTGTTTGCCACCCACTTACCTGAGCGCCTGGCACCCGGCAGCTTCGACTTCATAGGTGAGATTCCTCCTCTGAGGCGCAGTCATTGTTTTCAAGCTCTCATCATTCAGGTCAGGTCACCGCAGATAAATCTGTTGTCGTGTAGGTTGATTCAAATTCTTTAAAACTTAATGAACAGCCAACCAAACAAAGGCAAAGTTAGGATTTGCCTTTGTTTGGTTCTCACAGTGTTAGATGTGACAATCTTGAGAAAGCTTTGAAAACAGGTACAAGTAAAGCGCAAATCAATGCAAGACACCGACATTAATACAATATTTGTATGTTTGGAAGAAATACTTACGCAGTGTTTAAATGATCCATGTTGACATTAGTGACAATATATCAAAAATCAACATATATAACCAACAATTGGTTGAACAAAGATAATCTAGTTTGAACAAACTTATGGACTCATAAATGTCAAGAAAATATATTAACATAAAAAAATTAAAGCAAATTACAATATTTCTGACAAAGGATAAATATGGATGCTACACACGTATTAATCACAGCTGCATGAAACAAACCTTTGATTACTTTTATTAAAGATATCCTGGATACACAGGAGCTCAGAAGTGAAAGCGTATTTACCTGAACCTTAATGAGTCAGTGTCGCTTTGCAGCTACCTGTTTGATTTGAATGTGAAACATTCACATATTTTTCTTTTTCTTTTTTTTTTTTTCGTTTTTGTGTTAAACATTGTGAGAAAGCGTTAATGCACAACCACTGCTGGGTCGTCGCTAACAAACAGCCAGTAAATCATTTGCTCTGTGGTGAAGGTGAGAAGCTTTGACTCAACTGTGACTCGACTGCTCCCCCTGCAGGTCACAGCCACCAGCTCTTCCATGTGTGCGGCATCCTCGGCACCCACTTCCAAATGCTGGCCGTAGAGCAGGACATGGTGACGCGACGCCCCTGGCTCGCTGCTAACTCCGTGGCCGTCTCGTTTGCTAACTCTCTGGGTCCAGCACTGCTTTGTGTGGTGGTGAATTTGATCATCATCTGTCTCTTTAGTCTGCCTCTCCTTTCTGGCCCGGCGTGGCAGAAAAGCAAAGAGGGAGAAAATAAAAAGAAACTCTGCTCCTGCTACTAAATCTTAACCCAGGTTTTATAGATGAGTGAAAAGAAAAGGGGGGTAAAGAGAAACGGGATACAAGCATTCAGCTGTGATAGCTGCTGTTAAAGTATTCAAGAGCTGAGCTGAAAATCTAGGGAGGAGTTGCACAATACACTTAGATATGATGAACATTTTAATGAAACTGGTTCTTGTATAGAGCAGCTGGTTTGCTGTTTTATGCATCGGTGCTTCATATGTTTGTACACAGGTGTGTGTTTGTAGTTTTTGACTGTGTTCTCTGAGTGTCATACATGTGGTGAATGAAGAGACTACAGGGAACAAAAATGATGTCAAGTTCAAAATTCACTTTTTAATTTTGAATTTACAGGCTGAGATTGTCACTTTGAGTTTTCACGTTCATAACTCTCAGTTCTTTTAGATGGCACTTTTGAAGGGTTTGTTATGATCTGCATAGTGATGGCTTCATAAATTGTGCGGTTACTCATGGTGTTAAAACTATTAACCAAGGATATTGTCATAAGATTCATGTGTCTGTCTACTTGCAAGTTGCTGCTAACCCTTTATATTTTTTTGCTTTTTTTTTTTGTAAAACATGTAAAAAGAAAGTATTTAAGTTCAAATTTATTTATTATAATTTTTCCAAATAAAATTCAAACCAAGTCTGAATTTTTGTTTTTTATTTGAATCACTGTCTTGTCCATTCAACCATCATCTATAGTCTATGCCTAAAAAAATAACCCACAGATACCTAAGTTTCAAAATGCTTGATCGCTCTTCTCATAATACTTTGCACAACCTTACCAACAGGGCAGCATTTAGTTTTTCTAAAATGTGCCACATGGTTAAAGAATATAGAAAAAAAATATCTTTGCATCTTTGTCTTATCACAATCTTGATTGTCCAGAGTCCTGGGTCCTCTCTTCTGCTCTTCTGTTCTTTCTCACATCGCTCTGCAGGTTTTCCATAGAATGGCTTAAATAACTTTACCTGTTTTATTTATGCTCCTGAAGAACAGAAAGTAGATTAATTGGACACTGAACAGAAGGTAATATAAAAAGAATTGCTAAAAACATTATTTTGATTTATAGATTTTTAAAAGGCATGTTCAGAGTTGGCAATAATTAAAACAGTTGTGATTTTATTAAATATATTTATTTCTTAATACACAATTTTTCACACCCTAAATGTTAATCATCAAATCCCTCCACTCCCATTTTTAAACAATTTGTAAAGCAATGCGTATTTTTACTTTCTTTACTTTAAGTATTTATTAAACATTTTCTTGGAAGTAAATCTGATTTCTTATCAGTATAGTATGAGAAAATTAAGCAAAAATAACTAAATAATATTGTACATTTATAAATAAAAATTCTTATAGAAACTTCATGCTTCACATAAGGGTTTTGTACCTTTTTGATAGACAAAAAAGCCCGTGAAAGTTGTTTTTCATCGTGTTTAATTACTTTATCTGATGCTGAACAAAAAGCGCAGTAAACGGTTTGTCTGGGCGGGGGCGGGACTTCCTCTTTTGCTCTGCGTCTGATTGGTTGACGTCCATGACTACCGGAAAAACGTTTCATAAGAGGGAACATTTCAAATCGTGAACAAGAGGCGCTTCAGAGCAGCTGAGAGGAATTTCATCATACAAACAATGCAGCGAGCTGGGTCAGTATTACACATACCTTTTTTTAAAAAATGGAACATGTGCTCATAAATAATAACCAGATTTAGAATCACACTTGGAACTTATTTTAAGTTTAGGATTTTTGTTTTTCAGAAAATTTCTTACCTGCTTATTCTAAATGTCAGATTAGCTACAAGTCGTTAGCTACAATTACGGTTGGTAAACTGCCAACCTTCTTCTGTGATCCCAGGACCCATTCTCTAGCAGTCTGATGTTGAAAACTGTATTGAACAAAGATATTGTAAAGCTATACTCGGCTGGTGAGCATAAATTTAACTTCATATTTTTGTTTATCGATAGCAAGCGGGACATGATCTTGCTAGCTTACGGTCAGAATGTCAAAAAGTTAGCGGTGAGTCAATCATATATCTCTGTTAGGATTTCGCTGAAATGTTTTTCTTAACCCGTTTGATGGTCCACGTGATGGTAATGAATTGTAGTAGCTTCTGTTTGATATTAACTGGGTTACTCTGTCGCAGGAAAGGGAGGACTCCTCGAAGGCCCAAAAAGCCAAGCAACATAGAGAAAGATCCTGTGGGGGTATGTGACAGTCAGCAGAAATCTGGGGGATTACATAGAGCAAAGTTAAAACAAGACGCTGCTTTACCAGCTAGTTGCTCATTTTCTGTTCCAGCTTTTAAGTAGCTGATCATGTATCGAAATTCATACTTTTTTTTTTTTTGCCGTGACTTTTGAAGAGTTGTATCTAAACTCAAATAAATCGACATTAATTAGAACAAACATATTCTCTTAGCTACACATTCAGATGATTGTGATTTATATTTGACATTGGGAATTGTTCTCTACATTTTACCTTTAATAGTTCATTAGTTTAAAAAAAAATGATATGAAATGTATATTGGAATACTTCAAATTACATTAATGTAACATAGGATATATATATATATATATATATATTTTTTTTAAAACTATTTATTCCAGGTTTATTGCCGCATACGTCCACTTGGTGCAGAAGATGAGGAATGCTGTGTTGAGATGATCAGCAGCTCCACCATTCAGCTTCATGCTCCCGATGGACTGAAAGCAAACCGCAATGGTGAATACAAGGAGGTATGTATGTATGTTACATATGAAATTATCTATCTCTCATGTCATTATTTGACAAAAAAATGGCTAAATTGGACCTAGACTGTATATGAAATTACAGTCACTTTGACAAGGAGTACATTATTGTTTTGGAAATGACTGTCTGATTTTTCAAGTTCTATACATTCATGGAAGAAAAAAAAAGATATTTAAAGAGACTCTAAAGTGGATGGAATTGGACAGAACATTGTGATAAAATTAGGATTATTTACTGTTATTTCAGTGATTTTACGACTGAATGCTTTCCTAGTGTCACACCACTCTGGGCTAAATAAAGATACAGGAAAAAAGTATGCACAGCTAATGAGTTGTATGACCAAATATCAGCAACTCTCTCCACTAACAAATTAACGTAGTTATTTTTTGTGGGTTTATTGGATGACTTTGATTTTCCATTTGTCTCTCCTGCAGACACAGTACTGCTTTAAGAAGGTGTTTGGTATTAAAACAACTCAAATTGAGCTGTTTGAAGATGTCGCCAAGCCACTCATTGAGGACCTCATTCACTGTAAAAACGGTAGGTGAACTGGGCCTTCTAAGCATTTTTTTTAACTGCTAAATCATTTGGTTATGTAAAGTGTCAAATGTCTTCACTTTGTCCACATTTGGGTCAGTAAGAGTTTTTTCCTGTCTGGACAAAATACTTATGTTATAAATTCAGTCATTCAGCTCTAGTATATATATAAAAAAGTAGATTACAAATGCCCAATTTCTTGGCTATTTGTTTATTTACCTGTTGTTTGAAGTGAGTTATTAGTATATTTCTCAAGCATTCTTAAATGAAGCGTAAAAATAGAGTTTCTATTTTTTTTTCTGCTTGGTAATTATATTTTTTCATGCTCAAGATTAACTTAACAGCAAATGTAATTTTTGTTTTGATTTGACGTGGCCATTCCCAATATGGCCACCTCGACTTTCTTGTCTATGAAATGTGCGGCTGTGTTGGCAGGTTTGCTGTTTACATACGGTGTGACAGGAAGTGGTAAAACGTACACTATGACCGGCTCGCCTGGAGAAGGTGGACTCCTTCCTCGTTCTCTAGACATGCTCTTCAACAGCATCGGGCCTTTTCAGGCCAAAAGATTTGTAAGATAAATAATGGCTTATATGTTTGATCTCTCAAAACGTTCGAGGCGGATTTATTGAGGTGCAAGTGTCACTTTAGGTGTTTAAACCTGATGAGAAAAATGGAATCGAGGTTCAGAACCAGCTTGACGCTCTGCTCGAGAGACAGAAGAGAGACAGCCAGCAGTCGCTTCTCAAAACGCCGTCTTCCAGGTATCCGAGTGGTTCTGGAATACTATCCTCATTTTTTTTTGGCATTATAGTTTCTGGCTTATCAAGCTGTTTTTTTTGTTTTTTTTTTTCCATTTTTGAATAAATCAATTGTAGGCACCGGGCGGATCCGGAGTTTGCGGATATGATCAACCCAGAACAAGCGTGTAAATTCGAGGGCGTCGACGAAGACTGCTGCTACAGCGTATACGTGTCCTACATTGAGATCTACAACAACTATATCTATGACCTCCTCGAAGATGCTCCGTTTGATCCAATCAGACCAAAGTAAGACTGTTTAAAATGAGTTGATGCTTTTCTTCTTTACAGATGAGTTTTTTTTTTAAATCTATGAAATCTAAATTTGACAAATGACCAATCCCCGCTTTCGATAGGTGGCTGGATGGAAACACACCAGTACGGAACAAAGAGTTCATGTATGTGTCCCAGTAATGCAGATTAACTCTTTAGTTGCCCCCCCCCCATTTACTGTTTGTTCATACATGAACCCTGGCTGTTGCTGATTGGTTGCATAGGTCGTTAGTCTGTTTCCATCCCTTTAACCCGCTGCCTGGTCTCAACAGTGATGACTCCCAACTAGCTCTGTGAGATGTCTGTGGCTGTTGTCTCGTTACCTTTGCTCCTTATTATCACTGATAAGGACACAAGATGTCTCTGAATGGCTTGGATGCTGCTGTGCATACCTGGCGTGCTTGTTCCCCCTGAATGAACTTCCATCCATCCATCCATTTTCTTTACACCCTTTTTCCCTAAATGGGGTCGGGAGGGTTGCTGGTGCCTATCTCCAGCTGCGTCCTGAATGAACTTGTGTCTCCATAAACATCGCATAAAATGTTTGGTATTCAGCTTTGCAGCTTGGCTTATGAAAGCAGAGGATTATTATTTGACAGTGTTCATCTGACTGTGTTTTTTTTTTTTTTTTTTTTGTCGTTTCATTGCCGCCACGTCTCAGGCCACCTCAGTCAAAGATTCTTCGTGAAGATCAGAATCACAACATGTATGTGGCCGGCTGCACAGAAGTTGAAGTCAAATCCACAGAAGAGGCTTTTGAAGTCTTCTGGAAAGGTCGGTGAAGGTTTTCTGTATCAGTACAGGGGTTATGTCGTTTAATACATTTTCCTTTCCTCAGAAATTGACAACTTTGTAGCAAATTGAAGCATTTAAAACATCACTGTCTGTTTGTTTTTAATATTTTAATTCTTCTTGAATAGACGTTTTGGTGTTTCATATTGCAACTCTTCATTTATTTTTGTTTTTTATTTGTTTAGGACAAAAGAAGAGACGGATAGCGAATACTGAGCTCAACCGAGAGTCCAGCCGCTCCCACAGTGTGTTCACAGTGAAACTGGCCCAGGCACCTCTAGATGCTGATGGGGACCATATACTGCAGGTGATTGGCTGCTAAAGTTGTCTATTTTAGTTTCGTATACTTAAAAACGTATATTGAGGAAAAGTTTTATAATTGAAATAAAACTCTATTAAACAGGAGAACAGTTGATTACCAATAATGTGCAAATGTATGCATTTCTTACTCAAGTGAGGACAGGGATGTTAATTTAAGACTTGATGATGTCATATCCTACAGGATGACTTTTCTACTTTTCTTGAGCTGTAAAAAGTAGAACTTGTATATTATATTTGCTGCTCTAACAGGACAAAAGCCAGGTGAATGTGAGCCAGCTGTGCCTGGTTGACCTGGCGGGCAGCGAACGCACCAACAGAACCAGAGCAGAGGGAAGTCGCCTTCGAGAAGCAGGTCTGTTTAAATGGTTTCAGCTCATTTCCAAGCGAAAAAATAGAACTTCCACACAATATGCAAAAAATGTTTTGTGACAGAGAGGGTTATAATTTAAGAGAAGGACGTTTTTAATAATGTATCAGAACAACCAAAAAGAGTTTTTGTTTATCGGCATGTGGAGTCGATTTATGGAATGCATTGAATGAGCTAAAAAAAACAAAACAGAAATATAAACCAGCTTAAAAAAATTGTGTGTGTGTATATATATATATATATATATATATATATATGTATGTGTGTGTGTATATGTGTATATATATATATGTAAAAAAGCTTATTTGGAAATATGTTGAGATGAGTGTTTCAAAGTCCATAAATGTGATTGATATAAAAAATGTTTTAAGTAATTGTACGTTTAAAGATGAGATTTAAATGTCATGCAAGGTGAAGATTTAATTGTTTATAAGTTGATGAGTATGAAAGGGTTTGGACCATAAGATCTTGTGTCTTCTACCTGTTTTTAATTTCTTTTTTTTTTTTTCTTCTTTCTTACTTTTACTTTTGTCTGTTCGAAATAAATAAATGTAAAAAAAAAAAAAAACATTTTTACATCTCCTCAAACATTTTCACAGTTCATTCATTTCAGAGATTTTTTATTTTTTTAATGTTTTATCTACAGGTAATATTAACCAGTCCTTGATGACCCTGCGGACATGTATGGAGGTCCTGCGTGAAAACCAGATGTGTGGAACTAATAGGGTTTGTACCTCAACACTGAACCATTTCTATCTCCGTTTCTGGTTTGCTACCTTGCTCTGTGACCTTTATTGTTTAAACTTTCTTTAATTCTCCATTCACTCTCTCATACCCTTTGTGTTTTCTTCAGATGGTGCCCTACCGAGACTCTAAAGTCACACATTTGTTTAAAAACTACTTTGATGGAGAAGGAAAAGTCAGGATGGTTGTCTGTGTTAATCCCAAAGCTGAGGATTATGAAGAAACCTTGGTAACGGTCTCTGTTTTGTACAACTCCTGCTTAACTTTGGAGTCTTTTCTGTATTTGGCAAAATGTTAGTTGCTTAGGTAACAAACACAAGTTGATGCTATTTTTAAAAACATTTTTGTATTTGACGTAGCATCCATTTGCAACCTAGCAGTTTAGTTTCACATAAGTGTTGCACTTTGTGCGCCGCAGCTGGTAATGCGCTTTGCTGAGATGACCCAGGAAGTGGAGGTGGCTCGGCCGGTGGACCGTCCGATCTGTGGCCTGACGCCGGGGCGCAGGCAGAGGAACCAGGCGTTCAAAGATGAGCTGTCACGCCGACTGGAAGAAAGAGGGGGTCCAGTTAACGGAGGTAAACCACACCTGGAAATGTGTACTTCTCTGCAGACTAGAGCCTTGTTACTTAAAATCATGTGGGTTTGTGTCGTTTTAGACCATCTTACAAAAAATCAAAACTCTTTCTCATGATTTAATGTTATCTCCTGTAAAGATCCAGTTCAGCTGAACCAGCTCATTGAAAGCCTCCCACCGCTGCCTCCCTGCGAGCTCTCGGATCCCTCTGATGATCAGACGTTGCCCCGTCTGATGGAGGTTCTGGAAAGACGGTACCGTATCCGTCAGAAGATGACTGAACAGTTCAACCAGAACGGTAGATATATTCTGAACTCATAATGATCGTGTTTTTGGCCAGCAATGACTACACAAAAAAAAAAAATCTTTCTTTATAAACATGAATTATGTGAATTTTTTTTTTAAGATGTAAAGTAAAACTCCTAGTACAAGAGTAGAATAACTGATCTAGTTTTTAAAATATTATTTTTATCATCCTTCCTTCAGGTCCCAGTTATAAACTGGAGATTGGAAAGTAGGTACTTTGTGATTTATGAAGATCAACAGATAACTGCCTTAGTTAATTGTATGTTTTCTTGTTTTTTCCATTTTGATAAGTCTAAAAATGTAGAAGTTCCCAGATGTTAGTAGTTCACTTAAAAAGAACAAAAAAAGGTAAAAAAAAAAAAATTACTTGAATGAAAGCAGATCAATAAATTTATAGGAACAGGGGATTTATTTCCACTGAATGAGGGGAAACTTTCATTAAAGGTTAGACCTTTCTAAGTTTTCGTTGTGAGATTGCTGTTGCTATAGCAATGCTAGCACTGTAAAAAAGGAAGTTCAAGCCTAGTGTTGGCAACTGAGAACTGCAGTGTTTTCAACAATTGTGACGTTTTGTTTGTTCAGTGTTGACATTCGGAGAAAAGTGCAGGCTCCGTTTAACGGGTTAAGAAAATGAGAAACTATGAAAAACGGTAGAAATCTGGTAGAATAACTTTCTTGAAGGGACATTTTACCAATTATTTCAGTACCACTACATTTTTAGTCGGTGATCATAAAAAAAAAAAAAAGCAAACTGTCTCTATTGATACTTGCAACCATTAGCAGTAGATGGCAAGAAACAACAATGGATGTTTTTGCAGGTGTTGTCAGTCTAATTTGTCTTTAGACTGACAACTGTGAAATTTCTTAATTTTGATAAGTTTAATTGCTGATTAAATACAGTTCAATAGAAAGTTTGGATTTCAGCCTATTGATTGTCGCGTCTCTAGTTACGTCGTCGGGCGATTTGGGTATAATTTCCTCATCGGTGTTGAGTCAACGAACATACGGCACACGGTTATTGATTCACTCTGACTTACCGCCAATCTAAGATTTAACGGTTAGACGGGTATGAAATGTATTTTGAATGTGCTGAAAACTCGTAATCATTTCCCCATTTGTATTTTATTTAATTTTTTCATTTTTAGGAGAGGCGAGTGAACGCCAAGCAGCTGGAGCTGCAGAACAAGTTGTGGGTGAAGGACGAGAAGCTGAAGCAGTTAAAAGCCATCGTGACTGAGAACGGCGGCGCTAGCGGCGGTCCCGCAGAGCCGCCGAGGAAGCCGGAGAGACCCTCCAGAGAGAGGGATAGAAACGTTGCTCAGAAGCGCTCAGCTTCTCCTACACCTCTCTCTGTAAGCCCGTTATTTCACACTGCAGCCTGTTCTGCCAGTGGGACTCCACTAATCTCTATTAACTTGACACAATGTGGAGATTTTGCATGCACTAATAATTATTGTGATCCAGTTAACTGGGATACGCTGCTGTCCACACCAGCTGTTTCTGTTGTGTGTGTGTGTGTGTGTGTTTGTTTTGTCGTTTGTGTATTTCTGCTTTCCTTTAATTCATACCACTCATCACACCTTGCCTCATTCCCCGACTTTGCAGGATTTAGGCCAAACACCTCTCAGCCAAAACCGAGCCAGTGTTAGGGGAGTTCAGGACCCCGTCCCCACCTCCGCTCCCTCCTCCTCCTCCTCCTCATCATCATCCTTTCCCTCGGTCGCCTCCTGCATTTCAGATTGGGAGCAGAGGTTCCCTTTAGACTCAGGCAGCCAGTCTAGACAACCAGGAACGCCCCAGTTTGCCAGCAGGACTCCCACCCCATGCCACGGCGCCAGCAGCGTGGGTCGCAGGAGAGGCCAGCGCTGGGCCCCAGAGACTGAGGCCCCTCATGCAGCGTCTGTCTATGAGCTAAACAAAGAGGCAGGCACAAGGGTTAGTGTGTTAGTAGCTGTCCTAAAAAAAAGTGTTCAACTCTTCGCTTCAAGTCTGTAGCGTCAGCTTTGTCTTGGTGTAGAGCAGCTACCGTGGAGTGCGCTTGTTTAGTAGAAACATTGGCGTAGACTAGAATTTCTGCTTTCTGCTCTTAGAGAAGTAGATCTTTGAAGCTTTCGTTTGCGTCATCCTTCCCTTTACGACTGCTAGCTACTTTGCTGTTCCTGCATGCTGCATCCCAGAGTAGTTTCCTACTTGATGTCGCACTGTTGACTTGAAGATGTGTATTAAATAAAATAAACATCCTCCTGGTAAGTAGCAATAGCATCATCACCAGAGCTCCTTGTAAGTGTACTACATACATTATTATAATTTTTGTAAAACGGATTATTCAAAAATGGAGTGCAGATGATGACCTCTGTAGCTTCAGCTTTAACTCTGTTAAGGAATTTGGAAAAGTGAAGATTTTGGATGCAGGCTGAAAAATACAGTTTTGGATATTACATTCTAGCTGTCATGAATTCACACTTGGCATGCAAACAATATATTTAGACTGTTTGGATTGGATGACTTCTAGTGTTGGGCAGCTCTAGACCCGAGACGGTTCAGTTCAATCTGAGTGACGGCGAAAAGCAAAGATGGTTGATAAGACTATCAATAAAGCTAAGTCCAATTAAATAACACTACGGGTTTTTAAAATAAACAGCAACATTTGCATGACCTTTTCAGACCAGAGTGTGTGACGTAGTGATCGTATCCAGAAGCAAAGCTCCACCATCAACACTCTGTCACTTTACTCAAAGTTCAACCTTGACAAAATCTCTGGTTCAGTTACTCACTCATAGATTTATTTACTTGTTGTCACACTTGTTGTTTGTCATCAAGCACATTTTAAACCAATAACTTGGATATATAGGAAATGTAGTTTTTAAATTAAAATCTAATTTGTTAAGGAGGACAAACCCTATCCAGACCAGCCTGTCTCCCCAATGCAGCGTTTGCAAGAGTTGGCAGTGACTCTCTGCAGAATCATTTAAATTCATTCAGATTTGAATAGCCTGGTTAAGGTAATTCCCCAGCATTTGAAAAAGATTTAAGGGCAGTCTTTGACTAGGCCACTTCAATCAATCAATCAATCAAATTTTATTTGTATCGCACATTTCAGCAGCAAGGCATTTCAAAGTGCTTTACATCAAATCAAACACAGAAACACAATGCAACATAGAATCACCAATCAAAACACGACATCAAGTCAAGTTCCATCTATAAATTTGCAATTGATTACGTTTCAAATACAACTCTAAACAAGTGGGGTTTTTAGTTGAGATTTATAGAAAGTCAGTGTTTCAGCTGTTTTACAGTTTTCTGGAAGTTTGTTCCAGATTTGTGGTGCATAGATGCTAAATGCCTCTTCTCCTTGTTTGGTTCTGGGGATGCAGAGCAGAACCAGAAGACCTGAGAGGTCTGGAAGGTTGATACAACAACAGCAAATCTTTAATGTAGATTGTTTCTTTTTTTTTTTTTTTTTTTGTCTTTCGGAGGTAGACTGTTTATGATGTGCTCAGTTTCACACCAGTTGTAATCTGCCACACACCTTTCATAACGTTCCACTGTTCAGTGTCTTCAGTGCTCAGAATAATTGTTGAAACATTGCTTTCCACCACATCATGAATCTGTTGTAACGCATGCAAAATTCTGTCATTTCCTCTTGGAATAAATAATTTTGGCTTGGTCCTTTGCATGCTAACCATCCTTTAGTTTAGTGATCTTTGCTCGCTGAATCTCACTCTTGGGAAAAGTCCTGTGATTAGAGGAGTGTATTGCTGATTCGTCTTTTCTGGAAACGCAATTGGAATGATTTCCACACAAACGCAACAAAATCCATCTACTGATGTCTCATTCTACTTCCAGCAATACTGTTCTCTTCACAAGAAGTTGACCCCCTTTCATGATCAAGCCTCCCTGCTGACCAATAACTGATTTTTGTTTCTCACTTTGGGATCACCAGACGGTTCCTCCGGTTCATCCAATGCACAGGCGCTCACACTCTGCGGGTGGGGAGAAATGGGTAGACCACAAACCGGCCTCTAATTTGGATCTAGACACTGTAATGCAGCCAATCATACCCAATGCGATCAAGGTGTCGACCCCGAACGAGAAAGCTCTGTCTAAATGCCACAAGTATGTCCTTAGACACCAAGAGCTTGCCTCTGACGGGGAGATCGAGACCAAATTGATAAAGGTAAAACTACTTGATTTGCTTCACTTGACATTTTTGTGCATGGATTTTTGACAATTCAACCTATTCACATCTGGCGAAGCCTTCCTTATCGGGGTCTTGATTTGATTAATAATCGCCCTTCTTTGTCCGACAGACTGGTACTCGTACTGATTTATTTTTTTTATTTTACTCCAACAGGGCAATGTTTTTAAGACCAGAGGTGGAGGACAAGCAGTGGAGTTCACTGATATTGAGACTCTAAAGCAAGAAGACCCGACGGCACCAAGGTAAAGTCTTTGACCAAATGCGTTGCGCTACACTCCGTCTGTTTTAATGGCCGCTCATCATCAAATTCTTACCATGCTGATGTGGTACATAAAGGCATGTTCAACATCCACCTAATTGTTCCAGTCTTTTAAAGAACGTATTTGAAAACTGTTGAGTTTTGCTTTGTCCAAGTTACTAATAGAGACACTTTGTGTTTTGTTTGGCTTTAGTCGCAAAAGGCGATCTGGTTCTAGAGAGGGACCAGCTCAAACAGACGACATTGAAAACAGGGTAAGGTCAAATCAATGTTTGAGCTCGCTGATTTTTGTTTTATAAATATTTAGTATATAATGCTGTCCTATGCCGATTGTTTTTAGAATAACTCTCCCTCTTTTTCATTTTCTTTGTTTTCTCCCTGTTAAAGCCTCCAGTGGCAAACATCAGTTCAAGCCATGGGTATCAAAAGTAAGCAAAACCATGCATCGATTGTATTGTAGTTTATCATTTCAGGTCAAAATCAGTTTTATTAATGTTGTTTTTCCTTCTAGACGGAGAAGACCTTAAGGTGCTGCAGAGTTGGGGTTTTTTTTCATTATTTTGTTTTTCTCTTCCCTAAACATTCAAACTGTTGCCTGTCAAATCAGTAAAGAGGGAACTATGCATCTGACAGTTGTAGAACCTTTCTGCTATTCCTGATTATATTAAGCTTTACTATGGTGCAATTATAATTTAATCATCGCTTAATGATATGTAAAGTGTTATTTGTTGGATTTCTTTTCTACAAATAAGTGCTTTTTTTTATTGCTCATTGAATGCTGGAAGACTGAGAGGTAGTTAATGACCACATGACTGATTGTACTTTGTGTCTTTTGTCTGCTTTATGCTGCCACCCAACGTATCTGTGCTGTGGAAATGTTTTTATTTTTGTTTGTTTTTTTTTGTCTTTGCTTATTTTTTTTTTCCCTCGCGTCTTTTGATGTATTAAATGTCGAGGTGTTACTGTACACATCTGATCGCAAAAAACTATTTTTAGGATTTTCTGCACGTGGACCTGCAGATGTAAAAACGCAGTGCTGCTGTCGCGCAGTGCAGCTGACCCCTTGTAAATAACCTTTTTATCTTTTCTAAACAAGTGTAGCACACTAGGACTTTTGGTGGCATTAAATTTATTTGGACACCATGTTGTAATTACCATTCTGTCCTCAAGTGATTTTTGTTTTATTTTCGGACCTCGAGCCATTCCGAGTTTGGTTGGCTTGGTTTGAACCTTGTTTGGAATGGTTTCAGGTCTGAAAGTGAAGTGGAGTAAAGCCCAGTCACCTCTGTACATGCAAACGTATTGGAAATGGTGCAAAATTAATTACCAATCAAAATAAAAAAAAAAAGGTTTTTTCAAATTTATTGTGAAAGGTGAATTTTCTTACTATTTTTTAAATGGCACTAATCTTGTTTTCAGAGTAAAACAACATGATTTCTTTTCCAGATGTTTTGATGTTTCATCCATGAGCCTCGGTGTTAAATATTAACATTTCAGGGTGAGAACTTCTTGCCGCTTTGACTGATCATACATCGTCTTGAATGGCAGCTTCCCATTTTCTTTCATGGCTTTCTGGACTTGGTTTTCATTCTAAACCACGTTCAGATTTTCAGAAAACTTCCCTACTTCCAGCTTTAACAGACTCTGCTACCTTAATCTTTAAATCAGGCTCACCTGTCTGAAACTTTTTCTTTGCGTTCCTAAAACCTTTTGCGTTCCCTCGCAAAACTGTAATGATCAGTTATGTGGCATAATTGAATACTGTAAGACTTTCTTACGGTGGCCGCCGTACTTTCTGATTTAATATAAGGTTATATAAGGTTTTTCCATGAATGTTAATATCTCGTTGTGAAATATCTGAAGTTTTATATCTTTCTTTAGGATACAAAGGCACCACAAACCTATGATATAAACAGAAACCTTCCGTAGGAAAGAAATATAAATACTGTACATCCAAACTATATTTCTGAGTTAGGCGTAATAAGTCATCTGACAGTTTTGATTGTGTCGCTGTTGTGTTGGTTGCCTGAATGGTTTAAAGAGCTGCTTTTATGTTCAGTTCCATCTCAACCTTAACAGACATAAATATGCGGTGAATGAATCAATTTTCAATCGGTTTTTTGCACCAAAGACTTCATAATAATAAACACGTTTTATTAATAAAAACACGACAAACTAATTATGGTAAAGGGCCGTATTGGGTTAACTCGGGGAATCTCATCTGTCCGTGTACCAATTAGCTCCAAACCACTTCTTTGTTCTGTCACATTTATCGATTTATTCCATTTTGATTATTATGCACCAAACTTTGGAAGGACTGACCAACCCGCTCACCGTTTCCTCATACACACAAACCAGCAGGCCAGTAAGCTTCCCATTCATACTTGATGACGTCACTCCCACATCGGCACACCCACCACCTAAGTGTCAAAGTCATGTGCTCCTATCATATCAATAATTACTTATTTCATTCATATGGCTCTTATAGAGCCTACGTGAAAACGTGTTAATTATTATGAAGTCTTTGGTGCAAAAAACTGATTGAAAATCGATTCATTCACCGCATATTTATGTCTGTTAAGGTTGAGATGGAACTGAACATAAAAGCAGCTCTTTAAACCATTCAGGCAACCAACACAACAGCGACACAATCAAAACTGTCAGATGACTTATTACGCCGCGATAATAACTCAGAAATATAGTTTGGATGTACAGTATTTATATTTCTTTCCTACTTACGGAAGGTTTCTGTTTATATAACAGGTTTGTGGTGCCTTTGTATTCTAAAGAAAGATATAAAACTTCAGATATTTCACAACGAGATATTAACATTCATGGAAAAACCTTACATAACCTTATATTAAATCAGAAAGTACGGCGGCCACCGTAAGAAAGTCTTACAGTATTCAATTATGCCGCACAACTGATCAGTACAGTTTTGCGAGGTAACGCAAAAGTTTTTGCGAGGGAACGCAAAAAGTTTTGCGAGGTAACGCAAAAGTTTTTGCGAGGTAACGCAAAAGTATTGCGAGGGAACGCAAAAGTTTTGCGAGGTAACGCAAAAGTATTGCGAGGGAACGCAAAAGTTTTGCGAGGTAACGCAAAAGAAAAAAAATTCCCCATGTCCCCTAGGGGGCTCCGTATACTTTGAACGTGCCTCTTATAGTTGATTAATTTACACAGAATCAGCAGCATCCATATCATGTCTGTTGATTTTCTATTACTTTACTAGTTGTAAATTATTTTCCCTGTAGAAATGAATTTCTCCCAAAAACAGTGCTTGATCTAGTTAGTGCAATTTTAATCATAGCTACACACGTATCATGCAATTTCTTGTCAAAGTGAAAAGATTTTCATTATTGAAGTATATAAAATCAGAGCCTCCTGTATTCATTGACAAACCTGTTAGAACAACAGTCTTAAAGTATCCATTTTTCTTTTAGTCCTGAACTTGATAAACATTTATACTCCTATAATATGTTTTCTTGTCTTTGACATTTTGATGAGTGAATAACAGAAATGTGCATGTCAGATTACACATTTATACTAGTGAAAACGAGACATGGACAACTAATTTCTACATTAGGTAAAGTGTGTTTTCAAGTACTTGCATTTGTTTATCAATTTTTTTTGAGTTGCTGATGATTGTAGTCATGGAGGCTTTTCTTTGTTCTCAATAAATACATGCTGAGGTTCCAGTTTACAGGGTAGCTTTTTCTCAAAATGTTGAGTTTTATGCAACTCAAAAGATGTATAAATAAAATTACCAGGGGACAGAGTAAGTGTAGAGGCTGAATTGACTGTTTTTCCATGTTAGTTTTTGCTGAATATACAGCTCTGGAAAAAATGAAGAGACCACTGCACTGGACCCCATTCGGTTATTCCACCAAATATTGATTTCTGAACTCTTCAACTCTTCCCTAATTAAAACATTGGAATTGCTGTTGCAAAAATAAATAAAATAAATTCATTTAGTATTATTTGAGGTCTGAAAGCACTGCATCTTTTTTATTTTGACCATTTCTCAGTTTTCTGCAAGTAAATACAGAGGTTTTGCTTGGGATTTCAGAGACATGTTGTCAGTAGTTAATAGAATAAAAGAACAATGTCTATTCCCAAACATACACCTATAAAACGTAAAATCAAATAAACTGATCATCTTTAGCGGTCTTTTTCTTTGAGAGCTGTGTATCAGTAAAACATAACCTGGAAAAAGTGATAAAAGACGATCTGAAGTTTTCACATTATCCTGGAAAAGATGAACTGGTTCGTTCACTGGTAGAAGCTGACAAAGTAGAGGGCTAACTCTTTTCCTTCTATGTTTTTGAGCTGAGGCCCCTTTCAGGTTCAGTGCGCAGTTTGCTTTACTGACAAGTGCACACTTGTTTATGCAGCTTATGCTTGTTTTTGTCTGTCGGCAGGGAAGAAAGGTCAAATGGAATCACATGATGGGGTGGAGGTGTAAACATGGCCTTACTGCTGCTTAGAACAACGTCGACTAGCATCGGTTTGCAGAAACTGATGGATTGAGTTGTCTGTAAGCCTCTGAACAGCAGATGGCGCTACATACCTGCAACCCCCCCGCCCCAAAACTCTTTTGTACATGATTATCTGCTGATCTTCACTGTAATTCTGCTAAGCTGTGAAACATTTAGCCTCGCTTCACTGTAGACCTGAGCTGAGGCAATAGTGCATTTCGGTTTCCTCCTCCTGCCGTGTCTGATATCTTTTCACAACCTGGCTGATGACGTCACTGAGTTGGTGCGCCACATTCCTGCCTGGAAAATGAGTTGTCATTTACATGTGCCGAAGTCTGAAGTCGCAGCCGTTTCACTTCACAGCAAATGAAGCTGAAAAGTATGAGCTCTAATGTGCACTTTGCAAATTGACAACAGAAGGCCTTTCTACCGCTGGAATTTGTAGAACTTTTTATTTTTTCTCAATCATTTAGTTTAATTTTGTATGGACTCGCTATCATTTTTCTATTACGAATGTTAGGTTCTATTTTTTTCCTCCGCCAATGAATTTTGCTGTGTGAAACCTGAGACAATGAAAGCACTGTAACTAAAGTATATATTTCCCCAAGCTACTCTGTCCTCACTGGCCACAGTGGTGATGTGGAGTCTGTTTTGTGGGCCGTCCACTTTGCAGAGTGGTCTGAAGTGGTCTGAATGTGAGGAAACGGCGATCGGCAACCCTCAGCCTTCTCAAAATATTGACGTTTCCTCCCCTGCCTGTGTAACTAGTCAGTCTTTAAGCATTGTCAGGGTAAATACTTCATGACAGCACGCAACACTAAATGGCTTCTCTGGCTCAAACACTTGCTAATGGCTTTGTAAACAGTTCCTCTTACACATTGTGGACTCATTGTGTTTGCTTTGGTAGGTTGTAACACAATGGTCACCTATCTTGTACACAGCTGTGAGAAGAAAGCACCGGATTTCATGTTTGCAGCTCGGGAAATTTTATTTCCACCGTAGAGCTTACGTTTCTGGTCAGAAGTTTACATACTGTCCTCGTGGGCATAAAATGCATGTTACATTTTGACTCTCATTTTACGAACTGCTTGAAATTATGTTCCTGCAATATACATTCCCGTCAAATTGGCTCCAGAAGACTTTCACAGCTTTTAGAAATCCTGGAAGTGCTCTCAAAAAATATGCCGGACGAGAAAAGCTACCAGATCCAGTCAAAACATGGCATGATGGAGAAAGTAAATGGAGGTAAAAACCCATCCTAGTACCTTCAGCACCACGCTAGCATACGTTTTACGTAATTTTGTGTAAAAAGTATATGCTTCTGTCCAAAGTACTTTTTAAAAATACATTGCCAGTGAGTAAAGCTGTTAGACCTGCTTATGTTTCCATAGCCACCGACTCTCGACCTAAACATTTGCTTAGCTGTTCTGTGAATCACTGATCAAATGTTTAGTTGTATAACTTGTGAGAACTGCTTTGCCTTTGTTTTGCATGAAGTCAGCCAACTTCATTCACCTGAGGGAAGGTTTTCCAGATTTTAGTAATGGAGCTACATTCCAATATTCCTGTGGGAATTTTACATAAATGATCCGAATTCAAAGCCAGTGTTACTTCTGCTTCGTCAAAACAAGCAGACAGATGACTGTACAGTTGGCACGTCATTTATCTGTCCAAATCACTGTTTAATCCTCAAAAGGACAAAAATGCATTTCATATTGACTTGATCAGATATCCATGCCCTAAACAAATAAGACGGTATCTGGGGCGATGATGTCTTTGAGCTCAATATTGTGATGCTTTCTTGACTAGTTTTGCTTGTCAGAGTTGGTTTTCAGTCTGCTGCCTCTTGCCTTTTTGTCTGGGTTTGCTTTGTTAGCTGCATGGTTTCTGGTATCACATAAGTTGGCCACATGCGATTCCACTCAATTCTCAGTTCCCTTCAGCACTCCTTTTGGAATTTCTCCCATTGAGCTCAATTTCCCCAGTTGAATTTCAACCAGGCCAGTCAGTGAACAGGAGTTGTGAACAACTGATGCTGATTTTCTGCTCTTTTTCAGAGATGCAGTCTGTCTAATAGGGTTGTAATTTAGCAATGACAGCGACGGAAGTGAAAGAAGGCATTCAGTCTGTTTTGGATATAAGCTATTATACTTTCCTCTTTATGTTACAACAGGAAGGTAGCTGTAAAAGGACGTGAATCATGTCTTGTGCTTACGAGCCAATGTTTGAAGGGAAATCTTAAGACTCTTCTGTATACTAGTTCCAATGCTTTTAAAATTGGTCTCTTTCAGCCTTGTAGGAATGCAGTAAGTAGAAATCAGTGCTTTATGTGTCCATGGCACACAGTACAGACCAAACGTTTGGACACACTTTCTAATTAAATTCAATGAGAAGGTGTGTTCAAACTTTTGGTCTGTACTGTACATTGTTGCATCAGCCAAAGATCCTTGTGTCTCTATGACCTCTTCTTTCTGTCTCTGGCTTCAGGCAGAATCTCAGGTTCTGGAAAGGTTGATGTAACGGCAAGCTTGTTGGTGTAGGCCTTGGTCTCTCCATAAGTCAAACTCCAAACCATTTCTACAATATGGTTTAAATCCTGTTCTTTCTGTTGTCTGCCATTATAACAACAATCACTGATGCCCACCAATGCACAGGATAAACGATGAATATGAAACTTGACCCAACTAGAATAGACTAATCATGACTGACAGTTCCAGGAATGAATTACAGCAGGTCTCCTCACATGGTCTCAAACCATTTGGTGATTGATCAATATAAGGTGTTATCTGGACATTCATTTTTGTTTTAAAAAAAAAAAATGAATATTAGTCTGGGCCCTCTAAACATCAGGGCACAGGGCCAATGCTCCAGAGACTCCTGGAGTTTGAAAATAGAAATCCCATCAAGTGTTGCTTTAGCACATTATCATAGCATTTTTAAATGCCACTATTATTAGGCCCGAGCAGCAAAGCGCTGCGAAGGCCTATTGTATCTGTACTGTTTCTTATTATTATTATTATTATTCTTTATTATTCTTCCACCCAAATGAATTGCCTTTTTGGAGGCTTTATCATATTCAAAAACTCACCAAATTTGGCGGACGCATAGAGACTGTTTAAAATTTACGTATTTTAAGGTCGTTGCAAAAATCGCAATAAAAATGGCTCAACAGCGCCACCTAGAAATTTTCAAAAGACCCTTTTCTATTCACTTACTTTGTCGTAGAGACTTGAAATTTGGTACAGTTGTAGAGCTCCCCAAGACGCTCAGAATTTACAATTATTGTCATAGTCCAAGTATCACAGGAAGTCGGCCATTTTGGATCGAAGGTCACATTTTGACCCGATTTTTGCCGTTTACACCCTTCGTATTTGATCGAACTCCTCCTAGGGATTTCGATTGATCGGCTTCAAACTCGGTCAGTCTGATCATAAGGCATGGCCGATTAAAAGTTATCAAAACAGTGAGTTCTTGAGCATGCTGAAGGGGGTTAGCAGGGGTCAAAGTTCACCTACTTGCCATGAAATTCAAAACAGTTATAACTCCTACACTAAAACTCTCAGAGGAACCAAACTTTCAGTGATTGAGCATCATGGGTTGACCTAAAATACCCTGTGGTCAAATGATGACATCACTAAGGCCACGCCCCCTGAGAACAGGAAGTGTCATATTTTACTGGGAACGGTCCCTATATTACACCTTTGAACTAATCAACATGAAACTGTGTTAACAGACAGGAAACATGTGGCTGTATAAGGGATTCCAGCCCCGACCGGCTTTGATGGAGCAGGTGGGCGTGGCGTGAAGTGACCTCTAACGCCGCTGTCATTCGTTTGGCTCTGAATTCCACAATTTTGGGCGAGCTGCTCCAAACTCACTAGGATGGATCTTTATCCACCCCAAGACAGGAATCCATAATAAAATTTGGTGGGCGTGGCCTAATTTCTCTATAGCGCCCCCTAGAAAATTTTAAATGATCAGCCCCAAGCTATGGTTTAACCTAGAATTATGAAACTTGGCACACATTTGTATCTTGTCAGGACGTACAAAAAAGTATCTTGGAGCCATGGTCTCAACCCAACAGGAAGTCGGCCATTTTGGAATAAAGTTCCAAAATTGACCCCATTTTGATGTTTACAGCCTTCGTATTTGATCGAACTCCTCCTACAGTTTTTCAGATACAGACTTCAAAATCGCTCAGCACACACTTGAGGCATCAAAGGTGAAAAGTTATCAAAGGAATTGTCGTACTTCAAAGTATGTGGGCGTGGCTATGTGTCAAACTTTGACTATTCGCCATGAAACATAAAACTCTTATAACTCCTACACTAAAACTCTCAGAGGAACCAAACTTTCAGTGATTGATCATCATAGTTTGACATAAAAGACCCTGTGGTCAAATGATGACATCACTCAGGCCACGCCCCCTGAGAACAGGAAGTGTCATGTTTTACTGGGAACGGTCGCTATCTTACACCTTTGACCTAATCAACTTGAAAGTTTTTCCAGAAACAGAAGACATGCTGGTGTATTTTGGATTCCAGCCCCGACCGGCTTTGATGGAGCAGGTGGGCGTGGCAGCGTGGCGAAGTGACCTCTAACGCCGCTGTCATTCGTTTGGCTCTGAATTCCACAGTTTTGGGCAAAGCTGTTCCAAACTCACTAGGAAGGATCCTTATCCACTCCCCGAAAGAAATCCATAATAAAATTTGGTGGGCGTGGCCTAATGTATTTATGGCGCTGGCTAGAAAATTTTAAATGATCAGCCCAAGACATGCTTTAACCTAGAATTACCAAACTTGGTACATATGTGTATCTTTTCAGGACGAACAAAAAGTCTCTTGGAGCCATATTCTAAATTCAACGGATTTTCTGTAATTTTAGATTTTTTAGAAAAAAAATATGTTATTCCCATTAAGTCCTCTTGGTGTCACTGTTACGCCACACATGAATAAGGCGAGAATTACACAGTATGAGAGAGGTGCTGTAATGGCGATATTAACCACTTGGTGTCACTATCACGCCATACATGACTATGTGTACATTTTTACCACTGCAATTCCCAAAGATGCATCTGTGTATTTTGTAGTTCCACAGTTACGTTGTTTTCGATACTTCTGCTGGCTCGTTGGGATAAAAATAGCCTCCACGGATAACATTAACGATCAATCCTTCCTTAATCCCGTCTGCATGTGCGTTTTTATTATGTAAGTATACATTTCCATCTCCTATATTTGCGTTTATATCACTTATTAGCACTAGAGAACAGAATATGAATATGACGGTTCACAGTCAAGCTAACAGCTAAGCTATCTCGTGCACAGAAGCATGCAGGATTTTATCGGAGAGAACAGCGCCTGCAGCTGCACTCTGCTTATTAATTTTCCTGAAGTAAGAAAAGAAGAATTTCTGATATTTTATTATTGAATCATCTTTATAATTAACAAAATTGTGGAGAAAAAAAAGATTCTCTGTCAAAACATCTTGTACGTATGCGCACGCCAAAGCTTAAATCTTATTTCTCAGTTCGCTTTTTATTTGAACCTCCGGTACTTCTAAGAGCGGTTTGCATCCCAGTGAAAACATCTTGTATGCGTAGCGCACGCCAAAGCTTAAATCTTATTTCTCAGTTCGGTTTTGTTTATTTGGTGCTTTTCTGTAAGCTAAAATGAATAAGCAGAATTTGAACCTCCGGTAGTTCTAAGGCGGTTTGGATCCCAGCAGAGATTTTTACTGTGTGCGGTTCTGGCTCGATCTTTAGCTTTTAGCACACGCACGCATCCCCCACCCTCGAAGGGTTGAACGGTTGACAGTCAAGCTAACGCAGCTCCTTGTTTTGACTTATGATGTTTTTTCAAAAATTGCATAGAAACGAATGAAGAATTGCCTTAATTTTCATGCTAATAATGTTGTAAAACTGTTGTTTGCAATATTTTTACATCAGTTCAAGAAATTTACAGTATATATTGTAATTCTAAATTATAAAAATATTTTTGTAAATATTTGACATTTTCACAGTGAATTTTTATTTATTTTTCAAATCGGATTTTGTTTGAAATCAAAACAAAATTTGTTTTGATTTTGATCAAATCAAATAAAAATCAATGATTTGAATGAACTTTAAACTCATTCTTAGAGTTTAAATTAGAGTTTAAATTAATTTTAATTTTAATGCCATGGCTCTTCAGCATTTATGTGAGCTTTAAGGGATTAATTTTTGCTTTGAGATCTGTTTACTTTCTTCCTAGTTAAAGAAAGCACATTTCAGCAGCAAGGCATTTAAAAGTGCTTTACACCAAATCAAAGACAAAAACACAATGCAACATAGAATCAACAATCAAAACAAAACATCAAGTCAGGTTTTGTCAATACATTTGCAATTTATTACATTTCAAATACAACTCTAAACAAGTGGGTTTTTAATTTAGATTTAAAGGAAGTCAGTGTTTCAGCTCTTTTACAATTTTCTGGAAGTTTGTTCCAGATTTGTGGTGCATAGATGCTAAATGCTGCTTCTCCTCATTTTGGTTCTGGGGATGCAGAGCAGACCAGAACCAGAAGACCTGAGAGGTCTGGAAGGTTGATACAACAGCAGCAAATCTTTAATGTATTGTGGTGCTAAACCATTCAGTGATTTATAAACTAACAACAGTATTTTAAAGTCTATTGTTTGAGCTACAGGAGCCAGTGGAGGGACTTTAAAACTGGTGTTATGTGCTCTATCTTCCTGGTTTTAGTGAGAACACGAGCAGCAGCATTATGGATCAGCTGCAGCTGTTTGATTGGTTGGACAGACCTGTGAAGACGCAGTTGTAATAATCAATGTGGCTGAAGATAAGCATGGATGAGTTTCTCTAGATCTGGCTGAGACATTAGTCCTTTAATCCTGGAAATGTTCTTCAGGTTATAGTAGGCCATCTTTGTGACTGTCTTTATGTGGCTATGAAGGTTCAGGTCAGTGTCCATCACTACTCCCAGGATTCGGGCCTGATTGCTGATTTTTAGTTGTAATAACTGAAGCTTTGCACTGACTCTAGATTGTTCCTCTTTAGGTCCAAAGATAATAACTTCAGTTTTGTTTCTGTTCAGCTGGAGAAAGTTTGGCACATTATCTGTTCTAAGCATCTGTTCTGTGTTTGGATGGGTTCTGAGTAACCTGGTGACTTTAGATGTGCGCTGCTGCTGCCTGGATAGAATGATTAGTTCATTAGCCCCACCCCACTACCCACAGAAAGTCACCATTTTTTCCTGCAGTATGTCTAACTTTTCTCTGTTTTTTATATGGATTTAATCCAGTGCAAACCCACTTAAAATGATAAGGTGATGACATCTGTCAATGCTGGCTGAACAGTGTGGGCGTGGCCAGATGGCGAATGTCAGACCCTCGCCATATTCATACGATTGTCTTTAAATCACACATGGATGATCCGATTGGAACCAAACTTGAAATGTAAGACCTGTGGTAACCTTTAAAGAGCTCAAATGTTTTGAAATGTAATTTGACTCCACTGCGCCCCCTAGGTCAATCCATCCGCTATATCTCCGCCGTAAATGGACCGATCTGCGCCAGATTTTTTGTGAGTCGTCGGGAAGCGCTGCCGAACGCATTCGCGTGTGTCGTGAGGCGGGCGATCGGGCGGGGAAGGTTCGCGACGGCTCCCACTGCGGCGGCGCCCGGCTCTGGAAGCGGCTGCTGTAACTCCGCGGTGGCCGGCGAGCCGGAGCAGCGCTTGCTGCGAGGGCCGCACGAGGCTGCTTGCAGCTTTAATTTGTGTTGTATTTTTTTCTTCACAGGACTTGATGGTCACATCCTTTAAATCAAAGTTTGACATATCTGGTCATCAAATTTCGGTGTTGGTGACGTGTCCAACTTCCATCGTTGTCTATTGCCTTTTGCAACTTAACCATCAGTACAGATTGTTTTATTATGATGAATGTGTGGATTTGCAGCGACGGTTACTGGCATCCAGGTGCATTTCAGTAATCGTTGAGAAAGTCACAATGGTTGATTTGTGTGTTCAAATGGTTTTATGTCACTATGGGAAAACAGAATAAATCCATCTGGGCTCATGCTGAGAATGCACACCATGCTGTGGACAGTGGTAAGATAAGGCTTTATGAGGCCTGTGAAAGTCCCACAATGTCTTGTTTTCCCAGTTTAAAAGCTAAAGGCAGGGTCTGTGTGTTAGGTAAAGCTATAACATCCTCCACAGGTGATGGCCACTGGTGAGCCTGTTTGCCCACTTTGCCTGTTGATCTTGCTAAAAGCCTCTCACACCACCTCTAATACACACACAAAGCAGAGTGTGTGTACCAAGTTAAAACAAACACATTAATAACAACTGTAATGCCATTCTTTGTCGAGTGCTTTTACAGGTTCAACATTGACCTTAGTGTTTAATCTACCTGCACAAACGACAGTCACTTGATATGCAAACAAATCTTTAGTCACTGTCAGCCGATTCCCATGTTCCTTTGAGAATGAATAAGGGACCAGGCAAAGATTGTTCCCTCCTCAGTTAATTTAAATATTTAATCAGCTTTTTTTTTTTTTGTGAACTAAAAACTATATTTTGTGGTAATCAAAATATTATCCCACTGTGAAGGTTGTGTATAAGTCATCTTGTGTTTAGGTTTGGAGTTTGACTGCGTCTCACATTTTCTGACTGAAAAGCATAAGTAAATTTTTATGCAGTAAATTGACAAATGTATCATGTAATATACTATTTACTTATATTTTGAAACATTTCTTGTGTGTATCAACTAAAATATATCATACAAATTATGTCTAAAATGACAAAAGGCAAACTTAAGGCATTCTGGTGCTCATCTTTAATATCAGTTATACTGAAATAATTTAATTTAGGAGAGCCAGTATGACAACTTTTGCTAAAAGTTTGTGTAAACTTATGAACTTCTGCCACAAGGTGTCGCTCTACTTCACTGATTGTTTGCGTTCACCTTACCTCCTATTCCCTCTCCAATGGGAGACAGATGGAAGAACTTTGCTATAAGCTACTGTCAATTGCAAATATATATATCTTTATATATATATATATATATATATATATATATATATATATATATATATATATATATATTTAAAAAACCTTCTCATTACACTGTCTGTGAGCTCTGTTTTCTTCACCTCTGCCCCTGTGTGCCACTTGGAGCTCTCTGTACTCGTTTCCAGTGTGGACGTTTTGTCCTGCTGCGTCTCGTTTTGCTTATTGCGGGATATCTATCAGTTTTGATGGAAAATAATAAAATAGGCATTGGTTGTTTTGCATTAAGCGTCAATATTAAAATATTGTTAATCATCTTTGAGAAAGTATGTCTATAGTAATGTTTAGAAAAGTAAAGATAAAGTGGAAATCCTGAACCGATGTTGCTAATAGCTGAGGAAATCACGGGGCATTCGCAAAATAGTTTATCTGGAAATAAAAGTTCAATATCTGTGACAGAAAATGTAATTTTATGAGTTGAAAACGCAAAAACTACATTTTTCTTTCAGTATATCAACTTGACCTTCCTGTATGTGTTTTAAAGCTGAACTTTGCACTTATTGATTAGCGAGTCTTTTTAGTATGACTCTTGGTTTTGTCCTCGTCAAACATCCGTCTGGTGTGGAAATGTGATTTTACTTGGTTTTTTTTACCCGAAAAGCTGCATTTTTTGTCAATATTATTGAAAGAGTCAATAATATACAAAAGGAAATTATCAGCAAATATTAGTACCTCTCTGAAGAAATTTAATTAATGAGTTACAACAGCATTTAATTTCCCTCCTGGATCAATAAAGTATTTCTTTAGATGAATTTGTGCTTTGCAGTAAAATGCGTACATTAAATTATTTCTTTGTTTGCTTTTAAACTGGAATTTGTTTTTTCAACTTTTAAACATTAAGCGTTTTGAAATATCTTTTCATTCAAATGGGATTCAAGATACATTAAATGCAGTTAATGTGTCTTTATTTTTTTATTTGTTATTTAAGAAAGCTTAATTCAGTTATATGGTAAATTGCTTGTACTTGTTAGAGCTTTATCAAGTTCACAGTACACCAACGCGCTACAATCAGTCATTCATGCAGACATTCACATGCTTGTAGAGAGTAATGTTGATATTACTTTGTCAAACTTAACTTTACAATTGTGTAAAGTTCACTTTTGTTCTTTTTAAAACACAAAAAATGTAAAGAAATCATCTTTGCATGGCTTACAATGAGTTGATCGGATAGGTTTCTTCATATAAAGGTGTTAAGGAGCACCCAGGTTGAAATCAATTGCACATTATACAAATGAAACGCACTCGTTTACTGACGGTATTTACACTTTAACACAATCTGTTCACCTTTATTCTTTTTTTTTTTTCACAACTGCTACAGCCACCAAATCTTTCTCTCATTACTGGTTTCCATCATAGACAAATCTCTAGATCTGTCTGAGTCCCCAGTCTGGGGAGCTAAACACTTCCAATCGAATATAAATGACATCATTACGTAATATTCAATCTGTTGCTGCAGCAATATCCTACTCCA
The DNA here is from genome assembly GCF_019740435.1 of Gambusia affinis. Classification (NCBI taxonomy): domain Eukaryota; kingdom Metazoa; phylum Chordata; class Actinopteri; order Cyprinodontiformes; family Poeciliidae; genus Gambusia; species Gambusia affinis. The sequence continues at coordinate 24,410,557 of NC_057869.1, read as the reverse complement.
CAGATAGCCCCCTTCGCCACCCTCCCCGAAAGCTCCTGAGTCGCTGGTCTCCTGTTCTTTTTCATGGAGAATATTAAGGAGTTATTAAATTAATCTGCGCTCGCTGGTGCATGTTATTGAAGTGCAGAGATTTGTAGGGTGAATGAAGCCGTTAGGCTGCACCCTAAGCTGATTTATTAAGGGTGCTGGGGAATCACCAAATAGACCAGATAACCTGTTTTACTTTGCATAAATGAACACTTTTTCTCAAATCCGCTTATGGCCTCTCTTCCTCCTATAAATAAGAGGTGGAGCCGTCTTCTCTTATTGGAGTGCAGCTTTTCTTGTATTTTGCTGTAAATCGCTGCTTTACATTGTTGTCAAACATTTTTCTTTCAATATTCTGTGCTATAATAATAAGGAAAAGGGCCAATTTCACACGCTACTTGTACAAAACATAATGCCGCATCATTAGATGAACCTTTTCTTCATTCCCTTTTTCAGTTCTGAAGATGAGTTTCTGGAGAACTGGTAGATTTTATTTGTTTATTTAACTAAAGTCTTCTGTTAGATCAAATATTGTTGTACATGCTAACTAATCTGATGTTTAAATTGACCCCTTGTATACTTTCCCACAGATGCTGTGTTGTTCTAATAATTTAGACTTGACTTGGCGCTTATTTACAGGATAATACAGTCAAAATACTGTTGAAGGATAGAGACGTCTAACATGAGCATATGCCTTGTCTCGGCGGACGTTTCTGTGTGGGTGTGTGTGTGTGTGTGTGTGTGTGTGTGCGTGCCCTGATAGAATCACCAGATTTAACACCCACTGATTCCAGCCCAGATTCCTAACCTCATTTATCAGAGTGTGTGCCAGCAGTAATCCAGCATGGGATTTTTGGGCTCCTTTGGGTCAACAGTTTAGCTGTTGCTGTTCCCCCAGCCTCCAGTCATGGTCTGCTTTCAATTATTTCAGCAAAATTGCTTTACCGGGTCCACGCATGATTAAATATTCATTATGTTAAACTGAGCACTTTCTTTGTATATAAATCCATATTAGATTTGGCTGGCAGGCTGCCTGAAACCTCATGAGAGGCATTTCTGTTGGGGAAGAAAAAAGCCTTGAAACTACTTAGCACATATTTTCTTCTGGGTTTGTTTGTGGTCTTGTAAATGATGGCTTGTTAGTGATATTTAGCTACCTTTTTGTCCCGTAAGCCAGTAGTTTGTTGCCCATTTCACCTTTGGAAAAGTGGGAAATGTGCAAAAAAAAAATAAAAAATCTGCATGGGAAAAATAAACACATTCTCGGTTGGTTTGGAAGAAGTGGACCCATGCTGATCATTCCAAAAATCTTGGAGTGTGTCTAAAGAGAAGCTGTTAGTTTTTGTCTCTGCTTCCAGCATAGCTAAATGTCTTCATTTAGGGGGTGATCAGGGAAGTTATTTAATCTCAGATATGACGAGTTTCCCTGAAAATATTTACGCAATATCTTTTTCTGTCCAAGCGAAATTGCCCTTTTCGATTTCAACACAGACCTATTGGAAAATAAATTCAGGATAATTTGAAATTCTTTCGTGGTTTTGCCATGATTACCTAGAGCAACCCATGTTTATTTTTTTCCTCTGAGGGACGGAAAACCAGACCTGGGTTTTGTTGACCCAGAGGGTATTTGTCTTCTATTACAGATACCATGAAGAGGCCCTTAAAGCAAATCGCCAGATACATGTAAACCAGAAGCAGCTGTGCACACTTGTTTTATTAGGAAGCAGCTGAAGAACACACGTAATTCTTAAACGAATTAGACAGGCCACAAGACAGAAAGCCAGGCATTTCTGCGAAGTGAAATAGAGACAAACCCCCAAAAGCAGGAGCCTTTTTTTAAGTATCCATGTTTCCTGCTCATGAAAGGGTAGAAGCGGCAATCACACAGGTTGGTCTAAAACTGTAAGGCTGTCGAGGTCACTAGTGACTGATTCTTGAGAGCAGGTGTCCTGCATATTTTAAATATTTACTGGTTCAGCACTCATCCATTGAATCAACAAACCACTGTCAGACTCAGGTAGAGCTTGATAATGAAGAAGTAAAACCTGCAAGGCACAGAGTCCCTGAAACAAAACAACATACACTGTTAGTCCAGGTGGCCTGACACAGTGCTAACATATGTTAGCTGTCTTATTTATTGAAACACTTTTTTACTGAATGTCAAAGAACTAGTGAACCAGAGTTCTGTTATAAAAACTGTTTATAATAAAAAATATAAACAGTTTCTATTGCCACGCCTTTACTAATGTGAATTATTGTAAATATTTCAGTGCATTCACAGTAGCATAAGGCAAACGAGATTAGGAGTTGGCATGTGTTAACAATGTGGTGCAACTCTAGGTTTTCCAGCAGAAGCAATTCTAACTTTCTGGTTTTTGTTTAGGCAACATTTTGACAAGTTCTTCCTTTATATGTGCAAACTACATTAAAAAAATCTTGCATTGTTTTATACTAACGAGTTACCATATTGGTTTTTATCCACTTCTCTTTTAGCTTTCCACAGAGCAGATGAACAAGTTTTTATCTTTTCGGGAATATTGGTAACTCCTAATTACACCATTTAAGTTAGTCTGAAAAGTTTCTTCTTTTCCAGTATCTGGCCCCTCCTAAAATGTTGTTAAACGACGCCACAGTGAGCAGCAGTCATTTCAAGTTCCTGGTGTGATGAATCTGTCTACTGTAGTGCAAAGTGTTTTGATTTATAACTCTTATTCTCATTTGAACATGTTTGGGCAAAGCACTGCAACAGCTTGGCTACTAAAATTTGAACGGGAAAGTTATTCAATTACATATGAAGAAAAGGGCACAACTTTAACCTGATAAAACCTGATTAAGAAATCTGTTTTCATAACATGTAAGACTTTTCATTTGCAATTAAATATTCACTGGGACTTCTCTCTATTATGGCACAACTTCACATGCAGCTGCTGCTTGCAAGTTTCCTCCTCAGTCCTCCAAACGTAATTGTTGTCATCACGTCCAAGCAGTTCAACTTTAGTTTTGCCACATTGGACAACATGTCTATAAATAGGTAGGTCTTTGTCCCTGAGGGCCTCTGCAAATTGTAATCTCCCATTTTGTTTAGCATCTTTGTGCCTGAGTGTTGTTTCAGTGCGGTTGTGAATAAAGGTCACAGTTCATTGTGGATGCTGACTCCCTTACAAGCTTCAGCCATCAGCTAGTAGATTTATTAGTTTTTACCTATTTTTTTTTTTGTTTTGTACCCCTGGTAATACCAACATTTTTGCACCATCCTTTGTTGTGATATTTTCTTTCTATTTCAATTCTGTTTCTTATCTAGGTTCATTGTGAAAATATCAATACGCTTCTGTTTAAGAAGCCAAACGTTTAACTTGCACTTAGTTACTGCATAAATATTGATTATCTGTCACCTGGACACTGGCTGTTTGCCGTTCAGTCTTCGCCCATTCAAACACCGTAATTGCTGTCCGAAATAAAACCCTTCTCACAGGAAATAACCGTCAGATGGAATAAAGAGGGCAAATGAAGAACAATGGAGGAACACGGGCTTCTCCATTAGAGAATTAATCAAATCGCCGCTCCAAGCTGCAGAGCAGGCTTTATTAATGGGGCTTGTACAGTCAATTATCTTAATTGTTCCATTTACAGACCCTGCATGTTTCAGGAGCAGGTGCTGGACCTTAAGGGACGAGCTCAATCACTCTCCATAATTGTAATCGTCAATAGATTCACTTATGAATGTCAGGGTGTCCATAAGGATGATGAGGGTAATCGCAGGTTGTTCATGGGTGAAGACTCGGGGATAATGATGAGAAATAGATGATGATTCCCTTTGAACAGTTCTGAACTTGTGAGGAGTTGGTGTTATACTGGTAGATTGAAGATAAGCATGGTTTTAATTAGATTGTGTAACAATATGTCTGGTCACTTTTTGCTCACAGATTTGCCTAAGATTATTAATGCAGGTGACAAGCAACCAGACGAACTGGATAAAACAAGAGCGTCATCCATTCCTTCGAAAGCTATAGCAGAGAGGGTCAATCGTTGTGTGATCTAAACATATTTCGAGTGACACGTGATCTGTATGTGGACCTGAATACAAAAAGGTCTTACTGCAAGTCGAGCCTTGGACAGTTTTCTCCCGTGGTGTCAGTTTTGTAATGACTGAGTTGGCAGAAGAGGTTGAAGTTTCTTCAGTACCTCTGAGCCACCAAACGAAGCAGTCACAGAGGATGTGTAAGAGTAGGTCAGCGCAGTGGCTCATGGGAGTCTAGTAGTGATGATCCATAGAGCCAGCCAGGAGTGGGATCCTGTGCATAGTCGGCCCTGTTGACAGCAGACAGCGACTTCCTCATGTCTGAAGACGTAAACGCACTTTGACGGATCATAAGAAAATTGCAACATCTATATTGTTTTGGACAGACTTGTAAAAGAAAAAGAGTTGACATATTTTAAATATAGTGTTAAATGTAAAGATGGTTAATTTAATTCATATCCCACCTTCAGGACAACAGTTAGATTGGAAGATTGAACTGCAAAGTGCCTTAAACACGGCGTCTCCTCGTGGGTTTATTATGTGCTGTTATTTTTCTTTTTCTGCTTGTTTTAAAATTTCACCTCTTGAGGTAGAGGTTAGAAATAAACTTGCTGGAGAAAATATTAAACAGACACCATTTAGAAATGCCAAATATTGGTTGCTATGTGTGTTGCCCGCTGTCGTGAAGGACAATGCTGCATAGTGAATGTGCTTATTAGCAACTAGCATGTTGGCTGAAAAATTGAATAACCTATTTAATTAATTTCTACAGAATCCTTGTGAAATGCTACTATAAAATGCTAACTTATGTGCATTCATTAGAAGTTTTTAGCAAATTGCTAGCCATGCACAATTCTCATCTGCATTTCAAGAGCTGTTGTTAACTTCAGGTTTTACCCAGATGCCCTTCTTTCTGTAAAAACCTCAAACTGTCTTGCATTTGGTGGACAATCTAATTGGACATTAGCAATCATACTTTTTTAAAAAAGCACAGCTCCTACTACTACTTCAGAGACATCTAGACTGTTTTAACTCACAAGTGACGAGACAAGAAATCCAGCTATTTTAGGTAAATTGATGGTTACCCTTTTCCTGGTCGTTGGTTTTCAGTAACTCTTCAAAGTCCTCTGGAAACCTAAACACAAAACAGGTTTCAGCTGCGGTTCGGTCCATTTCATAAATCACATTACCTCTTTGCAGAGCTGAAGACGTTTTTCTAAACAAGCAATCATCACTGAGGCAAATTTAATTCAGAGCTTCATAATTAACCTGGCGAGGAAAACTCATTTAAGAGCGTTAGCTCACCAAACGAGCTCAGGTAAAGCTAAACCTGATTAAGCCGACAAAAAAAAACTTTGTTCTGTCTTTAAGGTGAGAAAATACTGTAATTTATTGGAGCCAAAGCAGCTCTCTATTTGAGTTGCTAAATTGGAGCTCACACATCAGTGCAATTAAACTCATCAAAGGAAAAGTGACTTTCTGGTTGAATTCACAATGTTAATTAGCCGGTTGGGATTTTTGAAATAAGTTATTGCTGTGTTTTATCTCGTGCCGTGGGTGAGTGATTCTCATAAAGACTAGAGTCTTTCTCTGTGTCTTCCTATCATATGCAATGTGTGGGTTGAAGTTGCAAACTAATTGCAAGGAAGGGTGTAACTAATGACTTCCACAAAGCTGCAGTGGATAATGTGTTGCTGTTTAAAATGCTAATTTCTCCTTGTTTATTCAGGTTTCCAACACACCAACCTTGAACTGTTCTCTGCTTGAATACATTTTAGCTCAGTTTCATTCTCTTTTTGGCTGAGGGATTATGGTTGCTTTGTTTGTCATTCTATATTAGACATATTTTCTCAACTTTTGCATTTTATGCTCCCGCAAATTACTTTTCATTACCTTCTTAATTATTTCTCTGTCTCCCATAACTTGACCACGTCTTCATCTTGAACTCCTCTGCTCCATTTGTAAAAAAAAAAAAAAGCCTTGCTGTAGCTCCCAACATGTGGAAAATATTTTTTTCAAATCACATGTGATTTCGGGCTGCACAGTGGCGCAGTTGGTAGAGCTGTTGCCTTGCAGCAAGAAGGTCCTGGGTTCGATTCTGCATGGAGTTTGCATGTTCTCCCTGTGCATGGTGGGTTCTCTCCGGGTTCTCCGGCTTCCTCCCACAGTCCAAAAACATGACTGTCAGGTTAATTGGTTTCTCTAAATTCTCCCTAGGTGTGAGTGTGTGTGTGAATGGTTGTGTGTCCTGTGTGTCTCTGTGTTGCCCTGCGACAGACTGGCAACCTGTCCAGGGTGAACCCGCCTCTCGCCCGGGACGCAGCTGGAGAGGAACCAGCAACCCTCCAGACCCCATTAGGGATGAAGGGTGTTCAGAAAATGGATGGATGTCATTTTGTCTCTTTTCAGTAGTGTGTGCATTTTTAAAATGAGAACGGTCATGGTCAGGTTTCCTCCAAAACAGCTGAGGTTGTGGTGGTGGCTGCTTTAGTGTTGGCCATAACCTTTAGAGCTGCCACAAGTGCCCCGCTGTAATCTATCAAGATCTAAACTTTACCCTGCGCTCCCTCGAATGCGTATCTTAGAGCGGCCACTGACATTAAAACTCAATTAGCAAGGCCACTTACTAAATAATACATTAGCAAAGTGCATTAGCTTCACATCTATTTCCCTGAGCACAGCCCTTGCTCCACCTCTCAATATGTCAAGCCCACAATTGTCTGGGAGCTAATGAAATGGGGTAATATTGGAATGGAGAGTTTTAGCAGTCAGCGTAGAGCACTATCATTTAACACTAGGATGAAAGAAACTCAGTGCCCATCTCAAAACAAACTTTCTGTTTTAAAAGCACTTATTCCAACCCAGGAAAATTGAATGATTGTTGCACTAATTATTTGACGCAGGTTGATACATGTTATTAATTGTTTTGACCGGGTGCTGTTGCTGGGCAAGCAACAACTTTGTTTTTAGACATTTTTGAACAGTTTTTCTTTGAAACTGCCACAGTATATTCTTCATCGCCGCTTTATGACCAGGATGGGCCAAAATATATTGTTTTTATTCCCTAAAGCAGGGGTTTTCAAAGTATGAAAGGGTGAGCCCCCCTCCAAGGAGCACAATGCCCCACCACCCCGTGGAGGGTGGAGTTAGTAAATCGCCACCTTCAGCCCCCGCTCTGGCCAAAACCAGTGATGGCATAGTTACTTTGAAAAAGTAACTTTAATCGGACTACTGATTACTCCTTGAAAAAGTAACTTAGTTATATTACTGACTACTTGACTTGGAAAGTAACTAAGTTACACTAAAAGTAACTTTTTAGTTACTTTCAGCAGCTGCTAACAACAACGCTCTGCCTCCTGTGAAAATCACATTGAGCTTTGTCGAAACTTAATTGTCAGCTATTTTAAAATGGTAACATCAACAATGTGTCTCCACTGATAAGGTTGAACTGAAGAGGAGATTGTACAAAAAATAAAAAACATGAGTAATTTGTGTGGTCCACTGTTGTCTGGAAAACTCTAAGAAGGATTTTAAAGCCCCCCCTCCCCCAGCCTCCAGATTCTGCGTTACGCCCCTGAGTTTGATGTCGCAGCGCACAGAGCTCCTCCTGCAGCTCCACAGCTCACATGGCTGCACAGATTTGTGACACTTACCGTAATATTAATAATTATAACGGTGCTAACTTGCCATTATAACTATTGCCAACTACGGACACGTTTATTCGTGGCTGTTTTCACGTTTAGTGCGCTGTTCATATTGGTCTCGATGTTTGCAGTTTTCTGGAGCGCAACTCGAAGCTAATTAAGTTGACATTAACAAAGACACAGCGGGACGGATCATCCGGGAAATGATGAAGACGGAGAGACTGACTAAAACTACCTTAATGACGGACAAATTCTGGGATTTATTATGAGTCTCTGCTTATTTCCAAGCCCAAATGAGCAACTTCACGTTCAAAAACGAGCCCAAAAAGGCGCAACCCGCCACTCATTAAATTTGCAAGCGACTTTTAAAAGATGAAGCCCAAAGCCGCTTATAATAATCGGACTTGGCGACAGAAACTCAAAATAGTTCCAGTTTTTCCACCAACAAAATGCGCATCTCCCCCCATTTTTAACATTTCTGTTGCATAGAGACGTCGGTCACTCGACAAGACGAGTAGAGGAAATACGATTAAATAACAAAAGAAGATAGTAACGCAAAAATGATTTTGATAAGTATCTGTAGTCTGACTACTGGATTTGAAATAGCAACGCGTTAGATTACTCGTTACGGAAAAAAGTGGTCCAACGTCAGTAACGTTACTGACATCACTGGCCAAAGCATCCTCTAAGGGGGGAAACATTTCCACTGATCCCCACTCCACACGCGCACCCCACAGTACCAACTTTTTCCTAAATCCACAGAGTTGATCGTGTGCGTAAAAGACGTTTCTCTCACTTCAGTAGACAGCAAGCAGATAGCTTTTCCGGTTTACTTTTTCCCTCGCACCGCGCCTCCCCTAAAGTACTCTGGCGCCCCCCAGGGGAGGCGCGCCTCACACTTTGAAAACCACCGCCCTAAAGATAACATTGATTGTTGATTCTGAAAATAGGTTTTTGAATGGTCTTTGCAATGCTGTCAGTTTTTATGAGCAACTCTTCAAAAACAACACAGTGTTAAATGCTTGTGTCAATATCACTCATTTGTATTAAAGTATCTGAAAATGTATAGAAATCTCAATTCAAGTAGCTGATTTTACATTTGATTGAAGCAAATACTTAAACCCTGGCTTCACGTCTCTGTAGATAAATTACGTCTGCTATAGAAATTAAACATATACAACATTGTCCAGTATATATGTAACATATTTTGAAGAGACACTATTGGGATTTAATGCCTCTTCAGGTTTGTGTTGAAGACATTTTGATGGGCAGTTCCTTATAAGTTTAGAAAAAGTACAGAACAAAACTGATATAATCTTATAATTTTTACCACAACTTGCCAAAATTTGAGATTCTGATTTAAAAAAAAAAAAGTAAAAAAGTATATTGCTATGACGATTGGGATTCAAAATATTGTGCAGCTCTACTGTGAATTTTACTGAATATCTTCGCATTCAGAGCTGGTTTCAAAATCATCATTAAGCCTCAGAGTGAAGCCCTGGGAAGAAAAGCAGCATTTCTCTGCAGCATTTCCTCTTCATCTGTTGCAGTCATATTCTCACTTGACAATATTTGTGTCATTATGAAAGCTTGTCAAAGCACCTCTAAATGGGAACACTTGTGGCTTTCTCACAATGGCATATCCATAACTTTTTAATTTGACTTTACAAAATCCTATTCAGGATTGCCACTGTTTAGCAGGGCTGTGCCATCTGCCATGGCACAAACAAAAGACAAACAAATACTATAAATAGATTACAGGAGGATTTATCCTTTAGCTACACAAAAGGAAGCTTCCAGTATTTATTCAGAGGAGAGAAATGTGCTAATCTGGCTTTGTTTCACTTGGAGGCATCGTTTGTCAGCCCAATGCCCGTCCTTGGCTCAAAAGCACACCAACTGTTAAAAAGGCTTTCTCTAATCCAGCGGGTCATCTACATTCATCCTTTCTGAACAATGTTGAAGCATTAACATGTGAGATGGAGGTAGCATAATTCTCCTGCAGGAGTCCTAAATAAACCGTCTCTGGCTACGGCCACCGTTAAAAACTATGAGCAATTACGAGCCGTAAACGATGAATACATTTGCAAGTAATTGTTGTTTTGCTTGTTATTCATGAACACCAGCCAGGAGATGAAAGTCTCTGCCAAAAACAATGGACGCTCAGGGTTTTAGCAGCCACAGAAAATATTGGAAGGCAATGTTGAGGGATGAACGCTAAGCCAAAGTGGGTTGGATGTTTTCCTTGCGCTTCTGGCCCAGCTTTGAGTTTCTGCAGCTGCCATTCATGTAACTTTGCTCAGGCACGGTGAACCGCTGGCTGATTTCTCAAAGGCTGCTGGGGTGATGACAATGTTGAGACCTCGGCCACACTTGTTGAAGTTCAGGGTGCATGGTCTTAAACCTTTTACTGGCCGACTCTTACCTTTGTTTTAAACTCACCCTGGTTTCACCTTCAGTTTTTAAATATGCAGTTTGTATGCCAACATTCATGTTGTTGAATTTAAATTGTGTCTGCAGTTGTTTGCACTTGTACTTTTTATACAACAAAGTAAATGTTACTATCTTTCAGTGAATTTTAGACGAGTTTGATTTTAATATTATGGAAGATATATATTTTCCCAGAAATGTTGAAAATTGATTTTAAAATTGATTTATAGAATTAATGAATTTCGCTCATATTAAAAAATGTTGTGTAATGACACCAGACACAGACGTAAGGGCTAAACTGCTTCAAGTACTTCAAATAACTTGATTGTTGAAAATAGGGTATAGGATGGGGAGGGTTAGGGTTAAGGTTAAAGGTCACAATCAGCATCACACTAGGTTGGGTTTTTTTTTCTCTCCAAATTGCTTTAAATAATAATTTTCCAAAATTTTCTGAAGGTTCTTTGCTGTTTTAGATTTGCTTTAAAACATTTTGGCTGTCTAATCACAGGGTAATTTCCTGGTGCCTCGGCCTGTAGAAGAGTCTGTCACAAACCTTTCAATCTGCCCCGCTCCTCCAAAACACACAAGTAACAATCAGTGAGACAGATCAAAACAATTCCACCTGCAGCTTTAGTAATAATGCCGTATGCAAAGATTTCGAAAGTCTGTGCTCATCACATACTGCAGCAATCCTAGTCACATTATTAGAATTTATTAGTTTTTTGGCTAGGTTTTTAACTTCTAAATGTCCTGGGCTTTCCCAGTTTAAATATTACTTAAATCCATCCTCTAATGTGCAGTAAGACATACAATAAATTTCTTTATGCAATTACTTGTGAAGGAGATGCGCTTTCCTTTTACACAGACTGCAGAAAACACCAGCGAGTATTTTGGGAGAACCAAGAGGTTTTCTGAAGGTTTCTGCCTTGGTGAGGGCTTCAAGAGTTCAACATACTGTATGCATTTACAACCAATGTAAAGCAAACAGAGTCTCAAGTTTTCTGCCTTAATTGTGAATCCATAGGTCTCTTATTGCAGTTCAATGATAATCTGCTCATTATTGTCAGATTACTATCAGTTTAACACTTTGCAACACTGGGATCTGAAGGCTTTAGCTTCTCCCAAAACAGGATTATTTTGGTTGTTAAAGTTATAAGAGTTAGTTTTAATTAGTGCACTAAATATTTTCTGCTTTTAATCTTGGCTACAACACATTCAGCCGGTTGGACTTCAGTCAGTATTGCATTCAGATCATGGAAATATGAAGGAACATAAATGTAATGGCATCAAATCCTGGCTAGAGATTTATTGTTTGGTACATTTTAAGTCACTGGATATGAGTGGGACTTTTCACAAGAGACAACGAAAGACGTCAGAGATATAAACGCTTTTGTTTTCAATTGATCTTCTAATAAAATAGTATTGCATACCTTTATCTTTTTACATTTTTATAAGGTTATTTTTAGGAGACGTATTGTCATTAAATGTGACCAATCATTTAGCTCTGGCCCTGGTCCTTTATTTATATTTATATTACTAACATTTATGCCTATTTCAGTGGCACACTTTGCACCTTGAAAACTGCAATAAATCACTTTGATACTTCTATAGTTTTTTATTTAAAATTAATAGTAGTTTAAGAAAATTTATCTTAGATTCTTTCTTCATTCAAAAAAAAAATAATATATGAGCAGTTTTTATTTGTCATAAATTAGCAACATTTCATAACATTTAAGAAAAGTTATAACAGAAGTCATGTTATATAAACTGTCCATTAGTTTAACAGTTTTGTGGAGATTATGCTGCTGTTGGTCTTTCTTTCTCCTCATTTTCTTAAACAGAAAAACAAACTCAAAATGCTGTATCTAAGAGCAGCCCTGATGGTCCCACGAAATTTAACAGGAGCTGCAGCACCAAGGTGCTAATCGCTTCTGCCTGATAAATTAGATTACACTGGGAAATGTCACCACCTTTATAAAACCAGGAGTTTACACAGTTTACCTGTCTAGAGGCTATAGGTGTCTTTTAATAATGTGGATGAGGAAATACACTGACCTTAAAGAGCCAATCGATTCTGCCCACCGGCCTAGAAAAGCTAGAAGTACTTTAGGACACGTGAGACTGTCTGACACCTGAGTCTTGGTCCAAACAAGATGATCTTAATAAAACTCAGAACACAATACATAAAAAAGTAGGTCAGGGGTTCTCAAGTCCAGTCTTTTGGAGCTACCATCCTACATTTTTTAGAAGCCCCCCTCTCCATCACACCTGACTCAAATGATTTCCTTCATTCCCAGTCCTCTGCAGAGCTGACTGGATGCCAGTGAGGGAATTCAGCTTTTTGATTCAGGTATGTTGGAGCAGGCAATCATCTAAAAGTTGCAGGATGATAGCCCTCGAGGTCTTGACTTGGGCACCTCTAAAGTACATCAGGTGTCAAGAGCTTAACCCAATCATACTGTTGTGGATATTTATGCAACCCTTAATACACTGACACACCGTTGAAAAGAAAGGTTTCCCAAAATTTCTCCACCACATTTTGAGAAACTGAAAGTCATGAAGAAAACTACCACTGAAGGGAATTGTTGTTCAACTCTTCTGTGTATTTCTGCATGCAGTTAGATCTAAATAGTTTTGTAATCTGTTACAGATCAGATGCACAAGCAGGCAAAAACCACTAAATTTGAATTTTCTCTTTAGGGGTTAAAAATGTTGACCATAAATAGTTCTTGACACGCCGTAACATTGTTTCTTTCCTTCAATGCCCTTGTTGTCAATCCAGCTCTTATTAAATCACAAAATTATGTGACTGACAAAAACTTTTATTGTTCTAATAGTCTGCCAAAGATAGTATTTTTGACATGGTTTATTGTGAGAAGCATGGTGGTTCTGAAGCATTACTGTGTGTGTTTAGTTCGAGGCGAAGCGAGCCTGACGTGATCAGACTACCTGTCAACCTTCAGGGAACCTTGTTCATGTTTTCACAAAACCAAATATTTGATGTTTGTGGTCTGTTTCACAGCAGTTCAGTTCTCAGAATTAAGCTTCAGGAAAAAAAAAAGTGAAAACAATATTTGGTTAGTTATCGAATATTGCCCAAATACCAGAGATGGCACCACACACAAACTTTCAAGCTGGTCCAGGCTGACCTTCAAGAACGACGTCATTCTGTTACAAGTCAGTGAGTCTGTGGCCAAGGCGCTGAAAGAGAGCATTTAAAACGGAGACTCTGATCAGATCACGTCACAGCAGGACTGACAAATTGCTAAAGCTCAGCTGGTTACACTGAAAACTGACCCTGAAAGAACAACGACCTTAAAGGTTCTTCTGAACGCACATCATTGCGTAAGTTGTTTAATCAGAGGAGGAGCTCTAAAGGTTATGTTGAGTTTTCAGGCTTAACTTTGAATGAGTTATTCACCTGCCCATGTTTAACTATGAATCTCAGCTACATAGCTTTAAATGCTTAATTGCCTTAGTGTTATTTACTTTTATGTGGGGGTCAACGTTAAATCACATTGTTCAAATACTTTGGTAGAGTTGATGTTATACACTGTCAAGATTGTTTAACTTTTAACAACAACTTTGCTGAGAACAGTTTATATTTTGGTCAACTCACTCATCTTTCTATTTATTAGTTTATTAGTAATCTTTCTGTGGTTTAACTGTGTGTTAATCAATTTGGTAAATTATATATGTTTTTTTTTTTTTTTTTACTGATTCAAATGCGAATTATGTTGCTTTGTTCTAAACTCTGGTGAAAGTAGTACCTCTATCACCATTAGATGGCAGCACTAGCCATGAAACACACACTCCCTTCGATGCCCTGTGCATGTTTTGACATCACCCCAAATCCCTGTTCATCTAGATCTGTCTTCTTTTCTCTTCTTGAATCTTCCTCTGAAAACATTCCCATTTATGGTAGGCAGTCAACTAAATAAACACTGAATCGTAGCTAACATACATAACCAACACAACTACCATAACAAACATAAAGTTAATTCACATTTTATGGATTGTTTGATGATCATTTAATTCTAAGTTGAATGGGGCGAGGTGGCAGATGTTAATTTCTTTATTCATTTATTTTGCCGTTGTGCACATTTGGTCGAGCTCTAACATCAAACTCCACTTGCAAAACTCCAAACTGCAGCAGAAAACGATGGCGCACTAAATGTGTAGCTGGAGTCAAAAATGTCACCAACTCATTGGCTGTTTTCCTTTTTCCATGTGTGCTACAACCGGAGGCACACTGGTCATATTGCCCACACGGTGTTCCTTTGCTGTTGATCTAATGCTAGTCAAACATTATTTTGAATGGCCAAATTCAATAGTGGCTGTGTTCAGCCTGACAATGTAAATATTAGCAGAGCACACAGAGGAGCAGGAGTTGCTATGTGTGTTTCTGTGTGCTGTGTGTCCTCTGTCCGTTAGTCCACAATAAAGACGGTCAAGACAAAAACACGGGCGAAGCGAGCAAAGAGGCAAGAATTTCGACACACTCTGACCCCCAGGCTCCCACTTGTTTAACAAAGAAATGTGTTATTTTTCTTTTAGTTTTTCTTTTAAGCTTTAGTCGGTGCAGATTACTAATTCTTCAGATTTATCTTTATTTATCCTGACTTATCAATGCAGTGCCATTTCAACCCTGGGCTAATAATCGTCCCACTTGGAAGAACAAAGTCTTCATATTTGTTTTGATGAGAGAGGTATTTTCTTCTACCCATAGTTCTTCCTACAAGTCGCCACATAAACAACACCTGGTCCCTCTCTGCAGCTGCAGACATACCTAGACTTCCTCCAGGGTAAATGTTAGATCAACCAAAAGCTAATGCAATGTTCCCGATATACATGCATACATTCTTGATCTCAAACGTATTTAAACTGCCACTGCAGGCAGTTAATGTGCAAACAAAATTAGATTTAGAAAAGATAAACTTTTATGTTCATGTTCTGTTTTTTTCCTGTATTTGGTCCAGGCCATCTGCTTGATGCTGTCACTGAGGCTGATGTATGTTTTTTCTGCGAGGCGTTCTTTGTCAGTATTTGGCAGTACATTATAGATGAGCTACTGGTGCATTTGCTGATGCCCACTCTGATACCAACATAGCCTCATCGTTGCAGTTTGAGTTGTTAATTTAATGCTTGCGGCTGTGTCCAGTTCAGTGGAGAGGATTTTGGTATTGCCTCACATTAAAGAAGTCTGAGGTTAAAGTTTTTGCCTTGGGGGCAAAATCCTGTTATGTGCAGGTGTGTGACTTCCCTAGGTATTTTGGTTTCCTCCCACAGTCCAAAACATTCAAATTGGGTTAATTGCAAGTTCTAGTTAACCTTTAAGTGTGTCTTGTTGGTCCCCAAAACCCTGAACAGGATTGGTCAGAAAAAAAAGTCTCACAAAGATGTGTTCTTGAGATAAGTGTTACAAAATTTGTTAGATCTGAAAAGGCAAATCTGTAAGGGTTTATCTTTATTTTCACAGTTCTGTCATCATTTGAATGATTTTATTTTATTTTATTTTTTTGCACGAAAACGAACAGAGTTGGTACAAGGTACAGCTGGTCAGCACTCTTTTCAGATATTTTTTGGGTAATTCTTTATTCAGTCTGTGATTTTGTTTACGACATTATTTAAAAGACAACGTGGAGACAATGCGTGACAGGAGGAGAGGCAAAGCTTGAGAAACACAATTTAGTAAATTCTGGTTTGGATCTAGATCAGACTGTGTACTTTTAAAAGTAAATGTACTACTTAAATAACTTGTCATTTTACTTTACATTCTCCATTCAGAACAGAAGTAGTCAGGACGACTTCCAAAACTCGAGAACTTACCTGCTACTGTGAGAAAAGAAAGTGCAGAGCAGCTGCGAAGTGTTTGACGTTTCATCTCAGGGGGTCAGAGGCGGGAAGTACAAGCATCTTCAGCTGGTTGAGAAGGATTCTCTTGAAATTATGTTTGTTCTGGGCACAGACACAAAACACCAGTGTAAGTGGTGGGCTTGGCAAGCAAATAAACAAACAGGCTAATATTGAATGTAGTTTGATGTTTGTTTATGAGCCATATGTGCCTGCTGTTTCTGCCAAACAAGTCGGACAGATTTCATCTCACTAATTTCCATTTAGTGTTTTTAGTAAAAAGTTCTCATGTTCACTGTCGCTGCCAGAATTGTACCATAAAGGAATTGACATTTAATTTTCCTTGCTGAATTATTTTAAAACGTTTGTGAGAGGATTGTTGTTGTTGCGTTCCTGATTATTGAGAAGAAATTAATGCTCGTTAGACATTTGCTACAGACCGGCTGGTTTATGTCTGTTTCTCAAAAGTTATTTAAGAAAATCAAGTTTTGCCTTGAATACTCCGAAATTACGTCCCTGTGTCGTTACTGAACGCTGGGCTCACCTGTCGATTTCTGCCTCCTTGTTAGCTCTTTCTCTTTTCACATGCTGGCATTGTTTTTTTATATTTTAGAAGCAGTCTGCAAGTCACTATAGGAAAAACGAACATAAGAGAGACTAGACAGAGATGCACCTCAGCGCATTAGCCACATTGGTATGTAGAGCATGTGTTGTATGAGTACATGGTGTGTAGTTTCAAAGGGAGGATGCCAGACGTGGAGGCATGGCTCAAGGCTCATTCTCATGCAGACCCACAGTGTGGGGCTGAGGCTAAGAGATAATTGCTGCTCTGAGGACTGGATGGCCTTGGAGCTCTCTTCATCTGGCGGTGCCAACCATCAAGCTGTCCATCATGCAGACCTGACGAGCGACGGCCTCTGAGGAGAAGCAAAGGCTATTACCGGCGTATGTGCACAGCTGATGCACAAGCAGGCAAAATTAACTTAACTTGCTTGCATACAAATTAAGGAACCGGCAAACACCCAGTCAACATTAACCTTGTGTGCCACCTCCCCCCTTTTTTTTATGTTCCTGCTCTCCCTTCCTTTCTCCTCCTCTTCTCTTGTATTTTCTAATCTCTCCTTCACACCTGCTGTCCGTGACATACATGTTTCCCTTGAGAGAAGAGGCTGAAGCTCAACTGAAGGGCTAAGGCTTAGTGTGGGAGGTGAAGAGAAGACATTTTAAGTGTCAATGCGGCTGTACTTTATGCTTCAAAGGAGGAGGATATCCACCCACAGGGCAACATTTCAGGATGAAAAGTGATGTCCTCTTGGTTTGCCGCACACCCTTGCAAACAGAGTGGACATCACAAACCCATCAACTTCTTTTTTTCTTTCTAGGGTTTAAGCAGGCAGTTGTATGAATAGTTGTCAGAGTTAATGACTTCAGGAATGTCTCCCACTTATTCACAGGTTGTTAAATCTGCATGTTTGGCTGTAAAATTAGCTCAAATTCATTAGGAAAAGACTGTTAAGACGCTAATTGTTAAGGTGCTAGAGCCTCTACCCGAGTGATTCGGCTGCTAGTTTATTCTGAAACTGGTGTGTGTTTTTTTTTCAGATCCCTTCACAGCTTGTGGAGCTCTAATGAGGGAGAAATTGGTGCTTGGTAAGCATTGTCAGATTTATGAGCCTGCAAGGCTCTCCAGCTCTGCACTGACAAACAGATTGGACTCTTGAAGGACTGGATCACATGGAAAATTAGAACCAATCCAACTGTGTATCAGTTATTCTGTTTAGTGAATTTGTAAAAATACCACATAAAACTTTTTGATAGGTTGCATTTAATAGTTGGAGTGTCATTTTACTGTGCGATTAAAAGTTGATTTCAATTTAAAGTGTCATCATCTCCTTACCAAACGGGGATGCTGTGATGGTGTTGCTGTAAAACTTTAATAAATAGCTGGAGTCTCTTTCTTTCTTTCTTTCTTTCTTTCTTTCTTTCTTTCTTTCTTTCTTTCTTTCTTTCTTTCTTTCTTTCTTTCTTTCTTTCTTTCTTTCTTTCTTTCTTTCTTTCTTTCTTTCTCTCTTTCTTTCTTTCTCTCTTTCTTTCTTACCAATGCTTAAACGGCTCCGAGGTAAAAACTTCCACATGGTCCATTTTATGAACATTTGAACTGAAATAACTCCAGCACCATCTCACATTAAAAATGTTCTGCCAATAGAAACATATTAGGCATATTTGGCTAAAGCACAGTGGGAGTGAAGTGTAGAGATAGTTTTATCAGATGTTCCCATGGCACTGAATTAAACGGGCTTTAAAAAGGATATATGTTGCCCTCGACTGCTATAAATAAAAATGAAGCAGTAAAAATCTGAGCAATGTATTTTAGCATTTTTGTGTGTTTTACATTGCATCGGGTTTACAAATGATTGTTTTGTTTTTTTATTTACCTTGGGACCACATTTTTTACAACAAAGCTGTGATCACATACATATTTCTATTGCATGTTAAAACTATTTAATAGATTCCACTCTGTCATATAGTTGAACCATTATTATGCATATTATTTTTGCTGTTTTCTTTTTTTTATACTAAGACTTGAGTTTTCTGGTGGGTGTGAATTTGTTACTCTGATCATTTCATCTGATTTCTGATCATTATCTCACCCTTGATGAAAGATGATGCTGTTTAAGATCATCATGGTCTGTTTAAGTAATCTCACTTTTCACATTAGTAATAATTAGACAGTGTCTGGCGTCAAATGCTCTCCCTTTCTAAATAATACCTAATTGTGCTTTAGATCAGGTAGATTGTTGGTTTTTCAGTTTTGGTTGTTGTGTAGAGACTATTTCTTTGAGCTCATTGTTGAAAAGCGGTGCTGAACTTGGTCTGGACAGGAAGCTTAAGCGCTCCAATAGTCTTTACGTTTTTATCCTGCCCTCTTCAGCCAGGACAGAGCCATTAAGAAACACTCAGGCTGTCGGATAGCTGAAGTTTTCTTCCCAGCAGTTTCTTTATTTATTTCTTTATTTATTTTTTGACAGGCCAGCATTTGTTCTCTTGCTGTGTGAACTAGTTTGAGTTTATAGTTCTGCTGTGCATGAGATGACAGCTCTCCCTTCAGCTGGGCTCCACTCTACATGTTGGACACCCACTACCAACAAAAACACAAAACCGTCAGCTGTTCCCAAGACTGCAAGCTTACATATGCAGCACTTATTATGCTGAGAAAACACCCAGGCTCTCATAGGGTGCACTATTTATTCCCACTACTATATTTTGACAGAAATGTAGTGTTTAGACTTATTTCTTATTCTGCCTCTCAATGTTTTTGATTAACTGGGGCTTTATTTCCATATTATTTTGGTCTGAAATGACACGTTCATTCTTCTCCTCAGGCTTGTTTTTTTTTTTTTTTAATCGGTGTAGTTAGCATATAAGCTGTTAACACAATAGCCTACAGGCATATGATGACCGTAGCTGCCCACGGTGGGTGTTTGTGGATAATCGACTTTGTTGAATTCCTTTAACGAGTTAATAAATGTACAATAATAAAAGTGGGTGTCAGTTTTTCTGTTACAATCTGAATCACATTTTCCTCCAACTCAACAAAAGCCCCACTTCTATCGGGACGGGAAAATACCCCCAGATTATGATGCTGCCATTTCCATGTTTCATTTCCATGTCGTAGTTCTTTTTTGTGCCAAACTTAAGTTTTGGAATTTGAACCAAAAGTCACACTTTAGTTTCATCAGACTAATCAATCTAGAGATTTTAGAATATTTTACCGACTTCCTGATGTTTTATCTCGATTAAATTCTTCTTAGTTCTGTCATAGAAAGAAAACTGAATATTTGTTTCATGTCAAAATATATTCAGTTTAATTGTCTAACACCAATATGCGTTTTCTCAAAGCAATATTAAAAAAAAAGACATTTCCATTCAAACATGCAGATGTTCTCTCTGAGTGTCCAGCAGCCATAGTAGGTGATATTTTTTTGACAGCCTTACTGAGTATTTCCTGTCAAAGTCTTTTCATTTAATTTTGTAGAACCATACAGATGACATTGTTTGAATTGTCGGAAAACAATCAACAATTGTTTTCCAACAGACTGCTGCGTTAGCTAAAACGATGCAATATTCAGGAAGATTCGAGGGCAGATTTACATTATTCCTGGTTAATCAGAGTCACTATAACTGGTGCCCAGTATGTGAAGAAGTAGACATGTTGACCTCCACATATATCTATGGCCAATACCAATTTATAAAACCAGAAGCATTAGATTTTATTTTATTATTTCCAAAGAAAAACTAACCTCAACTAACCTCTTTGCAGAGCTGCTGTAAATATGTGTATACAGAGCTTCGTACATATTGTGCTGTCATCATGCATTTTTTTCCCTTCCCTTCCCACTACCTGTTCCTGAACTCTTTCAATAGATTTCTGTTGTGGATTGAATTTGTTTTTGCATGTTTCTCTGCTTTCAACCTAGAATAGATGAATCAAACTGGTGTATTCAGAAGCCCTCATATCTTCTGGTAGATGTTATACGTGCTGGATAAGATAAGAAGTGCATCAAGACACACTAGGTCAGGCAATCTTCTACTTCAAGGTTGAAATGTTTTGGAGTTCCTAACATTTTTTTTTTCTTTTACAAATTGCACCTCTGGAACGTGTCCTATTGTTGTCAAATGCCTGGTTTGGTTATAAATGAACAACTGGTCTTGTTTTTGGTTCACACATAAAGATAATTATCAGTAGTTACTGCCTTCCCTTATGTTTTGCCTTCTACCATTAAAGACGGGTTGTTTTGTCCCTCGTAGGACGATGAGACCAAAATAGAGGCCTTTATCTGATGACTGAAGACTTGACCCTGGTGAAAATGGACCACACACCCTTCTGCATGACTGCCTACGTCAGGTAAACACACACCCTGACATGCAGACTTTCTTCTGTAAATACTAAGGTTGGCTTTGCTATTAATTGAAATCATGATTTTGAGCTTCTTGCAGAAAATGATCAGTCTAAGTTTTACCTTGATGGTGTGTCCCTGAAGCATTTTCATTTTGATGGAAGTCAACTAACACTTATCTAACTATATGGTTATTTCAAAGATCCTTCAGCTTCTTCAGTACGGGGTTTGTAGGACTGCCTCCCTTTTTTTGCTCCAACCCATCATATTAAAATATGAAAAGATGACTATCATGTGATCTCTGCAAGGAACTCTTTCCTCATCGTCTTGGCTTCTCCATGGTTGAAAGCATGCTGGCTCTCCAGACTTGTTTGTGTGCACTTTTGCTAACCTTTCCTGCAGCAGATAAGAGCAGCATTATTGATGTTTAGAGGGTTTGCTCTAATGTGGGTGCATTCTTACGACAAATCTGTAGAGAACATGAGGCCAAGGAAACATGTGGAAAGTGTGGTAGAACTTTTAAACTAAAGGATTCAGAGATTTTTTTGACTAACATTGTACCATGGATTAACATGACCCTATTGTCTGACAAAAACATGTCTTTTTTGCTTTTGAATAAAAAAACATATATTTTTCATTAAGTGCGGCACTTTAAAATTAGCTTGAACACAATTACTTTGTACCATTTAGCAGTACAGTTTAACTACCTAATGCAATAATGACATTATATATAGTACTTGTCATAATAAACTCACATTGCATGATTAAAATGATTTCAACAGTTACTAACTTTATGAAACACTGTTTATATTACAGGCCTTAAAGTCTGTTAGTACTCAAGCAGTTTGTCAGATTAACTCCTGCAAAACACAGTGAAATAGACAATAAAAAATATTCTAATTGTTTATCCTAAGCTAACTTAGTTATTTGTCAGACAGATTTAAGTTCAACCGACCTCTTAGTATTAGGGTGACCAGACGTCCTCTTTTTCCCGGACATGTCCTACTTTTCAGACCTAAAAAAATGTCCGGGGGGAATTTAAAAATCGTCCGGGATTTTGGTCAACTGCCTCAAAACACATTACATAGCTTACAGTGCATTGTGATTACATTGCCACTCCGTTCCACTACTCCATTCCAGGTTTCTTTGTATGGCAAAGAAATCGGTAGCACGTGTGTGTCTGCCGATTCTACCCCCCCCAACAAAAAACTGTCCTACTTTTCAGAAACCCAAATCTGGTCACCCTACTTAGTATTGTCATTTGAAGATTTCTATTGAACAAGAGAGGCCTTTTCAGCATCTGCCAGGGAACCGTTTGCAGTGCAGGAAACAGTTAGCCGCTCAGTTAGCCGCTCAGCTAACCACTCCCTTAGTGACTCAGTTAGCCGCTCAGCTAACCACTCCGTTAGCGGCTCAGTTAGCCGCTCAGCTAACCACTCCGTTAGCGGCTCGGTTAGCGGCTCGGTTAGTGACCGGAGGAGCGTCAGCAGGGGGCCAACAGACTGTTTTTTGTTAGTTGTGTTATGTGATCATCCTTCCTTGCATTAACCCAAACTGAAGTTGGGTTAATGCAATGCATTGTGGGATGAACCATCCTAGTAGTTCAGTCCTTCATGGCTGGATCCCCAACAAAAGGTATTGATAGACAAAGACATATGAAATCATCACATAGTCTGTCAGTTATTTCAGATAATACTAAAGTAACTTGACAATTTCTGCTGGGTGTTTTCCTAATAAACACACATTTTACAGAAACAGGGTTTACTAAATTCAGTTACGAACAAGACCCTGTAAACCAGATGAATATTTTTATAATCTTAAATTGTTAAACACTTGGCTATCCTATTAAAATTTTCAAAAAGGAGCCAGTTATACTTCTCTAATAAATGATAACACAAATGTAGGTGCAGACCACAGCACTGGCTGTTATGATTCTATTTTCTACACCTTTTCGCTCTCCGTCTAATGACTTCCTCTCGTCCTCTGCCCTGCAGCTTGCCTCCCTGAGCTCATCGCAGCTTGTCACATCACTTTGGGGTCAGTTCATTCTGAGGCCTGCAGCAGGAGACCTCCACAGGTTCTAAAAACAGATTTGACAGGCCTATTAAAATGAGTGATCTCCACTGCCTTGCTCTTGTCTGCTGCTGTAGCCAGAATGCGTACTAAGCTGTCTTCCCCAGGGTAGAGACTTGGGTAGCAGGGCGAAAAGCCTGGAAGATAAAATGACAGTGGCACATAGCTGGCAATGTGGCAGCTCCCAGAATTATCTCCTGATGAGGTTTTCAATTTTGGGGAAGGCAGTGGAACCTGAGCTGCTGTTGCCTGGAGGCACTGAGCCACACAGAGAGAGATGAACATAGACAGGAAGGTTGATGCACATGTGCAGACACTAGACGATGTTTAAGTACAGCAGAATATGAACAAGCAAATGTCAAAGAAAGCGAGGCAACAAAAAAAATATAGAACATAAATCATTAAAATCTGTCTTCCAGTTAAAAATAATGTAAAAGCCATATTATTTGCAGAGGTCACTCTTGCATGCATGGTGATGTTAAAGCATCTCTGAAGACATGGACACAAACAAAGACAAATTGTTGACAAGTACTAGAGGAAAATCCTGCCAAAAGTTTTTTGGGATTTGAATTTCTTACAGAGATTAAACAAAAAAAGCTACATTTGAAATCTGTAAAGAGCTTTACAGATTTCAAAGTGCATCAACAAAATGCATAAGCTTCTGTTTTAAACCTCAGTTTTAGGGAAACTTTGTTGAAATTCAAAATAAGTCTGAAGATATAGCTTAAAAAAAAGTTGTTTCTTTTTGCCAATCTTCAGGTGTGATAAATGGAGGTAAAGTTGAACTATTGACACAAAAAGTACATTCAAGGCATTGTGTAAAGATTTGCTTGGTTGTCTTACTACAATTGAGGTAACAATAACTTTGAAAGAAGTCAGTGACCAACACAATCACATGAACCATCCTGTGGAAAAGGCTGGTCAAAGAGCAGCACACACCAGTTTATGACCGCTGTGGTTACCAGTGTGAGGAGACACCAGGTCGTTGTGATTATCTATAACTCTGCCACACATGTTTGCAGTTCAACATCTTATTAATTTAACCACCATGTTTCCTCTAACTTTAAAATATTATCTAGTAACACCAAAAAAGAGTCAGTACAGAATCAGCTGCTTGGCTTATTTATTTGCTTGTTGGCATAAAGAACGGCGTTAACTCTCCACAATGTCTCTATTTCCACTTTGACCTCTTGGTGTTACTCAAGCTTCTCATGACTCTTCTTCTTGGTGTTGCTGTTGTGATTTCTACATCTATCGTTACTGGACTCTTTTTCTGCGTGGTCTGCTAAAGCAATGCCTGGAAGGTTAGGCATTACCTGTATATCAGCCTGGATCTGGAAGTACCACAGGCTCTGGTTCAAAGTCCTCTTTGCACATCCTGCATCTCGGCTAATAAAATTTTTGCTGCCATTTCTACTTACACACAAGATGGATGAGGAGAAGAGTTTGAAGCTGCAACGTCTCTTTGCTCCTTCGCCGAACCATAAATAACAGCAAAATAATCTGGCAGCATAGGACCTCTCCGGTTAGCCTGATTGTTTAAAGGGTTGGAGCTCGAGCCCTTTAGTTAATATCCGTATGTATGAAGTGAAGCCGAAGGCAGCATAGTCAAAGAATCAATTGGGCCCTCATAAAGCTGGACTGGATCTCTGTTTCGGTGCGTGAATGCACACACTCAGCAGACTGAGCTTCAGGGGAAATGCTGCACTGTAAATTTATCCAAAGTTTACCTTTGAAAAAAAAAACATAAATCTTTTTACCCCTCCTCCCCCCAAACAAAATTTCTCTTAAATGGCATCAAAATAAGCTGTGATACCTTCACTTAAAAAAAAAAAAGGATTGTTGTCTTCAGAGTTCTCAAAAACAAAGCTGCTGTAAATGTCATTTCTTAAACAACATGACAGTGTTAAAATAAAAAAACAACAACTAAGTATGTTTGAATCAGGGTCCTAAATGGAAAACCCCTGAGATGATGCATAATTATCTGACTAAACCTGTTCAGTAAGATGTATATAGAGTTGAACCCAAGAAGAGGATTAATCTCTGTACAAATCTCTAAAGCAGATCTCTGTTGGAAAACCTCGAGGTTGACACACTTCTGTAGTGAAGAGGGCAGAGGAAAACAAACTGAAGCGCTTTTAAGTAGGCCTGCTTGTGTCTGGCCTCCACAGATTACAGAGAAACACTCTGTCAGACCACTGGGTAAAACGCAATTCATCAAAAAAAAGTGGAAAATAAAAAAAATTGAACGTTATTTTAGATTCTCTGAGGCGCAACGTCGTGGGAGCTTTCATCCTTTCAACCTCTGTCAAATCTCTCATAAAAAAGAAGTCATGGTTTTAGACAATTCCTCTCCAACACCTTGCTCCATGTTTGAATTGTAAATTTGTTGGCACAAAGTGAAGTGGGAGCTGCTTCCTCAGAATTAGCTATTCTGTTGGAAGGGCTGCCAGGATGTGTGAGCGGGACTTCCTCTGAGGGCCACAGCTTTGAGCTGCTGTCTCCTGCAATCCACCCTGATCAATGGCTCACTGTACGAAGCCAAGTCCCTTACCGACTCTGGCAGACAAAAATGAAAAATGATTTTTTTTTTCCCTCCTTTGCATTATAATATGAGATCAAAAGCATACACATGATAGTTGCTCATATTTTACGCTTTGTGTACTAGAAGTGCTGCGCCTGATGATGTGAATTATGGAGAAGTGTAACTTTAAGCTCTATTTTACACTCAGCACCATGCTGGAACTTCTTCATGCACAGATTTATTGAAGTGTTGGAAACGTTTGCCTGAGATTTTGGTCCAGTTTGATATGAATGTATCACACATGTGCTGCAGACTCCTGATGTTCTGTACTCAACTGAGATCTGATTATAGTAGAAACCACTGGTTCCATTGTCATGAGCAAAAAAGCTATTTTAGAGATAATACACTGTGGTACTAAAGGAATGCGCTAGATAAATAGTGTTCCTTTTGTACTAATAGGATTAAAATGTGGCAATAAAATGATCTCCTACCTCAGCAGCCTTAATCGCTAATTCTCTGCAGGATGGAGCCATGCTTTCATGTTCACCAAATTGTGAATTTACCATCTGAATGTAGCAGCTGAACTCGAATTTGTTCAGACCAGGTAATGTTTTTCTAATCTGTTATCCAATTTCAGTGACCCTTTGCAAAATGTAAGTCTCCTTTTCTTTGCTGGAGTGGCACCCTGTGTGGTCTTCTGCTGCTGTAGCCACACCTTTTTGAAGGTTTGGCATGTTGCAAATTCAGGGATTGTATTCCAAAAAAATTGGATGAAGCAGCTAGCTTAGCTACCATTTCCTGTCTACCATTTGAACTGATCCCTCTATTCTCCACTGACCAAACAGGCATTTCTGTTTACATAAATATTGCTCCTTGGATGTTCTTCTTTGTGTGATGAATGTTAAATCCTAGCAGCTCAGCAGTTTCAAGATACTTGGACCTTGCCCATCTGGCACAAACAAAGTCACTCAGATGTTCAAAGTGACTAACCTCCACATTCTGATGCTTAGCATGAACTGCAGAAATCCTAAATAAACAGAGAAAACTGACTGTTTGGCTCCACATGGATAGATGGATAGATGATATATTATAGGAAACCATTATGTTTTTAGCAGAACCTTACCTCTGGAAGATTCTTTGCAGTCTGACAAAGAGGAGATGAAGAGAGGACAGATGCAGCAGTGCCAGCGGAGGCAACGACAGGGATGATGGAAGCTAAACTAGCATGAAACTGCCTTCAGTCATGGATTACCAAGGCAGTGCTTTTCATTACCTGCCTTTCATAACAAGATATTTATGGCAACAGGAGGTGTTGGAGAAGCATAAAACACCTGCAACCTATTTGCTTCAGAGATCAAAGCCTGGTGTGTGTGTGTGTGTGTGTGTGTGTCTTTGCGTGACAGAGGTTGAGAATAAATGGCGTGGAGAAAAAGTGAATTGTATTGGGAAATGGCTCCTATGATATGCTATATTATTGTCTATTTCACACTTGTGTGAGTCTGCTGAATATATTGCATGGGACTGTTTTTCTTTTTTTAAGTCCAGGTCTGTTTTAAGTCCTATAGTGTGTTTGTTTTTACACTTGCAGACATATTATAAATTGTGTAGTTATCTGGTAAATAACCAGCTGTGTTCACACATTTCAACGTCAATTTTAACCAACATTGAAACATTTGTTCACCTAATAAATCTAATTAAACCACACCAAATGGGAGCAAAAGTAACCGTACAGGTAAAGTGTAAAACATAGGAATGACTCTAACATGTAGTGTTGAATTTGACATGTTGATAGTAAAGCCTGGTTCACACAGAAAGACGATTTTTCAAATCCTGAGTCCCCAGACATGGTGATGATAAATCTTAGACATAGCAGCATGGTTGTAAAGTTTGGGCATATAGCCACACGGCAGGACTAAGACACCACTCAAGATGTGTGTGTGTGTGTGTTACCAACATTCAAATTTCAGTCTCACAAAACCTCCAGAGACCAAATATGAGTTCAGAGTAAAAAAAAAAAATAATATGACCAACTGGGAAGAATCAATGGTGATAGTTTCTGGACCATTTTTGACTTAAAAGAAAAAACAATGTAAAAAGCAGTCTCTCTCTGTGTTGACATCACTTTGCTTTCTGATTGACTACAAGTCACTTTCCACAAGCTGCGGCTTGTTTGTCCTCAGGAAATACATCACACGCCAAGACAATCCAACATGTTCCCCGATTGGAGATCGAAGTGATCCCCACATCCTCCTGAGCGGACCAGATCACTCAACACACCACACAAGCACGTTCATATCTCTCAAAATTAACTTAAGAGCCATTCTGCTTATCAGGGCATCCTTAAGATTATCAGAGAGGAAAACTCAGGACAAAAATCAGCATAAAAATCTGGCCGTGCGAATGTCATGCGAAGCAGACATAAGTTTGTGACTGTTGGATTTGTTACAGTCTTCTTATAAATTATTTGCCTTGCAGAAGTAAACTTTCTACCAAAAATTATTAACTACAGATAAAGTTTTCAGTACAATTGCGAGTGTAACGTTGGCATGCCTTCTCTCTGTGTGAAAGTAACCTGTGATAATATGACTAAGTTCATCTTTAAGTGTTTTGATCCCATAAGTTAGTTTTTATTTGATCATTTGCAGACAAACCTTATGGCAGTGGAAAACAGGTGCATGACTACCTGGGGATATGGATGACAACATTGGATATCAAGGATTGTTTTATCAGATATGGATATGGATCATGGGCTGCACAGTGGCGCAGTTGGTATCACTGTTGCCTTGCAGCAAGAAGGTCCTGGGTTCGATTCCCGGCCCGGGGTCTTTCTGCATGGAGTTTGCATGTTCTCCCTGTGCATGGTGGGTTCTCTCCGGGTTCTCCGGTTTCCTCCCACAGTCCAACAACATGACTGTCAGGTTAATTGGTCTCTCTAAATTCTCCCTAGGTGTGAGTGTTTGTGTGAATGGTTGTGGGTCCTGTATGTTTTTTGTGTTGCCCTGCGACAGACTGGCGACCTGTCCAGGGCGAACCCGCCTCTTGCCCGGAACGTAACTGGAGAGGAACCAGCAACCCTCCAGACCCCATTAGGGACAAGGGTGAACAGAAAATGGATGGATGGATATGGATCATTTAAAAGAACCTCTGAAATCAGACTAAGACAGTCCTTGAAAAAACTTTTTCTACTAATGATCAATGCCGTGAATGGTAAATGAAATTAATCTTTTATAGTGCTTTTTATGTCGTTCTGACATCCTGTGCCCTTTTAGACTTGTTCAGAGCCAGAAACTGATCCACTGACGTCCAGATCGGAAGACAACTAATCCAAGGATACATTGAGCTGTGGCAGTCTGGGAGCTGGAATCAAACCCACAACTTTCCAATTACAGGACAGCCACTTTCGCCATTGATCCCAGAAGTCAATATATGTAGGTGAAATTTGTTATTCACAATTTACCAGAACACTGAAGAGGTGCTAAAAGCCTCTCAGATTAAAGCAAGTATTTCTTGTTTCCTCCTTTTCCCATTTTCACAGGCCACCAGTCTGTGCATGTGGGTGTGAGCCGTGTGTGTGCGTGTAGACCAATCAGTGAAAGCTGTGGACAGCTCGGTGCACTATGCTTGGGGGCAGCCATCTGTCAGCTGACGCTTGGTCGACACAGCAATCAGAACGCTCTGCAGCGGGTCCAATCTGTTCCACCACAGGTAGAGCTGTCTGAGTGCTGCCATCAATCTACACTCCCCCTATTTATTCCCCGTCTTTAGTCCAACCTTTTATAACACTGCCACTCATTCTTCACCTTGTCTTTTTATCCCTCTATCATTTCCCTTTTCATCCTTCAGGTTTTTTAGGCATCAGCCCCGGTCAGAAACCGAATCGTATAGATTGGATAAGCCTCACATTATTGCGACTCTTCTTGTAATTCCAAAGCCGAATTGCAGAGCTGTTGTTTTGAGCTGCCGACAATGCTTATATTTTCTGGCGGGGCCATCACACTGTGTATGATCATTATCATGGCAGAGTGCTTACTGTGACGGTCAGTCCAGCAGGCTAAATGTGCCATCCTATCCTCGATCCGTGCCAGGGAGATCTTTTCCCCCTTCGTGCTTTGTGCTGGCAAACGGCCGGACCGTTGATCTGATCAGAGCCATGTTAATGGCAGAAGGCAGCTCTTCTAACCAGACTGCTTGGCAGGCCAAGAGGCCTGTGGCAGTAGAGGTGACATCCTAAACGCCACACTTCGATGAATTATTGAACAAGACCAAAGCAGAACTGTAGGAGAGAGGATTGGTTGGTTTCACTCTGAGGCCCATAAATGGATGTCTGTCACAGCTTTGAATGATAAACATCCAGATTAAGTTGGACATTAACTCTGGGATAGTTTTTATGATGAATATCCAATTTAATCTTTACACTGACTTAACATAGTTACTTGGGTTTAAAATGTATGATTATTACAAGTTGACCAATGATGTTCCTGATTTCTCTCCAATTTACATTTGTCAAGAAACGATGTGACTAATTTTGGCTTTTCTTGTTGGTGCGTTTGCTTCCAATAAGCCACCTCCATACAATGTTCTGCTTATTTCAGATTGGACATTCATATAAACAACAAAACATTTGAAGAAAAGGAATGATTTTTGCTGAGAACCAAAGAACAAGATGTCATACTGTAGATCACAGGTGTCCAAAGTCAGTCCTCAAGGTCCAGTATGCTGCATGTTTGAGATCTTTTCCTGGTTTATCTCATCATCTGGATTAAATTATCAGGCCTCTGCAGAACTTTGACATGCTGATTGGATACTTGGATCATTTAAACCAGCCGTGTTGGAGAAGAGACATCTAATACAGGCTGGATACTGACTCCTGAGGACTGGAGCTCAACACAACCATAGTTCAGATTGACAATATGTTTGTTTTTAACCCTCTATCAAAAAGATCTTAGATGAGAACTTTGATAATATCCAAAACTAATTAAGGTTTCCTCATCACTACCATCACCAGAAGGATCCAAACCTTAGAAGATTTTAGTGGTAAATCCAGTTCAACTTTAGTGGTTTTGGGATCTTCTGCCCATTTGTTTACATCACACCAGCGGTTTCTCTTATTTTGTTAGCATCTACCCAGCATTAGCCATCATCCACTTCCATAAAGAAAAGGTCTTACGTTATCTCTCTCACTTTAATTTGATGAGATTGCAGATGACTTTGAGTTACTACCAGTTATGAAACTCTTACTACTACTGCACTTTTCTACAAAGTCTTTGGTTAGTCATTTCATCAACCAGTTCTGGTACTTTGCTTTCTGCCAGCAGATGGTCTGCGCCAAGATCTCCCACTTAAATGGCAAGAATCATCTGCATAAAATTATGCCCATCAAAATCTTGTTTTTGGACCATTTTTTTCCTTCAGTTTTTGCTCTTTTTTTGTAGATTTCTGTGCCAACACGATCAAAACAGATTGGCAGAGTTTTAACACCAGTTTGAATAAATTCTTATTAATCATTAGCTAATGAAGGAATATATTTTTTTAAAGTAACTCCTGAACTGATTCTTGTTTTTCCTTTCTGAATTCCAGTGATTTTATGCACAGCTCACAAACCAGCATGTTGGGAATTAGAGATTCTGTCAGAACAGATCAGTGTTTGAGGTCGATGTGTTTTAAATGATGGAAGCAAAACCACACTACATATTCAGTAATTCAACACGATCCTGTTTAGTTTAGATCTATTGTTTAGCTCAGGCAAAAGCTTTGGTTGTCAGAATACCAAAAAAAATGACATTGTGACCTCATTTTTGGATGACAGCGTAGTGAGGCGTACTACTTGGGTTTAAACGGCATTAAATGACTTTAATAATTCTGATATCTTGATTTATTGTGTTAATATTGGAATTAAAAGTGAACAGTTGATTTGTTTGTTTTAAATAAGCAGCATATTACAAGAAGGAGCTATAGACAAAAAAAAGGTTTGTGCAAATATGAAAAACACAACTGGAGTTGGTTTTTTTCTTGATTAACTTGCACTGAGTGAGATTATGGATTATCATTTGAAATGGACCCACCAGCTCTGGTAATGTGGACTGTAATTTCAAGGAGTAAACAAAGCTCCCAATTTAATCATTTATTTTATGTATTTATGTTTATTTCTAATATGGCTTGAAAACCTGGCCAGCCAATTTCTTTTTATGCGCAGTGTCTTTCATTTCCTCAAGATAACCAGCTGGAGGCGTTGGCTTCTCTACTTCTACTAGATTTAGAAGTAGTTGGTGTTTTCTCAGTAGGATTTTGCTAAATATTTTAACCATAAACCAAGCCACATTCCACCACACTCATTTCTACGATGACCAAAGGCGAGCGCAAAATTAAACCCCGAGGTTTTGTAACAGTCCATAAACGTCGCTGGCTCACTGAGAGACCTGCTCATTTGGTCACCAGGATGCTGTTTTGGAAACGTGGACTCATCTCCTTAGCCGGAAAACGTTGCCTTCTTTTATCTAAACACTTCTAGCGTTTCAAACGTCATGTCACATCGTTCCGCTGCCAGTATTGCAAAAAACGTTTTAGTGGGATTATAAAGAAGGCTCACAACCTTTTCTAACAAATGGAAAAAAACCATCTGACTCATTTCCAGCTGCAGAGGTTTATGGCTTCTTGTGTGATGACGGATAAATGTTGTGCTTTCAGGAGGCAGGAGGAACACCTCAAAAATGAGTGGATGTTTATTCATACCTGTGGTACAAAGTTAATCCCAGGTTTTTATGGAGGCAGTTTTGCACGTACACCTCTTTTGTTGTTTGTTTGTTGATTTAGGAGGAAACGCCTGCTGTTTTAATAGCAGTTGAAAATAAGATCCCCCTGTTCAACCGGTTTGCCTCTTAAACTGAAGTAGTCACAGCTGATTAAACAAGAGCGAAGCATTTAGTATTCATTGTTTGCTGAAAAGCCTCTTTAGTTCACCCTCTGTTGGTTACTCCTATGAGGAAAATGTAACACATGGATTATGAAGAGAAAAGGCGTAAGATGGTTTAAATGACTATGACACACAGATTATACATGGTTCCTGGTGATTTATCACCTAGGTATGAGCATTGCAATGAGCATAACTAAAGGTTTCTGTATTGTTCTGAATACCTTGTGGGGTTTTTGGGGGGTTTTTTTTTGGTCTTCGCAGACACAAAATGTGTATCTAAAAACACTTTGGGTATGCCTCGTATCTGAATAAAAAGACGAGTACTTTGATTGTGACACAAGATGCACCAGACAGCAACTCATCCCAGCCTTTCTTTCAGCAATAAATCCTCCCTCCGCCGTCCATCTCTCAGCTCTCAGATCAGCTGTTTTCCCGCCCACTCCCAGCTCTAGCTGTCACTAGGCAGGACTGCAGGGAGCCGCTGACGATATTTATAGCCAGCCGCCGCTCTAAGTGATAGATGTCACCTTCGCACCGCTGTCTCTGGAGCGCTGCATCAACCACCCTGCCCCACTAACAAGCTGCAAAGTGCTGCGGATGCACAAGAGGAAGTGTGTGGAGGTGGATGTTGTGTGTAGGGAGAGAGACGGAGAGGGCACAAATACGAGCAAACAAATTAGTTTGTCGTATTGTTTTCCCAGCCGACTTTTCTTGTTCCCTCGCCTTGCTTCTTGAAACCTTTTGTGCTGAGAAGTTTTAAAATGAAATAGTTTGAGAGTTGCATTCCTTACTCGTTGCATAGCCAAGTGATGAATGAGGAGGAGGGCGGATGAGACGGGTTCGCGCTTCCACTTGGATGTTTTGGCTAGGCTGCATTTCTTACGAGAGGATATCGTAGAAGATTTGCTCGTGATCGATCAGATTGCAAAGTCGCAGCTTATCTAAATGCTACCACCAGCTGAGATTCCACACACAGGGAAACGCATGACGTCTTGACGAATGAACCAAACATGAGCGCATCACAAAACCACCTCCAGACAAAAACACACACAAGCTCAAACCTTGAGCTTTGTTCCACCATGCAGTGCAAAGTGAAACCCCCACAGCTGCTGTCACTTTTACAGGAAGTCATCCTGACATTTTCAATCATCTTTTTTGACAGAGATATTTTTGGCACAAAAAACAGAGCTGTCCTTTGAAGGCGTCTGTAATACAAAATATATATCAAGTCTGCCTGACAAGTGGAATAAGCTTGTCAAAAAGCTGAGGCTTGAGGAAAGGAGCTTCTGGCTGGGGGACTTAACTCGGTATTGTTCAGAAACTCCTAACCGAGGTGGAGTTGTTCTTCAAACGTCCGCCGTTCACCCCAAAGGCTGTCCTCTGCTTAAACCTGCATTAGTTTTAAACTTAAAAAGCAGTGTAATCCTCAAATGGGGCAGTTGCTGTTTTATTTACAGCAGGATGACAAATGATGACCGTGCAAACACGTTTGAGGTGTCAGAGAAATGTTTGAGGAAGTGGCGCTACATATCCATCAGCAGGCAATTTTTCTTTTTCTTTTACAAAAAAAGTAGTATTTGAAGATTCTGTATTTCTGAAGGTCTTCTTACCTCTCATTTTGCTCTAAATTATGAATTAATAAGATAGCTTTAGATTCCTGAACATTTTCTCTTTTTTTTTTCAAAACGCGGCCAAGAAGGCACTATCCATTTACTATCCTTTTAAAAGAAAACAGAATTAGAGGAAAGTTTGTAATGGATTTGTTTTGACACGACCTGATGCACATCAAAAGCGTTATAGTGGTTAAAAACATTCAGCACGTGATCACGTTTTATTCTCTTCGTCATAATGCATATTTGGCTTTTATGAATTACGAGAAAAACAATGAAATCAACAAATTGTTTTGAAAATAATAGGAAAGCATTGAGTGAAATATTTATATTTTAACCCTTACATAAATTAGGCTAATTTAAATAAAAAATTTTCCTTCCATGTTCATAACCTGAAAAAAGCAGTGAAAAAATCCTACATTATAGTCAGAAAATGTTGACAAATTGATGAACTAATCTAGTACATAAATCCTTTAATGTTGGAATAAATATTATAAGTTGTGGCATGAGCTGCACAGTGGTGCAGTTGGTAGAGCTGTTGCCTTGCAGCAAGAAGGTCCTGGGTTCGATTCCCGGCCCGGGGTCTTTCTGCATGGAGTTTGCATGTTCTCCCTGTGCATGGTGGGTTCTCTCCGGGTTCTCCGGCTTCCTCCCACAGTCCAAAAACATGACTGTCAGGTTAATTGGTCTCTCTAAATTCTCCCTAGGTGAGTGAGTGTGTGAGTGTGTTGTTTGTCTTGTATGTCTCTGTGTTGCCCTGCGACAGACTGGCGACCTGTCCAGGGTGAACCCGCCTCTCGCCCAGAACGCAGCTGGAGAGGAACCAGCAACCCTCTTGACCCCATTAGGGACAAGAGTGAACAGAAAATGGATGGATGGAAGTTGTGGCATCTATGTGTGTGTGCGTGCTGGGACTCTGGGTCACTGAATTGACCTGTCCCGTTCCAGGGCAGCGATAAAATAGCCACTGAGTTTCTGAAATTCTTCCCTGTCTGGGGAATGTGTTGACGTGGATTTAATTCATCTTGCCATACGATGCTGGCCGTCTCCCTCCTCTGAGAACTATTAAAACATTTAAACATTTCATGTTAAAACATTTCACAGATGCTACTGGAAAGCATGGCGGCTGAAATCAAGAAAAACAATGGTAGATGGCAAAACTCAAACCAAAAGGTTTCGGATTAACTGTAAAACAGTACAGTCAGTGTAAATTCATCTGTATGCTAAAAATACACCTTTTTAAATATGCTCTGTTTAGTCAGTTTTTTTTACCAAAATCTTTCCTTAATATGGTAATTTTCTCCCTATCTTCACCGTCTTAATAAATCTCATGAACATGTTTTAGAGATTAAACACAACTGTACAAAACTAAATATTTTGTTTTTTGGTGATAGAAAATCCAAAAAATTTCGATCTTCATTTATTCTAAAAATATCAACTTTACACCACTGGCGCACAAGATGGAGCAGCTTCACATTTTACTTATTTTTCTAGAATTTTTGCATCATTCATATAAAATAATAATCTTTGAAATTGTATTTTAGGAAAAAAACTATGGATTTCTTCATCTCTTTCCATTTTTTTCTGTTCTGCACGATTTAACTGCAGCACATTTACATGTTTGTGTTAATCTTTTAAGATGTGATCAAGATTGCGCTGTGTTTGTGGTAAGTTTATTTGAATCTGCTGCCACTATCTGTGTTAAAATTATTGATTGGACATAGCTGTCCATATTTGCAGTGGATATATTGTCATCTTGATGAACGTTTATTATTTTATTATTGATGTTTATCACAACTATCCACTGAAGTAGGACAGCCAAAGATTTTACACATAAAACATCAAAGTTCACTAGAACAACTAAAATGAGTTCAATAACATGTTCAATAGTTGCAAACAGATGTTTTTTTTACATCTTTTTCTTGATTGCATTCTCTGGCATCATGAAAAGTACTGGCATCTTTGCCGGACTCACCTATGGAGTATAAAACAGAAGACGAGTTCACTTTCTAGGATTGAGTCGTGACAAACAGCTGATACTTCAGGAATTTTGTTGTCAAAAAATGCCTCCACGCATCTTGATAAATGAGCATGGTTGTGTATTTCTCTTACTCCTCAGAATGATCAGGCTGGTTGTAACGTCAGAATGTGTCAGGGAGCATTTGTGCCCGTTCCAGAGTTTCAGTGTCAACATGTACATGTATGAACCTTGTAAATGTGTGTGCATGAGTTAACGTGAGAGACTAGAGACTGACACAGTGGGCAAATGTCATCAACTCCTGCTGCTTGGGGGTCTGCTGTCACATGGGTGAAGAGTGAAGACAGGAGTGCTGGCACCGCTCGGGGAAACGGGGACAGAAAAGTCAAGGAACTGGGGGTTGGTGGTCAGACAGTTGGTGGAGGATGTGACAACACAATCATGCTGAAAGCAACCAGCCGGCCCCCATTGGCAACCCAGGTTTCATTACCCAGCTTCCACCTGTCCGTTCTGCTTAAACTCTTCTCAGCCCCTTTTACCACAGCAGGGACAGGATGGTTGAACTCCACGCTAAAGGCCGCCGGTGAAAACTAAAAGGAGGCGCGACGTAAATTTGCCACGTTTGCTTGGGAAGGATTTGCGTTGTCAGATGTTTTGAGGTGAAGCAGTGCGAGGTATTTACACCTCTATATATAGGGGGCATCCAAGCTCCATCGCAAATCACAGTCAGATGCAAATTGCTTCATCCACTTAGATAGACATTACAAGCACCTATAAAACCTGCCACAGTGTGCATGTTATGCATTGTGAGCTATCTATTTTAATCAGTGCTTTCAAGGCAGGATGTATTGGAGTTGAAGAGTTGTTGGGGGTTTATTTTAGGTTGTGTTTAGGTTATTAATAGTCTCGTTTTCACGGCTCTGATTAAATCAGCAGTCAGGATAGAGGATGTTCTGGAGACCAGCCGTGATCCTTCCTGTTAATTAATGGATTGTTAATCATGATCTGCCTCTATAAATAATACCAGGCTGCCTTTGGTGAACGCTTGTGAACTGTAAACAAACTGACAATGAATCTCGTCCTAAAATACAACCTGTGCTTAGATAAGAACAGGGGGAGTGCGAGGGGATGGTTGTTAAGACCAAGTTTCAGTTTTTACACCCTCCACCCATCTGCCTGTCCATAAATTTAATTGCGTCCATCAACAGTGAAATGCAGCTGGCACGCCTCCTGCTCACTCACTAGGAGTCGAGTTTGCTTGGAGTGTGAAAATAAGATCTGCCAGCTTCAATAAATGCCTCTTAGCAGTGTGATCAGACTGACATTCCAGCTATGTGCGACGTCCTCTGGCTAGGCTGTCTCATTAGCAGTGGGGGACTCCAAATTTATTGCACAGTTCAAAACTGTTTACAGTGCAGCATAAAAGTCTGTAGCAGAGCCTCACGTCTTCACATTTTGCCGCTGTCAGGCTTTTGTGTCATCTCTTTAAGTAGCTTCGAGTGGATCAGTGATGTCAGTAACGCGTTAATTTGTAACGCGTTACTGACGTCGGACCACTTTTTTCAGTAACGAGTAATATAACGCGTTGCTATTTCAAATCGAGTAGTCAGACTACAGTTACTTATCAAAATCACTGTGCGTTACTATCTTCTTTTGTTATTTACCGTAATCGTATTTCCTCTACTCGTCTTGTCGAGTGACCGACGTCTCTATGCGACAGAAATGTAAACAATGGAGGAAGATTTTGTTGGTGGAAAAACTGGAACTATTTTGAGTTTCTGTCGCCAAGTCCGATTATTATAAGCGGCTTTGGGCTTCATTTTTTTTTAAGTCGCTTGCAAATTTAATGAGCGGCGGGTTGCGCCTTTTTGGGCTCGTTTTTGAACGTGAAGTTGCTCATTTGGGCTTGGAAATAAGCAGAGACTCATAATAAATCCCAGAATTTGTCCGTCATTAAGGTAGTTTTACTCAGTCTCTCCCTGTCCATCATTTCCCCGATGATCCGTCCCGCTGTGTCTTTGTTAATGTCAAGTTAATATATTACCTCTGAATGACGTCGAGCTTCGCGTTGCGCTCCAGAAAACGGCAAACATCGAGACCAATATGAACAGCGCAATAAACGTGAAAACAGCCACGAATGAACGTGTCTGTAGTTGCCAATAATTATAACGGAAACTTAACGCCATTATAATTATTAATATTAAGATAAGTGTCACAAATCTGTGCAGCCATCTGAGTTGTGGAGCTGCAGGAGGAGATCTGGGCGCTGAGCTTTGAGACCAAACGCAGGGCCGTAACGCAGAATCTGGAGTCTGGGGGTTGGGGGGCTTTAAAATCCTTCTTAGAGTTTTCCAGACAACAGTGGACCACACAAATTACTCACGTTTTTTATTTTTTTGTACTGCTTTTTGTACAATCTCCTCTTCAGTTCAACCTTATCAGTGGAGACACATTGTTGATGTTGCCATTATAAAATAGCTTACAATTAAGTTTTGGCAAAGCTCAATGTGATTTTCACAGGAGGTGGAGTGTTGTTGTTAACAACTGCTGAAAGTAACTAAAAAGTTACTTTTAATGTAACTTAGTTACTTTCCAAATCAAGTAGTCAGTAATCTAACTAAGTTACTTTTTCAAGGAGTAATAAGTAGTCCGATTAAAGTTACTTTTTCAAAGTAACTATGCCATCACTGGAGTGGATTCGTTCTAGATGTAAAGATGTTTTTAGATGCTAGCCGCTAATGCTTTCTTTTCACTCACTCATTTCAGAGTTTGTGTTTGAATAATTTCAGTGCAATGCTCATGTGGGATATTTACCACTTCATGTTTTTTTAAACGCCAGCCAGGAGATGAGTCGGTGTTATGTCTAGAAATAACTGCCTACTTGGCAAAGAACCTAGCTTTTAAATAGTATTTCAGGCACTTTTATGTCAGGAACAAATGTTAGTAAATAGTTATTTCTTTTACCACTGCAAATTATCCAGCGAGCCAGTTTGATGGGCATTTAGATCTATTTTTGCACCTAAGATGATGTATGCAGGCTAAAATACATCTCAGCCTATCAGAAGCAAATCAAGCAATCAAAGAGACAGAGGATCACAGGACAAACGACAAACAAGGGAGATTTATTCTAACCAGTTAACCAACCAGTCGTGATTTTTGGGTGTTGAAAGAAGTCAAGGAATCTTGCATCCATGGAGAAAAGATGCTAAGTTCATGTAAAAAGACAGCAGGCTGAGATTTAGGCCCATTCTGACCCTTTTTGCTGCAAGGCAGCCATGCCAACAAAATGCTCCATTGTCCTGTGCAGTTAGTATAATTTTTATCTCCTATGTATGAAACCACCATCTGAAAACTGCATTTTCCATTTTTTCAGGTAAAAACCCAAGCAAACCAGCAGGCAGCTTGACAAAGGCAATGGCCTGGCAGAGAGCAAAAGAAGCTGAGCTCAATGCAAAATGAGGGAGAAATTAACGAGGTACAAATCAGGGAACCAGCAAAACAACAACAACAAAAAAAGATAACCACAAATTAAATTTTTGATATCTGTTCCGTTTAATTCCTGCTCCATGATCTTCCTGGACCAACCCAGTGACTCTACACTTGTCCTCATGTCTCCACTGGTCAGACTCAAAAGGCGGCTTGGCGGCCAGACTGTGGTGCTGATTATAGGTGACAGGGACACTGCTGGCCAGAGGGACCTGGAAATGTTGGCATGACAATGGTGAAAGGTCATTACCACAGAACTGTCAGCATCATCACTGTGACACAGTGTTGAAAAACCCGCAGAGAACAACAAGACTGCAGACTGGAGCACAATCACCCTCTGTGTTGTTTTTTTTTTTTGTTTGTTTGTTTGTTTGTTTTCAGAGTTGCTTTGGTCCTAACACAAGCAGGAAAAAAATACATTTCATCATTTTAATAATATACATGTTAAGGACCAAGTACTGCTTAGTAATCTTTGGTTGATTTAAAACTGCACTTTATTTGTGCTCTTGTCTTTTTTCCTTTGTTTCAGAGTTTTTTTACCTGGATGATGCATTTATTCACTTAAACCTACAGGGTGGTTTTATGAAACAGTCAGGTAATACTGTTTTATGCTGTTTTATTTCTGTTTTATTTAGGCATATTTAATGTGGCAGAGCTCATTTGAGACATAAACACCAGATGGAAACGTAGGATTACAGTCTGTATTTCTTTCCTTTTTGCTACTTTTTACAGCCACCTTGAGATCTCACTTGTTTCATTGTTCTGCAACAAGCTATCCTTGCTTCATTTTGTAGACCTTTGCTCATTCTTCACTATGAAAAGATGCACATAAAATCTCTTCAGTAACTCACAACCTTGTCTTCCAATCCCTGAATACATGCAGATTTGCTTGTCCTCTCTATGATCACTCCACACTCATTACTCTCTTTTAGCAAACTTTTAATATTTTTCATGGTTGTTATCAAAAGCAAGGACTGAACTGTGCAACTGTGCTGCTAAACACTTCAGTCTCTTTGACTGCCTTGCACTCTTTGTCTCTCCATTCTGCACTCTCCCTCTTATAACTTCTCGACTGCAAGTGGGAGCAGAGGGCAGGGGAGGGAGTGATTGGAATTCATTATGGTCAAATGATTGCAAACTCTGAGCGCCGAGAGGCTTTTCTAATCACAGCTGAATGGGCTGGAGAGTTAATGTGGGGCAGGCTGTGGAGTGGAGGGGAAAGCAGGAGTGAGAACTCCATCGACAGTGTAGCGCTTTCAAGGGCTCTTCACGCAGCTCTAATGGTGGAATTGTTCTGACACTGAATGGATACATGAGATGTTGTGTTTCATGGTCATGACTCACTCCGTGCTTTGCAAAAAAAAAAAAAAAGATTTTTATACGTGATTTTCTTTCACAGAGTAAGGTTGTTGCCTGAGGCATTGGTACTTGTTTCCTCAGCATGGTGTAAGATCATTTAGCCGGTCGTTGGGAAATTGATCAAAACAATAGAGCAGGAGTAGATGCAAAGTAATGGTGGTGGTGGTGGTGGGGGGAAGGTACAGCATCATTCATATAGCTTTTCACGGAGTATGTAGAGTCTTATTTTCTTTCAATCCTGCTCATATTGTGTGCAGGATGAGCAGGATTGCCGCCGCCACTGTTGTTTGAGAATCTATTTAACCAGGATGCTCATTTGCATTGACAGCAAGGCAGATGTGTTCGTTTAATCTGCAACATCTTATTTCAAATTGTACATATTGCACCTAAATGTACTCAAATTATTTTTTTAGCATTGTTAAACCAAGATACAGGATTTCTTCTGGTCCCCAAAACATCTTGGCACTTCTGAAATGACGGCCATCTCCTCTGAATACTGTATCTAGCCAGAGAGGACCACTGCTGCTCTGGATCTCTGTGCTCCTCCTCTACCCGTCTGGACATGTTGGCACCCACTACAAAGGAGATGAATAGTTGGCCAACTGTGGGCATCTGAGGCCTGTGGATCAGAGGGAAGAGAAGATCACTCATTCTGCCATCTACTTGGCACAGGCTTTTGGGAGAGACTCGCTACAGATTAGCCTGCAGTGCTAACCTGTACGACAGCAGAACATTGGCGAAGCACACCAGTGGTGGAGAGACTCCCTGCAGACCTTAAAGACATATGTGCACATGGCAGTTCAAATTAAAATGCTGAAACTAAGGTGGTTTCATCTTTTGGCTCGATCTTCCAAAGAGCCACCTGGCCAGTGCTGCATGCCTGCACTCCTCACAGCCCTCATTGCAGATAACTGCTGGTGTTAGCTTAGAAATTTAGAGCTCATGAATCCAAAGCCCATATGTCTCTGTTAGGCTTCGCATAATATTGAGCATATTATGCTACCTGCTGCTG
This sequence comes from Gambusia affinis, assembly GCF_019740435.1. NCBI lineage: Eukaryota > Metazoa > Chordata > Actinopteri > Cyprinodontiformes > Poeciliidae > Gambusia > Gambusia affinis. The sequence goes on along the minus strand of NC_057869.1, from coordinate 24,368,735 downwards.
GTTTTTCAAATTTGTCAAGATCTTTGAAAGTCTGGTCTACCCGTAAGAGCAACATAAGCAAAATAGATAATAAATCTGATTGTATTCTGTAATTAAATTGACATTCACCCATTTTTAAATATCACACAGTCAAACACCAACACACTGGGTATTTGGCTTTTAGTTTACAAGCAATCCTCACTTAGGTAAACAATTGAAAATACAGTGAAGTATGCAATACATTTGAAACCTCCAGAAAACGGTATGGTTGCCTAAACAAAAGGTTGCAGAAAATGTTTTGCATCAAACACAATACAATGGGATGCAAAATGCTTCTGAAGCAGAAACGACCACAACGATTTCTGGAACAAAGTTGCTCAAATTGCTATAAATACACAATTTATAACAATGTAATTAATCCCAAGCTGCACGTCGACAAAGTCCTTCACATCACTACTGTTTTCAATACAAAAAAAAAAAGAGATCAATTTGCTTCTGCTTTTATTTCGAATTGCCACTTTTCTCGCCATCAAAGAAAACTTCACAATTGTTCAGATCCAATCTAGTATAAGAGGCAGGAAAGATGGAGCCACGATGGACCTTTTCAGAAGGTATCTGAAAAAAAAGCGGCAGCAGCAGCATCTTGTAGTCATATAGTTTTCCTCAAAATGCCTCAGCATCCAATGATAAACATTTACAGCAGAAGACGAGCCGTTAATGCAGGTGATGATACTGACAACATCAATGGATTTAATGGCTTTATTAGCCAATACAGTAACTACCCAAGGTCTAGATCAGATGCAACTTAACACATCTGCTGGGACACTGGTATGCCAACAGGCCAAATCAAATTGATTAAAAACTAACTTGAAATGAGTTGATTAAGAAAATCTCCTACAATGAATCATACTTCATAGGAATAAAAACAAAATGAATGTGCTTTTCACTGGACAAAAGGTCTCTCTGCTCAAGGATCTTATTAGTTTAACATCATAACCTCTATGAAAAAGACATTCAATCTCCTTCCTTTATTACTTTGTGTGAGTATGTGTATGTAATATATATCAAAGAAACAAATATAAATGAATGTTTCTCTATTCTGTAGTCACTCAATAAGCAGAGCATTTATTGTGCAGCAGCTGGAGCTAACAGGGGTCTAACGCTTGGGAGCAAGCATTGAAAAGTGACATCATCCTAAACATAAAAAGTCACTTTCATGAACGCCCACTCCGCTCCTCGTCCTCTCTAATAGAGGATTCTAGAAGTTTTTATCTGTGTTTATGGCTGTCGGATTCCTGAAGAGAAAATGACACGCTTAAAAATGCGCGCTTGTGTTTGTGTGATGTCTGAAAGAGGTTGTCAGCCCAACCTTCATCCTCAGGGGGTGGTTTGTTGGTGACAATTTCTGACAAGTAAGCACAGACAAAGACAAAACAGTTTCTGCTCATGCTAAAATGCACTAAGAGCATCTGCAAAAACAGAACCAAAATTGGCTTTATTTCGTTCTTACCAGTTGCTGAGTTAAATACAACTTAGACTTATGACACGTTAATGTAGTAAAATGCAATGCTACCTGTTTTTCCTCACTAATTTTACCTGATGATTACAGTGACCTCCAGGCCAAAAAAAGCAACAAAAGTACAAAGTATTTTTGTTTAGCTGCTCGTTTGAGGTTTTATCTTAGTGCATTGAGGGAGTGTCATAATATTGACATGGGTCTTCAAATTTAAAAAGAATAAATTCTGACAAACAGTGGAAAACACAAACCTTTATCCTCCAACATTCAAATCGATCGAATGATTTCTGTTTGGACAAATTTACTAGGTAGAAAATTGTAATTGCTGAAAACCAAACTGGTACTTTTTATTTATAAAATGTATATATATATATATATATATTTGTTTACTTTATTAACAAGACTTGTGATAAAAGAAGCAAATCTCTACACAGCATATCTCGGCTTCTGGCATTTTTTATGTAACGTAGGAAACATAAACTGTTCAACACTGACAAGATGTAACACATGCAGGCTGATATATGCTGCAAAAAATATGTATTTGACTAACAGAACATACAGATCTCCTATTTATTTCACCACATAATCTTTATAATATTGTTTATTCATTAGCATTTTGTGAACAAGTATCATCCTTGGTTAAATAGCATGTGGCAGGGACAGATTGTGAGTGCTTTAGGAATCCCTGTTTTGTGTATTTATCTGGTAGGTGCATGTGGTGTGTTTTTGGTGAGTCACTGGTTGCTTGGCTGCAGTGGTGCCTTGTTCGTTACTCTCCTAATGACGGACTGATTGAGGTGCCTTAAAGAAGCTGTTCTTTCTCTTGCTCTCCTTCTGTTTCTCTTTTCCAGCTGCCATCCACAACACACGTTTCTTTCTGATTGAATTTTCATTGTCACAATTGAGCAAAAAAAAAAACCCAAACAAACTACATGCTAGTCATCAATGTGTGAATCGATGTCAATGTATTTATTTCTCCTGATTTAATCGTCTTAAAAGCTGTGTGCAAATATATTAGGATAAATCGAAATCCATCCAAATGCATGCATATGCCCAGAGCCTATCCATGTGCAACATGCTGCATTAAATTTGTATGTCCCCACAACATTTTATCCACATCAAAATATAATTTAAACTTGGAGCTTTGTGTCTTTTTCTGTGCTCTGTCATGTACATGAAAAGCAGTGGTAAAGACATAAAAAAGGCCTGGCAAAGCACCGCTCTCTGCTTCCCACAGATAACATTCACTTATTAATTTGTTCCCGTTATAAAACCAACAGATTGTACATTTAAAGCTGGTGTCAGCTCATGTTAGACGCTCCCATTCATTTCAGAGGAATGAGGGGGCTGAACTGCCCAACGCTTAGTGAATCTATCTACGACGGTTGTTACATGAAATGGGAAAAAATAATACGCATTTCTTCAGCCTTGCTACCAAGCCTTTTAAAATTTTAATTAACCATCTGTTTAATACTCCTCTGCTATTTTGGACTGTAGGCTTTCCAACAAAAGTATAAATACAGCGATTAAGATAAGGCTGTTACTATGTGAAAATGTATTTTCATTTTAATTGGATTAATTCATCTGAGTCTATGAAAAGTAGTCTAAATATAGTGTTTGTGTTTTTCATCTTGTGATATTTTGCTAAGTGACCAGTAAGAGGGCAACCTGTGTTATTAACCTTGTAAATAATAATAATAAACAAAAAAAAGCTTCAAACATAGACGTGAAAATCTACTATATCGGCAATATTGTGCAGAATTACGTGAAATACATCATCAGCTTGGTTGCTATGACGCCGGTTTTTATCTCTTGCTTTTATTTACCAAGAACTAAATTGGTGAAACCGGTTATGTGAAAACACGTGGCAGCTCCCCTTCAGTGGACACACTGATGGGTCAAATTAATGCAGGAATGCTTTGCAGAAGCATGTGAGTAATTGTGCTTCTTTCCTCCCAATGTTTTCAATGTTACTCCTCATGGACAGACACACTTTTCTACAAATTCATGGCAGACAAAGAGAGAGAGGAAACATGGAGGGTAGCCATGCTGCAGAAATTCATCTGCCTGATCAAACAGGCCGTCGGGCTCAGAATCATATTTACATTAGGCAATGGCAAATGGCTCTTGCAGGGGTCACTGTTCTTGCACGAGCCTTTATCTTGTCGTGTTGTAGATACTCTAATGCAAACACGCATGGATTTACTTTGGGGTGACCCACACTTTGCCATCCATTGTCCGTTCCCTGTCTTCTTACATCCGTTTTTGTCACTTTCAGTTTATTTGACTTTTGCAACATTTCTGCGCTCCCTCCTCTCTACTGCTGGTTTGACGGCCCCTCTTCCACTCATTCTGTCTCCCTACCTGGTGTCTGTTTCACGGTTGACTCTCCTTGTTACAACATCATTCATTGATTTAAAAATTGCCAAGAGCATTGATCTGAAACAGTATTGCTCCAATGTGTTTTCCTGCCTGTTGGTCTGCTAATGACACGGAGGAACATGCCCTGCTGTAGCAGCACATTCTATGTATGAGTAATAGAAAGTAAAGCTTAATGTTTTCATGCCAGATGGATAGACCAGACAAAGGATCAGCATTTAAGTGTTATGTAGTTAAACAGATGCTGGATAGTCCAGGCTCACAGTTTTAGCATTGTGTGAAAAATACTTTTACACTGTTAAACAGTTTAGATTGTGAGTCTGTAGTGGTTTTAATGTCATTTGAAGGACAGGAAATAAGGAATCTGTGACGTCCTCACAGAGATCAACACATGTTGCAACCTCATAATCAACCACAGAACTTGCTTTACCTTTGGGACACGTGCTGCCAACTTTACTCATGACTAAACAGTCATAAAGGCTAATGTGCTGAACTGCACAGCGGGAGCCATAATGGCACGGAAAATATCAGGAAAAACTAAATGTGACTAAAAATTTCATCTTCTCTTCACAAAACGTAAAAAAAAAAAAAAAAAAAAAAAAAAAAAAAAAAAAAACTGGGAGAAAGAGGAGCCGATGGTGGGAGGCAGAGATTTTATAAGGCCAATCAGCAAAGCTGTGTTTAGAAATATAAGATGATTAAAATGGATGACAGGTAACTGGCTGACATCATTTTGGTTTTCTTTGTAGCACTATAACTTCATTACTTATTCAGACATATTGACGTTCAACAGACAAAGTGTTGTGACAGTAAAAATGTTTTGCAACTGAGAATAACTAAGTTATTTTTTATGCTTGTTAGGGAATTTTCAATACTCGGACAGTGATAAAGTTCAATACTTTAAAGTTGTAAAAGTTGTTTAAGTTGCAGTTTTAAACAAGGAAGACATTTAGATTGTAATCATACTTGCAATTGCATCTTACACTGCTAAATGCATATCTCAGAAAAACTTAAATTTGTTCTTATACTCTAAATTAGATCAGTATTCGGAAGCCTCCTTTCGCCTGCTGTGAAAATATAGAAAATATGGTCTAGAGAGTTGAGCAAAATGCTGAAATAATATTCTATCTTAACCTGGACGGTTATGTAATTTGCTTGCACAGAGTAATGTAAAAGTGAGTTTGAGTGGGTGTTGAAAGTGTCTGCTTTTTACTAGCGCGTCTTTATTAAAAGATATCCCCAGGAGTGCAGATTTAAGACGAACAGAGAGTGCTAGACGTCAACCTGAGGAAAGCTTTGTGCTGTAGATGCCCACATTAGGAAGGATAGCTGTCGACAGGGGAGGGAATGTCTCCTAACACACAGTCCAATACCCTGATGGCGGTTTCCCTAGAAACTGGTGAAATCTGTGACACACAAGCACTTCGAACGCACACCTCCTTCACACACACACACACACGTGCACAGATTCAGTTTATACACATACAATCTTCCACAACATAGTAATCTTTAGAGGTGCATAATGGTCTGTTGGATTGGCAATACAGAAGCCTGAATGGAGGCAGCGAGGAAGGCAGAAATGAGGGATATGGATTCAGAGTAAGAGAAGTATGTTGTGAAGGGGTTGTTGGGTTTGGATGCGGGCTGGATAATGAATTATTCATCACAGCCAGTGCCAGACTTCTCAGATGGATTCATTATGGGGGCTGACCAGGTAATATAAGGGTTGTCAAAGAAAACACTACCAAGGCAGTCGAAAGAGAAGCAACTGAAAGGTTTGTGTGCGTGAAGAGGAGCGTGGGTGTGTGTGCGTGTGCGTGCGTGTGTGTGTGTGTGTGTGTGTCTGTCTTCCACCTGGCCCTGCCCTGGAGCAGTGGTGGAGAGGTGACCCTGCCATGGTAATAATGTGCTGGGGATTACAATTTGATGGAAGAACAGCCACAAGGGTTCTTGCCTGCCCACTCGAATGACAGCTTGTTGCTGCCGGGACTGCTACACACGGCCCACTTGATGCACACACACACACACACACACACCCACAAGCACACACACCTTTTCCCACTGTTTTTCTTTAGCCAGGTCTGTGTGAAGTGATACAAAACAGAGTGAATAAAGATTAGGAGAAATTCAAGAAACAATGAAAGTACAAGAGGAATGTTTTTTATGCAGTTTGAAAGACATGATTAACAAAGCTAATGCTAGCGAACAAAGCTAACGCTAGCTAACAAAGCTAACAATAACTAACCAGGTATCGTTGTCATTCATAGGAGAGTTTTTTATGAAGTGGTTTGAACCATATATTCACATATATTGTTGCTAATGAACCTGAAAAACATTTGTCATTGTTTTGAGAGAACGCCTTTGTGTGGAGAACTCTTCAGAGACATTTGCTTTAGCTCTGCGCACAGCCTTAAACTCTGAGGGTTGTCAGTGATAACTACACGCTGTTACAGCAAACACGTATAATTAATTAGACAAATGTGATACTGTCGTCGCAGATAATTGTTTGTCAACGCATCGGGAAGCTGAGCAGAAGCCAATCAGCCAATTAGCGAATGAGACAGACTGTCAGTCAGCACACACACACACACGCACACACACGCACACGCACACACACACACACACACACACACACTCTGCTGATGAAGAGAGATGCGCTCAGGTCCTTTAATGGCCTTGTCAGGAATGTCTGCTTTCATTACACTTCACTTATCTGATCAATCAGAACACCAACTAGATTCTGTTGAATTTCCAGCGCTCCCTATGCTAAAATGTATGAATTAAAATGTTGTATTTCTACAGTTATTTTACTCCTATTAGTTTTTTTTACATTTTCCAAACCAGGTGTCTCCACATGAACATCCAAGGAATTAAACTTTGAACTCAAATGGGTTTGGGTCCATTATATTTAAGTGGGTCTTTGATTAGAATATCATTGAAAAGCTTATTCATTTTAGTAAATCAGTAAAGGTTTTCAAATGAAATACAAACTTTGAAATATAACCTTCAAACCTACAAATGAAGGTTTTCAAATGCATCAATCTAAATCTAAAAAGGTTTAGATTATCCAATCTAAAAAGGCTGGATAAAGCACTCTGTGAACAGTGACTTCTTTAGTGATTATCTTTTTGTGGTCACTCCTCATGGTGGACGGTGACTGATGGACGAATGTTTTAGCTTGTAGCTACTTTAATAAGCATTTTGAACATTAAAATGGGAACAAACAACTATTAGATGTCCATTTGTCTCTCTGAAACAATTTCCCTAAAAATAGAAATATTGACAGGAAGTTCATGCTCCACAAAACTGTTGGGCACTGACATTGGATTAAAATCATTCAATGTCGTAAACTCTGGAGCCCTGAGCTTAAAATGCCCACATAAATTCAGCGATGCTCATTGGAATCAAAGCAGCATTTTGTTATTTGCATAAATGACTCTGTATATTTATACCAGCTTTTTATGTCCAGTATGTAAGAACTCGTAACTTTCTAAACCTGCCAGATTATTAAGCGTCATGCAACTGGCTGTGTAGATATCCTGCTTCATTTTGTTCAGGGTTCCTCTTTATAACCTGCTTTGTAAGAATAAGTTTGCTTCATAGTTAAAATTCAACTTTATCTCTCAGCTTATTCCCCGAGTGGAAAATTACGTTTTGTACTTGAAAGTTCAGTGCCCGGATATCGGATACTTGTTTAAGAAAGCTCAAGAAGCATCACATGACAAAATCTCTTAATTCAGGTTTATTGCACTTGGTGCTGATTGTTGTGGTCATCAGTCCCTGCGGTTATTTCCACTACAGTTCAGATATTGTGCAACATTTCTCTCTATTAGTTGAAGTGAGTCCAAGCTGCCCACATATTGGATAGTGCTACAAAACCACTGACAAGAGGTCAAAGTTGGGTTTACTCTATATTAACATCATTTAGTGGGATTAAAAAACTAAAAGGAAACAGTTTTTCTTCCTGTTGAATTTAGTTTTTTTTTCTTCTTTGTTGTTTCATGTGCAAAAGGTTGAGTCACTGGCTTAATAATTACCCCTGAAATTAGAAAACACCCCAATTATTTTTCATAAATCCCTCTTAAGTGTTCATAATCTCTTTTGTTACACAAACTGTCTGCAGTGTTCTCTCCCCGTTTTCATGTGTTGACTCATTCACTGAAAATAAGCCATAATCCTTCTCTTGTGGCAGGGTTTTTCTTCAAAGCTCTTGGAAATTAGAACATAAGAGTAAGGCAGGGGCAAAGTACTTAAAAACAAGTGATTATTGGCTGAAAATCACTAATAACAATGTTTCCATTAATACGCCGATCTTTTTTGTAAACAAGACGAGACTGAAGTGACATAATACATTTCTACAGGTGGTTTTTTTTTCACCTTGCATGTCCTTTATTACTCGTTTATTGCTTAGAAAACAACTCCAGTGGTTTTTTTGTTTGTTTTTTCTGTCCTTTCCCTTCGGAAATGCAAAAATAAGCATCAAGTAATTAGATAATTTATTCTGGTTCTCAATGGTAGAAGTTTAAATAGCAGCCTTATATAAAAAAATTATATTGTAAAGTTTATTCTGTCACAGTTTGTCAAAGGTGAATGTAGACATGCTGTGGAAGGCAACAGTGACTGGGATTGAAAAATAAAACAAAGCAGAAGTCTGGCAAAGGAGAGGGGTTAGTAAGAACAGAAAATGAATGCAGAAGGGCTGCCAAGCAGCAGTGGAGAGAACTGACACTCATGATTGGGTCCATACCAAGGAGGCAAATAAAAGAAGCCCCCTAAGCCCTTGTAATCAGTAGAGAAACAGACAAGACCATGCTGATTTTTCTTTTCTGTTTTTTCCCCTTCCTAAGCCCTGGTTGTGTTTAGGGTCCAATGCTAGTCGTTTGGAGGGGCGGGGGGTTTCTGCCAAATGGTGCCACACATCAAAGCCTGAGCTGTTACACTTCTTGCCTACTCACATCAGTGTCCTAGGGATTAGCATTAGCATTAGCATAATTGAGGTTTATGTACAGATGCTTAGCGCAAGGACTTGATGGGTCTCTATTCTGGAATGGGAATGTGTTGTGTAATGTGGATTTTGCATCCATTCTGCTTAAAACTATGAACGCCACCCCCAGAGTCTAACACACCATGTAGAGAGTGTGTGTGTGCGTGTGTGTGCGTGTGTGTTGACGGCTTTGAACAAAAACACTCCTACAGAGACACTGATCCCATAAGGACAGATTCACATACAATTTCTCCATATATTGTTCATTTCTGAGAAAACACTGATAAAACAGACTGTAGGTTGTACAATTATGGATGGAAAACAAACAAAAGTATTCTCTGGTTTTAGCTACTTCATCACCAATATTCATATCTTCATTTTGACAAACAAGCTGAAGATCTCTACATCTATATGGCTCAAACATCTTGAGTTTTTCGCACTTCGGTTTCTTTTTTGCAGACTAGATTGATGCACCATCATATTTTCATGTGAGGGCTGGATAGGTAACTAACGGCAACAGATTTTAACCACCTAAATAAGTCACGTGTAGCAACATGAAATGCCTAATCGATACATATATAGAACCTTTATGACAAGATGAAGTAGGCTAAGCGATCAGAAGTTGCACATCATTCACTGATCTAATGAAATTTAAGATCAGCTGTGAAACCAAGTCATAAACATCCATCAGTGTTACAAAGTGAAGATCCTTAGCAAAAATGGCATTCATGCATCAAGCCTGTCCCCCATCTGGCAAGAGAAAGTTTGAATGGTCTTACAAGACTTTTGGGAAAATATTCAGTGGACTGATGAGACAAAATGGAAGCTTTTTGGACAACGTGCATTTCATCACCTGTTGTTAAAGTGTCTCAGAAAAACAACACTGCAGTCAGACATGGCGTTGTAGTGTAAATATATGAGGCTGATTTGCTGCTTTTAGATCTTTTTATCCATTTTAAAGTGAAATAATAATTTGAAACCTGCATTTTTTATTTACTCAACTCATCTTTGCCTCTCTTTGAATTTGTTTGTGACCTTAAATATTTAAGTGTGATTTAAAAATGATCCATCATGGAGGAACTGCAAAGTGTACAGATTCTTTTTTTTTTTTTTTTTTTTTTTTTTTTACTCGTTAAAGGCAGGTTCCAGGAGAAATTAAAGTGGGGTGATAATAGTAACCTGTGTTGACATTTGCATTTATTTGCCTGGAGATCTCATTGTTAGTGTTTAAGTTTGGACGTTGATTGCAACAATCTATTTTCCACCTCTGCACACAAAGCTCACAGTATGACAATCGTTTGTTCTGCTTCCCATTTGGAGACGGTTACAGTTACGAGACATTTTTTTTGTGGAGGACATTTAAACGTCTCCAAGTTTGTCAATATTTGAATGCAATATTGTGCCTTTGATTTGCATGTCGGTGCAGCTTCTAGCTGGTGTTAGTCTGTGACTGTGGGAGCTGTTGAAAAGAGCATGTGTTTGGTTAGAGGGAGAACGCTGCATGCAAACAAAGTGGTTGGATACCTGTTATGTATTTGCATATATTTTGGGAAGCGTACTTACAAGTTCAGCTTGCACCTTTATCTGTTTAGTTTAGCAGACAGGTGTGAGGCTATACGTTTTAGCCAACCTTTTCCCACAAAAGGTCACATTGTGAAATACTCAATTTGTTTTATGAGTGATTTATCCTGATGCATGATACATTGCAGTTACCTTCTTCGCTTTATTTACATTTATCCATATCGCAAAATATTTTCTTGACCATAATTTGCAAGACTGGAACAAGATGATACAGAAGTACAGTTAATGAAATTGTGGACAATCCTGATTCCTGAAGATCCTCTTCATACAAATAAAACATCTGAATTATTATCTTTTGAGTAGGCAGTGGACAAAAGAACAAACCGTTTCAATATGCATAGCTAAATGAAAAATAGAAACTCCTAAATAAATTTTTCTGGTGCAAATGAGGAAATTCTTCCAAATAAAAGCCCATCAGCAAAGTCCACAAGCCTCGGAAAAAGTACGTCCCAGTGGTGCTTGTTAAATAAAGTTTATTTTTCAGGCCGAAATTGTACATTAGGTTCTCACATTGGTGCTAAATTTGACTACTTATGCTCAAGCGCTAATGAAACATTTTTGTTTTTGGCCCATAAGGATTTTGGAAACATAGAGTCTTCAAAAATTCAATCCCCAATCTGACGTATGCAGTGAAGAGAAAGGTAATGTCATCTTCGCCCTCATTAGAAGATACTGACCGTTAAAGATCACTGAGAGCAAGTGGCAATAAACCTCAGACTGAAGGTCACACTTGTGCTGTCTAATGTGAGTTTTTATGAGTCCATGCAGTGCTTGTCAGAGCTGGGGGAATAGTGTCATAGAATGTGATATTTAATATTTCATGGGCAGATTAAACTAAAACAAACTGTATTATGATTTGTCGGTGTGAGGTAACGCAAAGTTTTCACACTTTTCCCCTTATAAATATTTGTTATTGTGTTAAACTTTTGTTAAGTTGAAAAACAATACGAATATTTTTTTCTTGATGTATATATTTTTAAATATTTTTTAAGAACTACTGTTTAAGAGGTGAGCATGTTTTTTTATTAATCATGAGAACTTCACCTAATGCATAACAATTTCTTAAGAGCTTTTCTATGGACTGTTGACATGTCAGCCATACGAACCAAATGAGCTTCAACAGTAGAGACACGTGTTTTTGTCTTCTGAATGTTTTACAGGTGCCAAGGTATCATGAAATATCTCAGGATTGATAATATTTCTGCCAGCTTTGGTTTAAAGCACCTAGAACTTGACCAACATGTTTCCCTTAACTAGAGGTTTTATTATTATTGTTGTTTTGGAATCTTGGCCACACTGGCGGAGAATAAACGTTGGGCGATATAAACTCAAAGTCATCATGTGGTATTTACTGTGATAAAATTAAAAGTGACAACAACAAAGTATTAATAATTTTCAGTCCTTTGTTGGTAACTGTATGAAGAGACAGTCAGTTGTATTTCTTTGAAGTCACGTTTGATGTTTAGTATTTTTGTAACAACTGAAAGTAAGACAGCTCCTTGATTGTGGTATAAAATGGCACTATGTGCCTGGAAAGTACATGATACCACCTCTTAAAAGATTTTGTGTTCCCTCAACAAAGGTCTAAAATTCCAATGTTGGACTCAGGTTTTGTTCATGACGGTGTTCCTGGGCAGAATTGTGGGTAATAAGAAGCAATCCTGATAGATGGCCCCAGCAGATAGGCCTGGTTCTTGCTGGGCACTCTTGGACATCTTGCTACTTCTTTTACTCTGAATTTCTTTTCTGTTGTGCAAGAGAGATAAGTTAAAGGATTATGTGTTTTTCTTGCTTCACATACTGAACTTCACACAGTCGTGCACTCGCTTGGCATTGTTCAGATCAATGCTAATCCACGGATCTTATACTGAGAAAGTGAGCAAAACACCCGAGAGAAAGAGAGGCTGAAAGTAATGATTGGCATGCTTTGTCTGAGCAGCGTGTTTGAGCGTGGGAAGTCAAAAATACTTCTCCTGGGTCTCACGGCTCAAAGCAACGCTGTGCTGATGTGTGTGTGTGTGTGTGTGTGTGTGTCAGCTCTTAGATGCTCTGCCTAGGTATTCGTCAGCCTTATCACCTCTCTCGATTCTGTGCTGGGGGCTGGTGGAGAGTAATTGAGTGCTTAGAGTTATAGATGAACTAATTAGTGAGAGCATTGAAAGCTGCGCTCATTAGTGAGGAGGAGAGAGGCCTGTGTCGCCACGGCTCTGAGGGCTCTTTCATGTCCTCTCTCAGCACTGGCAGAACGCTACTCAACACAACTTCATTAAAGAAGCTGCAGGTTGAAGAGAACAAGAAAGAGGCCTGTGCTCTGGAACTACAGAAAAGGCTGCATGGTGTTTGAGACAACTCTGTGATGCACAGCTTACATCCCAGAAGCCAAAACAGACGCAAAAGGAAGATTGAGCAAAATATATCTACGTACACACTTTCAAAGTATCACAAATTTGAATTCAAGGCAATTTTACAGATGCTATGTACATCAGCTTGTAGGTTTCTTCTCTTTATAATAAATCTATCTAAACATCTTTATGATCACCTTAAATGTTAAATTAATAAATTAGAACAAGAAACCCAATTTGAATCAAAACTACAAGCTGCAGAAACTGACTTTTTTTTTTTTTTTTGACATCTTGTATCAGTCTCACTTGTGTCGGTGTCTGTGTCATCCACACAGCCGAGCAGATTTTGTGGTGCAAATAAAAGGAGAAAATAAATTCTTAACTCAAACATAACGTGACAAGGAAAAGAATCCAATTTGGAGAAAGATCAGACATCATAGCATACCAAAAGCTGCATCAAAATTCAATTTAAAATAGCCCGGTTTTAGCAATAATTCTTTTTTCCCCGCCAGGAAAAGCCATTTTGATTTCAGAGGTATTCTATCTGTTTTGTTGGACGGACCGGCATACCAGCTGAAGTCTTTAACTGTTTGGTCTTTAAATGGCCATTTTTACCAGCTCTGTGTCTTTGTTGCACAAATGTAGCAGAACATCATACAAAAACCTTTCTGTTTCTGTTGCTGCTGATTTTTCAGTTCTCGCGAGACCAACCTCCACATGCAAAGCTTTTTCCACCGAGTGTCTTTTTTTTTTTGCATCAGAAGTCACTTTTGGCTTTCTTATTGATTGTTCAGGAAGGCCTTTTATTATGTCCATTAGAAAATGGACTCCAACCACTTGCCTTAGATAAGGCTAGAGATTTATTGACTGCTGCCTTAATGACGCAAGAATACGTGGTGCACAGCTCAAAGCTCACCACTGCATGAATTGATCAAGAACCCTTTTCATGACTTTGAATTAGCAGAATAGAGAAGAGCTCAAATAAGGAGCACATTAAGACTGAAAAGAGGAAAGAGAGCATTAATAATATGCTCCCATATGTCTGTCTGTCAGAACAGTCGTACGACTTTCATCAAAAGCTGTATTTTATACATGTTTGTCATTTTAAACACTAATTTATTCAGAGCTTTCAAAGTTTCTCATTTTTTACAATTATGAATCTTCACAATTCAGACAGACACTTCGTTACAACTAAAAGTTGTTGTTTTTTTTCTTTTGGGTATATGATTACAAAATTGATTGCTTATAATTATGAAATAGTTGTAAGAATAAACAAACGGGCAACTCCTGGAAAGGAATTATGAGTTGAAGAATGGACAAGCTGACTCAGAGACTTCATCTGAATAAAAACTTAAAATAATTGACTTTGCAGCTTCAAATGCACCCAAACCTTGTCTAAACTGTACCATCTACTTCTAACTCATGTGGTGCATTAGTGACGGCTTCTCAGTGTTTTAGCTAGATGTCGTCACTTGAAAATATGCAGGAGATCCTGCATATTTTCAGGTTTGAGCCTGACTTGAAACATTTTACCACAAAATTCTAGCACTGATATTTGAGCTGTGGAAAAGTGTTTTCTTCGAATACTTTTTTTCCCTTCATAACAGTGTGTTAAACATGGACCTATGGCGAGAGCTAACCTGCTAGAATGGTCTTTAACACCAGGCTGTAAAGAGTTATTGTAAAAAAGATAAATGCATTTTTCATACAAAATCTTTTTTCTTTTTTTTTTTTCTCAGAAGAATTTTTCTCATTTCTAGCTTTTAAAGCTTCCATGTAAACTGGGCATTACTTCTAGAAAAACGCCAATGTAATGTTCCCTAGATCTGTTATGTGGTGCTTTAATGATGCAATTAATGATAAGCTAAAATTGCGGAGCTCTAGCGTCATTTTAAATAGTTGCACATTGATTTTGTGATGTTGAATATTTATTTAACTGTGTTTGAACTACTTCTTTTACTTTGTCCCATTTCTACTGCTAGAAGGTAGAAAGAAACAATGTAGTTCTTGGGATGAAATTGTTCTTCAGATGTTTTTGCCATGGATAAAAATGCCAAGACGTCATTAGTGGATCAATAGTGACAGGACAAATTTAAAGTTTCCCATCTGTACCAAACCTGTTTTTCTTACTTAAAACTCCTCTTGAAAGCTTTATAAAATATCTTGCCTCGTCTTATTTATGCAGTCTTAACCGTCATTCGTATTCTATTAAAGGCTTTCCCTGCTTTATCTGAGGCATCAAAATCAGCTCTTTTTCACTTAGTCACGTTATGAAAATTGCGTCATCTTCTTTTCCAGGAGGCGCGCGCCTCACCTGCTCCACACCAGCCTGGATGTTTATGTCGCACAGGGCTGCAGCTGAAGTGTTGTGTGATTGGTTTGTGGGTGTTTTATGCAGAAAGTGGTCAGATAGCATAGCAGGTAATTCACTTACACTATTCGTTTTTATTTGGTTTTTTTGAGATTTTCACTTCAGATTTTTTTTGTTGTGTTTGTTGTACACTGAAAAATAACCATTATGTGACTTGGAAACTGTTTTCTCTCTGTTTGTGTGACGAAAAGATAAGGACAAGAACTGTCATAATGGTAACACCAGCTCAGTGAAAATGCTGTTGTCTTCCTGACAAAAGGCCGCACATCATCACATTACAGCATTACGTTAGCCGGTATCCAAAGCCATGTTTCCTCAAGACATCCTGCTAATCTGCCTTTTTCAGCCTGTGTCCATCTCTGCCATGATTCATCACAGTTATGAGTCCCCAGTACCACAGTGGGCGGGAACCATTAGGTGGAATGGATGCGGGAGCAGTGCCAGTCAGGGGCTGCCATATGAGCCTGCCTCTCCTGCTTCCTCATCCAGCTTGGTGCCCTTTAATGGGCACTTAATATGGCTGACAAATTTACAAGGCATTTAAAAATGACCCAGTCAGCCAGTGGGCCGAGGGAAGAAGAGGGGGAGGGAATGAGAGAGAGGAAAGTGTGTCCGATCTCATTTTCTCTTGCCGACCAGAGCAATAAACATGCTGGATATATATCAGAGCTGGTCCAGTGGATGAGCAGGGTGTGTGTGGGGGCGTGCGCAGGTGCGTGTGTGTGTGTGTGTGTTGGGTTTACACACTCTGTCTGGCTGTACAATTAATTCACCCTGAACACCTGTCGACATGAGTCACAACACCAGAGAATTTCTGCAATTGAGCACATCCTGCTAATTGGTGGCAGAATGCCAGACTTCCTTTACTTCATCTCACTCTCTCCCTTCTTCTCTTTGACTCTCTTCCTTCACACATATTTATTCCCTACATCTTATTCACTTCCCCTCCCCTCCCCCTTATTTTTCCTCTGCCGTCTATTTTAACAACATTTGCGGATGAATGATTTAATGCTGGTTATCAAACCCCATCTTTGTGATCGCGTCTCTAATTATGCTTAATTAAAACTGTCTAATGGCTGCTGCCGAGTTGTTTTTTTGAACGCGTCTTTTCTCTCCTTAGGATTCCTCCCCTGACTTAGCATTCTGGGTTCTCACTCAACACCTCCGACAACCAATCAACTCCAAATCCTCTACCCAGCTCTTGTCAGGTCGTTAATTACGCTCCAGAAGTGCCTAATGATTAAGATAACGCTGCAATCTAATAGCGAACAGGCTCTTTCCTCCCTCTTCTTTTTACAGCTTTCGATTATAGCACCCTTGAGGTGTTACTCCATCTTGATGAAATGCAGACAATTGACAAATCAGCTGCTGCGAGCCAAGCCTTATTACCTTCTCTGCATATTCATGAGTTGCTCGAGAAAGAGATGGATGATTTTTAATCAAAGTCACAGACAAGGATGGTGGGTAAGCGGAAGCCCGACAACACTGCTAACCAAACCTGCCCCCCTCCATCCACCCAGTCCATCAGCACCTTGCGGTGAATAAGATGCATCATTCATAGGATTTAGCTCACGTTTGCATAAATGCAGCTGTCAGCGGAAGATGTGTGTGTCTGCGTGTGTGTGTGTGTGTGTGGGTGTGTGGGTGTGTGTGTGTGTGTGTGTGTGTGTGTGTGTGGGTGTGTGCGCGCCGTTGTAAGGGCTGCTTCAAGGGGCCTTGGACAAATAAAGGTGCCACATGGTCAGACCAGATGTTCTGGTTCCTTATGTGCATGGCTCATCAAAAACAGCAACCAGTGCCACCATTGGGCCGCCACTATCTGATAAGGCCAGCCAGCCCATCTGCTTTCTGTATTCTACACCCAGTGCATTGTGGGAATTTCTCGGGTGCGCTTTGTGATCACCAGCTTGCTGTTTCGGGGAGGGATAAAAAAGAGGGAGCGTTGCTGTCGGCATCAGAAGATCCAGATGTCGGCTCATCGGGGATCTTGTGCAGTTTCAGAGTATGGAATTGGTTTCTTCATATTTCCAAAGTATGGACAGAAAAATAGGAAAATAAATGCGGATTGTTTCACTCACATATTAGAAGTAATAAAAGTCAATGCCGAATTTGCTCAGAATACACTGAGCATAGTTTTACTTACGATCACAAAAGCTGCAGACATTTGTTTTAATACAAAATATTGGCCTTTTCCTTTCCACAAGCCTTTCACTCTCTTGAATATCTGGAAATGGTTTCACTGGAGCACAAAAAAAGGCAGCCTAAACACATTGTACGTAATCGATGCCTCCTGTTTCTGGATTTGGAAATGACATCTGTTTGCTTGGGGCAACATTGGTCGTTTCACTTGGTCTTGCACGTCTCTGTTTTTTTTTTTTTCTTCCCTCCACATCGACTCAAGTGATGCTCGACAAACAGGAAGAGTGTTTGTTAAAAGGTACAGTGCTCTTAAAAGTAGCTGCAAAAAGTGTTTTAGTGCAAATCAAACAAAACTGAGATGCATACAAGAACTTAAAAGAAATATCTGAAAGCAGTACTTATGTCAAGCTAATTTTTCCTGCTATAAATCTACCTTTTTACTCCTACTTTACACTCCTACAATTTAAACTGAGAACTGTAATCATTACAATGTGCTTGAAAAGGCAGCACAGTAAGTGACACAAGTTAATGCCAAAAACTGGTTTAATAAAGAGCCTTCCCCTAAACACAACTGTGGTTAATCTTTTCAGCATCACCTTTCTTATACTCCAGCATACACAACTTTACGTCTAGACATGAAAACATCTGAAGAACCTCACCATAATTAGATTAAAAACGTTAGAGAATCCACAATCCAGATAACAGTTTGAAAAGTTTGAAATAATCCATTTCTAAATCTTTGGTAAATCCTTCTGATTCAAAGATGGGGACGTATAGTTGAACCAGAGTGGGGAAATAATTCAAAAGAAATCAATAATTAATTTTTTATTTGTAGTATATCCTAGTCCATTTTCTGTGTGCTTTTTTCACTGCGTGAACACATTCATGTATTTTTCCTTGATAACTTATTCTCCTCTTGTTCTTGATCTTATTCTCTGCCTCCCTCCAACGTGACATGAGGATTTTTAACACAGCTTCTGAAATCTTGGTTAAAAGTATTGATTCCTATATTTTGCTATTATAAATTTTCCACCCGGCAAACATATAATGTACTGAATGTGTTGGGTTTTTTTCTTCTTTATTCTATCTCTTTCACTTTAAAATTGAATTAGGATATTCTGGAACAAGGTTATTTAAATATAATCAAGTAGGTCCACAAAGATACTTTTCAAATAGTCAAAAGTCCATTTATAACACACCCACTAGCCAGAAACTCTCATATTCAAATGTCAGATTTTTTTTTTTTTTTTCCATTTCCTGCAAAAACATAAACATACGGAAATAAAATCTAATTTTAAATTATATGTAAATGTAAATATTTAAACAAGAAAAGCCTGGCTGTTCTTCTTCTCTGGCTGTTTTCAAGTCTCTTAAGAAATCATTTGTTTTCAGTGGCTTTTGACACCGTGCATGTTGGTTTATTGTTTCTTTTTTATATATATATTTTACTGCAGTCGTTGTGTCTTTGACCTGCTGTCGTTGCTTGCGGACAGTATTACTCTGCTGCAAGGAAAATGACTTGTAGAAGAAAAAAATAAAGGAAAACTAGTGGTGTTGGTTGTGCCGTTTAAAATCCTGCAGGGAAGCAGGTCTAAGCTGTAGCTTGTGCTTCATTACTGACAATTTGTTATTAATGTATTGATGTTTTTAAAGCAAAGACGTTATGCTACTAGGCTGAAACTCACCAGCAGCAGGACAAGGTTAAACCCAGAAATTAATACATTTTTCATTTTTCCTACATCAGTTCATCTATTTTTATCTTTCTGAATCTGCTCTGTCTCCTCAAACCCCCCCAGTTGGTCGTAGCAGATGGACATGCTACTGAGTCAGCTTCTGCTGAAGGCTTCTTCCTGTTAAAAGGGAGTTTTTCCTCTCCACTGTCACTGCATGCATGCATGCTCAGTTTGAGGGATTGCTGTAATGCCAGCAACGCATTCATATATCTATGAATGCTATAAGTCACTGAGTCGATGTAATCTGCTGGGTTTCCTCACATAGAAAACTTTTGACACTAATTTGAAACTGAGAACTATTATCAATTAGAAAATATGTCTGAATGAATTTTTTTGCAAAGTGCTTGGGATTATGTTTGTTGTGAATTCACATTACTAAATTGGATGAAAATAAAAAAAATTTAAATTTGTAAGCAATTGAGGGTGGAAGAAATACTTGATTGTAATTTTTGAGGGAACGGGCCAGATGCAAAATGAATAATTTGGAAATCACCTGCTTTCTCTTCCACATGTTGGCAGATGAGCCTCTTTGACTTCCTCTGTGTTCATATTAATATCTCGTATATCTAAACACGTTTACAGTGATGACAGGGAAGTGGAAGTGTTAAAAGAAAAAAACACCTGCTGGCGAGCAAGATTGTGATCTAAACTGTATTCACACTGCAGGAGATATATGATATTTCTCTGCTGTCTATTCGGCTGTGGATTACTAAATCTCTTCTAGAAGTCCACAACAAATGATTTCTCGTATGTCACTTTCACTGCGTTTCAACTAGGCAGACAAATGTCATTTGCGGTTCGACCTTTTATGACCTACAGCTGGAGCGGCAAATAGATCAGGGCATTTTTCACAAATCAAAACTCGGGCTGAAATCAGCCAAGGTAAAAAAATAATAAATAAATAATAATAATAATGTACGTGTGCAGCCAAGTGTGGAATCAAAGCAAATGGAGCATAATATCTTCTTAATGGTATAATTATCCTTTTTTATTTGCTTTTCAAATCTGTTTATCTGAGCTAGCCAAAACGATGATGGGGGAGAAAAGCTATTAATTCATTCCATCTGAAAAGCTAATAGCATGAGTTGTGCCTCACTGCTTCAGAGAAAACATGAATTTGGTGACCTGAGATTACTTCAAACCCCGCCGTCTGAAACTCTCTTCAGTCCTCCCCCTATTAAGAGATGAAAGCAGGCTCTTCACACAGACAAGGCATGTTTTTATAGTTCAGCAACCCAAAACGGTGTATTATCCAAACTTCATGCCTTGTGATGATAGGCTTAAATTCTGAGTATCCAAAGAAGGAGAAAAAAATAATTTAGAATCAAAGTTAAACGACTCTACCAGATCGTCTTTAAATGGCAGCAAGTACAAGTGAAAAGTGGGCTTACCTGTAATGTCGGAGCCCCTTGTGATGCTGCGTGCAGTGGGATTAATCCCCCTCCATGTTTCTTCCTTTTGTCAGAGCTTGTGTGTTTGAACAGAGCTGTTTTCTTCTCTGTGTTTGCTCATTTAGCAGCAAACATTTGCCCAAGCTCGCTGCTGCTGCCTCAAACAAGCTCTCCTAGGAAGTGTTATTAATAGGATAATTAAGCAGATGGTAATGAGCTGGATTATGCCTAATTATGACAAGATTTGTTTTGGCATTTTGTCTTGTGAGGAGCCAGTGAAGTGGTAAACCCTACCTTGTAGTTCATTATATTGATGTTTATGCACCTGAGTGCATGGGACAGGCATCAGGGAGATAGTTGGGAAGCCGGGCACAGCAAGTTGGCACGTGTGCCGGTGGAGATAGCTGGGTAGCAGACGCCACCGCTGTCTGCCTGCCTTCTTAACCGGCTGGCTGTGTTACGGTTGTTGACCCCCGAGGTGCTGCTCGGGTAGGAGACCCGTAAACACCAAATGCTAACCTGGAGCTATTTAATTTTCTTTTTAGTCATGTTTGGGACTATGGATATTTTTCAGAGGAAGATGCACAAACAGCTACAGTGACCTCCTGTAGGATCTGACTGTTAGTTTACATTTTTTAAGCTCATATTTCCATGGCCACCAACTAGTTGTTTTTTTTCTTCCCCGGGGGGTTTGGTAATGTTTTCTTTTATTTGTGTTTTCACAGGGAGCGTATAATACTTACCCTCTATCTTTCTGAAGGGAGCATGTTCCCCTCATGATAATTTGTGTGATTAAAAGCACATGTAAAGTTTGTATTTCAGTGCACTGCTCCTGACTCTATCTGTCGCAGACATAAAATGTTCTCGCAATGACTGACCATAGGTCACATATTAGATCTATCGCATTAATTGGTCTTCTTATCATGGAGCTGTGCTCTCAGCTTCTTGATCTTTCTAAGTGCTAAAGCCAAAGTCCCAGGAAATTCACAGTGAAAGTTGTAAGAACTTTTTCAAATAACTTTTACATCATGGTGCTCTGGTTGACGTTAACTTGTATGATCAGCTGTTTCAGCAGATGAGAAAACATAATACGGTTTAACATGTTTCAAAATAGTTATTATTTTTTAACAACCTATCTATGCTGTGGCTCTTGAGTGAGATTTTTTATCCAGGATACAGGATATACAGCTTACCTTTGGACATTTGCTATTAAATTCCAAAGTGTCCATATGTGCATCTCAATAACTTGAAAAGATATAGTTCTCCCTCCACCCCTGTAGCTACACCCCTTCAAACAACTATATTTGAGGCAGGCACTTGTATTAAAGCCATAACTAACACAGCAGCCAGATTTACGAACAGGTTATACAAACTTCAGCAGTGATGGCTCTTAGGAAGAATGCCCATTCTAAGCAGTGCTAAATATTTTCTTTTTATGGGTTGGGGGGTGGAGGATCCTGTGCATCTCTGACAGGATTGTAAATCATAATGAAATACCCAAGTGACAGACTAACTCACTACTACCTCTGTAAAACAATGTCATGATTGACTTAGTAACGATTATTCAAAAGAAGGACGAGGTGCCAAACTCAGAAAAGCTTGTATCGGTGAAGGAAAATAATTTATTTGAAGCGTCTTGGCAAACATCCTGCTGCGTCCGTACTAGAGGACAGTCTCTAAGGCTTTGACTGTAATTCTCCTTCTCTAATCTCCTGGGATGAGCCGAACCACCTTCAGGCTTTTGTCGTTTTGTTCCTCTGATGGAAAACCGGGATGACATCTTGGTCAGGATATTACAGATAGGAAACCACTGCTTAGCGTAAATCATATTTGATAAACAAATCTTAATCTCTCTGTCCTGGGGTTTTTGATGTTCTCAAATAGCCACACTAGTATCAGAACGACAGCGCAGTCAGTCATATTTAGCAGAGCTGAGTGTCTTAATTCATGTTGGAATAGTTGGAGTTTAAGATTCCTGAAGGATTCCTGAAATGATGGCAAAAAGGAAGAAAAAAAAAAAACAGACTTAATGCATTTGCATTTACAACCCAGATAACGCCCTCTCTCATATACACAAACACTCGCATATTGTACATCCTGCAACTGTGCACGTCTTCTATTAAAGTGCTCCTGCAGCTCTCGATAAGAAAGCTAAGTCTGGGATTTAGAGCTTTAGCTTATCGTCATCTTTATGAAGCTTTCTTTGCAAAGTGCAGTAAGCGTGGACCAGCAATCTGCATAGAATTTAAAGAGCGGGGCGGGCGGGGGTGAGGAGATTGAGCCGGGCATGATTCACTGTGGAGTTTGGTTGTTTTAGGGGAGGGGAGAAGAAGAAGAGGGCGGAGGGGGAAGAGAGACGATAAATGCATTAATCTACAGACCCGTCTGTTCGGAAGCAGGTGGATTTACATTCCTCTGAAATCAAACCTTCCACGGTGGGTGAAATCTGGCCTGCTGCGGTGGTATTTATGAACCAGTGAGCCTAGTCTGAGTGAAGGCGTGTGTGTATGTGTGTGTATGTGCGTGTAAGTGGAAGACAGCTTCATATGGCACACAATGCACAGCTAATTCCTCAACACTCTCAGACAGAGGGAGCGCAGTTGTGAAACGTCGCACTTTTCATTTACTCTGGAGGGGGAAGAGAAAAAAAAGAAAGAAAAGGAAAAAAGATGAGATTATGGAGAAAGCTCATTTCCTGCTAAACTTGGACTCTGGCTTCCCAAATAAAATTGCTTTTATTCTTCACAACATGTGTTCCCAGAGATTAAGGCCCTGTAATCTTGCGAAGGCTTAATAAGACTCAGTGTGCGGAGTGGAGGCTAAAACAGAAAATGTGGAACGAGCCTCGCTTAGCTCAGTTCTACCCAATGACTTTAATCCTGTTTATTAAATTATAAAGAACCTTAAAGGATAAAGATAAAGAATATTGAGTTGTGGATTTAAATGATTCAGGGCTATTTTTTTCCTTCCTGCACTGTCTTAGTGTTTGCTATTTGATAGCGCTGGATCATGTTGAAAGATGGCAGCAGGGAAAAGCTGTGACGGACTTTATTTTTGCAAATGGAGCGCTTTCCTCTCTCAGTAGAAACCTTCATTAAGCACAGTCTCAGGCTTGGCCCTGACTGTGGGGTATTAAAGTGTAAAGTGTTTTCCCACATTCCACTAATCCGGAGTGTCACTGATCCCTGTGACAACTTTTAAACAGAGACATGAGACAAATCTAATTCAAAGTCTCTGCAGAGATTTTTATTTTTTTATATTTTTTTGGCTTGAGTTTTTGCTGCATAACTTAAAATTTTTATCATGAATCAAAGCAGCGGTGATCCTGGTTATTGTTTGTGCAGACGTCGCTTTAAACGTGTTTACAAAAGATGAGCAAAACTGTCGGGGCCACATATAAGCAGATTACCTTTATATTGGAAGATTTAATGGTCAAAAGAGGGAGTCTAGGCAAGCTGTGTGGACCAGTGAGCTTACAAGTAAGAGGTTCTACTGAGATATCAGACTAAGAGGATTGAGGGTCACTAATCCAAATCAAAAGACATACCATGTGAATTATATGACATTCTGAGACAGATAATTTTATCCCCAGATTAGAGATTGATTCCAGCCAAATCTTCTCATTTCTTGCATGATGAGGAGAGGAATATGCAGAAAAGCATCTGAGGCCGTCACAGTTTTTTGTGTTTGTTGCTCTAATCTGTGTTATGTGTGGTCTTTTCATTTTATGTCCTGATGGAAAATTTTCGTTTTCCAGAAGTAACAATTTCTTTCCAGTTGATTTAACATATAAAATCAACAATATAAAATTGATATAATGACAATTTAAGTTAAAAATGTAAATTTTATTAGAAAAATAGGGGATTATTGTCAACATTTATTAGCACAGTAAAACCATAGCTGCTTAAAGCTGGACATAAATCTGTGAAAAGCTGCTTTAACATTAAAAAACATCCAAATCTAATTCTTGAAGATATTGTAAAATATTTTAAACGATGGGCAATTTTATCTTTGATTTTTTTCTCCACAAGATTTAACATAGTTAATTACTGTTTAGCACCATCAAAATAGTAATTACTGTGTAATAGTAAATACATTACTTGAGAAAATAAGTATATTTTTCTCTAGATCGGTAATTAAAGCTCCCAGCATTTTGTTTCCAAAAGTGAGAAATCTCTTTTCAAGAGACTTAATTCACTTCTCCAAAAAGACAGTTGAGATTCTTTACCCCTCAGAGATGTACGGTTAAGGGGGGTGGGGAGAAGAATAGGATTCAACTTTAATGTCTGAAAAACAAACAATTTTATGTGCATGTATCACTGGGTGTCATCAGCCAGTGAATGGTTTATGATACCGTATGTTTTATTATTATTTTAAGGTGACTTAAAGAAAACAGAAGAGAACCAAGGACCAACCCTTGAGGTGCGCCACATCAAGGAGATAGTTATTAAAAGTAATCCCAAAAGGTTCTGTTTGCATTTTAATGAGCTATGCAGTCAAAGTCATGGAGGGAGCTGATATTAATTCATTAATTTATAAAGTTTATCCAAATCTAAAGTTATTAAAATGAGCTCTCATCTCTTCTGACATGAGCCTGTTACTGTAAAACAGCGCTGCACAAAACCAAAGGGCGACATCATCCAGTGTCTATGCCTCATGCAACCCAGCCACAGATCAATTCGTCTTTTTATTTGCTTTTGGTTGAAGAGAGGAGGTAATCCTCTGTTTCATTTATTGCCTCTCACTATCTAGACAAGTGGAGTCTGGAAGTAAATGGAAAATGACACACATGGGTGGATGGTGCATTTCCACCCAACTGTGGCCTAATCTCTCTGTGTCCACCGTCTCAATGTGCCGTAAACATCTGGATCCTGTTTTCTTTTTGAAAGAGGACAGGATGCAGACGTGTCAACACCTCTCCGGTTGCATCTGACAGTGTGGATGAGAGAGCCTGCAGACATGCAGTCCATCAGAGAGCGATTACCTGCTGAGGGGATTTACCTCAGCTGCAGAATTCAAAGTCCTCTGGGTTTGGAAAGTCTTAAATCTGCCCCCAGGTCATCTGGTCACTTGGTTCATATCTGTTGACTTACTTCAGATCACTGACCCCTTCAGCAGTGCTCTCGCCTTCATAAACCTTTATATGCCTGCAGAAATTGTCTATTTTACAGAGACTGATAAACAGCTCTGCCATTTTTTTTTTTGTTTGTTTTTGCTTAGCTGGTAATTCAACAAGTTCAGGAAAACAGAAATGACTTGGAATAAAATGAAAACTAATTGTAAGCTTAAGGAAAAGTAGGATTTCTGCTGTTGACCTTAAAATAAAAAAATATCTTTCTTTACATCTGTATTTCCAAACAATGAATTAATTAAATATTGTTAAGCCTTTAGCTCTCCATCAGATCTAAGTCAGGACTTTGGATGGGCCACTCAGATGAAATACGTTGGCAAAATTTAAAGATTTCATAACTGTGTAATTTCTTTCACAGTTATGACTAATGTTTGACTTATCTGTTTATAAACCCATCCCAACCAAATCTGATGTAATTTCATTCCAATAAAAAGGTAATTTAAGTTTGTTTGAGAAGTCCTCAGAAAATCTTTAGAAAACATGAACAGAAGGAAGGTTCTGAAAATTGATATTTTGATATGTTTTTCAAAGATATTGAGCAACACAATACTACTAACAGTTGTACTGCATCCTGAATGAGCCCAGGAAGCATTTAAATGTATTTCTAATGAGAATCTTAGAAATTTGAGAATTTATGATTTTGGAGCGCATATGACAAAAAAGGCTTTAGTTGTTAACTCTCCTAACAAAGTTACACAAAGAGACAGCAGAAATGATATGGTAAATTGTGAAATAAAAGAAAGCACATCACAGTTAAAACAAACGTATTATTATTTTAAATCGACTCTTGTTTTCTGTCAAAGGAGTCAAGCATTTCTGGTGATAGAACAACTTAATTATACCATGTCAGCGGTGTAAGGAACATAATACATTTGTTAGAGATCAACAACAAATGTATTTTAAATGTATTTTAATCAATCAAGAAATTCACTCCCTGGAGACCGACAGCCTGTTTTGTTCAAATATCTCAACCATCTTCCTTATTTGACCTGGTTTGGCGTTGGCTGTTAAAATAAGTGTGTGCAACAAAAAGATATTGATAACCTGTCATGTTGCAGGTTATCTCATCATCGCACTGCTCTTCCTATTATTATATTCATACCTCGACTGCCACCTACTCACAGGTTCTTCATCGTCTTCAGTTGATATTCTTCATTTGTCTCTGTACTCCTCGTTCTCATCTCTTAAAACTATCTTTACCTTCACGGCTGACGGTCAGTCGCAGCAAAGCCGAACTTGGTAAATCTAGAGAGATTGGCTTTACAACCCCACTGTCTGGTAGGAATTCAGTGCTTCATCCAGCTGTGCGTAATAAAGGGTGTGTCTGTAACGGCGATAACTCGTAAGCGGTGCAGGCATCTGCTGAACATGCCGTTATCTGAGTTCTGTAAATATCATTTGTGTCCTCTGCTTTTAGTCTGGCAGTTGCAACGGGTTAAACAGTCACTGTCACATAAACACACACACACACACACACACACACACGCACACACACACGCTCACATGCCATCTTGCAACTGCACATGCTTATCTTACTCCACTGATGTGTGTGTGTCTGCGTGGGCAGTCTGACTCAAGGCCGGTGGCGGCCTGCGGACCCCTCAGGTACGGCGTGTTCGGTTATGACGGCATGCTTGTTTGATCACCGACAGCCTAAATGCAAACAAAGTCCTTTGAATGCAAAAAAACAGGAAAAAAAAGAAAAAAAAAGAAAAAGAAAAAAAAAAGGTGCTGCTGGCTTGCTATTTGCATAGATAGCAGATGACAGATGGCTGCTAGTAAATTTTCACATAAACGGCTACTAAATACAGCGGGATATAGCTGACACTGTTACAGGAACAGAAGGGGAGTATTGCAAATAAACGTTTCACAGCTACATGCCCACACATGAACACGCCGAAGACACAGCGGGAAGAGCTGGGTCTGAAATTACACTGAAAAGTGCAGAGTATCACTGAGCATGCAGACCACATAGACCCAAGACTAACATTCATTCATGGCAGCTATTTTTGTCATTGGTTCAGGCTTTAGTTTGTGTTTTTAAAGCTCCTATAACTGTACTGGGAGTTTGCTAGCATGACTGGTCTCTGTGGTGCAGCGCTGTGAAGGAAGGTGTTCGCATCTTGTCCAGTGGTAAAACACTGAAGTCATTAGTCACACACAAAAATGTTTGAAAAGGTCAACGCTTGGATTTCCTTGTCAAATAGTTTGGAGGCTTTTGCTGGAGAAATGCTTTGTCACCAAGTTAGTTTGAATAATCAGCCACTCACTGTGTCACGTAAAAGGTTTCTGTTTCAGAAGGGTTCAATTATCGGTCCGAATCGAGGTTAAAAAAAACAACAACTAGATTTTAAAACATTTCATATAACAGTTAAAGCAGAAATAGAAAACAATGCAAATTGTTTAGATTCAGATTTGACAGATTTTAACATATATACTAAATCTGTAAATCTGTGAGGTTAAAAACAAAGCTTCTTTTTTTTTAAAAGTGTTTCTTCTGAACCAGGCAGTGAAAAACACCGTAGTGACACGGTTTACATCCTGATTCATCTCATGCTCTTATCTAATAATTTTATCTGTGAATCTAAACCAAAGTGCAGCTGTGATTGCATTATCCCGTCTCAAGTGTAAAAGTTTGCTCTGTATATTCTCTGCGAGAGACAGTTTGGTTGCATGAAATCAATTCACGCAAAGCATCATGGGTTACAGTAATCATGATGCAAAGTTCAACACAGTTCTTCTGTCCACCTGTAGGGGGCTCTGAACTCAAGAAAAATTGATACGGCAGGTCTTTATGCTTCCAGTTATTTGTTTGTTTAATCTGCTGTTTGAAGCGGAGTCTGATCCGATGGCTCCACCCCACTGATGGTTTTAACCAGTACTTTGTGTGGTGACCCTGCCTTGGCCTCTGGTGTCACTTAGTTTAATCACGGTGCCTGCCTGTGCTGTGTAATTACCAGGACCAGCGTGGTGTCCACAAGGTGAAAGCCACATGGAGCAGTGGCCGACAGCCAGGCATGGGATTTGGCCGTGGCGCTCTCTCTGTTTCATCCCAAAGTCTTTGTTTATGTAAAAACAGTAGTGAGCCTTTTACCCCCAGATTACTCCACGCTGGGAGGATAAAGATATACACACACAGCCTGGGAACGGGCCTCAGGCCAGGGCCAGCTCAGTCCAGGGATAAAGAGATTGAGGCACAGAGAAGAGGCTCTGCTACAAAGCATCCACACTTTGTCACAAGGTTTGCACTTGTTTGTTTTTAGTTTGAAAATTGTGACAGGAACGTGCGGAAGCTGCTAAGCACTCAGAACGACATGACGGATGTCAGAAAGTCACAAAAACAAAAGAACATTAGCACATGCAAAATATTGTGAGAATTTGTACAGTCCTGGCCTTATTATGAAAACGAATCATTTGCATACTTAGAGTAAAGCTTAAAATTAAATTGCTAATCACAGCTCTAAGGAAAATGCTCGTGTTCACATGTTATCACCATCCACAACTTACTTAAGTTAGCTGAATGGTACGAGTTATGACAGCATTTAATTTCCCTGTGAAATAAATAAATCATTTTTGTACTCAGTTAATTTGAATTGACTGTTTGAAATATCGTCAAAACAATATAAATCTTACTCATACACCGCGCAAGACGTGTATACATAGATTTAAAACAGTCTACAACTAGCGATATGTCTCAACTAAAATTAAATATCCCAAAT
The DNA here is from genome assembly GCF_019740435.1 of Gambusia affinis. Classification (NCBI taxonomy): domain Eukaryota; kingdom Metazoa; phylum Chordata; class Actinopteri; order Cyprinodontiformes; family Poeciliidae; genus Gambusia; species Gambusia affinis. The sequence continues at coordinate 24,339,470 of NC_057869.1, read as the reverse complement.
ATTAAACAACTGACTTTCATTTTATCTTATTTTTTCACTGCAGAAGTCCTGAATTCTTCATATGCTTACTGGCTTTATTACAGATAACGATAATAATGTTTTGTAATTTCCATCTCTCAATCTAGATTTTCCTTATATAGTAATTATTACATCTGCTCCCCTCCTCTCCCTTTGTCTTCTGCCACACCATCACCCATCTTTAGATGGAGCCACCTGTTAATTCCCTCCACTCCTTCTCCTAGCAATCAATTGTTTAATACCTGAGCTGGAGCAGTGAGACTTGACCTGCCCTTACTTCTCTAAGATGACAAAGCAAGTGCATTTGGCCTCCACTTTACCCCTTAATCCACCTCTGTAATTACAAATGCCCCTCCTCTCAGAGAAAGTACATTGAAGGTTGTTTATGGGTGGTGGCACACATTAGGATTCCTCTCAGATCATCATTTTTCTCTGTAGGAGACTAAATAGACTGAAAGAATAAATCACACACACACACACACAGCAAATAGATTTTGTTTCTCACAGATACACAGACAAAGAAACTACTAGACACCGATTGAGGAAGTTAAACCAAATGAATAATTCTGCACAACGGCACACTGACAGTTTGATGATGATTGTCAGCAGGGCTGATTGACCGATAAATGAATGCAAATCAAAACCTTTTTCTTTCTTTTTTTTTGCTTCCTGAACACAATTCAAATTGCTGTTTATCTCTCCCACTGGGATGGAGCGATAGAAGGAGGGCTCCCAGTCAGTCACCCACCCATCCCTGCTGGCAGCTTCTGCAGGGCGGAGGGAAGGAGAAGGGGAGACTAAAGTAAATAGCGGAGAACAAATGAGCTCTGTGATGGCTCAGCAAGCACTGCTTCCCTCCTCGCCTGTCTGAATGGCCGTTCTTTGTTGATGGCTGAATAGAGGGCTAAATATCTTTTGATATCCGAGCCAGAGCCATCTCTCTCTGGATGCTAAATACCAAGGCAAAATCCTTTCATATGCAAATAAAATCTGGGTTATGATTGGTTCTACCCCTGTGGTCGATGTGCTATAATGGACATCCCATTTGGGATCAGAGGATGAGTAATGGGGCCGTATTTGGGTTTCTCATCTTCCGTTAGCTTTTGGAGTCTTTGATTGTTCTTTGGGGTTTTAGCATTGTGTGCTCATTCATGCTGGTTGACAAGAGCTCATTTTTTTCTTTTTTTCTTTTTTTTTGGAGGGAAGAAGACCAGATGGTGTCCCGTGAACTGGTGTTTAGCGTGGCACGCAGAAGGATTTGTGGCGAGGCTAATGCTTAGTTACAATTCACTGATGGATTAGTGTGTGTTTATGGGGACACATCCATGCGGGTATGCCGTGGCAACCCATTCATCAGGACCTGAATCACAAACTAATGCCCTCTATGTTCGCTAAAGAGGTTAGGTCCAAAAAAACCCCCCAGAAAAACGAAGGCACACGATGTAGGTTGATGTTAAAAGCCGGTGAGCACTTAGCGACACCAAGCACATCCACAGGCTCACATATATCTACTGAGAAGTACCGTTACAGAAAGTTAGCTTATAACACGGTGGTGCAAAGATGATGCTTTACATCTACGGTATCTAAAACCAATATTGGCATGACAATATGGCCTTAGCCGACAATGCCCTTTTAGTTTGGGTTTGTAAATTGCTCAGAGTGAGAAACTTGAATCGCTTTGAGGAGCAGTAATTTTCATCCTGGCCAACAAATTGATTCTGATGTGAACAATTCTACAAAAAGAAAGAAAAATATGTTCTGTCATTAAATAGAAGCAGTCTGTCAATAGTTTTTTTTTCCTCTCTCTCGCTCTTCAAAATACGGAAACTCATAATATCCTCAGATTGGTGGTTGTCATGGGAAAAGGAGAGACATACAATTTTCTGCAGCCTTGAAAACTACTTGAGTGACACTTAACAGTTTACATAAGAGCAGTCAGAACATTGGCCTTTGTCTGCTGCAGAAATGAGGGCAATTACCTCTGCCTCTTATAATCCTCTCTGTCTTCAGTAATCTTGCTGTGGAGAGGCTGAAAGGGAAATATAAAGGCCGACTTGAGAGCATCCAACGCTCGATCGAGAAACAAACCACTTTGTCTTGTTTGGGAGTGAGATTTTAGAGGTCAGTATGGTCCTTCACTGAGGATTTAGGTATAGATTCAACTCTTTTAGTGATGGTCTGCGTTTGGCTGCGAGTAGAAACTCACTACTGGGTGGCCAAAATGTAGATACACAGATCTGTTGAGTCAAGGAAACTGCAAACGCTATGCATAAACAGATTTACTTCAAGCATTAACTCAGCTGCAAAAAAATTTTACTGGAGAAATATTATGCTAAGTGCAGCCAAAAGAAAAAGCACAAGGAAATGATGGTGTTTGTAGATTACTCTCATTGTCTGCTAGCGAAACGACACTATTTAACAAATGTCTTCATTGTGAGGTCTGCTTATAGTAGCCTGACAACACCAGTGAAGAAAAACAAATGTAAAATAGTCTGGAATATTGTATGTGTGAGAAAAAAAGAGAATAAGGAGACGTGTTTAGAGGTTCACAGCTGTTCATACTCCATTTCAAATATAAAACTACTTTATTAAACCAAGACGTTTGCTCAGATAGCAAACTAGACAGAAGCATTAAAATGAAAACAATGTGAAAGAAGGGTCAACTTTTCAAAAATGTGTTAATCTATTACTTTTAATAGATCAGGTTTATAATCAATGACCAAACTTTTTGTTTTGGTTTTATGCCAATCAATTTCAATACTTTTTATTTCCTCAGTCACAATTCAAAACAAATATCATCCTGAAGTACTTGCAAAGAAAATCTCATTTAATTCATGCACACACTTTCCAGTTAGTCCTACTTATCAATCAATACAGCAAGCTCTGTGAATTATTCAAAGTAGTTTAAAAAGTCTTCTATCTAAGGGAACCCAGGTGATTGTATAAGGTCATTGACTTGTGGCGTTCACTCTGTAAACTGGAGAGTAGTAGAAGAAAAAAGTGAGGAGAGGTGGTCAGTTTGTCCTCCAGCAGCCTGAGCCTACAGCAGCACGGCTACACGGAGAAAGCTAATCCCTCAGAATGACGCATGAGAGTCAGAGCCGGGCGGAACCGGCTCCCGATGGATCGGGCCACGTTTGCTAACTGGTGTTTCTGTCTTTAATGAGCTCCACATTACTGAGCTTGTGAGGCCTCCTTGTCATCACCCTAATCTTTAGCTCCCTCCACAGATTCTCCATCAGATTCAGGTTGGAAGAAACATGTCCATGGTCAGCTGTTGAAAAAAGTAGACCCAATTATTTTGTAGGTTTTTTTTGTTGTTTTTCTTTTTCATTGTAAACATCCATGAGCCAGACTCCGTGTCCTCACATCAAATCCTTCATGTGATTTTCTACATGGACTCCTGTAACCTGTTCAGATAGTCGTCCTTACAATTGATACATTTCTGATTAAATATCGTTTTGTATGAACCACATCTGTAGATGCCCTGCAGGAGTTTCAGGGTTTAAGAGTTTGGTTTTTTTTGCTTCAGTTTGTGCTGAGGGCAAAACAACACACACACACACACACACGCCCACACACCTCCTAACATCTGACACACACATAAAACCTCTCTCTAACACTTTGCTTTTTAGTGACACACAGACAAAACCTTTTTTTCCCCCCTCTCTCCACCTGAGGACAATAGCTGTGCAGTGAGGTGAGACCACAAGAGGAAAAGCATTTACCCCAGCGGAGCAGTGCTGATGACCCTCCCTGCTGGCTCCTCTCTTGCCCTCTTCCTCCCTCTGGGCCGACAGAGGATGCTTTTGTGTCGGCTGGATGGAGTCAGGGTGGTGGGTGGTGGTGGTGGGGGTGCAGGGCTAGCGGCGGGCGGACCGCTGTCACACCACACACAGCTTTTTCAAGACACAGGCTGTACTTTTGACATGTGTCTACTGACATTACCCATGATGCTGCTCCCGCTCCTCCTCCCCGCTGGCTGGGGTTGTCTGCTCGCCTCACAGGGGTAATGGTGTGTGAGACAGGTCGAGAGAGGGAATACGCTGTGACTGTGTTGGTGTCTGTTCGTCTGTGTGTACGTGACAGGGGGCGGCGGAGGAGGACTCAGCCTGAGAAACAGGGCGAATGGAGAGGAAGTCATTTTGCTTGTGTAGTTCTAGAAATTGCCCGTTTTTCCTGAGGCAGTTTTTCCCCCCACTAACAGGGCCAAATATAAAATGCGTTAGTGTTTACAAGTGTCCTTACAAATGCTCTAGAAGCCCTGATGCATCCAGGAGTCAGGACGGCTATGGCTGAAGCTGCTTCACCTATTTAGTTTTTCGTATATCACCGCAACATCTTTGTTTAATAAAACTTTAATGGTCAGACCTTCTAGAAAGAATGGCCTGCTCTATAAGTCAAAATTAACCTTTGACGGTAACATGTTCAACATTCTTGACGAGGTCGGTGTTTTTCTGGCTATACTTCTGCTCCATTGATTGCTATAGTCACTCTGGTTGTTCAGGTTGAGGGATTGCTGTGAAGCAGGTGAAACTTTCCGGTTTCCTCAGACAATATAGCACTCGATCTTTTTTCTAACAGAATTTCAGCTGACTCAGCACAGCTGAAATTACTGAAATTGGTCTCAGTATTTGTTTCAGAACAATTACATGACCTGACCTGGAGTGTCTTGGTCAGGTCATGTACAGCAGCTGGTTCTTACACTATTTGCCTGGTAAAAGAAAAGTTTAATAAAGATTTTTAAAAAAAACTGTATCGTGAGATATGTTCTGTTGTGTGTTGGCACTATAGAAATGACTTGAACATAATTTAATTCAAAATTACATTTAAAATTGCAGGTATTTACAATCAAAAGTTATTTCAGGGTGGAAACGAAAAACAAGTAAAATCCAAACAAATTTGATCTTAAAGGAGTCAGTCAAACCAAGGTCCAGACCAGTACAGTTCTGTTAGGTTTTAGAACCAGTTACGTCCAATTAAATGAAAATCTTCTGATTTAAATAGCGTTTCCTTAAAAATATGCTATGAAAACGTGTAGTCATGCTGCTTGAACCTAAATGTGTTTGCGTACTTCTGGTATGTCCATAAATCTGCCGTATGACCATCATCCGCAAACAGCAGTGATCAACGACAAAACTGCTTCTCTTGGCCCACTGGGGGTTCATTTGGCTTTAAAGATGACCTAACGGGATACTGGAAAAGACTTTTGTTTTGGTCAAGTCGCGCTAAAAGGAGTTGGCCCATCATCAAAACTATTCAAACCTAAAATAGCTTCTCAATGCAAAACATGTAGCAGCAGCACAAACGTCCCCAATGCTAATGCTAGCGTCAAACATTTCTAAAGAAGGATTTTCTTTCAAATGATTGGGGGTTCTTGAAACACTTTAAATCTAAATAATGTAATTATTTGCACCAATATGATGGTAGAATAGCCTAAATATGAGATCAAAAACAAAGATATTTATTGTTTCTAATCTGTATTAGAAACAATAAATATCTTTGTTTTTGATCTCATATGTCTCTTAATTAGCAGCAAATGGGGGTTTTGAATTGAAAATATTGCTTATTTTCTCAATAAATGGTTTTTGCTAAAAATAAATAAATAAAAAAGTCCAACCACTTACCGTCATTTCCGGACTATAAGCCGTGACTTTTGTCTCACGCTTTCGACCCAGCGGCTTATTTATGAATTTTTTCTAACGGCCAGTAGGGGCGCTGGAGCAGAAAAGGTAAGCGTGAGACAGCTGGAATATATCTGTAGAGGAAGACTAATGTAACATCGTGCTTTGTGCATGAATAAAATTGGCTTGAACAGACCCTCATCATGGAGAATGCAAGAAGAAATGCATATGATGCAGTTTTCAAGTTAAAAGCAATCGAGCTGGCCGATAAAGAAGAAAACAGAGCTGCTGCACATAAACTGAAGACTTCCATGGTTTCAGTGCACAGGAGGAAGAGGATGACGGCTCTCCGTGACTTTTAACCAGTATATTATTTAAACCAGCCCTGTTAGTGTCGTTTTGCTATATTGCTGCTGTTCAGAAAGAAAAGCTATGGCATATTATTATCCGTTTGTTATTTAAACCAGCCCTGTTAGTGCTGTTTTGCTATATTGCTGCTGTTCAGAAAGAAAAGCTACGGCATATTATTAAAACTTTAAAAACACTTTCTGTGTACTGTCTTTCTTTGTAAATATCTCATGTTTCAATGTAGGCACATGTGGCTTATACACCGGTGCGGCTTATGTATGTACAAAAATCTGTTTCCTTTAAAAATGTAGGGGGTGCGGCTTATAATCAAGTGCGCTCTATAGTCCGGAAATTACGGTATTTAGATTTCTCTTTTATTTACAGAAGAATATACTTATTATGAGAATCACAATATTAACTCGTGGAATTTTTGCATTTTATTAATAGTCCAATCAAACCAAACTATCAGAAATCTAGCAATTAAGAGAAATTAGGAATGAAGATTTTCTTTATTAAACTATCGCAAAAGTTTATTTCAGCTGAATATAAAGCAACTCAATTTCAGATAAGTTGAAGACGGATGCCTGCAAAAGCCTTTTTCTGAGTGTATTTTGTTGTGTTAACCAAATCAGCCTCCATAAGAACAATAAACCAACAAATGCGACATTGTAACGCCACTTGACATTCATCCATCTTCACCCTGAGAGCGTCAGTGTCTGTCTGATGATTTCATTTCCTCTGCTTTGGTTTTTACTCCCAGCTAAACCACCTGGAGTTTTGCATCATTTGGGGTTGTGTATAATTGAAGTGATTTGTTGATGGATATTTTTATGAATGTACCAGGAAAACTCTTAAAAAAAACAGTGAAACGTGCATATTCCAGCATCATCACTTTGCAAACCATAGTGTCGACTTTTGCTACCATTTGTTACTCAGCTTTCAAAGCACTAAAACCCTCTACCTCTACACGCTGCTGCCACGTTGAGATCCGACACTGAATGAGCAGTTTCCCCTTTTGCCTCTCGCTTTGCATAAAGCCTGTCGAAATTTCAGGAACAGGCTCACACTCATTTGCCTGTCACATTAACTCGTTTCCCCCTGGGGGCTTTTTACCACACTGACCCACCCAAACAAATGACCTGTTCATGGAGCACAAAGCCCATCTCCTTCTCTGTCAGGCTTCCGGCCTCACTTCACCTCCTCTGTAACCTCCCGTGAGCTTTCTTTCCTCCTCCTCTCCCTCTGCTTATATATAAAAATAAAAAACAGTCTCTCGCTTTAGAACAGCTATTCTAATTTCTTAGAAATTAAGATGAAATATAAATTCTTTAAAACAACTTGCCAGTGTGATAATATATTGGAGCCAGTTTTTTAACAGTAACTAAATAGTATGTAAAATATGCTGTCATGTAGAAACATTTCTGCAAGAAATGTAAATGACTATTACTTTATATTTGTATTTTGGTTTTACTTCCAATGTTAAAACCTGGTTGAAATGCGTAAATGTCCTCAGAGGAACTTTATTAAAAGCTCAATGCAAGCAAAAGTTGCAAAGTTGTGAATGTGGAAAAGTGGTTGACTATCTTAGACTGTGTAAAAATAAAAATAAAAACTTTTCTAAATATATTTTGGAAGTTTGTACAGACGACTATTGGGTACATTACAGTCCTGTCTGTTTGGTATGCATGTTTACCAAAGAAATACAGCGTTGGTTTATAACTGAACACGTGCAGAGTGTGTATTTGTAGCGCAAAAGTTACACTAAAGCAAAATAGAGGAATCCCAGCAAATAAAGTCTGGTATTTGGGAACATTAAGGCTGCTAGATTATGAGTGTTACTTTGTAAGAATGTGAAAAGATTATGTGATAAATATGAAGGTAATGTCAATATTAAATTGAGCAAACATGGAATAGTTTTGCCATAATGTGACATGACCTGGAGTGCCCTTCCATAATTTTCTGAAGACACGCCATTTCGTATTGTGGTTCTGATGCCCCGGCGGAGCCGTCAACTCTTCAGAAATATGAGAAATTACGACTTGTGATCAAATTCCAAATAACTCTGAGAAATTATCTGAACAGGATTTCCTGGACCACATAACCACATTCGTTCACAGAAGACTATGATGAGCAAATGATCTAAAATTACTAATAATTAGTATGAAATGTTTACTTGAAAAACAAAAAACAAAACTGCAAAAGTACAAAATGTTAAAAGGGTAACATGATCATAAGAAAGAAGAGCGTCATTAGTGTCTGTGTTTGACAGCTGTAAGTAAAGTTAAGTTTTTCCCCTTAGAGGCTGTTTTGTCAGACCCAGTGTCTCGAAACCTGACAGAAAATCTGGAATCCATTAATGGAGGATATTCAGCGAGTTGTTTTCTGCTTTTTCACAGATAAAAGAAAATCAAGCAAAAACTCAGATTTGACAAAGTATGTTATTAATGGAAAAAACACAATTGGAGTTTATTGACAGTCCAGCAGAAGATGTGTGAGATTTTGCAACTGTCGAGACCTTACGTTCACTCACTGATAAAAAGATGGCAACAAAAAATATACATACCGTATTTTCCGCACTATAAGGCGCACCTAAAAACCTTCAATTTTCTCAAAAGCCGACAGTGCGCCTTATATATGTACCAATATTGAGCCAGAAGAGGTCTCACAACTAAGGTAAGCAGCACTTCATTTTACCCCGTAGAAGAAGAACTTCAGCCGCTAGATATTGGTGTCTAGCGGCTGGATATTGGTGTCTATCCAGCCGTTAGCAGTTAGCTAACTTCCCACGCAGTTAGCAGTGGATGACAGAAGGCGAACACACGTTCACCAAGATGGGGAGACAGCGCCGGACGACATACGCCACTATCTGCCAGTGGGCTGATATGTCATTCTCAGCTGTGGTCCGAGCTTTCAAGAAGGCAGGAATTGTTGTTGCTGCTGCTGGACAACAGCAGCGACACTGACTCGATTAATGACGACTTTGACGAGACGGAGCCGGGCGTGTTGGACGCCGTATTCGCCCAACTGTTTAATTCGGACACTGAAGAAGAAGAATTCGAGGGATTCGTGGACGAGGAATAAATTAATAAGTGAGCTTTACATGTTTATTTTGTGGGTTTATGTAAATGCCCTGAAGAAGGGGAGTATTTTAAAAGAGCTGGACACGGTCCTTCTGCTCCAACGGTTATCAATAACTCAGTTTAGCTTACAAACATACACAATGATATCAACGCTAGAACAGCAGTACATTAGCAATGGTGCTAGCAAAGGCGCTAACAACAGAATTCGTTAACATTCGGCACTAACAACTGAATTTGTTAACATTCGGCGAATAAACTCATTTACAATACACAGGTCTGCATATATATAGTATCATACCTGAAGAAGGGGAGTATTTTAATAAAAGAGCTGGAAACGGTGCTTCTGCTCCAACGGTTATTAATAATTAAGGAGGAAGTTCCGGTGCTCTTCACTATAGCTAGCGCAAGCGCTAGACTCCCCCTGCTGGTTGACTCCGGCCACTACCTCAGCCAAACCAGACCTGACAGTCTCTGAAATAACCAGATTTCAATCCATCACATTTACAGCTGAACAAGGTTGGTCATATTGTGAATATGGACACTATATTGACTTACCATAACAATATCAGACTGTTTTTTACGTGTTTATAGAATCGAGGAAAAGTTCCCCTCCACTATGTGATATAGCTAACTGTTCTACTATTTAGAGCGTTACCATATTGTGATTGCACTAACGTTTGTTTTTCCGTAACAGTATCAGACTGTTTTTTATTGAATCAAGGAAAAGTTCCCCTCCACTACGTGATATAACTGTTGCACTACATGTTACCTCGGGGAAAATAATAAAACAGCTGTTTATTCATTTTGGGAGTGAACGGAGTTGTCAGAACGCTGATTTGTAATCTATTAATAAAGTTTAACTGACCTATCTGACTGTTTTGTTGACATTCCCTTTAGCACAGCTCCATTTAATGGATGTATAACCCAGCCTCTACTATAGCGTCTCTTCTATGCACCTTATAATGCGGTGCGCCTTATGAAAAAAGTTTTAAAACAGGCCGTTTATTGAAGGTGCGCCTTACAGTGCGTAAAATACGGTAAATATAAATGAACATGTCTTGTAAACAAAGCCTGAACATTGATAAAGAGTTAGCTAACGCTAGCAGCAAGATCACCATGTGAAGGTCATGTGTTCCCAAAAGAAACAATATCGAGCTGTTATATAATAATACTATTCAAAATACACCGTATGGTTACGTCCTCAAGAAGCTACAAGTGAACACACAGAGCTAACATACAAGGACATCAACACAATAAATTCATGTCTAAAATAAAGTTTTAGCATGTTAGCGTTATGTACAGCTTACCGCTTCGCTGTCTGTTGTTTCTCCAGACAGAAGGAACTGACCCCTCCATCAGTCTTTTGGTAAATCCATTTTAACGCTGTTTGAAACAAAGAGCACCATTTACAAGAAATACCAAGTTTAACCAGGCACTTCGAACAAGTTGACGGTGGGTTAATGCACTCAACAACTGAACATTTTGACACTAGTAATCTTGGCCTCCCTGAACTTGGAAGACAAAATCACTGTGAGAAATAAAAATGGTGGATTCACAAAATTGGTTATGAACATCAGTTCATAACCAGATGCAAATATTGTGACATTATTTTTCAAGAAACCTGATGGGGATCAGAGTAAACTGAACTGATTGAAAGATGTGACCCAAACAGAATATAAAGACATGTACGCAGCACTAGGAAAGACTAAATTCAACCTTTTTGCAATGCTAGAGATTCCAACAAAATCTATTTAAGGGCTAAAAAGTGGATTTTGCACCATTTGTCTCCTTTACTGGACATGAACTGGTTTGATTTAGATATAAAGACCTAAAGCGAGTAACGAACATGGACTGATGAAAGTTTATCAGCAGTCATAATGCCCCCAGGTACAGTCAGTGTTTGTTTTTTGTTTTTTTACATGCTATCTTTTGAACTCCTCATGCACACGAAATCCTGCTGAAGAGCGACGTGATGCTGAAACTCTACGATTCAATTACCAGGGGAGTTCTCTGCAGCTTTTCCACCTAACCCGGTGTAATGTGATCAAGGGTTAATTAAAACAGCGCAGCTTGAGAAAATGTGCAGATGATCAACTCTTGTTGTTGGAGCATTTATGCTGTCTGACTGCAGAGAGCGGGGAACCCTCGGAGTTCCTCCCTGGTGCCACTTTTGCCCCGTGATCCTAATTATCTGTGAGGCCCTCCTCGTTACAGCTTCAACTGGCAGAGGTGGAAGGAAGGAAGTTTATAATCATGTTCAATTAGTGCTCCTTCACATTTTATCTCAGGCTTTCCACTGTGCTAATGACTTATTTGTACCAATTATTTGCCTTGCTGAGCTTGTTAACCCACGTGTTCACCCCAGCAGTGCTGCTAGTAGTTTTTCACACTAACTCTTTTGCTTGTAACACAAAATGAAGATCTGATTTCTGTTGTTGGTGTCTGACTGCCAGACACCATTTCTGCTGCGTGTTGCCAAGTAATTGTGTTAGGATGACGTCCTGACTTTGCCAGTGAAAGCACAATCAAAGGTGTTGTGTTTACTTTCTGTTTATTTTTCTAAACTTTTAGGCTTTATTTGGGCATATTGAAATCATTCTTTCTTTCTTGCTTGCTTTCTTTTATTTAAAATGGCTAAAATCCTAAAAATACTCAGGTTGGTTAGATTTTTTTTTTATGTCATAAAGGGGCCTGAAATGATTTGTGTGGTTTTTGTGTAATAAATTTACAAACCACAGCAGAGCGCAATTACAGGTTTTATGAATAGTAATATCATCAGGAGTCCAGATGATTAGGTTTTGTTTTTTATTATTATTTTTATTATAATTATTTGACATTTTCCCCTGTTTATTATTTACAAAATTGTGGAAAAATATTGTTGATGTTTTTTTGTGCGTCAAAACATATTTATCTGCGGGTGTGTGTTGGCACGCGTACATCCTGAATAAAATTTTACAAATTTTTATTTTTATTTGCCTGTTGGCACTTTGTGCCTCATCAAACTGTGACAGTGGGATGAAGCTAACTAAAAATGACTAAACTAAATGGAAGATACAATTCTTTATTTTGTAGATTTGTTCTAAAGTAGTAGAAACAAACCTACTTGTTTATATTAAGTAGTTAAATATTATCGAAACATTTGCCAAAAAGAATAGAAATTAAGTGATGTCGTTGGCATCGTTCTGGTTCTGCTGCGCCTTGGTGATGTGGATGTGTTCGCGTGCGTCAGGTATAAATATACATATATAGGCTTAATAGAGAATTAAATTAAATTTAGAAAGTTTAAATTACCCAGAAAAATATGTAACTCTAGATGTTTTGACTGAAGACCTGGGATTAATTATTCATTTCTGTAGAAGAATAATTAATCTATTATTCTTAATGGGAAATTGGAATCTGGATCTATAACAGAATTAATTGCACTTTTAGCCTGACAACTGCGTTTGGCGTCCGTCGTTGTTGCTTGCCTTCGAGTCCTGGCAACCACTCACCATGACAGATGATTGTTGATTTCAGGAGGAATCAAACCCAATTTCCATCGTGGGAGAAGAACTAAAAATCTGGAGGAACGTGAAAGATGTAACAAAGATAAAACCTGGTGCATCAAAATATGATGCACCAGGTTTTATCCTGACGGCTGTGGAGACGTTTGCTTTTTTTTCTCCATGAGCGCAGTCTCTTCTTGGCCATCATCTTCCAAATCCTTTTTTGCTAGAGCAGGAGTTATTTTACCTGCCTGAAAAATCATAAAACTTAAATCGGAGCCTGACGAGGAGAACTCGTATAGATCCGAGGTGTCGTAGGAATCAAAAGAATTTGAAAAATCTGAAGAATCTGTGGAATCGTTCTCTTCAAGGTCATCATCTGAAACCTCACTGCAAAGGACCTCGGAGGTTTGCTGCTTTCTGAATGAATCAAAAGTGTCATGGTTGGACACTGGGCACTCATCCTGAGATTTCTCCATTTCCTCTCTACAAACTTCCCCAGCCGGGGAAGGATTGAACAGGAAAGCATCAAATTCATCGAACTCTTGGCCCTGGTCCTGAAAAGTGTCAAAAGTGACTCCTGGAAGAAATTTGTTAAATATTTTTCTAATGCCAGTTGTTATTACATATCTCGCCCCAAAGGTAATGGGGAAAAACATGGTGGTTAAAACCTCTTCCATTGTAACAATACTATTAAAATCCAGACCTAAAATGTTCAAGAGTTTCTTGTGAACTACCTGAAACTTTGAGAAGGAAGCATTTATAATCTCAGATGTCCTTTGATCTATGACATAGAAGTCGTCATAGCAACAATGAGCTCACTGTAGCTCTGGGGAAAGGTCTTGCTTCTATCGTTGCTATGGAAACGGTTAGGTCAGTTCTTCATGATTCAAACTATTAACCCTTTGCAACTGAGTCACTTAATCAATTGAGGTGATTATTAATCATGACGGATGATGGAAGTTTATATTTCAGGAGGCTAGAGATTAAAACAGGGATTTAATAGTTAAATATTAAGTTTAGATTGACAATGGTATATTAAAACCATTCATTTAAGTAGGATTTTTATCATTCTATCAGGCTTAAAATTTTGAATCATACTCAACTTAAAATATCTTAAAAGTAAAATTAAATGTAACTTACAGACATTTGCTGCTGCTGTAAAATGTGACAAGAAACTTTGCCTGCTTGCAGAAGAGCTAGTAAGAAATAATTTTGGTTTAATAATTTTACATGTTAGCATAAGTAAAGAATAAAGATTGATGCCAAAGAAATGATGCTGCCGCTCCATATTTGATGGGTTGTAAACAACCCACTCCAACATATTTGTTCTGTGTGATGCGGAAATGTAAACATTAGACAATTTAATGTCTTCCAGCTTTTTCTGTGTAATTGAGAGCTGGACACCAATAGCAGCTCAGTGTCAGCAGCCCACATTGCTGATAGATGAGAAGGAGATAAATAGTCCGTTTCTATGCTTTCCTGTAAACTGGTTATGAGTCTGTTGGTTCTTCACTTTTCTTGTATATTAACCATTAAACAAACTGGTCAACAAAAGTTTCTATCTGTTTTTAAAAGAATAGTAGCTTCTCTCTCATGTCTCTGTCAGATGACCAGCATCAGCAGCTTTTGGTGACATTATTAATAATTAGATTGTTTTTCAATACGATGCAGGATTTAAAATGAACTGATGAAGATGACCTATGTGTCTAGTCTGGCCTGGGAGAGCGGTCTGTGGTTCCCTTCTGGACCCGTTACCCCATCGACTCCATGTGGAAGACTAGCTGGGCAAACGCCTTTCCATGCAATTCAGCTTGATTCTCATCTCCCTTCAGGACTCTGCCTGAGATTTCTCCCATTGACCTCGGTTTCTCCAGTAGGATTTCAACCGGGCCGATGGGCGAACAGAAGAAGTTGTGAACGATGATATCGATTTTCTGGGCTCCTTCAGGGTTATAATCTGCTTGTAGCTTCGTTCACTGACTCCACAGTGAACAAAGTCTTTCAGTCTGTGTTGGCCACTTCTCCAAGCATGGAGAAATTAAATATCTATATCTATAGATATATCTATCTATATCTATATATAGATAGATATATCTATCTATAGATATATCTATCTATATCTATATATAGATAGATATATATATCTATAGATATAGATAGATATATCTATAGATATAGATATTTAATAGATATATCTATCTATATAATAAATATTATATAGATAGATATATCTATCTATATATAGATATATCTGTATATATATCTATAGATAGATAGTGATGGTTTTGGTGAAAGCCTCACACACACACACACACACTCAGTTTTGTTGTCTCTCTCCTCCGACACTTTTCATCATGTTACAGTCCAGCCTTTCCAAAGCTGTTGCAAAAAGCTGTAAACTAGCCGCATCACAATGTTCGAAGCATGTGGGGGGTGCGGGGTCTTATGGTCTGGAAACTACGGTATCTTCCTGCAGCACGGCCTCCTCCACAGTTTTGATTGTTTTCATCTCAAAAAGATCTCACTGCGGCCTCATCCCACACAAAAGAACGTGGAAAACTCCAGTTGGAGTATCGCTCTCGATGGTCTGTGTGATCAGAGATCAAGGCAGCGGCTTTTATGGGAGTAAAAGCATTGAATTATACATAACAATATGAAACACACACACGGAGACCTCCTCCAATTTGTGACGCTGATCCTGAGTGGGCTCTTGTGTCCTGGGAAGGCTGATGAAAGCTTCTCATCTTGAGGACAGGTCAGATGCAGCGAGGCCTGACTGCTTTCAAAGACGCCCAAATGACCTCCGGGAGCTAAAGCACCAACGCTCTCTGCCTCCACGCAACCTCCCTTTAATCTTCTCCTGCTCTCTGTGAGCACTTGGTTATTCTGTGGCTGGAGAAGGAGAGGTGGAGGAAGAGGAGGAAGAGGCAGCCTCATGCCTTATGTTTTCTTCAAGCATTCTCAGCTCTCCTCCAGGGTCCCTGAAAAGTCATAGGAAGCTCCTATCTCAGATGCACAAATGCGAAGAAGAAGAAGAAGTTGCAGCAGAGCTGAGAGGATGGCATGAGGAAGGGAAGCAAATAAAATACAAACACATTCAAGTCCTGCCTCTGTGAGGAGGAGGAGAAGAAAAAAAGCCTTCGTTTTGTTCTCCATGACTTCTCGTGGTGCTTTAAAAGAGAGATGAAATCCCACGGCTGTCAGTCAAAGGGAGTAAAACCTTGCTGCAGCGGAGCGAGGAGAGAAATGAGAGTGACCTGCATCACTTCTCCTTCACATGGAAAAGCTCTGCTCTGTCAGGGAAGTGAAAACAAGTTTCTTTACAGGCGCAGGAAGCGTTCGGGAAGAAACTCGGGCAAAGTGCTGCTTATGGATAGATTCAGAAGCTGCTTCTGGGAAATCTATATGAAACGATCGCTTCAAAGTGAACACTATTTAAATTGCATGCAGTGTTTTCACAACCAGAGTGATAGATTACCTGTTTAAAATAAACCTGATACATAAACTTTATGAGGAAACCTATTTAAAACAAGTAATATTTTCTTTGATAATCTGTAAGAGAAGCATGTTCCTGATCTCTGTTATGTTAGTTCAGTCTTCTGAAAGTTGTAGCGGTGAACACAAATTGTCACTCGCTCCTCTTCTAGTCAAGTCCGGATTATTTGTAACCAATTTGACGTTTGTGTTGGAGATTTTTAGATGTTTTATCCCAGCTTTACGTCAGAATAACTGACCTCTGGCTGTACATATTAATGTGTGCTTCATGCCACGGGAGCTGCTGGGCTGGATTGTGGCATAGTTTTCAATCTGCTGGTAGCCACGGTTGGTATTTTCCACTGATATTTTGTTGGTGGAAAGCTGAAAGGTTTGAAAAGCACAGGCCACAAAAAGTCTTCTTAAAGCACATTCAGCAAAACAAACATTTCCATCTGACAAGTTTGATTCAGTTTCTTTCTGTTCTTTTCTTTTTTTTTCCTGCTGGTGAATGTGCTGAAGGTACTTGAGCAAAATATGTCCCTGTCTGCATTCGTAGCTCAGCCATATGTACAGCGCCTTCATCCCACACGCTCGGCTAAAATCACCCCATGTTACACTCCAACCCCACCCTGCTCCTCCTCCGCCCCTCCCACCCCCCTCTCTCACAGGCACAGTCAGAAATCACAGCCTTGCAGCCAGCACCCCCACAAAAGTGAAAATGAATGTACTCACCTCCTGCAGTGGCAGCAGAGCGCGAGTGTGGGAGAAGGAAAGACATGGCAACCGTTCAGGGCGTCGAGTCGGTCCAACACGACTCACAGACATTATCAGTAGACGCCACGAGCGCTTGATGAAATGAAATCCCCGAGGAGTTGCAACCTCCTGGTCGAAGGGGCTGGTCGCCATTTGCATGTTTCTGATTTAGGGAGACTTTTTTTTTTTTTTTTTTTTTTTTTTAAACCCACACATCACGTTGCAGGATCACCTCTGAAATCAGCGCGAGGCCGCAAATTCCCAAAGTGCCGCGTCTTCTCCTGAGGTGTGTGGGAGTGTGTGAAATGGGAGTGTGACCGAACGTGTTTCTGTCGCTCGTGTGATTCAAGTGAAGCAGGAGTAATCAGTCACTAGTGTCTCTCTGTGATTGTGGTTTGGCTGATCCATCCATCCGTGTCTCATCCCTCCCACTGCGACTCCCGTCAGCGAGCCTGAAACCACAGACTCTCCCTTCTGGGTTTCCAGAACCGGTTCTGATTTGAACCTTTTGAAAATACAAAGGAGGAAACGATGAGAAAAACAATAAAATGAGAAGGAAAAACCTAAGAAACTCATCTTTGAGGCACAAAAAGGTCTCGTGACTTCAAGTGGTTGTTGTCTGTTAGCCTGTTAGTGTTTGGGAGAATAAGGAGTTTAGCTTTTTTTATGCATTATTAATATTATGCTTCTTATTTACATCCAGGCAGACTTTTAAAAACTATATTAGAAGTGCATCAACAGTTCAGGCTTTGATAATATTGACAATATTTTCTTGGTGCACTTCTCACACTACCTTCCTGAGTCTTGTTGTCAACTATATCCATTTATCAATGATCCATTTTTGATGGATGTTTTCATCAATATAATGCATCTGGTAATGAAGCTCAGAGTTCACGACCTCAATATGAATATCTGATATTCATATTGTCTTGAATATCACGATGTTGGCCTGTTCACTACACTTCAACAGCTGAGCTGCATCATGGAAGATGCAGCCGACAAATCTGCTGTAATTGTGATTCTATTCTGTCTATATGGACCAAATTCAGTGAAGAACGTTTCAGATTCCTTGTTGTTTGCCTAATAAAGTGGTCGGTGAGTTTAGCAGTTCTTGAGTTCCTCTCAGTTTGTAAAGGAATGTTCTTCCGTATTTAAATTTCTCGTCTGGTGCTCGATTTGATGTTGACATTTTCGATTTAAGTTTTTTAAATGTGGGGAAAAGGTAGAAGTCTGGGTTTTAAGAAATGTAACTCGCCTGCCGTTTTCCCTGCTCAGCTGAAAAACAAACTAACATGCATGGTCAGAGTTCTGCTAGATACAATATCTACACGTATATCTTCTTTTGAATTTCTAAACTATAGGCAATGCTTGCATGAGTGTTTTTAAATCTGCTCCCATTGTTTTAAATGTTTTCATTTCTTGTTTGCTTGTGTGGTCACAATAACTAATTTCCAGTGTTTGTGTTTTAAGTAATAACTTGGATTAATTACCATGTCATTGCAATAATCAATGAAATGTCTAGTAATGAAAATATTTATATTTCCATTTTAAATAAATATCTGAATAGCTTCTCATATTGAAATAATCTGGCAAGTTGTTATTCCATGTTGGGGTTTATTCTAAAAATTGGGAGAAAGGTTTTCCAATGTAATGCCAGCTGTTTCATGGTAAACGTAAATGTTTTGTGTACTCATCTTTTTAAGCCTTTTGCTCCTAATATCATCTTGGTTGTATTTATGGTTTGCACATTTAGAAAATCCATCTATGGTAATTTCGTATTGAACTTTTGTATTTATAAAAACCAAAAACTGAAAAAAGGAAAAATGTAGGAACAGGTGAAGATGTTTATCTGTGACCAGTTCAGGTGACAGTACTGAAACTCATGTTTCCAATCCGTCTGTGTTCTCGACCAATGAACTCTCTTCACATTCTCAATCTTTTTTTTTTTCCCCCAATAGATCAAAGCTGCACAGAGCCGAACAAAGCCCATGTTGTCGGCTCCATGGAAACGGTGCAGCAGGTCTGCAGGAGTTGGGTCGTCACACCGAGGTGAGCCAAAACAATCCCGCTTTACTTTCTTTCTGCTGAACTTCGCCTTGGTCCACCAGGCACCATGTTAGCGATGTTCAAACCGAGAACTGATTCCTGCCAGGACAGCTGTGGGCAAAAGAATAACGTCTCAAACCAGATCCATCCGGGTTTGGCGGAAATTATATGGTGAATAATTTCCTCATAGTTGTAGGTAGTTATTCAAAATCCATCAGTCGTGACATGCACGCTGCTGATTCTGTGCAGCTGGATCTTAAATTGGAGTTGAACATTCGGGGCCTTATTGACAGACAAGGCAGCACACGTTGTACATGATGCGCTCCGCCCTGGAAGTCTGGGTAGAACAGGTTGTTCAGAACAGGGTGCCTTGATAATTAGAGAACGGGAAATGTATAAACAGGCTTAGAAAGTGCTCAGCTAACATAATTTTAACCGCAAAAGTATGTGGAGGAAAATATTAGGCTCATCTTCGGTTTAGCTGGTTTAGCCAATGATTAAGTCCAGATCCAACGATAACAGGGATTATTGCACCAATTAGGAAATGGTAGCGTGAAGCCGAGGTCTCACCAAAAGGCTACTGAAGTTCTGTCTGTGAGAAAATAACCTGGTGATGAATATATATAGTTTTTTCCCCCCAAAACTATAAATTCAAGCCACAGTTGCTGTAAAGCACTGAAGCTCAGATCTCCTGCTGTGGATGTTTCTCTATATACATAATAAGGATCCTTTTACCACAAGTCATGTGTTAGTTTAAATAATTGAAAAGGTTGTGGTGCTATTTTATGAAGACAAAATGTGTTCCAACCTAAACACAATCAGAACTTCATCTTGGTCTGAGTCGGCCATAATCGGCTCAAAAGAAGTTACCTTCATCAGTAATCCCAGCTCAAAGCCACAAAGAGGCAAGCCCTTCTAGAAAAAAAACTGTTTTATTGAGTCATTAACAACTGTACATTTATTTTCAGTGCTGACAGCAGTTGCTACATACTTTGGTGTGAATCAGAGGTGCAGTTTGCCCCTTTAGTTGTAAATGCCGGCGGGATGAGAAGCACAGTAAAACAAACCAGAAGTATTAACCCTCAGCTTCGTTCGCTAACGACTGCATGTGTTTACATGCGAGTGTGCTTCCCTCTGTCCTTGAAAGCATCTACAGGCACTGAACATTTCTGTGAAGACAGACCGACTCTGCCTTCCTCTCCATCACAGCCAAATACACATATTCCAGGAATATCTGTGGGATGCAAAAGGGCACAGGAATCCCAGCAGCACGGACTGGACTGCTGGAGTTTAGTTTGAATAGAAATCAGTGGAGCAGCGAGAGATCAGTACAACGTCAAGTTAGAAAGAGGGGGAAAAAAAAAAAAAAAAGCGCACAGTCATTCAGTTTGTGGCTTCTGCTGCCAACTGAGGTCCAAGGGTTAGACTGAGCTTTAACATCCCCCATCTGCCACAGGTGATCAACAAAAACAGGGAAAGCACACACAGACCAGAACATTAGGACACGTGTACAGTTCTTTATACAGGAAGGAAATTTACATCCGTCTCTTCTCCTGAATCAACGTCCCACTTGTTCCTGTGGAGGGTCCGCCTGAATCCGACCAGGCTTTGTCCTTTAAGAGCGTTGTGACGTAAGGCCGGTTTTAAAAAAAAGAAAAGAAAAAGAAATCTCCATGAAATGTTCAACATTGCAAGATTCAGGCTCCTCCGTTTGATTCCTGGAAAGATCAGCCTGCAGAATGTGCTTTAGAAAACAATCGGGGTGCAATAGTTGAAAAAGTTTCAGTTCGTTTTCTGGTTTCTCTCTCAGACGAGAGAGAGACCAAAACAATGGTCACAAGTACACCCAGGACATGAAAATATATATATATATGTATATATATATACTTTAATAATATATAAAATGTCTTATTTAATCCAGTATGTACACAATGTACATGTTTTGAGGAATTAATTTCTCACAGATGAAGCTCCGCTCCATCCTGTCACATCCAAAAAAAAAAAAAAAGTACAACCCTAAAACAAGGGATTAAAAAAAATCCTTCCAGTATGAGTTTTCACAGGCCAACAGCGCAGCTGAATTCCAGAATAAGTCAGAGAAAAATGTCGCTTGCTTCAATCTGTTGCAGCCCACGTTAAACCAGGACAATAATCTCAGTAGATGACCTCATAGACCGTCGCCTTCTTGTCACCAGATCCTGTCACGATGTATTTGTCATCTGCAGAAATGTCACAGCTCAGGACGGACGACGACTCCTTCGACTGGAAGTAAACACAAACAGTCAAAACGTTTAGTTTGCTCATTGTGGTCGTGACATATCAAGGTTAAGCTGGTTTGTCAAGCAAACAGTAAATTTCAGCGCGAGTGACTCCTGTTCACTGTTGGCTCCACACATTTTTACTGACTTCATTTTCAGTCGTCACTAAAACGTCACAAACTGCTGGTTTATTTGCAAAGACCGTCCCGATCCGAGAAACCTTTGACCCCATCGATCTCTGTCTGAAATAGCTGTGGTACTGTTTTCTTTATTTCAGGATAACAACACGCAACTAAGCCACTAATGTTTTTCATGTGATTGTATTGATTTAGCAGCATTTGGTCAAATAGTCCAGAACTGCGATCATCACCTGGAAAATGCTGGCACCGTAAGGAGTCCTCCACGCGTTCAGCAGGTTGTCCTTCCCCGTGCTCACGAACCATTTACCTACAGGCACAGATGAAACACCTTTAAGGGTCCTCGCAGACATAACAGAGCAACTGGAACCGTTTTAAATATGCTACTTTAATTACCTCATCAACAATCATAAAACACATAATGAAGGAGACTTGCAGCTCTAACCCAGTTAATTATTCAAATGACCCTCTGATTAATTAACCAACTCGCTAGCTGGCTGCTGATTTAATCAGTGACACTAAGAGCTCTGGTCTCATTTGAATGAATCAGTTCGCTGGTGGAGGAGATGAGGCTGTGCTCATTGGTTTCCGAGGATAAATTAATGCGAACGAACATTTTCGAAGCGCTTGATTTGCTGTTAAATGATCGTTGTTTGAAATTTTTAACCACTAGCCCTACACACATGAGGGAAGTGACACTTAAACCACCATCAGCCCATTGGTTTCGGAAAACCGGTATAATTCACAGCTCGTTAAAAGTAAAATTGTGCAGAATCATCTCCTTTTGTCATTAGAGGTTTTGAAGTCTTCCCTGTGCTGCCAGATAATGAAGAGACTATTAAAACTCTGCTCACATAAAATTATCAAAATATCTTCAATTATCTGCTGCAGGCATGGGAAAATGCAACCTGATCAATTCACTCTCAGAATTTGTCCGACTTGACGTGCAGTTTTTAAAAAAGATTTTAATCTATAAAAGTGCTATATTCCTCGCCAGTCTCAGAAAGTGAAGCCTTCATTTTGTAGAGATCCTTAAAGATAAAAGCATGAAATATTTCATGCTTTTATCTTATCTAGTGTTTGGTCTTAAAGATGTATTCTTGAATTTCTTTGCTCAACAATCCCTTTTGCTGGTGCATATTTTTCTTCCACTAAACTTTTTTATGAATATGCTGCAACCTTCTCAGAGTATTGTTTGTCTGTAAGTAAGTCATAATCAAAATTAAAAGAAATAGAGGCTTGGAATATTTCACTCTTATGAATCCATAAAATGTTCACTTTCTGTACTGTGACATTGAATGCTGCACATTATTAATATTTTATATATAAAAGCAAAAGAACATAGCTGATGGGAAAGAAACTGTTCACTTTTGATTTGAACAACCAGATGTAGTAGCGCAGGCTCTGAGTAGAGTTTGGGTAGGAGGTTTTTATTTGTAAATACATCCACACGCCCCAACAGTTTGCTGCTGGATATTTAAAGACTGTCCTTCGCCATAGGACTTTCTCCAGCTCTTTGCAGGTCACTTACCACAGTAGGCAAACTTGAGTGAGAGGACGCAGCTTTCATGTAGATGCAGCTGGTACTTGTCTGGCTTGGTGTGGTGGAGTACTTCCACGTTGCTGCTCTCCATTCCCACAGCCAGCCATTCTCCAGTGGGACAGTAGCCCAACGAGAAGATCTGCAACAAAAACATAAATGAACCTCGGAGGAAGTCTACTTCACTGCCAATAAATATCACTGTGTGTTTAATTAGTGCAAGTGCTGCAAGGCTAAAATTTAAGCTAAAATTATTTGGACTACTTTTATAAAAATCTACTAAATTTAGTCAATGTTAGAAAACATGCTAGTGATGGTCAGCATTGACAGCATTTCCTTTAACATTAGCTTTTTAGCTAACATCTTGCTGTGGGTTTAATGTTTCCTAACATTAAACCCACGCTAGTGACCCACAACCATTAGCATAAACTGTAATAGTCTTTAGCTAATTTCAGCATATAAGCTGCTCTGCACTAGATGAGCTAAAAATTATTTTTCTTGCCGTTTATATTCAACATATGATGAGCAGAACACCTTGCAATCTTCTATCAAAGCAGACTGTTTTATTTTGTAATGTTTCTGCTCATTACATTTCTGGGGTTTTTAACATTGAATGGTAGAGCAACATGCTAGTCCTAACCTGTAGACAGTGTTTCAGCTAGCTTTAGCCTTATGCCTCATATTAGCTCATAAACTGTTGTTTATGAGCCATTATAAACTCTAGGTGGGATTTTTGCATTTACAGAAAGATTTTACTCTTCTATAGTTTCTCTATAGAAGAGCTTCTATAGGTAGAAGCGTTTTGCAGGCTTTTACCTACTTTTAACATTTCTGCAAGTCTTCTGCAATTGACTTTAAATGCTTCTGCAATTTCCACTAAAAAAATATTCCGCTGGCAGCAGTCACACTGCATTTTTGCAGGAAATGCAAATTGTTCAGGTTGTACCTGTGAGGTAAAGTCGTGTTGCTGAAGCTGCCGGCCCTCCCTCAAATCCCAGGAGCGGACCGTGTTGTCGAGCCCTCCGGTCCACAGTTTGGTCCCGTCGTGGGAAATATCGATACAGCTGGCTCCGTCTGTGTGGCCCTGGAACTGCCTGAAATGCACAAAACACATGAAGACAAAGTGAGACGTGCCTTTTTTCACCGCCTGAAAAAAAAAAGACATGAATGTATCCAGAGCTGCGACTTAACAATTATTTTAGTAATTGTTTATTCAAATACAAAGATTTTTCAATTACCCACTTAAAACCTATTTCACTTAAAATTTTACCGGTCATCTTTTATTGCCTAAAATGAAGTGGCGTGGCATTCCTTTAGTGAACGCTTCATAATTTGTAGCAAAGGACTTTTAACATGTGAAAAGCTCAATCCCTTACTGCTTGACTTTGCATCAATACAGTGTAGCACTAGCCTGTTGATCTGTTGGATTAAGCAATTAATAATTGGATTGGAAAATGCGCTTAACAGGAGATTTTATTTTTCACAAAGCTTCAACCAGGTGCCACTTGACAAAACACTGGTAGAACATAATTATGAAAAAAAAAAAATTTTAATCTGTATATTACAATTAATCGATTACAAAATTAGTTGATTATTTTGATTCATCGCAATTAATTGTTTCAGCATTAGATGCATCAAAAATATGTCTGAGTAAATTTGTATCATTGTGCGTTTATTTTTTTTTTAACTAAAAAAACCCAAAAACTATATTTACCATTTAGAGAATACAACATTGCCAAACATTTCTTGTCCTTCTGTTGACTCTTCACAATTAAAAAACAAAAAACGATGCAATGTTTTGTTTTCCCTCTGGCTTGTGTCCAAAACACAGCCGTTTAAGCGAAGTACCGACCTGACCAGGGTCTGGTTATGGAGGTCCCACACGGCGATGTTTCCATCGGAGCAGCAGGAGAAGCAGACCTTGGCATCGGGGCTGATGGCCAGAGCATAGCAGGCCGGAGCAGAGGAAGTGAGCTCAGCCTTGATGCGGGGCGTCTGCGAGGCCAGATCCCAGATGGTCAGCGTGCTCGCCTCGCCGCCGACGATCAGGGTGCGGCCGTCGGGCAACAGCTTGCAGGAGCGGATGTAATTGTCTCTGTTCTGGAAAAGATAAAAGAACGAAAGTGGTGCGAATTCCAGATGAGAAAGAAAAAAAAGAAAATCATAGAGAAACCGACATATTGCAGTACATCCACTTTTAACACCTTTTCTTTTACCAGCTGACTTTATCTAGTGAAGATGTGAATGTCAGCTTTAACGAGAGACAGTTGGGCTGCCGGCTCCACAAGAGCAGAAAGACAAATCAACACTGCCGTAGAAGCTATTGGTCAAATTAAAATGGCACCCTGATGGCTTTATAAAACCAAACTGCACTCTGGACACACCTTAAGGGCGTAGGAGGCCATATGAGCTGAACAGCATGAAGACACCGAGTCAAAATGAGAAACGGGAGGCAGTTGGGAGAAAGTAATGAGCTGCTTAATGGCAGACAGGGTTGGCCAATCACAACATCATTTACTCAGCAGGGGTTTTTTTTTCCCCCTTCACCAAGGATAATTTCAGCACAGCAGTGAGACATTTTATTGAATTATTCACATCTCTATCTGTTGGGATCTGTGGACAGCTGTAGCAGGATGGAGAGTCAGGCTACATTTAATGCTCAAGAAAAGCCTTAATGCATTACTTTGAGACCTCATTAGCACACTGGGATCCCCTTATGGCTGAACATCCTGAAATAAATGTAGAGTAAGGCTAACTCGACTCCATCTTCTCCATCTTAAAATGTGAAATCATCTGATTACCAGGCAGTCAAGTTGGGACACAGGACTCTTGCTGCCTGGCTGGCTGATGTCCCAGATCTTGACGCAACCCTTTCCACCAGTGTAGACGTGGCGCGTGGGGTTGCTGATGGTGACGGCGCACACTACTTCGCCGTGGCTCAGCGTGTTGATCTGACGAGCGTGGCGCGGGATGCCCGGGCCTATGAGGGCGTCTGGAGGGAAGGGCACGGGCTGCATCTGACCGTCTGCACTCACGTGGAAGGAGTAAGCTCTGGAAACGACAACGGAGATGGAAGCGAGTCAAGTTCTGGGAACAAAATCTACGGTAGTTAAAGAGCGAAAGCAAAAATGTAAACATACGGTTTTCCTCCTGAAATGGAGGTGAGGCTGGCCGGCAGGCCTGGAGCTCGCATGTGAGGATGGGGGTCAAACCCCGCCTGCACAAAAAAAAAAAAAAAAGAAAGAAATCAAATAAGCTTAGGTTTTTCTTGAGAAACTGCCAAGCTACAATTTTCAGGAAAATCCCTTGAAATATGCAGATTAAGTCTGACAAACAATCTGGAAGAGTAGTTCAAAGTGCTTTACATGAATTAGAAGGAAATACAAACAAAACGACAAAACCCAAAGACAAAAAGGCAAAGGTAACAACAAAAAAGACAAAAGTACTACACAATATAAACTAGTAGGAGTTTCTCTAGGTCTACAGCTTGTTTTCGATTAGTAAGGTGAACAAGAATAGAGTCCATAAACGAGTAGGAGTTTCTCTGGATCTTAAGTTTGTTCTGAATTAGTGAGGTATAAAACTAAATGCTTCTCCATGTTTAGTCAAATATTTTAACCTACTGCAGCGATGGTGGTGCAGATGTTTGGAGGAGGATCTTTGTTGCATTTCTTTTTCTACATCGTGGGTGAGAATTTCAGCATAAAGCCTGTGGGACTTACGATTGGCGACCGTCCGTAGGCGGCGGCGGCTGCAGCAGCGCTCATCTGGGGTGAGATGAGACCCGGATAGACACCGGGGCTGGTCAGCGATCCGTTCATTTCATGATGACCCATCATGGCAAATGGAGAGGCATAAGAACCAGCGATGGACAGGGGAGTACGGAGGGCCGGGGCAGCTGATGGTGAGAAGGAAATGCCCTTTAACTGATTACTAAACTCTTCCTTGGTTTTAGTTTTATGTGCAGTAAAACTGTTGCAGCAGTAAAAGGAAAGGTCACAGAAGCCACATAGTGAGACTGTGGTAGATTTTTTTCCCCCCCCAAGCAATAACAGTGAAACTTGTGTGTACTTGCTTGTTAAAAAGGGTGCCTTGTTAAAAGCAACATAGTGAATAATGAGGAGAATAACCGATTTGTCAGTAATTACCTAGCGCCTCCATGCCGGGCGGTTTTCCCATCGATAAAGGCCGCAGTCCAGGCGTCGTGCTGGTCCCCGGTGTGGGCGCCTCGTTCCTCGGGGTAGGCGTGTTGGACTTTAGGCTCGGTGTCGACGACTTGTCGTTCTGCAACAGAGAAATTATTTAGTCCATTTCCAAAGTTTGAGTCGAAAACACCCCACAGGCAGGAAAATCCAGAGTGACAATCTGAGCGGACAGCTCGAGTTAATCCAATCTAACATGGGCGCTCGTCACAGCCGTGGTTGTGAGTGTGTGATAGTGTGTCAGTATGAGGGTATAAACCGTTGCTTAGAAGCTAAGCTTGTCAGGACTTATGGAAGATGTTGGCCCACATAATTATTTATTCATCCCTTGCCAGTTAATGTTAATAAGGGAGTGAAAGAAACTGAGTTTTATAATGATGGCAAGAGGAAGTAGTAAGACGGTCACTGTTGGCCACTGTATCTTCAGCAATATTCAGTAAAATGGTTTATGTAGGGAAAGATTTTAAGCCAGGTTAAATGTTGGTTTTTTATAAGAATGGAAGAGGAGCAGATTATGGACGCGGCGAACAAAAACCAGACAGCACATATCCCTCTGCAGAGACTCTGGGTTCTTTACAGCCTCAGAGCAACGGAGAAATGACCATTTGCTGGGTAAGCCATGAAGGAGATTGATAGGACTGAGCCATAGAGTTTGATTTCCTGAGAAGACATCCACCCCTTTGCTCCCTCAAATCCTGCACAGCAGCCAACTCCTAAGCCTCCGAATTACTCTTTCACACAGCCACCTACTTCATTTGCCAAATGCTCCTTTAGTCTGTCAGTTCAGGCTTCATCACCTCCACCATAACCCTCCCTTCTCCCCTCGTTTCATCATCCTGATACACTCACATGGGTGTGGTCCTTCGCCTTAGACGACGGCGTGCTGCCCGAAGACGCAACGGAGGCGGGGCTGTTGGGGGCGGCGTCTTTCTTCAGCACCCGGGACTTATCCAGGCCGTTTTCCGGAGGGGAATGGGCGGGGCTGACTCGAGGGGTGGCTGGGTCCTGCGGAGTTAAACGAGACGGACGGAGTGCAAGACTGAGCAAACAGGCCGGAGGAAAGCCACTGGCATTTACATGTAGGTCAAACAAGCTGGGGCCTCATGTGCAAACACAGATAAATATCCCGATGTATGCTCATGCTCCCCTCCGCCCCCCCACCTCACACATACGCATGCACTTCTCATTCACCTGTCACACCCTTTTCTCTTTGTGTTCTTTGTCTTATATTCTGCATGAATGGCAGAGGGAAATTCACCGAGTAAACAGTCTCAAAGCACACAACCAATATTATGTCAGACGTTTTGGCAACACAGTGAAAGGTGCTCAGGACAGACAAAAGAGGGCTGTGTTTGGGTTCTTTGCAGCCTTCCCGTCTATGAATGTGTCAGAGCAGCTAAACGCCCGTCTTACCTCGTTGGACACGTCCACCACCAGGTCGTCACTTTTCTCTCCGTCACTGTCCTGAAATAAACGAGCAACATTAGTGGGAAGGGATTTATTTGACCTACATGCACAAAAACGCAGAACTATTTAGATGGATATTAAGGCTGGACAATAAATCAATAACTATATATATATTGCAATAGACATGTGATCAATACGTCTGATTGAATGTTCAGTAATTTCACTGAACTCTGATCCAGAATTGCAAGGGATTCTGGGGGATGTAGGCGGGAAAGGCTTTAGCTGCTCAACCTCTCACGCCCAGCTAAGCAAGGTTGGTGACATCAACACACTTGGGCACTCTTTGGTCACCTAGCAACAACCTGTTGGGTGACTTGCGCAGGTGCAGTTTAATGCATGTACCATGTATTTCAGAGATTTAAAACAAAAAAAAAAACAACTAATCAATAACTATCGAACGTATTGAAGACAATACGTCCTTCAGCCATATTGTCCAAGCCTTGAATATATTAACCCAATTTGTAAGTTTGTCTTCTGAAAGGCGAACATTTCATAAAAAAAAAACCCTGAATAGACAGCCGGTCTTTAAAAAACACTCACATATCCTCTGTTGCTGTCTTTGTCGTCCACTTTGCGTTTCTTCGAGTCCAGGCCGTAGTCTGAAGAGCTGCGGTGCTTCTCGCTCGCTACCCGCAGGCTGTCTGATGGCGACACCGAGTTATTCTGCCACAAACACACCGACAACGACCGCATGAGGCCGGAGGTCTCATCGAGTTACCTTGGCATACTCTGTTCGTTTTAAATCAGTATCCACTGGCGCATTGTGTGTACAGTATAGATTTACAGCCTCAGCAAATATTCAACTGGGAATCTTCTTGGAAAACAAATGTGGATAAAATGTGTCAACATTTCTCCATAGATGTTGGACTCTAGAGCAAAACTGGAGCCGCTGTGTTATGTTAATGTTTAAGACATAAATGAGACTCATGACTAATCATGAAGGGAAGGTAGTATTTTCCTTTGTGGGGTCAGCGATAATATTGACAGTAAGCAAACTGCACAATGCTGCTGGACTGATTTGGAATAAAAAAAAGGGGGGGTTGAAGAGGATTCTTGGAAAGCTCAGCCCTGTTGCTGGTGCCAAAGCACTGGAGCACAGAGGAAACAGACGAGGCAGCTGAGCAAAACCACAAAGCCACAAAAACACTAACTGGGAAGGTGACTCGTCACGAGTCAAGCTGGAGAGAAAACATGAACTCTAAATAAAACCTGACAATTTTATGGACTGCCACTGCGGCCAGATGAACTTTTTATAATCAAACTTACTCTGAATTCCCAACACATGTTTACAAAACAACTAAAAATCACAGCAACTGACATGAAAATGAACCAGATTAAGAAAAGAGACCATTGAGGAAACCAGGACAGGATCAATGTGGCGAGACAAAGTGTGCCGCCTGCAGAGAAGGGTCCTGACAGGCAGAGTGAGAAAATTAGTGGGGGTGAGGGACAGAAGGACGAGACAAGACACTAAAAACAGGAAAGGAACTTGGCAAGCAACACCAGTCTAGCAGTAAAATCATGAGTTCTCCCCCACTAATGGGAACGTTCAGACACGTTGGCACTTTCTCAAAAGCTGCAAACAGGGTTTTTGTTGTCTGAGATAGTGGAGCGGTCCTGCAAGGCAGACTGAAGGTCAACGAGTGGGTAGATGGGGTAAGCACATCTAGAGGTCAATTCTTGTTGTGAATCGACTTTAAAAAAAAAATCGAAACAATTATCAGAAAGATGGAGGACTAAACCGAGGTAGAGCAGCTAATGGATAGCAGCCGCCTTTATAAAGGAGTAGAGCTTTCCCAAATGAGTCGGGCCAATTTTCCGCCTCCTCCTCAGGTCAAAACGGGCCGATGCGTTCAGCTCCTGCTGCAAAAACAAAGCCACAAGTCTAGCTTGGCGAGATGCTGTCTCCTACAGTATTACAGCCCGTCTGAATCTGAGCCGGAGGCCTTTCAAAGATTGCTTTGTCTCAGTAACCCTGCACTTCCCTTTAACTGTGGTATCAGATGACCTGAGACAACAGAACAGGAAGACTTTGTGTGTGTATGTGTGTGTGTGTGTGTGTGCGCGCGCGCCAACAAAAAGAGGGAGGAGAGGCTGGCTGAGAGAGCAGGTAAGGTGGTACTGCAGCCGCTTGTCACCAAATGAGAAGGTGGAGGGGGGGGTTAGGGTTTCCTTCTGACATGAGTGAGCCCATTCAGGATGGCCAGTCAATGGGAACTTAATCTGTTTGAGCAGATCCAACAGAGCGTTACACTCCAGCTAACTGAGAGCTTTAAGCCAGTCTGATAAAACAAGGACTTCAACATGAGAAGAGATGGAGAGATGGGGACGACACAAGACGAAGGACGAGAAGACAGAGTGATGAGAAGATACCAAACACCAGGAAGAGGAAGGCAGCAGAGGAATACAATGTTTACTGAACGAGGAAGAACAACAATGAGCTATGACAAGGACTCTTGTAATAGTAAATCCTCTAAAGTAGAAACGGAAGGCGAGTCAAAGTCAGTTTTAATTGTGCTGAAATTAAAGGAGGTAGCAGGCTACTAATCCTCGTCCAGTGATTGGAGTCATTTTCCACCTGGATTAGAAGGCAGTGGCTTATTTACCCAGAAGTCATTTGGATTCAGGCACCGTACACCGCCCCCGAGTTTAAAAATGTGTGTGTTCTTACACAGACAGCACCAATGTCTATTGAACGGTGAGCTCAGGTCTACATTAAGTACACCTAATGACCAAACACGATGAGCTAGGAACAGAGCGAGTCGGGGGAGAGACAGACAGACACACAGAGAAGGACGGAGAGCCGTAGAGTCAACATACCGTGCTGGACTCGCGCTCTTTCAGAGGAATGGCCAGAGGCGAGTGAAAAGATGAGGGGCCAAGAGGGAGGAAAGCAAATCACAAATTAGTATGGGAAGGCAACAAAGATTGCAATCAAAGAGCAGCAATCAAATGCATGGTGTAACCCATCAGGTTAGCTACGACGTGATCAAGAGGAAACACTTTCAGAGAGAATTTAACGATCAAAATGTACTTTTTGATGCTATGGAAACCAAATGAAGCAGCATTTAAAAGCAGCATCCTATAACGTTTTATATATATATATATTACAATAGTTTTCATTGTTCCACTTTCCTATTATTTGATTAACCTATTTTCACATCAGATCAGAACTTTAAGGTAATGGTGGGCGATATGGACTTTAAGTTTTATCACAATAGTTTGTTGTACAATCACAATAAATATGACGATAAGAACTATTTATTGCTTTTTTTTTTTTAGGTAACTGTATGGCTCGACTGTATAACGTAGACCCAAAAACAAATACTAACCTTGAAAAACAGTTTTTTATGTAATACACATAAAGAAGTGTGATCTGTGACACTGAACTGCACCAAACATGCATTTAATCATATTTTCGAATGTTTTGATACTCTCATTGAACAAACAGTAGAGAAAACAGCAAAAATAATCCCAACAATACGTTTTGAGGTATTTTGAAATATTTTAAATGCCCACCCCTACATTAAGAAGGATATCTGCTAAAACACAACATTTCCCCTCATAGTAGCTCTGTCTACAGTTCGGCCTTGAAAACTGTGTTTATTGGATGGAATATAATGAAGCCGGTAGAAACAGTGAAGGGCTGCAGGCTGTTTTTGCTCCTCACCTCGGTGCTCCAGGTCGTGGTGGTTCTTCTCATCCTTCACAGGCAGGTGGGTCTGGCTGCCAAGAGCGCCCAGAGCCAGCAAACCGGATCCAGCACCTGTCACCGGGGGGAGGCCGGGTGGCTGCAGGCCTGAGGGGTGAGGGGGCAGCTGGACCGGGGGGCCGTGGGCAGCGTGAGAGAGGTGCTGGGCCTGAAGCTGCTGCTGCTGTAAACAAACACAGAGAGACAGGAGACGAGACAAAGGACAAGTGGGTCAGCTGGGAAGTGACTCCTCTATGAGTGACCGTGCTCTGCCCGGGTTGGCTTCGGAGACGTTTTTGCTCAAAGCCAAACAATCTGGATTTAGCTGTGGATCAACATGCAGTGCTGGCTTACTGCTGCTGCTGACCTGCTGTCTGAGGGACAGAACTGTTTTCATGTGTTCAATGAATCATTTGGCTCAACAGAGTAGAATACGTTCACTCCAAAACCTCTGTGTTATACTTTCCAGTTCTGCAGCATGGTAGCTGAAATGTGACAGCAGGAGGAAGCAGTGCTATTCATGTTCCAATATTAAAACAAATTCATGTTTACTTGATAGCTAAGGGTAAACTAATACAACTAATATTTATATAATATATACTTATGTAACTAAAAAACAAATTGTACGCTTTCTAAGTTAATTTAAACCTGCAGTTTAAATTAACTTTACTGCAGAGTAAAATACTA
Source organism: Gambusia affinis (assembly GCF_019740435.1). NCBI lineage: Eukaryota > Metazoa > Chordata > Actinopteri > Cyprinodontiformes > Poeciliidae > Gambusia > Gambusia affinis. The sequence goes on along the minus strand of NC_057869.1, from coordinate 24,306,654 downwards.
AATTAATAATATACCAACATCAAACCAGATAAACTAAAAACAACTGAATATTTTATTTTTGGACCTCTGCAATACATTCACTCCAAAAACCTCTTTAGTGGTCACTCTCAAAAAGTTTACGTTAGTCAATGTTACAGTTAACGAGTTTGAACTCATGTGTAATGACGACATTTTATCCAACATCCCCCTGAGATTCAAGACGTTTTTCTGAATCAAACTGAAAGGAACCTGAAGTTGTTTAATAATCTAATCAACGTTTCATCATTTTCTGCTTTTGGATTTTTTTTTTTTTTTGTCTGACTCACCTTTTCCATTATGAAAAAGACCATGAGGCATTTTATTCCCGCTTTGTCAAAAAATGATTAAGCTATTTTCTAAAGTCCGCTGGAAGGGAATGTAGTTATGCGACTCCAATAAATCACAGCAACCAGCAGGAGATGAAGGCGAGTTATTTTGGTTGGATCAGCAGTCAGTCAATCATAATTTAACAGCTGCTAAACAGCTGTTACAACCAGAATGTAAGGAAGCAAGGTGTCATATAAATCCTTTAAAAAAAGATAGCCAACAAGACCAAATCATTTGAGCTTTTTCTCCAAAAATACTGGAGCTACCAAGAGAAAAACAGATAAACAATGGCTGACAACATGGGCGCAATATGGTTTGTTTAGAGACATGAAATATTTCAGCTCAGGGCTACATTAAATTAGACTGAAATATCTTTGTTTTCGGGTTTTCATCCAGATGAACAATGATGACTTCTTGACTTTAGCGTGGAGGACTGGTTTTTCTTTGCATACCAGCGACTTTCATGTTTGTCCCATTTTCTTCTGTGATGGTGCATGACCTTCAATCAGCTATGTTTTCATTGAACGTCACATTACCTCTGGCCATCAGATATGGTACCAAACAGCTATGCTCATTCCAAAACTGCTTCAATCATAACTGGGACAAAAAGAAGAAGGAAAAAAAAAAAATCAATAGGTCTGCTCATGAAAGCCTCAAATCCTTTCAACACTCTGGAAAACCAAGCCAGCATGCCCCGCCTCAGCAGAATACCACTAAGCAGGAGATAGTGGAGAACACACACACACACACACACACACACACACACACACGTCTCCCAAGAGGCCATGAATGTCTGTGAGAGGCAGTCAGAGCCAAGAGAGTAGACAGACAGGAGTTAAATAGCCACTCAGGCAAGAGGGAAGCAAGTGCTTTAAAACAAGGTTAAATAACACTTAGCACATCCATCAACTGCCTCTTCAAAAAAAAAAAAAAAACGAGGGGAAAAAAAAGATTGCCTCTCTGCTTGCAAGATAGAACTCCAATAACTTGATCCATACATTCATTATACAAAATGGAGAAAGTAGACCAAAGTACATAGGGTGGGTTACCACATTTCAAAAGTCTATTTAACAGCTGGCCATTATTCAGTCGGCCCATTATGTCACGCTAGACCTGGACCCGAGAGATGGATGCAAGCAAATAAGGGCCAGCGTTCTGAATCGATGTTTGCACCGGTGAGCAGAGCTGCCCGTTTCTTGCAAAAAACGGAAAGGCGAGCAGAAGGAAAACGAAAAGAAAGAAAACGAGAAAGGAAAGGGCAGCCAGAACAAGACGAGGAAGTAGAGGCAGAATCACAAAAATAACAAGAGAATAAAAGAGAGAGTGGGCGAGGGATTGAGGCAGGGACGTCCCTGTTGAGTGTGCCTAATGAGGAAAAGCGTGCAGGGATCATTATCAAGAAGCCTCATTAGCGTGCTATGACTGAGGAGAAGAGAGACGAGGGAGGGAAGTCATGAGGGGCGAGAGAGAGAAAGACAGAAGAAAAAAAAAGCGGGGAGGGGAGGAATTTTCAGAAAATAAATTGCTTCCAATTCAATATTCATGGATAAAGAGCTAGCTCTCTTTCACACGTATCTTTTTTCATTATGTGTAAATGCTGCTGCAGCTCTGGCAACTTCCACAGGAAACAGGCAATTAAAGTTAACTAGGCGAAGCTGGCTCCCTGCAGAACAGTACTGTCAGGTGGAACAAGCATCAACAGAACCCCGCACAAACCAGCTGGCAGACTGGCTTAATAAGTCTGGCAATGATCGGCGCATTACCCACTGTGGCTTACAACAGGTTCTGCAGCTCATCAGCATTTCCTCAGCCATCGAACGAAAAGAAAATTAGACCGCAAGATATTTTAAAAACAACAAATGGGGCCGAGAGGAAGGACAAAGAGATTCCAGCTTGGCAGCGAAGGTTCTGGAGAACCCGTGGCATCCATATTGGGCAGAAGAAAAGGAAGACAGAAACAAACCGAGTGAAATTTTACTTTCTCTTTAAAGGGACAAACAACCCTAGAAAGGCGACAGCAGACCAACTAAGCAGACACTATGAGTTTGATAGGAGAATTGAGCCACAGCAGGAATAAACCTGTTGCTTCTCTGTATTAAAATAAAAAAAAGTTTTCGCTTATTTTGATTGTTAAACAGTGAAAAAAACTCATCCAACTTCTTATACCTTAACGATAAAATTCTAGTATAGCTTTCGAACACTTTAAAAAAAAAAAGTTTTTTTAAAAACTACTGTAAATATATCCAAACAAAATATATGTAAAAAAAGAGGCCATTGTGGTAAGCAAATGAGCTGTAGTGATATTAAAAGCAGCCAGGTGTAGAGGTTTGTGCAGTCTCCCGCCGATTAGTGTCTACATGACATGTGAAGAGCACCACGCCACCTGTAGCTGCCCCATCAACCAGTATCCAGCTACTATCTGGTTTAATGTAGGACTTATGGAAATGAAGGTAGGAGCATGCAAATGACGCAGCACCTCTGACACTTGTCAAGTAAGAGTCAATCATGTGTTGCCCCTGGCTAGACAACTATGCAAAACGGAGGAGAAAAAGGCAGAACGATTTCTCGGCGTCTGCTTTGTAGTCTGCAGTCCGTGCTGCAGCCGCGCAGATCTCAAACTTCAACTAAAACCAGAGCTGATCTAAAGTCTACTTGTCTGAGAGCGACCATCATTTAGTGGGAACTAAGGGTCAGTAATTGTTTTGGTCTCATTTGGTTCAAAGTCTTTGATAATAAACTCCAGCCAGATATTTTCCTGTACTGTAAAAAGAGTGAGAAAAGCTACAACCGACATTTTAGATAAAAAAAAAGTTGGAGGTTGTCTGATTAAAACCCTGTAAAGTCAAAAGACTGGATTTAGTTCACAGGTCAGTTAAGCCATCGTTGTAAACCTGGAACGGAGGAAACACTAAATCTTGTAAATGTTAAGACCCGCAGCTGTACAAACCATCAAGTAAATTGAGATTTCTCACAGGTGCGACCAACAGGAGACGTCCCCGCTCTCCACACTGGGTCATTCTGCGTAACCTAAACTTTAATCCCATCTATTTTACAGATGTTCAATGCCCGTTATCTCGGCTGCAATCCCAAACCTAGTCCTGACCTGAACACTTTAATTCTCTGGTCCAGAGGTAAAGGTAAGCCAGTTGGCTGAAAACCTTCATGTAATTAAAGAGCAAGCAAAGTGAAATGTGAGAAACTCTTTAATCTGATCGCAGCTGGAAGACCGTTTCAGAGCAGAGGCTCACTGTGAGCTGAAAATGGCAACAATCAGAGAAATTACAGTGCTGAACACCACATTGACAGATCATGGCAAACATTTTCTGTTCTAAAATTAATAAACCACTCAAGACAGGGACAAGTCTGCACAAGTGAAAAGACCATGGCACCGCTTTAAAATAAACAGAAACAGCGCTGCAGATTTTTATCAATTATCCCAATTTTTCTACCGGATTCGACCTCCTTTTCAGGATTTCTCTTAAATGTAGCCCTTCAGACGAAGATGGGGTTGAAATTAAATCCAAAAGCATAATGTAGCACCCTTTAGTGGTCGATAAATGTATGAGAAGTGCCGGTCCTCCTCTGTGAATGCAGTTTTGTCCGTGCTTCTGGGTTAAATGGAAGAAGAAGAAGGGGTATACACACAGTCAGAGGCAGATTGGGAAGTCCACGTACCCCGATGATAGCATTCAGCTCAGTCATTGTCACCTGCTTAGCCCTCTCAACAGCTTGAGCCACCTGCTGTTGATGCTGCAGGACACAAACACAAAAGATCAGACACAAGATGGAGACGAGTGCAGCTAAAAAGAACACATTCAGACGTCTGCCGATTCTCGAAGTAGAAAATAGACCCTTCACTCCGCCTTAAAACCCGAAAGAAAAAGTCTATAATATGTGCTTAAATCTAAAGGACATGCACAAAAGTAAACCCAGGTGGGAATAAACTGAGGTCAGAACAGTAAAATTAATAATCAGAGTTGTTTACTTTAAGTTAATTAACTTTATGGGGGAAAAAATATTTACTTTTAGGAGTATTTTTACTACAGAGTACTACAGAACTGGGCATTTATCGCATTGTTCATCATGATAAGATTTTTGATTGGATCGTTATCACAATAAATAAACAATGTTTATATTGATACTGAAAGAAGCTAATTTGGAATTTTATTCTTTTGCCTGGTTTTGTTACTTTGTAGTGAATTATTTTCATTTTGACCTTGATAAATTTATACTTTGGTCTATCTGATGACATAATCTCAAAATATTGCTATTTTAATCAGTTACTCAGAACTGGGGTTTCATTTTTACCAAATACTTTTCTGCTTTTACTCGAGTAATTTCTCGGACAGCTTCTTTTCACTTTCACTTGAGTAACAACATGTTGAAGCCGTGCTACACGGTTTTTGGATTCTCTACCCACCTCTGTTAAAACTCAATCTGTTGGAAGATGCTACAACAAAGCAACCAATCAGCTATTGAGCAACCGCCTCTATTTTAATATTTTGAATTCTTCATGAACAGCATGGCAGAAACCAGCTTATTTCCTCTGAGGTGCAGCTTGCGCGGCTAAAACTCACCTCTTGTGACAAGAACGGCATGATCTGAGCCAGAATTGCATTGAGGCGTTTGGCAATTTCCGTCTGCAGGAGAGAAGAAAGAAAATATTAGAAGAGCACGCTTACGATGCGTTGCATGCACCAACAGACTGAACAGTTTAATTACCTATAAAACCAAACTGTTTGCAGCGTCCATCTGGGTAAAACGTGCACTTTCTAACCAAATTGTATTTCTAACTAAATTGGGACCGCCCAAGAACAAATTTACTCCTCCCCCCCACCCCCCTTCTCCGATACTTCCATTAAGCTCAAGTCTTTATTTCATTAGGAGGCTGAAATATGCTAATACCATCTGGCTGGAGAGAGCCTAATGAGGTCCATACTTCAAAATTACGGCCTATAAAGAGAGAGAGGGGAGAGGGGGAGGGCACGCTGAAGCAGACAGGTTAACTCTCCAGCCCTATCTATCAGAGCCATCTTTGGTATCGACCACATAATATTAGCCGGCAGAGTAAGCTGATACTGCGGGGGCTCAATGTACATAATGCACTTTACAGCGCCGCATTTGGGCAAATGGATACGCTGCACTGCCCGTCTTACTGCACTCGGAGGTCCCATGACATTTTGCCCGAGCCAATTTCCCTTTTTAAATCCTGCACTTTCCGCAGTCGAGGAGCACAAGAGGAACACAAAAGTGGGAAGCGGAGTGAAAGGGGGTGGAAGCGGCGATGAATGGAGGAGAGAAATCCTCTGATTTGACACTAAGGTAATGCGGTTTGACTGAACCAGGGGAGGTGAACTAATTGATTCTGAGAGATTAGAGGTGGAGGCCCAGCAGGTGTGTGTGGGTTGAAGAGGTCCTTCCCGCCATTTTGGACGCCGGTGCATTCCGCTCATTTACTCCTTAACCTTGTTTGAATGTGAAAAGGCTGGAGAGACAGGAGGTGCCAGCAGCTTTCTGGAAAACCTCTGTCACCCTTTTCATTTTCAGGCGGAGCAGGAGACGAAGAGGGGAGGGAGGAGAGGGGCAGACCTTTGCTGTCCTGTCAGGATTTATCTCACAACCCCTGTTTGACCTCAAACGGACGGCGCTTTCTCCCTCCCAAAGCGTCTTCACACCCCTTTCATGCTAATTCCACTCCTCTCTTCTATGCCCTTCCTCTTCCTTTCTCCTCCTCCTCGTCCTCCCCTCTTCTGTTGCCGGGGCAACGCTATCTGGCACGGCTTATCGTTATGTAAATTGGGCTGAGGGGCTCTGACCAGAACAGCCTGTAAAATCATATTAGGAGCAGCACAGAGGCAGGTCATTAAATTGAATTTTCGGCCTGTCGATCTGATCGGCACGGGAAATTAATGAGGGATAACTGGGAATGCGGAGGCGGCTGAGGAGGAGGTGTGGGGGGCGGGCGGATGGCGAGCTGACTTGGAGGAAGGGTGGGGGACTCTTTGGAGACTCATAAAGCATCATCATTACTGGGGGGTAAGAGGGGGGGTCGTATACAATGACACTGGCAGGGTGAATGTGTTTCAGTGTTACGCCACTTGCCTGGAAATGGCTGCAGGGGGAGCAGCACAGGGCTTGTAGAAACAGCTGTATGCTGATACACTCAGCTATTAACGCAACTGCATTACGCACAAAGGCAACCATTTGCTCACAGCCAATCACCACTTCAGGGCCACCGTTTGAGGCTAGAAATCGTGGGATTCAGGCGCTGCACTCCGCCGTTTTGTTTTTTGTTGTAGAATGGTGCGGCAGAGAAAAGAGCTGGAGAAATGTGAAAAAAAAAAGAAAAAAAAAGCTGCTTCTTTGTAGTTAAATGTTCTGAAAACTTTTGACCCCCATGTTGACTGCAGCCCAAAACTCATCTGGGGATTAGAGTGGTAAGAATTTCGACTCATCGGTAAGATTTCACTTACTGATGGTAAATACAAAAAGGAAGCCGGCAGTATGATAGCAAGTGTCATATTTGTTATTTTGACCACTGTTTGTTCTGTATGACTTTGAAAATATGATAAAAGGTAGTTACTGTGAACAGTTTAGTAATAAAACTCACACTTTAAGTGGACAAGTGAAAAACCTATTTCAAATAGGAATATTTTTCAATAATAATATTTGTTTGTGGCACTACAATTGCTGTGCCATGCAGTCACAAACATACAGTAACCTAAAAAATACGTTTTTTTTTTTATTGTAATCTTCATGATGATCATAATAGTTCAATAAAACATCATAATAAGATCCCCATGCACTTAGTTGCACTATTTTCTCCGTCCTTTCCCGATTTTGTTCCTCTGTTCACCCACCCGGTGAGGGTAATGAGAACAAGTGTGCTTGGACAGATTCCTGACAGCTAAACATGAACATGCAGAAAACACCCGCTGTGGGCTTACAGAAGCCAAAACAGGACCACTTCATTTTTTTTTTTTTTTTTTTTGAAGTAACCATTTTTCCACAGAGCTTTCAGCAGCAGAGACAGGTTTATAGTCACTTAAAGCCGCTGGAAACAGAGGCCTTTGAGCCAGCTGAAGCTTTTCTTTGCAGCTCCACAATTACAGGTACTCAGCGTTGTCTAGGAGCACCAGAGCTTGGAGAGGCCCGCTCTCTCCACCGCATCCCTCTGTCAATGGCGCGTTGAGAGCCGTTTGGCTGTTTGTCGCTCCAGGCATTAGCCCCCCCGAGTGGAGAGCCGAGTCTCTGACGAGGATTCAATTGGCGAGGAAAACAAGTGGCATATGATGAGGAGGCAGAGATGGCTGTTTGGGAATTATCTTCTCAGCCAGGGCAAGAGGAAGAAAGAGCCACTTAGAGGTACCTTGTTCATTACGAATGCATGAGGAACATTTTGCATGTGCGTGACAATTTAGTTAGAGTCAATATGCAGAGAAAGAGGCAACATTTCTGCAGGGAAACCTATGGAAGCAGAGCATCTGTGACAGATACCGTTCCTCTGTTTGAATCCCAACACCAGTCAGTTAGAAAACATACACCCCAAACAATAATAGTGCAACACTCCTTCACCAACTTCTCCGGCCTTGCTATCAAAATAAAGCACGTCTCACAGCCCCAAGTAACCTCATCAAACTCCCCTGAGCGTGGGTGTGTGTGTGTGTGTGTTCTCCTACTCAGTTTATATTGGCTTTGAGACAGATCGACCATCATCACCTTGGCAAACAATTCCAGGAATCCACTATAAATTATTCATTTGCACAAGCTCCGTTTCTCCTTCCTCCCTGTTCCTCTTTTCTCCAGGAAACAGACCCGATAAAACACTTTCTCCCACCACCGCCTTCGCTCATTCAACAAGTGACGAATCGGATAATCGGCATACATCTATGAAAATGCTAGAAGTTCACTTTGAATCCCTGTGATTCCACTTAATCCTAGATCTAATTGGAATGGACAGGCAAAAAGCTATGCTTAAAACATAAGGAGGCATGAAAGTGATAAACATCCAGACAGAGAGAGAGCAGAGGGAGTTGAAAACAAAGCAACCCCCCCACATCCCTCCACCCCACTCACATTCACACACACACGCACACACACCTCCACCACAGTCAGCAGGGCATGTTGCTGAGGCAGCCTAATGAGCTGCGCTAATTAAAATCACTTATTGACAGCAAGCAAGGGTGATTACCTCCACCCTGCACTTTTTGCCATCATAAGAGACACTGTCAAAACAAATTACCTCCCGGCAGCCGCAGCCACACACACACCTTCCCTTTCATGACAACCGCTCTGCTCAGCAGCATAGAGGGGAAACAGTGTGCTGGAACCTCAATTACTGTAGGTTTGTGTAAGTAGACACAAACAGTGTTTCTATGTTGGGATATTTATAGATATGTGTGTGTGTGTGTGTGTGTCGGTGTTTATACATGAGTTCCTTTTTAGTCCAGATTTGTTGGGGTAACAACAAAGTGAATTTATAATGTGTTTTTTTTTTTTTTCACACTACAATAAATCTTCAACGCAAGCAAAGTAACACGCCCGCCTGCTTCCAATAATCCAGCCGTTCGTATGAACAACGGTGACGACGAGGGGCCGTCTGTTTACCTCTCGCTGATGTCATCACAAACACTTGTTCAGCAGGGAAGGGAGCGGGAGAAAGAAAAAGGAAGGAGGGTGGCAGGAGCAATAAATTATTCAGAGAGCTCTCCGCTGGGCTTATTGACAAACAAAGGAGATGCACAGGACAAGTCGATTAACCCATTTACCCCGGAACGCCTAGTCTCCAGATTACATCCACGCTTTCTTCCCACTCGTTTGGGCCGCGTATCACTCCTACCTGCTTTACCGCTGATAAAAAGCCCAGAAAGGGGCAGGGGCTGGCAGGCTTGGCTGCCTTGATGATGAGAAAACGCATCTAGTTAGCGTATCGCGCCAACTAAAGCGCATGAACGCATGCTGCTCCTCCAACCGGGCTCCCCTCCCGCCGATGCCATTAACCTTCTGGATCTCACGGCCACGAGGCCTCCACCCCACCATTCTTCATCTCGCCCCCTGCCTCTCTCACGCACTGCCACTCTCGTACATCATATTTTGCGGCTAATGACAACGCGGGCCATCTTTCATGTCCCCTTGCTGCGGTGGTGGGAGAGGCGGCGAAAAAATACGATGGTACAAACGGGGAGGCAAAAAAAAAATAGATCTGAGGAAGCAATAAAAAGTTTAAAAAGGGGAAGTATTATGTGTTTTCCAGGCACATAGTGCTATTTTATAGCAAAATGACGTAACTGCGTTAACTTCAGTTGTTATAAAAATACTACATACATCTAATATAACTTGAAAGAAATTTGACTTTATAATTTAACGCCTTGAAATCAGGCCTCTATCTCTTTAAAAAAAAAAAACAAAAAAAAAAACTCTTGCTCTTTCTGAAAGTCCACCTTCAGGATGTCATCCCAACATGGCTCCTCTATTAACCCTTTAGCAACGTTTTAAGCCGGCGCTGAACTGAGAAGTAGCTCATATAATGAGCGAAGCTGATGTGTTACCAGGTGTTTGCCAATTGCTGCTGGCTAGTCTTAAGGAGCTGAGTGGGAGAGTCACAAAGGAGGATCTTCATCTTTCATTTTTACACAACTGAATAGTGGATTCAGAGAGATTCAAGGATTTCTCAAACACGCATGAAAAAAAAATCTAAGTAACACTCCATCTAGGTTTTTGATAAAATGGAGTAACTTTACAATTATATTATAAATATATATTAAATGTAAAGCTAAAGAAAATGAGTCTACTTTACATAATACTGCCCCTGAAAAAAGAGAGGTCTGCTTCTGAAAATGTTAATAGAGGAGTTAACGGGGTCTAAAAGAATGTCGTCTTTGGTTTTTACATGACATCTTGTCACACTCTAGGTGAGAAACTCGTATTTTTGGTGCCAACAGGAGAGATGAGGTTGTTAATCCTCACAAACTCACAGGTTTATCTGTTCCACTGCAGCCAACATACTTTTGTTTGTTTATACTTTTGATCTCGTGCTCAACAACAGCCATTTTAAATCCCCTGCTTACATCTTCCATTGACATAACACACCACTTACAGTCTTAAGTGATTCACTTCTACAAGTTTCACGACACAACGCCACCGTCTGTTGTAGACGCTTAAACTAAAAAAAATTATAAGAAAAGGTTGAGTAAGGGGGGTCTCCAATTCCAGTCTTCCAAAAATACTGTCCTGACACTTTTAGATGCATCCCTGCTCCAACCCACCTGAATCAATTGGTTGAATTTACCTCTTCAACATGTCATGAAGTCATTTGTTACTGGTGTGATATCTGTAGGTCTGTCTTGAGTTATGAGGTACAGAATGATTAGGTCACTACCGATCTTTTTTTACTCTTACATTTTCTGAAAGTGGTCATACAGTGACCGCTAGGCAGAGATAAACCACAGGTATTACTGGTTATGTTGCCTTAATATAAGCTGATTATTTTCCTAATATAATAAAAGCATCTACTATAATAAGCCATGTGTCAGTATTCACAAACAGAATGCTTGGAAAACGGAGAGTATGTGGGCACATTTATGTGAATGAATGCATGAGGGGGCAGTATGGGAAAGATAAACATATGATGCAATTTTTGCTTGTCCACAGTTTCCACAAGGCTGTAACCCAGATAATTTAAGCCAAGGCTTACAAAAATAAAAATTCACCAGAAGCCAGGGAAAGCTAACTTCATGCTGACACATTGAGCACTTTACATAAAAAGTCCAAAAGTCAAACCAAGTCACCATCTATCAAGCTTCCCGTTTCTCCAAGGTATTCCTGCAGAAAGCAAAAGTCCATTCAGCGGTTCATTTGATTCTGTTTCCAAGTAAGTTTTCAAGTATCTTGGTATTTCCTTCATTAGCGGTGACCCAGGACTCTTCGCATCATGAACCTTTTGTATCGTTTATGGCACAAAGTGTTTTTTGTCCCCTCTTTTCTTTTGACAAATGATTAAAATCCTTCATTTGAATCAACAACTGTCTCTTATCCATTCATTGGAGCCTGATGAGGGCGTTACATGCTCAACATTTCTGGTGAGACGTCACTGAGCTGCAAACCAAAGTCATTGAGTGTGCTGCCTCACCTCCTGGGAGCTCCAGGGCAGTTTCAGGTAGAGGATTGTAACTAATGAATTTCAGCAAGCCATCCAAATGAGTCACTATTACGTTCTATTGTTCGCGCATTTCTGTGAAGCTCCACTGAAGTTACTGTTGCTTCCTTCGACGTGTGAAACACGACAGAAACAAACTATAACAAGGCGGTTGTGAAACACAGAAACGACTTTTCTTCTACCGAAAAGACTCTTTAGGTGGTGTGAAACAAACTGGATATTCTTCCAGTTCATCTATGAGGTGACAGCAGCGTGTTCGCTGATTAGATGAGCTTTTAAATTCCTTAGCCATGGAAATCCAAACATCTACTGGTAGAAAAAACAAACAAACAAAAAAAACAGTAGCTTAAGACAAACCACTCAAAAGCATACATGGCCAGTTTGTCTGGCAGCTACTTTAATCTCATCAACCGCCTCATCAGAGAGTGTGCCCTTAATGTTGTTTAACCTGTCAGCATTTCTACAACAGGAAGCCTGTATGGGTACGCCTCTGAAAAGCATTTAGGGATAAGGGCAGGAACTAAGGTCAGATATGCATGCATGCACATGTTTATACTCTTCAAACACTAGGGGAGGAAAAAACAAAAACACAAGTGTTTTGGATGTACATAGACCATATCTGATGTGGCCACATACCTGTTTGTGCATCTCAATGTTGAGTCCATAGGACATCTCATAGTACTGAAAAATAAAGAGAGACAAAACATTAAACCTCAAACGTTTTACTTCAACAATACATCAGACTCAAAGGCAGGTATTTATCCTCAAATACACACCATAATAGGTTTAACACAAGTGGTTGTAGGTAATTCGTTTTGACCCAGTAATGAGAAAATGAAAGACTAAGATATTTTTATTTTAACCATAAGGGAGAAGCTGAACAGATGCTTTAGGAAAGGAGTGAATGAAAAAAGCAGAACAACTTTGACCAAAACAGTCGACGATATTTGTGTACTTTGTGTACAGCAACAGAGGACTGGTTTCGTCTGAGTGACAGGTTATCTTTAAACACAACCCCAACCTATGACCTCAAAGACCTGACCCAAAAAACAAACAAACAAAAAAAACACAACACTTTCTGTGATGGTCAAAAGCCAAACTAACCAGATCCAAACTAAAATGTAGTTGTTTACCAAAGATACACAATTTACAGCTGCTAATAACACCTTGCCATAACAAAAAGCAGATTCAAAAAAGTGAAATCGACACCTTGTCCGTCATTAGTTCTTTAACACAAACAATAATATTATATGGGTACAGCAGAAGGGAGACAGGTTGCTCTGTGGACGCTCAGTGAAGCTTGTGTTGGCAAGAACCTTTGAGTTGGGTCATGTTTACAAAACCATCTGTTTTTGTCCCTGTTTTATGAACTCTGAACTGAGTATAGTACAAATTATCTGAGTGTACTTTTACATTAAACCTTGTCTTAAAAGCAGTGGCAAGCATTTATGACTTAAAATACTAATAATCTTTTAATACAAGCAATAATATCCCTCCATGCTTCATTTACTGTTTTACACTGAGCAGCAGAAAAACTTCTAATTAAACTGGATCTTGGACAAATTACAGCTAATATTACTAGGCCCAGCTGTTGACCAACTTAAAACTTTGCAACATCAATCTGAGAGACTATGCATGAAAAATGATTATTGGGTTAGAAATTTTCATGAAAATGATTGTTAGGAGTTTCACCGGGGGGATAACAAAAGCCGATCAAAGGTGCTCACTTGGGGCACATGTGGTTCTAACACATGTACTTAGAGCTGTCCACTTGACATCTGATCAAACAGGAAGCATGTTGGCAGCAAGTCTAAGCAGACTCACACTCTTCCCCTGTCTGAGAAAGCTGTGGTTGTGACACTTGTTTCACTCTGAGGAGGTTACTAAAATAAAAACAATAAGACCCCCACAGGAAACCCACTGATTCATGCACTAAGCCAGCAGAGGAGCCATTAACTTCCTTTGGATCCTGTTAGGTGTGTTAGGGTGAAGGTGGGGGGATTGGAGGAACCCAGAGACACAGATGGGAAGGGGTCATCACACCCTACGATCAATAGCTGGACATTTGACCCCGTCTAGAATTTCAACGGGCCCTTAACCCCCACCCTGCTGCTCCTCGTCCAATGAAAACAAGCGTGAGTCAACAATCTAACAAGATCTTGGAAAAACAACTAGGTTGCACCACCTGTGACTTTTCACCTGAGGCAAATGGGAGGGTACGGCATTAAATCAGATTCATGGCTTACAATTCTAGCACTTACCATGACATAGTGGCGCTGCATTTCAGTCTTTTCGTTGGCAAGTTTATCGTACTCAACTTTGAGACTTGTAGGAAGAAAGAAAGACAAAAAGAGAGAAGGTGTTCACCGATTATGATCCGAACAGAGAGCCATTAGAAAAGTAAACGCCATCAACTGTTTATAGTAAACGTCAGAAAGCAGTTTAGGTTTTATACGCCGCAAGTGTCGGCTTGGGGTGCATGAGGCTACAATAAAGGAGCGACCAGTAGCAGCTTCCTCTTCCTATTGTTTCCAGGAAGCCAGAGCTGTTTACAGTCAGTTAGTCATTACCTGTGGTACTGGGCCTGCAGGAACTGAAATTCGTCTTTGATCCTATCGCAGGACTCTGCCACCGTGAACTTGAAGCCAGGCTGCCCTGGTTGGTGAGGTGCCTGAAGGAGTGGAAACACCGCAGGTGTAAACATCATCAGCAGATAACTTTCCTGCCACCACCTCCTGCTTTTTCTCGCTAAACCCAGTTCTTTATCTCTTCGTGGCATTTTATGCGTCTGCTGAGCCTCAAGAAGCAGAACAGAAAGAAGGCTGCCTTCACCCACTTAATCCATCCACACAGAACTGCTGCATAAATGGCTTTTGTCGTTTTGACAACAAATTGCACAATGATTTAAACCATAACACAAGGTGCAACACAGCTTGGCACCAACTCAAGCCATAAATAGCAACAGCTCAATTCTCAGGTAATTAAGCAATTTTTTTTTAGAGGGGTGCTTTATTTGCATCAATGCACAAACAGTGACAAAGACAGCTACTCACCGGATGCCGGCCTTGTGGATACATGTCGAGCCTTTTACACAAGGGAATCGACGTGTTTTTCTCCCCCCCACCTTTTTTTTTTTTTTTTTGTCGTAAATCCCAGAGAAGGTGCGGTAAATCACCGCCACCCCTTCCCCTGTAAACGCAGGATGGCGGCGGACAAAGCCTTTCTCTGGGCTGCCAGGCGCACTTTCAGACCCCGACCAGTGGATGTGTTACCTCCTCAGCCTCGCTTTGGACCTAAACAAACAGAAAACGGGGCACCGCTCAGGGGCTGGATCACATAAACAAAAACACAAAGCGACACCAATTTCACCTTAGTGACCTAACCGCGGAGTCGGTTACGTAAAAATAAAAAAAATAAATAAAGTCGGTCTTTGGGAGCGATTTTGAAAATATTTCCCTAGATATGACAGATTCTGTAGCAGCCGGTTTAGTGAGCATCGCAGTGAGAAAATGTGATAAATTTCCCAAGTATAAGAATAAATCCCAAAGTTTTAGTTTTGAATACACCCACAGGGACACGATGCTTCGCTTTTCTTATAAATGCACCGAGTTCTCCTTCGTAATAAGAGAGAACATCTACTGTGTTTTGGTGGTCCGAGGTGATCAAAAAACAAGAAGTCTGCTCCCATAAAAGCCTCACCACCACTCGCCTCGTTAGCGGCTCTCTCCGTGAAGCTCTTTTTACCTTTGTCTCGACTGATTCCTCCCTCCTCTATACAGGTAAGAAATAGTATCCACACACTGCGGAATATCGTCGACTTTCCACCGCCACTGAAGACTTAAAGAGCAAAACAAAGATGTCTTTTCGTCGTTCCTGTATTCGTACGCTTCGTCTTGTTCGGCCCCTTGAGAGTCCTTTAAAGCCCGGCGATTCCGAGGCGGAGAGCGTCGCTCCGTCCGTCCGATCGGACGCTGGTCGAATCCTCGACTGCAGACAACTTCAAAACAGGCTAAGTTAGATCCCGCAGCAGTACGCCAGGTCTCCAGTAGCTCCTGATAGTATGAACTGTCGACCGAACCAGTTATTTTGTGTTAAAATATCGAGCGTTGTGAAATTCACCGCCAGCCTGCCGTTGGGTACCCAGTTCCTCCGCCTCGCGCTGTACCACACACAGACTGTGCACTGACACGAGGACCTCACTGCTGAGAGAGGGCCCCGCACCAACCAATCAGGCTCCTCGTCGGAGCTCCGCACGAGCAACCAATCACTGAGCGGCATCCCCACGTGGGGTTGGAAGAAAACAGACGTCCTCATTGGACAAATAGAGTGACCTCACACGGTCGCCATTTTGGATGTGAAGTGACATTCTGAGTGTTCAACAACTTGTTCAAAACAAAGGTAATAATTTATATGTTCGTCCATTTCAGCGAAGCAGAGCAAATGCTGTCTACATCTATTAAACTCTGGTCATCCAAGGACGTCTGTGGTGTGAACGTCACCCCAAGAGGTATGCTTATTTAAGCGAATTAAATGCAAGGTGAACATATATAAATTAAAGCAATGTCACCCTAAAACAAATATTAGTATTGGAACGTGAAGATAACACTTCTACAAGAAAGAGACAGATATACAAAGAAAAAAAAACATGCTCGCTTGGCTATCAAACCAAAAGCATCAATAAAGCACATGCTTTATTGATGCTCAGTTTATTAAAACCTCAAATTCGCAGAATATAAAAAGATGTTTTATCTACAGCAGAGCGTCCTATGAGTGACTTGAATTGATCGACCTATTTCTAACGAGACCTTAAGCGTGTACAAGCTTTCCTATCACCATCAATAGGAAGACTACAACACCTCCGTGTCTCCGCCTATCATGCGCTGCTCAGGCTACACACCCCACGTGGGGGCCTCTACCTCCGCCTCACTCCTCTCCATCCAATGGGAACCCAGCTGTCTTCCTGCGCCGCTTACGATTGGCTGAGTGCTGGAAGCGCTGTCAGTCATGAGTCCCCGTTGTCAATTAAACCCACGTTGGGTACCGCGCTGACAAATGCCTGTGCTACTCTCCCTCCTGCCTGCGAACAGTGCCTGGAATGGCTGCTTAATTAGCTTCGAATGGCTTTTCCTTTCAGCTCAAACAATCTGTCACTACCATGTGGTAAAAAGAGCCCTGCATAAAACAAAAGCAGGAAAAAAAGCTAGTAGGGGCTTAAATATCAGTTTGATTCCCCCCCCATGCCCTCCCCAACTCTTCAACCCCCCAACCACCATAAAAACATTTGCTGCAAAACAAAGCTTTTACCTCACTCAAACATTGGCTCCTTTCGCTCATCTGTTTCTGCCCTCAATTTCCTTTAAAACTACATTTGTTTGTTTATCTAGGAGTCCATTTAGGCTCCTCATGTTTTGATTTAAGCACTGGATTTCTGTTGGTGGACCGAGTTTGGTTAGCCTTCACGACATTTGTGGTTTTACTGGTTTATAAAGGCTGTTAAATGTTGAACTTAATCTGGTGTAATAAATAAATTAAAAAAGACACATTGATTATTTTATCTAAAATGAATGCACACCTCTTAAGATTATGGTTTGTTAGTGAAAAATCACCTAAACTCATCACAACAAACCTAAGCTACAGATTAGAGGATTGTGCAAAATAAATTAAATATTATACAATGAAAATCAAGATGCGAATAAAAATAATGCAATTGGATTCACTTTGGAACATTTTGTTCTTCCCAGACCGAAACACCGCTTTGTAATACTTCATCATTTTTATGATGCACAGTGAAGTGCGCAAAGTACCGCATTTGAGCTGTAGCTAGCACGCTGCGTGCTTCGGCTGCTGCCTAGCAACAAATGGATCCCTCCTGCAGATGTGGCGACATCAGTTGGGATAATAACTCAAGTACTGAGGGCATGTCGCAGGGTGACACACTGGCTGGGAGACTTTAAAGAAGAGTTTCACATAAAACTTCTGCAAATGATTCATTGTTCCAGTAGCAGTCACAATCACAGACTCTAAGAGGCAACAGACATTTGAACAAGATAATACTCAAGTCTGCTTTTGAACATCCAAGTTTCCTCAGAGGACATAATGTCTGAATGAACATTTCAGAATCACTGCAATGTCAGGCATCTTAAGCATTGAAACGGATAACAGGTAAAAGTTTCCGTTTTGTAATGTTATTCTGGGTTATGAGTGCATTTGACAATACATGGCAGCACTACAGGTGAGGCGACAGCGCTCAGCTCGTTAACAAGGTTCCACTAATTACATTTCCTGCAGTAATTTAGTCAACAGTTTCAATTTCTTCATAGATTCAAAGATATCCACCTGCTACCTAGGCTCTTTCACTCTACTAGCACCCTTAAAGTGATTAAATAGCCAAGTGTGACTGTGTGCGCTAAACGAATTAATGGTGTTAGACCACAGTTCTTTTTTTCTTTCCAGTTCCTGAAAAGAGCAGTGGCACTAAAATCCAATATAACCGCATTGCTCAATGTTTTTCCAATCATTTGCACAATTTCAACTTTTTAGTTCACTTCTCTTGCAAAATGATGGCAAGATAATTTGAGGAAGCCTGTGTCATGCTCAGAAACCACTTCTCAGATTGGCTTATTTTTGTATTTGCTGACGGTTTCCGTTGTGACTTTTGCCTGGACGAATCATTTTCTTTTAATTTGAAAGTCGAATAAATCTCATCATACATTTGAGCTTATCCTGTTGATATACTATTAGATCCAAATGGGGTTTTTATTTGGGGTGTGCATACAAATCTTCACAACTATGTACAAGACATAGCATGCAAAAAAAAAAGAAAAAAAAAAGAATCAAGTCCAGTTCACAAGAACAAGACTGCAGATTGGAGTTCCACTAATAAATAAACAGTTGCAGGAGCTTTACTTCTCCTTTACTTTTACACTACACACTATTTCAACAGAATCGGCGTGAAAGACATTATTACATACGCTACTCAAGAGGAGCATTAACCCACAAACATGGGACACATATTCATAAGATCGGTGCCTCAGTGGGCAGAGGAAGGAGAGCTGCTAGATTTCCAACATCATCGTCCATTCATCATATCTGTAGTCAAGTGGGCTTGTAGTGTTTATTTAAGTGGAGCTGTTGGTCAGTGGCGCAGATATTTGACAGTTTGCTCTGCGCTGAGCTTCCTGGGATTGGTATGTGTAGGCCCTGTGTAAGGATGTGGGTTATCTGGGAACTGGCAAACACAGCGACTGTCTCCACAGGCCCGAGCCTCTGATTCAAGAACCGCATACAAACAGACGTTATCGTACGGCTTCATCTGACACGTAGCCGGTCATGGATGCATCTCACACACACACACACACGCACACACACACACACACACACACACACACACACGCACACACACACACAGACACACACGTATGGACGCCAATTCAAACACAAACACGCACGCACACACACACAAAGATTCACTTTTCATCCCACTCAATAGAGAGTGGCCTAGATTAAGCAACAACAAAGAAGTGGGCTTCACCGCTGGGAGAAGTGGGGCCGCTCCGCCCTTCTAGACCTCTGCACTGTTTATTTGCACTGGAAACCCAGACGCTGTGAAACTCCCACTCCGAGGCACTGCACAAATATTGAGGCTATTTGCAGAGGTGCTTTTAATTCTTTACAGAGCAATGATTGGTTCTTTGCACCCTCATCTCTGCAGAAGCTTCGTCAGTGGATTCCTTTGGCTTTCGCTGCCCCCCCACACCCCCAACACCAACTAAAAGCAGCCATTAAATAAATATGATTGATGTATATTTTTAATAGGGTTAGTGGCCTCTAAAGAGTAAAATCCCATTTAATCTGCTTATGATATCACATTCTCTGCGTAAATAAATAATCCAAACCACAGTTTCATTTGGTTATACTTTCTTCTTCTCATTTTGTACAAGAAATAGGGAGTCTTAAAGACTCAGCCTAGGATTACCACTGGATGGATGGATGGATGGATGGATGGATGGATGGATGGCTAATGTCTAAAGAGGACAAATGGATGTAAGGACAGACGGACAGATAGTGTCAAAAGCAGACAAACTAATGATTGATCGAACAAACAAACGGCTAAAGACAAATGTGGGTGGATGGATAGATGGATGCTCATCAAGACATTAAACATGCTTAAATCAGACCCAGACTTTCTCAGTGTTTCCAGGCGGTGTAGGAATCCTTAACAAAATCAAACCATGCTCACTCTGATGGAGGACTGAAGTGTAAAAAACAAATTGTCTCTGCAACGCTAAAAAAAAAAAAAATCTAGCCTGAAGACCTTTTTTTGGACGTTGTGGGCTATGAGCAAGGGGTGAAATTGATTAATGCTGTTTTTCTCTTCCTCTGAGAGTGACATCACGTTTGTGAGGCTGTTTATATTCCAGCATCCATGAGATTAATTACTTCATCCATTCAACTGCCGCCACTTCCAGTCATCCCAGTTGCTTTGAATTAGAGGAGTGCAGCACTGGGGGCTGGATTTCCACCGCGGTGTGTTCAGTTGGACGGTCGCTGTGGCGTTCTAAAGCGCCCACTGACTCAGGATTATTGACATGCTTTCACAGGCGAGTTCGGGCCTTGAAAGGAGACATTCCTCGCCACAATGGGCCCAGTGTGTGTCGCGGGGGCAGCAGACATGAATAGAGCCCTTAAGTATCACTGTGACTCGTCAGCCTCTAATCAATGCAAACAAGATGAAAGGACCTTATCAAAAGAGACAAACACAGACATGAGCAGTGCCTGATCAAAAAGGTGAAGGCCTTTTTTGTGTAACCTCTGCATTAGCATGTGCTGTTGGCTGGTGTGTAGGTACGGGGCCTAATCAAAGCTATACTATGAAGATACACTATGAAAACAGAAGAAAAATCTGCTTTAAACAGACCCAGGTCTTTTGGTTTAAGTTTGGTCTTTAAATGCAAAATGATAATGCACTGTAATACCTTGATATGAAACATAATTAGAATATTTTCACAGCAGCGTTTCGTAAATGGTGGTTAGATGAATTGTTATTGTGCTTCGTGGCGCTGGAATGTGGCACGAGGCTCTCAAGAGGTGTCAGTGTTCGCCGTCCACCTTTGTTGATACCTAATGATTGAGTCTGCTCCAACAGATCCATAATGAATTCAGAACGGCTTTGCTTCTTGTGCTGTTTGTGATTAATAAGCCCATTTAGAGAGCTCTCATTGTGACCAGGTCCACAGGCCGGCTCAGGCTAACGCTCTTTATGGCGGTGGTGTTATTTTTCGTGATTACCATCCAAGTGGCTGCCATTGGAAAAGAAGGTCAACAAAGTGACCTGGTCCTGTCCATCAGCCGGAGAGTGAAAGAGGACCTCGTGACGATGGAGAGACCTTCTCTGCTTTTAACAAGCGAATGAGTGTTTTACACACACACACGCACACACACACACACGGCCAACATGGGAGCCTTTCCCACAGCTGTGGTTGGAGCCGGTGTCTAACTGAGAACCAATCCTTTCTGTTTTGACCAGAGAAACCCTGGCTCCGGGCCACACCAACTCTTTTGATTTCCAGAGAAATTAGTTGCTTACATCCGGGCGTTAAGGTGGTTTTATGGAGAATAACTCGAGGCTTAAACATGCTTTGTGGTGGTGCACTTCTACATGTATCTGCCATTCAGTGGCGGCCTCAGGAGTAAGTGGAACAATCTGGTAATTGCTGCTGGCTTTTTGTTGGTGACGTTGGTATGGAAACAATAAGTGGTGCTGGTCAACTGGCCGCCACATACGTTTGCTTTTTTTACCTGAAAACATTGGTGCATTTGATTCCGACCACGAATCACTTCGCATCTTCTTGGAGACATTTCACGCACAAAATGGCTACTGATGATATAATGTCATTTTCCCATAAATTTTGTTTATAGCCTGCTGTAAGAAGATGTGGTCCAGCAAATTATATCTTCAAAGAAGATATAATTTGCTTATGGGTGATAATCTATTGTATCTAAATAAATAAATAGAAATTGACTGCCCCAACTGGGGATCAGAACCACAGTGCAAGATAAAATCTGTAGAAATTATACAACATACCATAAATGTGACATTTCAGCACTTATGTGAATATTTATGTCTGTAATTCAATAATATATTTAACGAGATTTGCAATAATTCAGTACATGTATGCTAAATGGTTTGTTAATGGGTACAAATTGGACAGACTAATTGGTGTAAAGGCAAACTGACTATTGGCCTACTATAAATTACAATGAACAAAGTGGTGGTTTGGTGGTGAAGTAAAAAGAATGTAAAGCTCTTTTACTGCAGTTTCTTGTCTGTGTTTCATTTGCCTTTTGGTTTGCTCATGCTAAATTCAGTCACTAAACAACAACAAGCATCAGAGACTCTGTTGTGGCAGCTCTTTTGTGACTTTCCAATGCTATAATAACAGGGAACCTTCAGTCTGGGAAGAATGAAATCAACATGGATGGTTACCACCAAACCAGAAAATGCCAGGTTTTAAGTTTTGAAGTCAAACTAGACCCGGTGCCATTGGTACTTGCATACGGCTTTGGAGAATTTCTGCAATGCAATTTTTAAATTCTGATGAGTTTATATGAAGCTGCCTCAGGTGGAGATTGATAATACTTCATCTTTTTCTCACTAACTGTCAGACTGATTTAACGGCAGAGCAAGAAGAGGAAAGGAAGCCCTGGTACATAAACCTTTCTGGCAGACCACAGCCAATAAAATTACAACCTTCACTCTACTCCCAACTGGGACAGTGGCCACGATGTGGGTGGGCTGCTGAAAGCACAGATTAATAAATTTAGAACTATGTGGCTAAAAAAATGAGTCTCAGTGACATGTATTATTTATACTCCAGATATCAGAGTCGTGGATTACTAATTAGAAGTTCAACTTTAAAAAAATAAAACAAATCTAGAGTAGAAACAATCCTCATTGTGGGGGAATTCAGGTGTACCATCAGAACAGTGACAGGCAAGTCAAAGTATGCAGATTCACACAAAAGTAATAATATGAAAAACATAACGAATAGGAGATTTGTATAGCATAAGACAAAATTATTATTCAAAATAGCGTGCTGTACTTTGATTCACAGAAATGAGCCGCAGAGTAGAAATTTAAGAAAAAGTACATATGCATATACATGCATGCGTATAAAAACCCCCCAACAGATGATTTACAAAATCGGTACTGCTCAGCGGAAATAAGGCGTTACTGAGTTTGCTGGGAGGAAGGATCTTTGATAACGTTCCTTTGTGCACCTAGGATGCAGCACTCTGTCAATGGAGGAGCTCTCCAGGTCTGCAACAATTTAATTTGCAGGTTAGGAGGCATTGTCCAACAGTAGAAAGCATATTTTCAAAAAAATAATTCAGTTTTGTTTATTTAACATATATTTTTAAGGGTACAAATACCACATACAGCATATTTTCAGACCCCCTACAAAAATGTTTAAACCTGCCTATTTTAATAGGCAGGTTTCTATACATGTATTTCTCCCCAGCTAAATCAATATTCTTAATTTAAAGCCTGGGTTTTTCCTCAATTTCTCAGTGTAAGATTGTGTTACTGCAATAAAAAATGTCTTTTACTTTAAGGTTTTTGATTTACTCATCTTTACTGGGGGGAACCAGCTGCAACTTTAAGATGATAAAACAAAGGTTAGACTGCAATCCTGAAAATTGCAGGTTTATAAGTATCCGTGGTTTGCAGAGAAGTACTGCCTTGTTATTACAATGTAAACTGTCTATTAAAAAAAGGAAGAGGGATGTACAAAGTAGGTGAGAGCAGCCTGACATCTTACTGACATTTTAAATGTCTCCTCCATGTAATGATCTTTTTTTTTTTTTTTTTTTTTCATCAGCTGCTCAGCAGGAAACTAAAGAACTGAGTTCATTATGGACCAGAGCAAAATGTGGTTTCCAAGGGAACAAGCACCTACATGCAGGACTGAAGACGAGATGAGGTTTTTGTATTCATGTATACCGCAGAGGGAACTGTGCAGAGTTCGTGCATGCCTATATTGAGTGTAGTACACAGTGCACGGCATTGTGTGCTGTTTTCGTTCATGCGAACCCACTCGGTTCTGAACTAAATCGAATGAGGTAAATCACCTGCCACGCCATTGATTTTATGGGTCATCAGATAACACCAGGGCTTGCTGAGCGCATGCCCTTCAGCACTAAGAAGGCTATCATTTAGCCAGATCGATAGCTCTAATTACCTCACTCCACCCACTGCAATAAATTCAGGACAGCGCGCAGTCTTCCAAGGATCTGGAATGCGATCAAATCACATCTGTGTTCCAGAGATCCGGACTAAACTTTAAACATCTCCACGTTAACAACGACTGGCTATTTCAGTTACAGATTTTCTGCATCTGACCCCTCCTGCAACATTTCTGACTATTCTATACATCTACAAAGGTTATGTGGGGCAGTCTTTTAAGAAAAGTTATGGACAATAAGTCACATGTTTCAGAAATCAAGAAAAGCTTCAAAAGTGCCCGTTAGCTGCTGTCAAAACGAGAGCGAAAAGCTAAACGCAGCACCACAGGATGTTTCTAAAGGCGGCCAATCAAAGCAGAGCGTGGTTTCAAAGATGTTGCATGACTTGAAACTTGTAACAGAAACTCACTGTGAGATAAAAAACCCTGCCACAGTCGCAAACGTGGTTTGTGCTTTCTGAGACAGTTGGAAACAAAGACGGCCAGAGCGCAAACGGACGTCTGGGACTCGCTGTTGGGAGTTTCACCTTGACTTACAATCGCCTAGTTAAATTTTCTCTCAGCACCACTTCTGCTTCATGTATCATTAACGCTACACATGGCCAAACAGTGTCTCGCGTTAATATCTTCAAGCTGTCCACTTAGAAGTAATGCTGTTGTCAGTGTTTTGCCCTTGCTGCCGCAGTCTCTCACCTCTAACATGCTGAGTGCTGCCGGCCCCACTATCTGGTTTCTCCACACTCATAGCCCCGCAGTAGACCACTTATCACCGACGCTGGCAAGCCGCCCACTGCCCATCACTTTCTGACTTTCACACAGTCTCTCATTCAGTGAGAGGAAACAGCTCAAGTGTGCAAATTCTTAAGCTGAGCAATGTGGCAAAACAAAACAAACAAAAAAAAAACCCCACATCTTTGATAGATCAATTTAATTGTGTCAAGTGATGTTTTCACGCAGCTCTGAAAGGAAATTAGTAACTAAGAAAGACTGACATGCAGGATAGTTTAATGTGAGGTACAAAAAGGTTTTCTTGCCCTTCCAGATTTCTTCAGTTTTTGCTTTATCGTTTCAGATCAACAAATTTAAGTTTTTAAATGATGATTTTAATTATTATGAAATAAGAGTTATTCACTCCCCTCCACATTGTGTGTATTAAAGCTGAAGAAACACCCATCTACTTCCATCCATGGTTGCAATACAAATCGTGAAAGGCTGTGCTACCGTACCAACGAGGCAGTGCACCTTAGCAGAAGCTGCATTGTGGCCCATCGGAGAAAGAATGACTAGATGCCACGTTGAGTGTCTCAGCAGCGACACATCAACATGTCCACCATATTGGGAAGGGCAACCAGTAAGGTGAAGACTGAAGTGAACAAAGAAGATTCTTTCTTTTGTAGGAGAAGCAGTCAGCGGGTTACATTTCACAGAGAAATGCTAAAACATGTAGTTAGAGTAGCTATCACATTGCAATGTTATTTTCATCTGTTATTATATTGAAGCTTATTTGGCACATAGGAAACATCTCATGTCTATGATGGAAATCATGGCCAATGTGGCTAATGGTATGAAGTACTATTATTGTGCATTATGTTTTGTCCAGCTGTTTTAATTGTTCTAAGTTGATCAATAAAATATTGAAAAGTCTTAGTGCTGGATGGTGTTAATATTAGTGAGGTGAAGTGGGTGGGCAGGTTGGAGTTTTCTTTTTAAACCTTTTTGTCATAGAATATTGACTGAGTACACCGTTTCTGTTTTCTTTCATTTGATTATTGCTCCAGTGCTGCAAGAAATAAACAAACACACAGTAAACAGATATTGGCAAGAAAATAGAAAATATAGTTAGGAAAAAAACTGGCCATGAAAACAAAAATGTAATATGAAGAAAGAAACACTGATGGGAACAACTCCAATAAAAGTCAATGTGATTTTTAATTGAAATATAATATGATTTAAAGTTACATCATGTCTGCTTATTCTCAGCAGAATAATAAGAGTTTATCAACAGATTATAAATGTTAATTTACCATCACTTCATGATACAAATAAGGTAATAAATATCAAAAGAGATTTCTGACTGTAAACCTCCTTTACTAGCAATGAAGAATGAATAAAAGAGAAACAATGAAATATTCTAGTTCTACAAACATTAGGTAAAAAGGTAAATCAATTATTTTCTAAATGCTACAGCTTTGTGTGTTTTGTCAAATCTCATAAATGTTCGATAACATACAGAACAAATTTAGAGAAACACAGTTAGACACTTTAACTCATTTTTAATTAGACAGAGTTTAAGATCAATTCTTTACTAGTACAGTGCTCCAAATGGTGTATTTCTATTTCTAACCAGGTCACAAAAGTCAGTTATTGCATGATAAACTGCCCAGACTAATCATGACAAGAGTAAATTTTTAACCACTGAAGCAGGAATCGTCTTCTGGCCCTTATACCAAAGACAAATAAATTTCTAAGTGTTTTTACGGTGCGTCTGAGTCCATTTGTGAAGCGTCTGACAAACTGCACTGCCCCCATGCTGGCAGGCCCTTGCAATTCAGGCGTGCATCCAAACCCATCTAAACATGGCCAGCAGCTGGCCTCAGGGCTGGTGTAACTGTTTAGCTCATAATAGTCACTGATTAGAATACCAGTGGCGAGAAGTGAACCCAAAGCAGTTGTTGACAAGGGATATTAAGCAAAGTGGGGAGTCCAGCCACAGGGATTTGATGATGCCACCAGGGAAACATGTGCTGGCCCACACGGAGGCTCTCTTTAACACCACGGCATCCAAACAGCTGATAACTCAATCCGAGAGACGAGTAGAGGGTTACACCGTTTCACCAGACACCAGAGAAACTGAGAGGCCAGGCTCGGCGGCATGGCAGGGCAATGCCCTCCCTCAGACAGGCTGATCGTTAAGCTCCGTAGCTAAACGGCAGAGAGTGGACTTAGGGCACCATTCTTCCGTGATGCTATTATCTCTCTTTTTAAATAAAGTTTTAGGCTGATCCTTTTTTTTTTTCCTCCGCTTGTGCTTCCACCTCAACCACAGCTCTGGGAACGTGACCTTTCCGGATGCAAGTGCCAAACCAAAACCTCAAATATTATTTTGTCTTAGTGGCTGCTTATTTCCACTTCATCTGATTCTAACCAATCATGCTTCGCCGAGCGATGAAACGCTTCAAAACCACATTTATTAGTCTGTTTTCACCTTCTAGGTAACTGTATTTCAAGTTTAATGGCGTGGGATATTTTTTATTTTCTTTTTTATTTCCCTAAAACTAAAACTGGACGAAAGAAAATGAAAAAGTACAGCAGTGTTGATTGGAGACTGGGTATATTTATTGAAGCAATGCTAAAAATGACAAAGTGTTAAAAATTCTTGGCAACAGACCAGTCACTGCACGTGTCCCCACAATTACAATTACTTTTCTGAAAATAAAACTTGAGCTCAAGCATGCTGCTTCAGTACAGCTGTTATTTTAAGCCATGCATTTTTATCACTGAACAGCAAATTTGATCGTATCTTACAGCATATTGAGATTTAGTGATGCTCTCAGGACCAACCAATTAAAAAACACCAAAACAAGCATAAGTTAGAGTTTATTGTCAAGACGACTAATCTTATGATTGATGGATTTTATCCAATAAGAATAAATAATATGATAGCCGTCCAGTCAATCCATATTGTTCCGATATGTCGAGAACAATATGGACGGATTTATTATCAGTCCAACGTTCCTTTAGCAAACACCACTTTGTTATTCTTCAATGGAAAATTAGATTTAAACTAAAAAGGGAAAAAAAATACCTCATTTTATCTACCAATACAGAGTGCAGCACAGTGTCATAATTATGTTTTCTAATCGATGATATAAGTTAAAGTATATGAATCAAAAATGAATGCTTTTATGTAACTGAAATACAACTCAGCTGTTTTAAGACAAAGCCAGGGCTTAAATTTTCCACTGGTTTAATAAGTAAACACACCTGAAAACTGCTTTGCTCTTCACAACCAGCAATTAAAGTAGGGGGCAAGAATGTTGTTTAAATACATGTTTGGTTCTTCCTCTGTTGTGTACTGAATGTTATCTCGGCGAACCCGCTAGAATCAGGCGACGCTGTTTACAATCCCAGCCTGTACTTTCGATCTCTTATCACTTATGAGGAGCACTCCAAGCTGAGGTTACACAAACATTTCAAACGGGATTTATCAAAGCTAACAAACGTCAGCACTTACAGATAAATAGCGGCTGTGAACCCGGCTCTGCATCAAGTATCGATTCACGACACTGTAGCTTTATGTGGCAATATTAATGCAAATAGAATATTAGAGATGGGGCTCTTGTGTTCTTCAAATGCAAACCTCACATTTGATAAGTGCTGAATCTTATATTTTGACGTGATTATCTCCCAGCTAAAGCAGATTAGAAGCAGAAGTGCAGCAATTTAAACTTCCCTGCAATGTTTTAAATGGTTACTTATCTCCATTGACCCACCATCAGACAAATTTTCCTTCCCTTTTGGTGGCAACAGAAAAACCCGGTGCTAAGGATTTATTGTTAATATTGTTAACGGAGTAGTATTATGAGTAATTTGGTAAAAATAAAGCGTTATGAATATTTCAGGACAGTATGAGGTATCAAGGTTATAAGCCTGGTTTCATATTCTTTGCTATTCTTATGTGTTAAAAAATTAGAACAAATAAATTCACAGACAACGTAGCTCCAAACCAAAACTGAGGCTATTTTTAAACGTGACTTTTTTTTTTATCTGAATATCTTCAGTGCACTTAAAATCCAGCAAAAAAACTGAAAGCAGGCATCCTGAACAATGTTGGTGCTGATAGAGTGGAGAACATGGACACCAGCTGTTCAAAGAAACAGACATAAATTGTCCGCTGGCACTTTGGAAAAAGTTTTTTGTACACTCTAGAAAAAAAAAGAAAGAAAAAGAAATCACTATAAGCTGTAGACTGGTTGATGGGATTTGAATCCATTTTCATTTAGCCAAGAAGTTTGTTTCTGGAAGGAAATAAGGCAGGTAAAATTTACATTAAAGCAATGTAGAGTACCTATTTATTTAAAAGTAGGAATCTATCAAATGACTGACATATTGAAGAAGAAAAAAACATTGAAAATTATTTATGCCCTTCCTTTATTTACAGTACAGACCAAAAGTTTGGACACACCTTCTCATTGAATTCAATTAGAAAGTGTGTCCAAACTTGTGGTCTGTACTGTACATCAAAGCTGTTTAATTTACTTTTAATTTGCTCATAGTCTCTGAGGTTGGAAGGCCTCTCGCCATCTCCCTCATCTTTAGCTCTTCCCACAGATCCAGCCAGAAATCGGGCTGCCTCACTTTAAACCTAAATCTCCCAGGGGTATGAATAATTGTGGACTCAACAGCACTTGCACATCATGCCTTTTCTACATCAGTTTATCTTAATTATGTTTTTCAAACAATTTAAATTACTAAACCAAGCGGAGTGGAAAGACCGGAGAAAAATCCTATTTCTTCAGACATTAAAGTATTAACGAGGTTTTTGTTCTTTAGGGAAATTGAATGCGACTCGTTTCGTCGTTGACAGAGTTACTGGCACCTTTCGACACGTCCCAGGAGACGCCCCCTCCATGTCTGATTGTGTTTTGCTTCAAACTACCATCTCAGTGTAATGAGTTGTTCATAATTTGTCACCATTCGGTTTCTTTTGGCACTATAGCCTCCTCTTGCTCTGCTTTGTTGTCCACTCCACTGCACTCCACTCCCCCCCCTCAAAAAGCTTTTAGAGACATTTACTTCAGAGAGGAAAAGCAGCTCCGTGCGTGTGGAAAAGACGCATGGAGGACGACATGTCTTTTACTTGCATTATTCAGAAAAATGCACTTACTTTGAGCCTTTTTAATGCTAATATTATGTTAATGAAAGGAACTGGGCAAGATACAGTGCTCCTCATTAAAGGAGGAACACGCTGTTAATGCACCTTACCGCCGTTTCACGTCAGTTTGATGGTAATGGTTCATCTGGGCTAGTCTAAGGTCAGGGATGCTCTACACTTTATATGCTAACCCAATGTTTCTTGTCGACATTTTTCACAACAACATCATTCCGGCTAACATGCAGAAGCAACAGAGCAATTTTTGTCCCCCAAGATTGTTGACGATGTGCTTCAAAATTTCACAGTCGAAATAAAACAAAAACAGCCTTGAGTATGCAGAACAGATCGAGTGCTTTTCTTGATTTGGGTCGTGCCTTTGTGGAAAACGGAGCTGACGCAGATCAGGACAGATGGAAATGCATCCTGCAGCGAGGTGTAGACTCACTCTGATGTAGCAAAGATGTTACTCTTGATTGGTCAAATGAAAGATTTTCTGTTTCTGCTCAGAGTAAAAAAAAACAAAAAAAACCACAAAACATCACAGCGACAGTGCTGTCAGCAACGATCCATTACTGCGATCAGACAGGTCTGTGCTCATCAAAAAGCACGACAGGGGCAGAAACCAGAGGTTTTTAATCCGAGATACAGAAGAAAACATGCTCTTCTTCATCCAGAGAAATGTGGTTTGGATTTAGGATTCTCAACACATTTGTTTTTACTTTTTTTGTCGTTTTTATTTAACCAGAGCTCAACTACAGACATAAATGAAAAATAAACTAACTTAAGTTGACTCAATATTTCTGTCCCATTACTTGATTAAAACATTTAAGTTACATTTATTATCACTGCAACCACATGTACCATCACTTTCCACCAGTCTGAAAAGAAGCCTAGTATTTATTTCATGAGATCACAACTAAATTTACTTCCCCACCAAATGAAAGCCAAGCAAGCCAGCTTCAGCTGCAGCCAAAAGGTTCTTGAGTATCTGGAGCTCAGAATCCGCGATGCCCAAGGCAACAGGTTCAGTGCTATGATCCTGCCACTTAAACACAAAGATCAGTATGGACTGTGTTCCTAGTGGAAGAGGGCTTCCACCTTTTGTGCAACGCACACAACTCCAAATTGGACATTGACCGGTTGCTGAGACACTTAGTTATTCAGGAAAAACCGTGCTGCTTTTTGGTCGGTACTAGAGGCGGAAAAGTATTATGGTTCGGTTAGTGGTGGAATAAAGTTTTTTTTTTGGCTGAGATCTGGTTATGATTGAACAGTCTTGAAGGTCTTAATGACAATGAAGCAATTTGATCTTTAGGAGGATGATTAGTCTGGTAATCAAATGTTGGTGGGTTTGTAGAAATAGCCTATGAGGCTTTCTTGTTGTGGCTACTGAAAAGTTATAGACAGTATGCATCCAGTGCAAGATGGAGGTCACATGTGTGCAATGAAGTGACATCAGGAAGCAGGTCATCCTGGGAAATTTGCGTGAGTCATGTATTACCTGATGTACCTTGCTGTTTTGCTGGCTGAAAACTGACAAACACTTTGGTGTAAATTTTATTAATGAAGAAGTAGCTGGAAGCGAGCAGCAGCTCCCCTGTTTGCTGATCTGGGAGAATCTAATACCCAGACTAACATTCCCAGTACAACAGTCTCTGACCTTCATTCCTATGTTTACCTGAAAAATATTGTTTTCTTTTTTCACTTTTACCTTCAGGTGAAATGCATGAACTCATTGGAAGCAATCAGCTCCATAAACCTGCTTAGTGGCTTCATCATTGAGCCACGTCATAGTGGTTATTCCCAAATAACCTGATTTAAAGTTAACAATGTGTCTGAAATGTTGCAACAATTGCAATAGGCAGTAATATTTTTTCCTGTCTTTTCACTTACAGCCTGAGAGAAAATGTTAGCATCAAGACAGACTATTTCTAGAGAGGACTGATTGTTTCACTCTTAGTTTTTGTGTGCAACTTAATAAAGTTTTGCACTGTAATGTTTATATTTCCTGTTTTTGAGAGGATTTAAAGAATGTCATTTAAAGATTATCACCAATTTGTTAAGTTTCAATCCCTGATAATATTTTTGTGTTAATGAAATATTGGCTGAATTTTGAAGAAAAAATGGCCATTATATATTTAAGTGATTTTATTGAAAATCTTTATGATTTTTTTTAATATTGCATTTTATTTCTTCAAAAAGAAAATCCACATAAACTTCAGAATTTACAAGTCAGTTTGTGCAAAATGTAACAATTTTATCCCTGAATAAAAAAAAAACAAAAAATAACTGGAGTTATAAAGTATTTTCCTTAAGGAAACTCTAAACTAGCACTCCTTTGCATCTTCTAGTCGGCTACATTAGCTTGAGTATTGTATAAGTGCTATGACTGGTGAATAGGACTAAGTTGAAAACATGCATAATTTTAAAGCAACTTATAGCATAAGACTTGATAAAAGGTGATATATTTACCCAAAAATTGTTGAAAAAATTAAATATTGTCATGCATTATATATTAACCAATAAGCTGGTCAGAACTTCAAATTAAACAACAAGAGAGTCTATTGAACTTAAAGTTTAAGTATTTAAAAATTCTCTGGTTGTTTCCTGATGGCAAAATTCTGAATTCAATGCAGACATGTTCCAGAGAATTTGCACAAGTATAACTAATTTATTGCCCTCTTTAAGCAGGGCTAAATTATTTCTGCTTTGCTTTGAGAAGAACTCAATGTTATACAACCGTTGAAATACTTAAAAGCTGTATTTACACTGCCATAGGCCCGCAATGAGTACATGAATCATTAAAGTCATTCTATGAAGTTTAATACAGTAGCTGATTTATGTATTCCATGTAAACAGACTTAAACCCTCTTTATGCAGGAAGTGTAATTACTTATTCACATCTCCTGTTCAGAAGCAAACAGCTGGAAGCGCAGCCTTGTGCTACAAGAGTTCCTGCCCGTGGAACAAGCTCCATCCCAAACATCAGCAGATTTGTCTTTGAAGTGGTTAAATAAAGATCAAGGCTCTTTTTATTCACTGGAATTATCATGTTAGGCCCTCTCGTAAAGAGTCTGCCATTTCCGTACACACAGAATGAACTTAGAGCCAAATATCTGACTTGACTTCATTGCGTGTAGGGAGGATGACGGGTGGATTTTGTTTTCTTAAGCTTCTCCGCAAAGTCATTGTTACCGGTTCTTTCAGATAGGTTTACTTTTATTACAGATGTTCAAAATGTGTCAGGAACTCAGCAGAACATCGTAATTAGGATGTGTGAGACATTATCACACATCAACAAAGATCTCTTTGTTTAGCCACCATTTAGTTAGGATGAACTAAGACGGCCAAGTTACAAAGTTTAGTTGAAAAATATTGAAAGAGGTCTGTTGCATTGTGTTGTAGTGATTCATATCTGTTTAAATTAATTGTCAACATTTACGAATTCCTTCTTGAAACTTTTAGAGATTCTTTATTTTGCATTACACAGCTTTGGTCTTACTGCTCTTACAAAACAATCAGAAATTAAAATGGTCTGTTTTTCCTCTTGAATTGTTAAAGAGGTCGTGATAGAAAATAGTCTGGAAAACAGCATGAATAACGTTTGATTCTATTTACCTCCAAATTTGCATCGTTTGGTTCTGATACCAGGAAACAATCTGAATTATAAAACAGGGTGAGCGTTCCTACTGTGGGGTTGGATGACTCTTTACTTTCTCCAAAGCAACTTGGGTTTCTGCTCTGGTTCTGTCAGATATCTGTTCTCTGCTTCTCAGCCAGATGTACTGGTGCTTGGCAGGCTTAGCTTCAAACGCCATTCTCTGTCTGCTTGTCTGTCTGTCTGCCTGTCTGTGTCCTCGGACTCCACTGAGACGGGGATGCTGTTAGCTCTGTGCTGCAGTCTGAGTTTTCTCAATGCTGGTCTTTGTGTATCCTGCTGTGTAGTTAAGTTTCTTTGACTAGAGTCAGTTTCAAGACTAAAATCAGTCTTAAACAATTCTGATTGGTTTCTCTTCTTGAATCTGTCTTATTTAGCTGGTCAGCCCATGGATCTCTAGCTCTAGTCTTCCGCAAACACAGAGTGTACCAGGTTTCAGTAAACAGAGGTAAGAAGAATAGATTTTCAATGAATGGATGGATGAACTTAAATTCATGCAGATTTCCAAAAATACCCACATTTCAATCATAGGAGTTAGGAAATGCTTGAGTGAGGCTTCGAAATTCTGTTGGTCACTGCCTGATCTGGATTCAGCGTGCTTTGGCCTCAAATCTTGTGTTTACTTCATGCCTAATCATGTGCAGCTGTGCTGCAGCTCACTCTAGCCAATAAAGCTCATCATGTTCACCTGTTCTTGCCTCTGCGGAGAGCTGAACTCTCCGAGACACGGAGAGCTGAACTCTCCGTGTCCCCACACTCTGCCAGATCGACTCCGTTTTCCTCTGCAGTCCAGACTCCATGTTCGGGTTGATGTCTTTGACCACCTCTCTGATTTGGTTCCTTGCCGGTCTTGGCAGCGTTTTTGACCTCATCTCTGTTTCAAGTTTGCCCTCAATTGACTTATATGATTTGGATGTTAATTTAGCTAAAGGAATTTTGACTTCAGCCCGTGTCCTCATTTGAATCAATTTCTGAACTGGACTGCATCAAACTGGAGCTACGGTTACATTAAGTACAATTAACACAAACCTTATCTGTGCAACTTGAATCACTACTAACTTGCTGCATCTGTTTTCCCTTTGACTTTAACAATCCTGTGTTTCTACAAAGTAAAGGGGAATCAGTCTAAGTAATCTTATCCTCAAAGTTTGTAGATTTATGCTCCCACGTCGTGACCATAATCCCCTTGACTTCCAACCTCACTGAGCTCTTCAAATATCCTCTTGCCTCTGCCTCTAAGAAGCTGAACACCGCAGCTATCTTGCAATGATGAAGACATCAGGGTAAATACCAGTGGCGAGCCGTGCTACTCACAGATTTGTATTCTCTACCCGGGCGATACCCAAAACTCAACTGGCTTGCCTCTAACTTAATACCTTGAATGTTTTCATGAATCAACGCCTACTGTTCATGTTTACTTATAAACCTGTAGTAGAGTTGGAGATGAAACCCAATCAACACATTTTGCAGATGGATACGACATTTAAAAAATTTTGTAACCGTTCTTGTTGTTCTGAGTGCCTTCTGGGTTCAGATTCTAGTTATTGAGCTGTACCAAGGTAATCTTAATTTAAAGTTTATTCACTATTACTGCTAATAAGTGGTTATTTGAAGAGATTAATCAATGCTTAAGCCTTAACAACTGCTTGAGAGACTTTCTTAAAGTTCAGGAAGCAATAACTCATGGTTTTCCCCAGACCAAGGGTCTTCAAATGGAGTCCTCAAAGGCCAGTGCTGCAACTTATAGATGTGGCTTTGCTTCCACTTGCCTGACTCCAATAATGAGGTCATTAGCAGCACTCTGGTGACCTTGACTGCATGCTGAGGAGGTGATTCAGCCATTTGATTGAGGAGTGTTGAACCAGGGATACATCAAAGTTGCAGGAAACCAAACCTGGAGGCCTAGACTTGAAGACCCCTGTTCTAAATGCTGCTTATTAAAGTGTATTGCTACTTTTTGTGCCTGAGACTTTTATGTAGGAGATTACATATCAAGCTTTGAGGAACCACCTGTTAATATGTTTCACCAGAATACCGGGAGTCTAGTCAATTGTGATAATTTCATAAGTCGACTTAAAAAAATAAAGAAAAAATCAAGTCTGTTTATGCATGAATCTGGAGAATTTTTCAAACACCTGCCAAGATTTATGTCCAGACATATTTCACGGTACTCATTAATACAGTCACTTCACAACAACCTTGACTGGCTATAGGTTCAGCCAGCAGTAAATGATCTTTGACTGAGCAGAACACCTGGGAGGCAGGGTTCATGGAGAAAAACAGAACTGTCTTTGCATCGCTTCATTCTTCATATTTACCTGGAGTCTTAGGCTGAGTGGAAACACGCTCAGGGAAGCAGAGACTCTTATCAGAGTGCACACATGCTTGCTGCGAATGAATATTAACAGGTAACTATGTGGGTTGTAGTTGCAAAAACTCAGCGGTGAATCCTCCGGACAGACGAAGTCTCTTCTGCAGCCATGACAGCATTTCTAGAAAATATATATATGGCTCCAGCTCTTGCATGAAAACATCTTTTGACAGAAATGCGAAAACACACATTCATAGCACGGGCCTGTTCGGATAGGTTTATGATTAGCATTCATTGCATCTGTGCACAATGAAGACATGTTGGGTAAAAGCATGTTGGCTCTTTGCCTGCAAACACAAAGCTTTAAGGCCTGCAGTAGAAATATGTTCTGCCACTGCACTGTTTTGTTGCTCCTAAATGAATATGCAAAAGAGGTCGTTCAGTTAAATCAGGAGCACAGAGCTGTCAAGTAGAGGAGATTGTTGCTAGAGGGGCCTCACTAAAATTACAATTAAGCTGTCACAGCCAGAGTCAAGAACACCCTCTTCAAGCTATTCTCTCATTAATTGGGATTTGGGGAGTACCTGGGTCTCCTTGGCACTGAGGTTCAAGTGGTTGTTAGTGGATGACAGAATAACTACTTGAGCCGTTGCATCTCCCAGGCCCATACGAAGACGGGATTGTTACGAAACGTGATCAACAGCCTCTCAGGGGTCACAAAGCAGAGCTTTGGCATCTTCAGGAGTGTGTACTCTAGTTCATGCTTTTTGTAGCATCGCTCTCAAATATGTTTTAAAAACGGACTAAAGTGCCTCTTCAATAGGAAGACAGCTCTCTCAATCAAAAAGCAACACACACAGAGCCGCGCCTCACCCAGGGTCAGGCGGCGTTTAAGTGGCTCTTCCAGCTGAGGCCTTCAAAGAGTACAAAAGGTAAGCTTCTCTTAGGTTTACATTTGAGCACTGGAAGTACAGACATGATGTATCTTCACCTAAGAATTAGATATGGCAGCATCCTCACAACGAAAGATGTTAGCATGAAGATGTTTGTCTGAACCATGTTTCCCCATATAACATTATTTGACCTGCAGATGCTGATTTTAGCTGATTTCTCTTTAGGTGACATAATAAAGCAGCACTGAAATCGTTTTTTCTAGACTTTGCTCCATGAGCAGAAAGTAGTCTCTGTAAAACAGGACAGTATCAAAACATAGACAAAAACCTGTATTGGTTTCTCACATTATTGACTGGGTCTACTGACAGTAATCTTTTAGTGTATTCCCTAAATATATTTACTCAGTTTTGAGATTTCTCAAAGGCTGCCAGCGTCGTCGAATTTAACATGACAGATGTTTAAAGTTGAAAAATACAAAACAGAGCAACTTTGCTGTACTCCGTTGAGCCTTCGTGTTATCTTATTAAAAGTATTGCTCTCTCTCACCATCTGTATGAACTGCTGAACATATTTCCCTTTAGATAGCTTCTTACATCCTTGCCTCCTCTGACTTTATCTAAAATATCTCACTGATACGAAAAGTCAACTTCAACACCAAATAGTCTGTTTGGTGTTGAAGCTTCGCTTAGATACGAATCTGTCAATGATCAGAAAAAGACTGACTATTTTAATTTCCAGTCAATGAACAGGTAGAGCCGATCCGACTGAAAATTGGAGTACGAAGTTCATGAGCCGATTACTTCTGTATGCATCTGATGTTTAGCGTTAAAACAAATCATTTTGCTTGCAATGCATCAGCTTTCTGGTGCACTGGGAGAGAAAAAAAAACCCCAAAAACAAATATAACCAAGTTTGTACTTCAGTCCAAACCCATGTTCAAGATTTTCAAAAAAAAAAAAAAAAGGATAAAAGGGCATAGCAAAGCCGAAATAGATCGATTTGAATTTAAGTGCTGTAACGACACACCAAAGGGCACAGTTTAATATTCAGTGAGGAGGGAGCGATTGAAGAAAGACTTTCTGTTTCTGCCAAGAAGAGACAGCAGTTACAAAAGCCGAGGGTGAAAGAGGTTACTACCATTCGATCTGTGTTAAAGCCCATCATCTGCCGTAAGTCATTTAGACGTGCTCCCAATGATAGCAGCTAATGAGATTAAAGCAGTGTGACCAAGCTGAGGGTAGCCATCTGAAGTGGGCGGATAAAACTGAGGGCTTTGCTGCACCATATCTGAGGGAGAACAGAATCCACTGTCAGCGTAGAGCCACGCTGTGATCCAGGAACGTTTAAGAGTTCAACATCATGAGGAAATGGGGGTGAAAACATAATGTTAGAATTAGTCATTCTATATGTGGATAAAGATATGCCTCAGTGCGCCATTATGTGTCTGGTCTCCAACCCTAGTATTTGAGATATACGGTAGATCCAGTAGATCTCAAGGACTATTGAGGGTTTTAGATGCATCCCTGCAGGAAAACATCTCTGGAATTTGGAAAAGAGCAGCTGAGTCCCAAATTAATTCTAAAAATAAATAATTATGGGTTTAGCAGGATCTTCTGTGAAGGACCCTTAAAATACAACAATCTAAATGAGTTGCATGTAAAATGTTTATCACTCAGTGGCAAACTCTAAGCACTTCAACTGCTTGGATGAACATGTAATGGAAAGCAAAAAGAGTTACTTATTATTTAGTTAAATCAATTAAAATGACCCACATGTTGCTAAGTGATGAAGTTGACAGTTTTATACCAAATTCCTTTTGTGTTTGGTTGATGATAAAAACACATTGAATCTGATCAGAAACATTTAGTGAGAAACATTTGGACTTCTGGCGCTAAACCTTCACAAGATGAAACCAATCTATGGAGTAAGAACAACAACCTGAGCTCACTGGGTCAGATCAGGTCAGGAGATTCTGCCGCTGAGATCTCGTCGTTTGGACTCAAATCAATGTGGAGAGCTAAAAAAAAAAAAAAAACGACAACCGTGAAACTTTCAACTCACGCAGCACGAAAACACCAAAACGCAGGAAGTTGTAATAGGAAGGATAATGACGATAATGACAAAAACGAGTACAAACTACTGAACATTTCACCTCAGTAAACAAATTAAGTTTTAGAACATCAACGACCAGTCAGATGGTTTCACTACAGCGCTGCCGTTGTTGTGGCTCAGCTTGTGATTACAGACACCAGATTCTAAGAAAGCCATTCTGACGACATATAATACAGTAATATTTATCAGATCAGTAGCTGTTATATCAGAGCTCCCATTGAGCTTTCATCTTGGGACCCAAAGCTCCTTGTAGCAACAGCGACACACTACTTATGTCGATCCGTTCTTCTCTACTGTACGGGGGTAAGAAAACAAAGCAGATGTGTCTCTGGAGGCATTTCTCTGACACGTCTCTGAGCTTCAGCTCTTAAACCTTGCTTAAAAAAAATAAATAAATAAAAAAATCTCTTTTTGACTACTTGACTATTCCTCTACTTGTTTTTGCCACACAGCGATACAACCCCGACCCCCTCTAGGCACAAGACTTCACACAAACACCCTCAGCGCCTGGCAACAGACACGGGGCTCGCAATAAAAATACTTTAACAGCATGAAGTGTGTGAAGAGCATCTTGTTCCAGATGCTACACTGCCAATGAAGTGGAAAGAACAAAATGATTGATAAATAAATTAGTATTAAATGGACCAAATAATTTTTTTGATAAGATTAACATTCTTTGTCTAAATTTCATGGCCTTTGAGGAAGTAAAAAAAATATTCCAATTTCCATAGAGTCCTTTTCAAAATATGGACGCGACTTTCCTCCCTATAACCAGCTTCTCAAACTGTGTACTGTGCAAGAAGCGATCACTCCACATTGCAGCCACAAATGTATTTACTTATTTATTCATTTATTTTTTGTGTGTGGCTGTGACCAAAGAAAGTAGTGCATAATTGCAAAGTGGAAAAAAATTTGTACATTTGTGTTTTTTATATAGCACAAATGAAATTCTGGAAAGTGTGGCATATCTATACATTTAGCTCACAGAGTCAAAACTGTATTAAACCAGCCTTTTTGCCATTATGTCACCATCAGTTTGCACATCTAATAGATAAGATTTTTTTTTATCCATTCTTCTTTCCAGAATAGCTCAACCTTAATCAGTGTCTGAACTCAGTAGGGCTCAAATCCTGCAACAGGAGCAGCACAGAAACGGGGCTGAATACATGCTACTCCTTTCCAAGTGTTTAATTGTATTTTTCTTTCACTTCCTAATAAACTTTGCCATTTTGGTCTATCACCTACAATCCCAATAAAATACGTAGAACATGGTGGTTTTAAAGTGACAGAATGCCAAAAAGGTTCAAAGGGTGTGAATATTGTTGCAAATTACTACAGGTGCCTCAGTAGAATTAGAGGATTACAAACTTCAACAAGATCAAGGCCAGACAGTGAACGAGAGAAAAGCCAATCAGCATGAATGAATTTAACAGGGTGAGAGTCGTTTTTTCCTGCTTTGTTTGTCTTAACGAGGACACAAAGTTCAGATCCCTCCAGTGCTTAAATTATTTGTTTCCACCCATAGATTTCCTCATAAGCAACTGGGCTATGATGGTGGCATTCGGCAAGCAAACAAGATCACGTGAGAATCAAAGGAGGCTGGAAATACTCTTCATGACCGAAGAGATTCATTTACTTTCTATTAAGACATCATGCTGCGTTGCTCTTGTTTAATTTATTCACTAAAACGTCTCGTACTTCAATCAACCTTCTGGATGTTCTTAGTTTACAAAAGTTGTGGCTCCGACAAAACACTGGCCATCTGTGCTCCACATTTTCTGCAGAGGTTGTAAAAGCATCAAGAGTATCGAGGAGATTTCCCTCAAGCGCCTGAAGCAGCGAAGTTATGAAAGGATTGGCTCAAGAAGCACAGACTCATTCTGGATTTGATTCAGAAGATAGTTTGATTAAAGGCAGCAGCTGACGAGGCGGACAAGCCAAGTTTCCGCGCTGGCTCCATTAACTGGGGTCCTACTTTTCACAACGCGACTCACTCAACGAGTTGGAGCATAGTTGGACGAGGAGCTGATTACATTTACAGCTGAGTGACAATGCAGCAGGAGAGGAAATGAAGTCATGAAAGTTTACCCTCAGCAATTTTATAAATCATTACTCTGAAACACAACAAGGGTCAGATTTTCTGGTGGGGAGCCGAGCAGGCCAGGCCGAACATCACATTTCGGGAAACTAAAAGTACATTTGTGTTACCAGCGATTAAAATAAGCAGTGCAGCTGAATTTCCTCAAATGGTTGTTCATTTTATAGACGATACATGGAACAGAATGATGAAGTATCAGTCTAAATGCAGCGTTTCTACACACGTCCAATGTCAAAATTACAGTAGGTTTTAGAATGAAACTTTAAAACACAATAGATAAGTTCTAAAGTATGAATACAAAATTTCGCAGTAAACGTATGGCTAATTTTTCTACAGTGTCCAGACTTTATACGTGCAACCTGTAAAGATGGAGGGATTGAATACATCCAAACATCTTATTCACTCTCGTCTAACCCGGTTTTAATCAGACTTATACTGGAGCGTCTGATTCAGAACTCACAGCAAAAAACAAAAAAAATGTTTGTCCTTGCAAAAAAACAATTGTTTGGGTTTTACAACAATATATTTTAGAGTTATCAGTCACTCAAATAATTTGTTGCAAAAATAGCCTACAGAAAACTTCAGTGTGTACTTTAATGTTTTTAAATTGAAACTGCACAAAAAGGGAAAGATTGGATAAAAGCTTTATTCTTTAAATGTGGAGTAGACCTTCAGTAACAACAGTTCATTCAGACATAAATAAACCTACAACCCCATTTCTTTTTAGCTCTTTACACAATCAACAATGCTCTGAGTGTTTATTATTTCCAACGTTGTAGAAAAAGGTTGGCCTTTGGGTAAATATTGGGCGACCTTCTGTAGGGCCGATTTAGAGGACAATCACACTGGCAAGCTTTAGTTTACTGCATTTAGCAATTTCCCTCAGGAACAACGCCGACATGAGACAACATTCATACTGAGAAAACAGCAGCAGCCTGTTCAATTTTCAGCAAAGTTCCCTTTCTCT
This sequence comes from Gambusia affinis, assembly GCF_019740435.1. Lineage (NCBI taxonomy): Eukaryota > Metazoa > Chordata > Actinopteri > Cyprinodontiformes > Poeciliidae > Gambusia > Gambusia affinis. The sequence continues at coordinate 24,264,994 of NC_057869.1, read as the reverse complement.
TCACCTCAAGAACCATCTGCCACGAATCAGGCAGTACCTCCACAATGCCGAGTAGTAACAAAATAAATGATTTAGAATACTTTCTATCAATCCAATGTATTTTACTCTTGCAAAATTGGGGAAACTCAAAAATTCTAAATCTCTCGTTCTGGGAGACACCTTTGGTTTAGACGCCTCAAAAACGTGTCAGACGCTTCAAGTTCGACACGCGTGGACTTTGACTGCCGACGCTTGACATTTTGCTCTACACCTAGCGTTTCATGAGTCTTGTCTATGTTCAAATTCTATGTGGAAGCACGTCATCTCTAGCCGTTGTTTTCAGTTGAACGCGTTGGACGCTCTTGATGCTTCAAACGCTCAAAGCACTCCAAACGGTTAAAATCTCGACGCTCGAAATGCGACACAGCGGCGCTTGACGCGCCTCCACATAGCCTTTGATTATGAACCAGACACGCCTGATGCTGTGTACTCACCATAAGATCTTCTCCCTGGAAATGCCAGGAAAGCCAATAACATCCACCGACTCTTCACAATGAGGAGGAGGCAGGTGATCTCACTCTTAATTTTATACGTCTTTAGTTTTTGACTGACTATGTAAATCCAGTGATGATGCTAAGCTAAATGCCACATGTGAAGGGCCTTTTTAGCAGCTGTAGCAAAACAACACAATTTTGATTAAAACAACGGCAATGTAAAATGTATGCTGTAGAAAAACAAGTACAAGACAGAGTGTTTCAATCAACAGCTTCTCGAGCTTAAATTAATCTCGTCATTAGGATTTAAAAACTCTGGATTGTGGGATGTGCAACATAGAAGTTGTCCGATCAATTATCAGCGATAATTGAATTTCTTTAATTTCCAAATGGGTGGAGCTGGTGTTGGTGTTGCCTTGAAGGAAGAAGTTATGGGTCAGAATCCCAGTCAGAGTTTTTGTCCTTGAGCATGCATGTTTTCTCCCAAGGTCCAAAGACGTCCATGTAAGGTTTATTGGTTGTTTGTCCCATGTGACTGGCAACCTGTACCAGACTCTTGACCTTTGACAGATGGATATAGGCACCAGCCTCCCTTTGACCCCAAAAAGGCTTAAATGGGTGAAAAAAATATGGATGGATCTCAAGTTGATCACAAAAATATACCAGAATTATTCATAGAACTACAATAGAGAGACTCTATAGACACCCTTTAGTCAAATTTTAATCGAGAGTGATTAATGACCCTAATCATTTTAATTTCCGGTGTATTACCGCCCCTCCCCCACTTCCGGTGTATTACCGCCCCTCCCCCATTCACCCCTCCCCCCTTCCGGTGTCAAGTTACCCATCCCCCCTTCCGGTGTCAAGTTACCGCCCCTCCCCCAATCACCTCATCTGTTATGACATCAGAGTTTTAAGAATAATACAATTAAAGAATGAAAAACATTATGAGTTTTAAGATTAATACAATAAGTTTTAAATAATCTATATTAATATACAATATAATATATTTAAATAGATTTGGGATGTTGTATTTACCTCGGGTTTCAATTGAATATCTTCCTAAGACGTGAAGCGGGAGATGCGGTCCTGCCATCTGTGTGTCAAGAGTATGTGTCGCACATACACCCTGTGTGAGGTGAGGACAGAAATCCCTCAGGATAGTTCTCCTGACCTCTGATCACCAGGCATATTGACTATCGGCTCTTGGGAATTTGCTTGGGAGAGGGCCCCTACGATTTATTTTCCTCTATGTCTCAGAAAAACACATTTTTCAAAAAGTTGGCATTTTCTGTAGGTCCCAGAATTTGGGCGGGAGAGGGCATAAGACTAGACAGGGGCTGACATCGCCCCACCATGGGCGTGTATGTGTGTGTGTGTGTGTGCGTGGGGCAGGGCTGACCCCCGGGCCCCTGCCATCGCTGTGTGTGTGCGGGCGTATGCGTGTGTGTGTCGGTGCGCGCATGGGTGTCCCTGCGTAAGAGTAAACATACCTCTAAAGAAAACCTAAAGTTTAACTGTTTTACTGCATTATTTATGGTAGCAGAATTAGTCAGTGCTGACTGAGTTTGTGATTTCCTTCATCACTTAAATTTGAAACTCTTATAGATTTTTTTTTTCCTGTAACACTTGCTAGTGTGATACATGTCCTTAAAAGTCCCTCATCTGTAAATTTATTTCTGAAGAATATCCTACAGATACTAAACAGGCCTTGGTGAAGCTACTCATATGTATCTTTCAGCTTTCCCTAAAGTTGAAAATTTTTTACATTGCACAACCACGCTCCAAGAGTTGCTCCAACATGGGAATTCTTTTATTTATTTTTTTTTTACCTTTAACATTATTCACTACTTTTGTCTCTGAGTTATATGCTGTATGTTTCTTGGCCCTAATGATGCTTTCCCTTCATCCATTATCTTACACACTTGAGTAATCCTGTGAATATAAGAACCTGTAGTATTTACTAGCAGTCATATCACCTGAATTGTTCCACCTAAGTTTTCAGTCAGTTCACTCTTAACAACTACTTAATTCAGTTAAACCTGAATTGATTCACAGAACCAGTTTTGCAGCTACAATCTGAACTAGTTCTTGCTCGTTAAGCTAAAAATAAAGCAGAAAGCAAACTATAGGTCATGCTGTGATTAGTTATTTAGTTATTACTAGTTTATTGTAGTTAGGGCAGATATAATAAAGTTATCTATGTTGACAGTAATGAAAAAAGTACCCGGTCCGCCATAAAATGGCTTATTGTTACAAATAAAACGACTGTTTCACAAAGAAGTGCTTCGCAGCCATTATGTTGTTTTTGCTCAAATAAATTGCATTTTAAAATGTTTTATCTAAACTGCTGCTCTCATTCATGTATTTTAACTGTTTAATCTACAATAAACAAAACGTTTTAATGAAAAGCATTTTTGTAACTGCGCTTACCTTTTACCTTCTTATTACCATTAAGTCAGTCCTTATATCGAGTTGCTATATTGATATAGAACACAATAAGAATCCAATTACAATCCTTTGAGTCTGACAATCTCAAAGGGAAGTGAAGGCAAGAAAATATAACAATAAAAAGTTAAAATCTGTAATTTTTGAAGATATCGCAAATGCCTGCATAACTAAAATCCCTGTAGTACCTGGATTTCTATCGATTTATTGAATATGTAAATATTTATGAATGGCCATTCAGGTTTTATATAGTTTTTTCTTTCTTTTGGTGTTTGTTGCACAAATTTAAATATATGAAGGATATCAACCAACAATTCAATCAATTTGTGTTTTTTTCTTAAATACTCCCTCTCACGGTGAATTGCTTACATCTTCTGACAGCTAGTCCAACTTATGATAACATTGACTAGGTTTGCTATTGGTACACTTTACCTAAAAATAAAAATTAAACATACTCACTACACAACCGTGCTCCAAGAGTTGGTCACAATATGGTGAATTGTTTTGTTGCCGATAAAATTATCTACAGCTTTTGTTCCTTGGTCCTAATGATGCGCCTGTTCACTAATGTTCACTAACAGACAGTGCGCCTCTTGTAATTGATAAGCTTATAAATGATCACTGTGAAGCATCAGTATGCGTTAATGAAGATCATATCAGTCAGATTAAGTCAAATTTCATCAAACTCAAAGCAATCAAAATTCTATTTATCTGAAAGGTAATCTTTCCTTTTCAGGGAGTTTAGACTGTATGAAAGGAATCATTGAAATATATTATGAAATATTTAATTTGCAGAATCCCCATAATAAAACTTCAATTGTGAACTGAATTATTACATTGCATCTAGACACAAAATAATCAACTGTTAATTAGTAATCGTGCTATGTAAATGACTAACAAGATCTGATCAGACAAGAAACTTGACCACCTAAAGTGATTTCTCACATTGAACCGTCTGACTTTCTGTAGCCGACTAAATTTAACCTTACCAAAGTTTTGCCTTAGAGCAAACAGGTACTGAGTCTGAAGCGTGGATCAGACGCCTTCAGCCATCTGCTAAAGCTAGACTCCGGCCTTCCTCACTGTAAAATAAAACATCAGACTTTAAACAAAAAAGTTTAAGTGAACATCACTTAATTATTATCAACTTGTTGTTTGTACTCATCTTAAAAAAGTGGCAGGAACGTTTGGATATTTAAAAACAAGCTTGATAAGTTATTTAAATTGAATCCATGTAACAAATAAAATAAAATAAAAAGTGAAGTATTTGAAAATAGTGAGGATTTTGGGTGGTAAAAGTTTAACATCTTAACACATCCAGACACTACCTCATTTCTGCTCAAGCAAACGGAAAAATTTTGAACAGTACAACTATGTCAAATAATGGGACCGTGTGTCTTTAATCTATGTAACAAATATATTGCTGCTGCTGCTGCTGTAAGCAGAAAATAAAAGAAGTTTTGCAGAGAATAACATTTTGAATGAGTTTAAGAATATTGTTTGCCAAAATCACACAGTGTAACTACACATGTCTTTTATATGATGCAGTAATTGAATCTTTTAAGGCAATTGCTTTGCATAAATTTAACTAAATACAACCTATTTTCCTGCTCCACATACTTAGCTAGCAGTTTGCCAATTAACTTCCCAGTCTGAACTTCTGGGCAACGTCTTGATTCAGTCAAATCTTCTATCCTAGATCTCCTGAACTCCAACATTCTTCTACATATCGGTACATATGTGAATGTTTGGCTTGCTGGTCTTCAGCATGCTTTGAATGCAGTGTCTGGTTTCTCTTACTTTAACCCGCCCAACTTGCACCCGATTGGTATGCTAGCCTTTTGATTCCCTCCCAGTGAGGCGGTGCTTCACAAAGCAAACTGTTTGTCAAACCGTTGATCTGCCTGGTGGCTGTTTCAGAAGATGAGGAAAGACGGTGACTGAGTTTTAGACAGTACTGGTCAGCTCATGCAGCTGCTCATGTAGCTGTTCATGTAGCTTTTTTTTTTTTTTTTACTGGATGGCAGTCCTAAAAGTACATGTCTTTAAAATATGAATAAATACAATTCCATAGTTATTTGATCCAGCGGTTATAGAAGTTTGGTAATAATGCAATTCTGGCATTGTGCTTTCTTAATGTAAGTATTTCTGCTACTGGACAAGAAATAGTGTTAAAAGAGGATTTAGAAAGAAAATAGTTGATATTTGTATTTACTGAGTGCAAGGCTGTGACTAGTTATCAGGACAGAATGAGAACTGAAAAACTGTTGGGTCCACATGACCAAGGAGGGAACCGGTCATCTGCTCCAACAATTTATTAGTCTTTAGGAAATATTTTTGGACACAAGGAGCAGGAACATAACAACATCAGATGTATTTTTCATCCTTATATCAGTGATTTAAAACTATATTTAATTTTGCATCATCTTATTTTTCACCCATAGAAAAGTCTAATGTGTTTATTATGAGTAGGATTAACCAAGCTGAAGAAGAGAAAAGAGAAATAAATATTCATTGACACAGAATCGAATCAGCAGATATAAACTTATGAAACTATTGAAACTTTCAAGAATTTTATGTTGTGTAAGATATTTAAGAAAATAATACTGAATCTGTGCTCACAAATTTCTTTATCTGGTTGTTATCTCTAAACTACGTTTACTTTTTATGTTGAACACCAGACCTCTTGCCTCTTTTTCACAGTTTTTTCACTTAGTTCCACGACTGCAGTGGATTTTATAGTCAATGTTAAAATCCAACACAGAGTCTGAAGCGATGGAGGAAATTTATGTCAATATGGAACCTGTTGGACAAACTGCATCTAATCACACAGGTAAGAATGAAGTTACAGAGAAATCTAGTATGTATGTTATTCAATTTTTTCTAATGTTAAGGTTTTTGTTAAGGTTGGAGCAGCTCCAAAGAGAGACTCGGTCTCGGTGTGGTCGTATGCTTGGGAATCCTGAATGTTTTAATTCTGGCTGAACTCATAGGCCTCAGTGTACACAGTGAGTCTTCTTCTAGTCATCTTACAGATGTAAAATGAATAAATGTTATGTTTCTGTTTTTTCTACTGATCAAATAGCGAGGGTTTAAAAAAGAATAAAGCTTGATGACTCAAAGTGTTGCAGAGAGGTGAAACATTACACCATGTTACATGAGTTTGATTCATTCTCAGCAATGGTTGCATCTGCAGCCGTTTAGGTTAGCGTGTCTTTAATATCTCCTCTTTTTCAAACTATTTACCAAACAATTTATTTTTCAGTGTTACCTCAGTTTAAATTCTACAGGTGTAACCAAAATCATGAAACTATTTTATAAGTCTTAGGTGAAAATACGATGCCACTTCTTTTTTTTTTTTGCAAACATGTTTGTTGATTTTTTTTCACAGCTCATAACATGACAGCAGATTTTTCTGACATCGGCAACATGCTGACTGAACAGAACAGCAAGTTTCTCTCCATGAACGCTAACTTCACTGAAACGGCGCCACGAGCTGAAGAGACTTTAAGGTTTGTCAAAACTTTAACAAATTTGTATCTCTTTAAAAACTGAATTCTACTCTGAATTGTAGAGTATCACTAAAACCTTTCCTTTTTGGTTTAAATGAGTATAATGTAAGTGACCAACTTTTTTGAATTTATTAAGTGCTCTATCATTTTTGTGTGCTAAAGAATAACTATGTAAAGCAAACTAAACTTTGAAACTTTGATTCTTTTTTCCTTACAGATCAGACAAACATCAGTTGTTCCTGTTAATCCAGGGTCTGCGGAAGAAGAGAAGAGCAGATCCAGTATTGATGGATGATTAGGATTTGTGTTCACTGTGATATTATTCATCAATAATAATGTAGCTTATTAGTATGCTGTTACATAAAACCGTAAAGATAAATTTTACGCTTCCAACTGTTGTGACTTATAAAGCAACAATTTTACCGGTTGTTCTCCGTGTTTCTCTTTCTTGTTAAAACTCTGACACGATAAACAAACGTTGCAGGATGGTTTTATGCGGAGGATCGTTTTAGCACGATGCGTTCTGATTGTGTCTTAATGTGACTTTTACTACGAGACTTTATGGAACTCCAGTTGTGTCCGGTAATAATGGACTAAGCTCTATCTTGGTAGATTTTTTTTATTTCCAATTATTTACTATCATTTGTAATAAAGTAACGTCAACACCACACATTCAGCTGTGAGGAGTTTGTTCTAGTCATCTTCAAGATGGCAAGAGTCAATGTCGTCTTGATTCTGAGAAGCTGAATGATTAACTGAATGACATTTTATTCATTTCAGAGTTCAACCAGCGAGGTTATTCATTTTGTGGCGGTCCTAGTCTTAGAAAGAAAGAACCAAAGATAGAAAGCAGTAAATGTTCATGTTGGTTCCAAAGGCTTCTCCTGAAAATATGGATCAAATCAGGGTAGGAAACATCATTTTTACATCATTGGGATATTAAAAGTCTTTTATCTAAACATCTTATGAGTAGGTTTTTATTGTTTCCTTAAAACTATTTAAGGAGTGTTGATTTCATCTAAAATTTTAAGGGATCATAGAGGTTTTAAAGCTAATAAAACAATAAAAATGTACTACATGGCTTGCATTTGAAGCTGTAACCCATCACAGGGCAGGCTGTACACTGTAATGGAGATATTTGTCTCTTTAAAGAAACCTTTGACCATTGCAGCTGGTCCAGGCCACATCCAATTCTGAGAGAGGACACACGAGGCAAACCGTTTAATAACTACCAATAAGAAGAAGATTTAAGGGTATTTATAATAGTCATTTATCCACAGTAGTTCCTACAAACAGGGGTATTGATATCCTACTGACACCATTTTGTAAGCAGTGAGATTTCATGTCTTCCAGACTCTGTCTTAGGCTGACATATGTGGGTTTCTGGTTGCCTTTTTTCTTCGTGATCTGAGACACATAATAGGAACGATACAGTTAACAGATTGAATAACAAAACAACTCTTGGTCCTCAGCAGTATAATTGACTGTGGTATGTTATGTTTAGATGAAACGTTGATCATGTGTCAGGACAGCACACTGCCCCGGCAGCTTCTCTATTAGGACATACATTAAAAGTACAAAACAGGATATGATTTAGCCCTTGCTGTTGAAATCATAGATTTGAATGAATTGCAAAAACATAAAACATTTTTTCCTAAACAAAGACTTTTTAATAACTAGTTTGACTCACTCTGCTCCTTTAACTCTGAGACTCGACCAAATTTCTTCTTGAACATCACCGCTATGCCTGCTCCCATGCGACAGTGTTAGAGAATTTTCGGTATTATCATTTTGTTATTACTTTAGTTCAAATTCAGTCTGTTTAAAGTGTTCTATTCCTTATGTGTGTATGAACTGACCTGGAGGTCAGGACTGTCTGTTTATCTTCTTGTGAAACCATTAAATTCTGTGTTTCTCAGACCCTAAATTATTTTTGTTTTGTTAACAGCTTGACCGAGATTTGAACCGGGCTCAGATCGTAGATCAGTTATCACACCTGAAATTGGGTTGCTGGTTGTTTAGGTTACATGTTTTACGACCTCTTTTGTTTTTACTAACTACCCCTTGGCTGTTTTTCTTAGGGTTTCTTATTGATAGAGTTTCTCAGTTTTGTACATGTTGATATTTTCTACAAGCGCGAATTGGAGAAAAATATATAATCATAAAGTACTGAGTTGGTATCAGCGCTTACTACAGCCTTGCTTAACCCCTCTACATCTGTCCCAACACTAAGCTGTGTCACTCTGTGCCTCCAAGCATCATTTTCTTTTTTAGCATTAAAATTTTAGATGAAATCAACACTCCTTAAATAGTTTTAAGGAAACAATAAAAACCTACTCATAAGATGTTTAGATAAAAGACTTTTAATATCCCAATGATGTAAAAATGATGTTTCCTACCCTGATTTGATCCATATTTTCAGGAGAAGCCTTTGGAACCAACATGAACATTTACTGCTTTCTATCTTTGGTTCTTTCTTTCTAAGACTAGGACCGCCACAAAATGAATAACCTCGCTGGTTGAACTCTGAAATGAATAAAATGTCATTCAGTTAATCATTCAGCTTCTCAGAATCAAGACGACATTGACTCTTGCCATCTTGAAGATGACTAGAACAAACTCCTCACAGCTGAATGTGTGGTGTTGACGTTACTTTATTACAAATGATAGTAAATAATTGGAAATAAAAAAAATCTACCAAGATAGAGCTTAGTCCATTATTACCGGACACAACTGGAGTTCCATAAAGTCTCGTAGTAAAAGTCACATTAAGACACAATCAGAGCGCATCGTGCTAAAACGATCCTCCGCATAAAACCATCCTCCAACGTTTGTTTATCGTGTCAGAGTTTTAACAAGAAAGAGAAACACGGAGAACAACCGGTAAAATTGTTGCTTTATAAGTCACAACAGTTGGAAGCGTAAAATTTATCTTTACGGTTTTATGTAACAGCATACTAATAAGCTACATTATTATTGATGAATAATATCACAGTGAACACAAATCCTAATCATCCATCAATACTGGATCTGCTCTTCTTCCGCAGACCCTGGATTAACAGGAACAACTGATGTTTGTCTGATCTGTAAGGAAAAAAGAATCAAAGTTTCAAAGTTTAGTTTGCTTTACATAGTTATTCTTTAGCACACAAAAATGATAGAGCACTTAATAAATTCAAAAAAGTTGGTCACTTACATTATACTCATTTAAACCAAAAAGGAAAGGTTTTAGTGATACTCTACAATTCAGAGTAGAATTCAGTTTTTAAAGAGATACAAATTTGTTAAAGTTTTGACAAACCTTAAAGTCTCTTCAGCTCGTGGCGCCGTTTCAGTGAAGTTAGAGTTCATGGAGAGAAACTTGCTGTTCTGTTCAGTCAGCATGTTGCCGATGTCAGAAAAATCTGCTGTCATGTTATGAGCTGGGAAAAAAATCAACAAACATGTTTGCAAAAAAAAAAAAAGAAGTGGCATCGTATTTTCACCTAAGACTTATAAAATAGTTTCATGATTTTGGTTACACCTGTAGAATTTAAACTGAGGTAACACTGAAAAATAAATTGTTTGGTAAATAGTTTGAAAAAGAGGAGATATTAAAGACACGCTAACCTAAACGGCTGCAGATGCAACCATTACTGAGAATGAATCAAACTCATGTAACATGGTGTAATGTTTCACCTCTCTGCAACACTTTGAGTCATCAAGCTTTATTCTTTTTTAAACCCTCGCTATTTGATCAGTAGAAAAAACAGAAACATAACATTTATTCATTTTACATCTGTAACATAACTAGAAAAAGACTCACTGTGTACACTGAGGCCTATGAGTTCAGCCAGAATTAAAACATTCAGGATTCCCAAGCATACGACCACACCGAGGCCGAGTCTCTCTTTGGAGCTGCTCCAACCTTAACAAAAACCTTAACATTAGAAAAAATTGAATAACATACATACTAGATTTCTCTGTAACTTCATTCTTACCTGTGTGATTAGATGCAGTTTGTCCAACAGGTTCCATATTGACATAAATTTCCTCCATCGCTTCAGACTCTGTGTTGGATTTTAACATTGACTATAAAATCCACTGCAGTCGTGGAACTAAGTGAAAAAACTGTGAAAAAGAGGCAAGAGGTCTGGTGTTCAACATAAAAAGTAAACGTAGTTTAGAGATAACAACCAGATAAAGAAATTTGTGAGCACAGATTCAGTATTATTTTCTTAAATACCTTACACAACATAAAATTCTTGAAAGTTTCAATAGTTTCATAAGTTTATATCTGCTGATTCGATTCTGTACCAATGAATATTTATTTCTCTTTTCTCTTCTTCAGCTTGGTTAATCCTACTCATAATAAACACATTAGACTTTTCTATGGGTGAAAAATAAGATGATGCAAAATTAAATATAGTTTTAAATCACTGATATAAGGATGAAAAATACATCTGATGTTGTTATGTTCCTGCTCCTTGTGTCCAAAAATATTTCCTAAAGACTAATAAATTGTTGGAGCAGATGACCGGTTCCCTCCTTGGTCATGTGGACCCAACAGTTTTCAGTTCTCATTCTGTCCTGATAACTAGTCACAGCCTTGCACTCAGTAAATACAAATATCAACTATTTTCTTTCTAAATCCTCTTTTAACACTATTTCTTGTCCAGTAGCAGAAATACTTACATTAAGAAAGCACAATGCCAGAATTGCATTATTACCAAACTTCTATAACCGCTGGATCAAATAACTATGGAATTGTACGTATTTATTCATATTTTAAAGACATGTACTTTTAGGACTGCCATCCAGTAAAAAAAAAAAAAAAAGCTACATGAGCAGCTACATGAGCAGCTGCATGAGCTGACCAGTACTGTCTAAAACTCAGTCACCGTCTTTCCTCATCTTCTGAAACAGCCACCAGGCAGATCAACGGTTTGACAAACAGTTTGCTTTGTGAAGCACCGCCTCACTGGGAGGGAATCAAAAGGCTAGCATACCAATCGGGTGCAAGTTGGGCGGGTTAAAGTAAGAGAAACCAGACACTGCATTCAAAGCATGCTGAAGACCAGCAAGCCAAACATTCACATATGTACCGATATGTAGAAGAATGTTGGAGTTCAGGAGATCTAGGATAGAAGATTTGACTGAATCAAGACGTTGCCCAGAAGTTCAGACTGGGAAGTTAATTGGCAAACTGCTAGCTAAGTATGTGGAGCAGGAAAATAGGTTGTATTTACTTACATTTATGCAAAGCAATTGCCTTAAAAGATTCAATTACTGCATCATATAAAAGACATGTGTAGTTACACTGTGTGATTTTGGCAAACAATATTCTTAAACTCATTCAAAATGTTATTCTCTGCAAAACTTCTTTTATTTTCTGCTTACAGCAGCAGCAGCAATATATTTGTTACATAGATTAAAGACACACGGTCTCATTATTTGACATAGTTGTACTGTTCAAAATTTTTCAGTTTGTTTGAGCAGAAATGAGGTAGTGTCTGGATGTGTTAAGATGTTAAACTTTTACCACCCAAAATCCTCACTATTTTCAAATACTTCACTTTTTATTTTATTTTATTTGTTACATGGATTCAATTTAAATAACTTATCAAGCTTGTTTTAAATATCCAAACGTTCCTGCCACTTGTTTAAGATGAGTACAAACAATAAGTTGATAATAATTAAGTGATGTTCACTTGAACTTTTTTTGTTTAAAGTCTGATGTTTTATTTTACAGTGAGGAAGGCCGGAGTCTAGCTTTAGCAGATGGCTGAAGGCGTCTGATCCACGCTTCAAACTCAGTACCTGTTTGCTCTAAGGCAAAACTTTGGTAAGGTTACATTTAGTCGGCTACAGAAAGTCAAACGGTTCAATGTGAGAAATCACTTTAGGTGGTCAAGTTTCTTGTCTGATCAGATCTTGTTAGTCATTTACATAGTACGATTACTAATTAACAGTTGATTATTTTGTGTCTAGATGCAATGTAATAATTCAGTTCACAATTGAAGTTTTATTATGGGGATTCTGCAAATTAAATATTTCATAATATATTTCAATGATTCCTTTCATACAGTCCCTGAAAAGGAAAGATTACCTTTCAGATAAATAGTATTTTAATTGCTCTGAGTTTGATGATATTTTACTTAATCTGACTGATATGATCTTCTTTAATGCATACTGATGCTTTGCATTGATCATTTATAAGCTTATCAATTACAAGAGGTGCACTGTCTGTTAGTGAACATTAGTGAACAGGCGCATCATTAGGACCAAGGAACAAAAGCTGTAGATAATTTTATCGGCAACAAAACAATTCACCATATTGTGACCAACTCTTGGAGCACGGTTGTGTAGTGAGTATGTTTAATTTTTATTTTTAGGTAAAGTGTACCAATAGCAAACCTAGTCAATGTTATCATAAGTTGGACTAGCTGTCAGAAGATGTAAGCAATTCACCGTGAGAGGGAGTATTTAAGAAAAAAACACAAATTGATTGAATTGTTGGTTGATATCCTTCATATATTTAAATTTGTGCAACAAACACCAAAAGAAAAAAAAACTATATAAAACCTGAATGGCCATTCATAAATATTTACATATTCAATAAATCGATAGAAATCCAGGTACTACAGGGATTTTAGTTATGCAGGCATTTGCGATATCTTCAAAAATTACAGATTTGAACTTTTTATTGTTATATTTTCTTGCCTTCACTTCCCTTTGAGATTGTCAGACTCAAAGGATTGTAATTGGATTCTTATTGTGTTCTATATCAATATAGCAACTCGATATAAGGACTGACTTAATGGTAATAAGAAGGTAAAAGGTAAGCGCAGTTACAAAATGCTTTTCATTAAAACGTTTTGTTTATTGTAGATTAAACAGTTAAAATACATGAATGAGAGCAGCAGTTTAGATAAAACATTTTAAAATGCAATTTATTTGAGCAAAAACAACATAATGGCTGCGAAGCACTTCTTTGTGAAACAGTCGTTTTATTTGTAACAATAAGCCATTTTATGGCGGACCGGGTACTTTTTTCATTACTGTCAACATAGATAACTTTATTATATCTGCCCTAACTACAATAAACTAGTAATAACTAAATAACTAATCACAGCATGACCTATAGTTTGCTTTCTGCTTTATTTTTAGCTTAACGAGCAAGAACTAGTTCAGATTGTAGCTGCAAAACTGGTTCTGTGAACACGAATCAATTCAGGTTTAACTGAATTAAGTAGTTGTTAAGAGTGAACTGACTGAAAACTTAGGTGGAACAATTCAGGCGATATGACTGCTAGTAAATACTACAGGTTCTTATATTCACAGGATTACTCAAGTGTGTAAGATAATGGATGAAGGGAAAGCATCATTAGGGCCAAGAAACATACAGCATATAACTCAGAGACAAAAGTAGTGAATAATGTTAAAGGTAAAAAAAAAATAAATAAAAGAATTCCCATGTTGGAGCAACTCTTGGAGCGTGGTTGTGCAATGTAAAAAATTTTCAACTTTAGGGAAAGCTGAAAGATACATATGAGTAGCTTCACCAAGGCCTGTTTAGTATCTGTAGGATATTCTTCAGAAATAAATTTACAGATGAGGGACTTTTAAGGACATGTATCACACTAGCAAGTGTTACAGGAAAAAAAAAATCTATAAGAGTTTCAAATTTAAGTGATGAAGGAAATCACAAACTCAGTCAGCACTGACTAATTCTGCTACCATAAATAATGCAGTAAAACAGTTAAACTTTAGGTTTTCTTTAGAGGTATGTTTACTCTTACGCAGGGACACCCATGCGCGCACCGACACACACACGCATACGCCCGCACACACACAGCGATGGCAGGGGCCCGGGGGTCAGCCCTGCCCCACGCACACACACACACACACATACACGCCCATGGTGGGGCGATGTCAGCCCCTGTCTAGTCTTATGCCCTCTCCCGCCCAAATTCTGGGACCTACAGAAAATGCCAACTTTTTGAAAAATGTGTTTTTCTGAGACATAGAGGAAAATAAATCGTAGGGGCCCTCTCCCAAGCAAATTCCCAAGAGCCGATAGTCAATATGCCTGGTGATCAGAGGTCAGGAGAACTATCCTGAGGGATTTCTGTCCTCACCTCACACAGGGTGTATGTGCGACACATACTCTTGACACACAGATGGCAGGACCGCATCTCCCGCTTCACGTCTTAGGAAGATATTCAATTGAAACCCGAGGTAAATACAACATCCCAAATCTATTTAAATATATTATATTGTATATTAATATAGATTATTTAAAACTTATTGTATTAATCTTAAAACTCATAATGTTTTTCATTCTTTAATTGTATTATTCTTAAAACTCTGATGTCATAACAGATGAGGTGATTGGGGGAGGGGCGGTAACTTGACACCGGAAGGGGGGATGGGTAACTTGACACCGGAAGGGGGGAGGGGTGAATGGGGGAGGGGCGGTAATACACCGGAAGTGGGGGAGGGGCGGTAATACACCGGAAATTAAAATGATTAGGGTCATTAATCACTCTCGATTAAAATTTGACTAAAGGGTGTCTATAGAGTCTCTCTTACAATAGATTCATCCATCCATCCATTTTCTGTTCACCTTTGTCCCTAATGGGGTCAGGAGGGTTGCTGGTTCCTCTCCAGCTGCGTTCTGGGCGAGAGGCGAGGTTCACCCTGGACAGGTCGCCAGTCTGTCGCAGGGCAACACAGAGACACACAGGACACACAACCATTCACACACACTCACACCTAGGGAGAATTTAGAGAGACCAATTAACCTGACAGTCATGTTTTTGGACTGTGGGAGGAACCCGGAGAACCCGGAGAGAACCCACCATGCACAGGGAGAACATGCAAACTCCATGCAGAAAGATCCCCGGCCGGGAATCGAACCCAGGACCTTCTTGCTGCAAGGCAACAGCTCTACCAACTGCGCCACTGTGCAGCCCACAATAGATTCATTAAATTTGAAATCTTTTTTGTATCCTGCTTTATTTCTGCTGAAGAAGTGAAGCTCTTATAACTCTCTGGCACAAGTTCATCTATTGTCAACAGTGGAAAATTAGAAAGCTGGAGCAGCCCACCATTTTCCTCAGAAAAATCAACTGAACTGAGACTTCCAATTAAGCCAATATTCATGTTTCATATGGAAGTTGATTAGTTTGGTTTGTTTTGTCTTGACCGTCACACTCCTCTCTCTCTCTTCCTCTCTCTCTCCTTTCAGATGAGCGTGTCACAGCGCTTTTCCGCGATGAGTCCGATGAGATCTGTCGTTCTCTCTGCCATCCACCTCCTCCTCCCATCTCGTTCTCCCTCTGGACTCCCTCCATCACTCGTCCGAGTGAGAAAGTGGCGTGACAGTGATGTGATGGGGCTACACAGACTGTCAAGATGGATTGCTACCCTGGGAGACATTCCAAACACACACACACACACTCTGAGCGTGTGACGTTCAAGCGCGCAGACAGAATCCCACATGCGTGCGTTCGTGCGCCCATCTTCACACATGGTCACACACATGCGTGACCGTACAATCACAGAGCCTGCTGCATGCACACACATGGTCCAGTGAGCTCCTGGGCCTGTCAGCTGAAGGTCGCTCAATCTGACACAGTGTTCCAGTTGGAAGCAGGCCCAGGGAGGCATCATGGCTTCACCGCCTGCACCCCGACTTCAGACACACGTACGCACACCTGAGCGGTTTCACTCTCTACCACTCACACATGCTAGTCTCTCATCTTTAAAGTCCTCTATTTCGGTCGCTGCCACTTAAAGAATGCTCCAAAAGGTTTTCACATGCAAACACAAGGTCAGGAGAGTAAATGTGCGTGAACACCGCAAGGCCGCAAACACACTCGTCCTTTCTAAGCATAACGGCCACGAACGCAGAGGTGAAGGGTGACACCTGACGTTTGCCGCTGTGAAACTGTCACAGATCAACATGCCTTTCTTCATCCAGAGAAACCTCCATGCTCTGTAAATCACACACAGACACAGAGCAGTCAAGGATGATCAGTGTGAATTGCTGCCAAACAGAGCTTCCTCTCCCCCCCCCCGACATGCAGCCGTACACAACCGAAGACGAGGACGCAGAGGCCTAACCCCACAGGACAGCATGTCAGGCAAAGATCTGAGAACACATTTTCGACTTGGCTGAGCAATCGAGCAGCCTGGGGGTCCGCTCGGGTGCCGGTCTCGGCCCACCCTCCATCTGCCCCTCCTTCTGCATCGCCGATCAGCAGCGAGCAGCCGAGGAGGTCAGCCAGACAGAGCCGAATCTATACTCTGTTGGTGCGTCCGCTTGTAAGACTCGATTGCTGTATTTCATTTGTTTTCTGTAGCGAATGACGAATGACGATCTGATTCAAAAGTTGGGATTTTAGCATCCGACTCTCGCTCTGTGGAAAACCGATTGTTGATGTCGTGCTGCGCGGTTCAACAGTGTCCTGCCTGAGACACTCCTGCGTCTGCCAGTTTGGCTCAAACCTTTTTGCTAACACTGCTTTTATGCATGCCAACTTTACTTTCAGAGGCGCGTTATTAAATAAAAGTAAACTAGATATAAAGGTCACTTACTCTTTCGTCCCATGATTTTCCAAGGAGCTGGCTGCCTCTATTGTAAGAATGAAAAGTAAAAGTGATGAGTGGAGTGGTGATAAACCAGGGAATGAAGGGGTGAACAAGCTCCAGATTCAACCCACTCCAGAACTTTCTCTGGGATTTAGAGGTATGACAGAACAATGTAATGGTTCTGAAAACGTTGCTTCTTAAACCTGTGGTGTGTCCTGAAAATGGTAAATAGTCCCTGACATTATGTCATTTTATGTACATTGGAGGATTGAGTGCACTTCAGGTCCTAAGGTCTGATTAATATCACAAAATGAATTAAAAGAATAACTCTGTCTAAACTTTTTACTTCATTTGTGATAATAAAAACAAATTTAATGTTTCCAAGAACTACTTTTAAGCCTGATCAGCATCTCTTAATGAGAACTGCTCAGAAAGCCAAATATTAAATGCAATATCTGTAACCTGCAGCATGTTTCTTCCAAAATACACATATACAGGATCTGAAAACAACTGTGACCAGAAAGTGTAAAATAGAATTGTGCGTGCATAAAAGGTCTCTTTTATGCACAATTCTACATTTTTGATTTTTGCACTACAATGTTTTTTCTACAATTCTCTTTTGAGTCACAAAGCACAAAAAAAAAGCTTCTGACACTCACATAAGTGTTATTTTGCACAATGGCAATGCCACTTCCAGTGCAAACTTGCTGCTGTGCACTACAGTAACAAGTATGAAAAATGAATACCTAACCCACCAGACAACCACGAAATCTAATCTTTTAATTGTACTGTCAAGAGCAAACTTTACTTTCGTTCTGCCATTCAGCAGACGGAGAGGAGAAACTGCAGAAGTCAAAACCTTACGTTTCAGTGTCCGTTTGTCATGGAGCGGATAACACAGTTTGGATATTTAAAAAGGAAATGAAAGTAAGCTGCGGCGTAAACAGGCGCGACGGGCTGACAGAATTAGTTTGAAAGGACAAGTTTGAGCTTTTGAATAAACTGCAGCTGTATCTCTGAGAACTGAGCAGCCAGTCAGTGTGTCCTCCCCATCCTTTACAGAACACACAAATGAGGACAGACTCATTACCCAAAAATATAAACATCAAAGTTTTTCCCAGCATTTATGATTGATTAGCTCCGCATTAGCCGAAGGGCTAATTAGGCCTCCGGAGTGCGACTCCTGTTGTTAGCACAAACTTGTCACCGTGCCACAGAGACGAGCGCATTTCCGTCCCCTCAGCCTGGAGCCAGGTGGCCTTTGTTTGTGAGCTGCAGACGTTCTCAGCAGCACTTTTTCCTCTGAAGACCTATCTGCTCTCTGTGCTCCACTTAAAACCTCGAGTCTGAAAGCCGCAGGGGAGATGAAACACACACAGACAGAGGAAGTGGTGGGGGAGGTCACTCTAGTGCAGAGACAGTTTATGGTACGACACACACACACACACACACACACACACATGCACACACACACTGCATCACAGACGGGGCTGTGTCAAAATAATAGACTCAGGATGCCTCAGCCGCCACCAGCGCCGTGTTTGTGAATGTGCATGCAGATGTGTGCATTAGTGCCGTGAGAGAAGGAGTCAGTAGCTCACGGTTCCTTGTCGTTATTTTTAACCAACACTGTGGTGGCTGAATGGGGAAGTGCGTCTGTCTGGTTTAGCCTCTTGCTTAAGGCTCACCGATCATCTCTTTCTGCAGCTCTGACAAAGAAAGACAAACAGAGAAAGAAAGAAAGGAAGAAGGAAAGAAGGAAAAAGGCAAACAGAGAAAAGGGAAAGGAGCTCTGTTTTAAAATGAAACGCATATGCAAAGCTGCTACTACGTGTTTTGATGCTAGGCAGAGCGCCGCGCTGTTTAACAAGGTTTTCTATAAAGTCAAGTGTGTTGCTCTGCGAACACATCCAACAGCAGGTGAAATACAAGTCTGCTAATGAGCAGTGTGTACGAGCTCCGTGCTTACCCCCGACACATTAACACGCACGCCTGCACGTCCTGAGAGATGAGTGTGGAGACAGTAGTCCCAGTGTGAGAGGAGTAATTAGAATCCCATCCATTAACACGAACGGCTGCGGAGGAGGACGAGCAGCAGGTGTGTGGGTGTCTGGGTGGGTTGTGCACCAACAATGCACGGGTGCCATGCGAAGACGTAGCTATATGCTAATGACGGCGTGCACGGTGACCCTAAAGTATGGATGCATCTGTTACAGGAACTCGGCAGCAGGTGTGAACACAGTTACAGAGAGCGAGAAACCATGTTCAAAGACATGTTTGTTTACACATTCAGAGGCAATGAGGCACAGAAGAGGAAAAGCTCAAACTGCTTCTCTCCACAGCAAGTAACGGCTTGGTAGTTTCTCACAGCCAGAACTCTAAATAAATCATGTCTAGCTTAGCACGTCTGTCTAACAACATCATTCGGAAGTAAGTTTTATCTGGTTATTATGCAGAATTTGAACGCGTGCTTTTAGACAGCGTGCACCACTGCAACGACGACTTCAAAATGACTTCAACGTTTAAGATTGGCACATCTGCCAAGGGTGCTGATGGCAAGTTAGTGTTCTCTCCTTACTGCAGCTGCCTGCTAATCTTCTAAAAACATTGTTGTGAGAACACAACAATAAAACTGCACTGCAACGATTTTATTCTTCAAATGTTAAGGATGGCCCTGTGACAGACTGGTGACCTGTCCAGGGTGTACCCCGCCTCTCGCCCGGAACATAGCTGGAGATTGGCACCAGCAACCCTCCTGACCCCATTAGGGACGAGGGGGAACAGAAAATGGATGGATGGATGGTTAAGGATGTTTAATATGACTGGTAATATACAAAACAGCTGTGTTGATTTACTAGACTATCAAAGACAATGTAAGTGCTACACTAATTTAAATCTTCAGAGCTTTAGTTTGCTCAGTATGTAAAATGTTGTTTTTCTTGTTTATAGCGTACAGCAACTCCTTAGGAATAACCTCAGTTTTCATCTCGTCTGCTGTGTTGCAACACTAAAGTTTCAGAAGGTTATGTATGTTTAACGTAGCTAGTGTCAAATAAAGGAAATTAAAATGCACAAAGATAAGTGCAATTCCTGGTTACTTGAGAAAAGATCTTGGTAATAACAGGCAGTTTTTCCAGTGGATTCATAAAGGTTTATTTTTCTTAAAATAGAGAGTCTGTTCAGATCCATGCTGGATCGATGGACATAAAGGGAGGTTCAGTGATGAGAGCCTTCAATGATCCTTCAGCATTATAAAATATAATTTTGTAGTTTATTTCAGAAATATTGGTCTCGCTTTGCCGTGCAGCACAGTTCATGTCAGAGGTTCACATCCAGTCATCATCTGTATAAATGTCAAAAGAATTCTGGTCTTCTGATGATTTATTTCATAAAAATCATAAATCATCAAAAATGAAGCCATTTAAAAAAATTTTATTTCACCAACTTGGATTGATATTAACATTCTGAAGCGGCCCAGTGAAAACTGACCGTTTAGTTAAACTTTTTTCCGAGTGCTGAGTTAATGTCACCAAATGAAAAAAAATGGCCATGTGTCCATTTTCACCGTGAGTTGTTTTACTCTGCTGAAGTCAGTGAAAACAGATGTTTTATGTTTCATGGTAAAAATATAAACACAGTAGGGTGTCCCAACAAGACAATGGTGCTACACAACCTTTCAGAACTGTTTGGTTTGGTTCTAGCCAAGTTGGGTGTGTCTCCATTGGCAGCGTGTTCCTCTCATATGGGCAGGAACGTGGAAACAAGAGGACCATAAAGCGCACAAGAGGTGTGGTCGACGCCAGACAGTTTTTTAGGTGGATCCCGAAACCAAGGAAGCTAACCGGTTTAATAATACGATTGATCAAATAACCATTGAGAGTAAGGCCAAAATTTTGCTGGTGGCTACAAAAACTTTGAGGTGCAACTGCATTAGGGACCTCTAACTAAATATTATTTTGTAATACGGATATTCTTAGGACTGTGTGTATGATTTTCTCCCTGCCTGAATGAGAAAAAAAACAACAACAAAAAACACATTTTGTATCTAGGCTGTCAAGTAAAAATGACTGAAATTGAACAATGAATGATCATTAAACCCTGAAGAAACAAGTATTTAAATATATAACTGAAAGTTCCACATTTCCTGTCCGTGCTGAGTGTTGAAAACGTCTATCTAGATTTGTGCAACACTGGCGTGAATAAAGTCAGTCAATTCTGTGTCCTAAATTTAAAAAAAACAACAACAAATAAATAAGCAGAGGATGTTTGTCTTATCTTGATTCACCCTGGTACCTTTTACATGTGACAGAATACAACACTGTCACTAGCTAGCCACTATTGAATTTAATCGTGTGAATTTAGATTTCCACATCTTTTCGTATCAAAACTTTCAACATGAAGTGTTGCCTGCATTACATCCTACTTGAGAAATGACACCGTCTGTCTTTTCCATCTGAACAGGGTGTGTGTCTGAGGAAATCCAGTTGAACTGATCTTCAATTAGCCCCTAGGGAAGGCTGGATGAGAACACAGAATGATGCAACATGTAAATGCCACCTGATGGGATTTTCTTTACTCTCCTTATAATGAGATCCCATTAGCTTAGATTTTCCCACAGGATTTGGAACCAGTAATTCGGAGGATTACTGCTCCCTTGATGAGGTCAGGAGGTTTGTAGGATGGAAGTCTTGCCAGAAAAGTTTTTTTTTTCTTCTTGTTCTTTTTTTTTTTTTTTTTATTGCTGGCCCTGCCGTGGCGACACCTGAGGGAAAAACCCACCCGAGTGACTTCACGTGCAAATTCATGCTTCCAACCTGGAGATACCTGTCAACTTCTCCAAAGACCATAGAGAGCTGAGAGGGTCTGATCGTGTGAGAGAGAGAGAATGAGTGAAAGGAAAAACAAGTGAGTGTGCGAGTATGCTATATACAAACCACAGCTTTGCTCCGTGCTGTAATTTACGCTGCCGCCAAAACCGCCGCCGCTTCTGCTGCTGCTGCGGCAGAGGTTCAGCTCCACTGGCTGCTTCGCTGGCTGAGGCGGGTCGGTGCTTGTAGACGGGGGCTGTGTTAACCCTCTGCCTGTTTGTTTATCTTGCAGCCAGAACCGACCATTAAAAGTGGGCCCTCAGTCAGAAGCACAAAAACAGACGCTTGTCATGTTCGAGGGCTGTAATTGTAGCTCTCGCGTGATGTTTTTATTTTCCCTCTGACCTCTTTGGATAAACTCAAGAAGCCACTTAACATTGGGTTTGGCTTGCCAGAGCCCAGAAAGAGAATTATGCGACATGCAGTGAAAGGAGACGCGTCGGGTTTCCCCTCCCTTCTTAATTCATGGGAGCACTTCATGTCACTTTTCACTGTACTTCTAGCCTCAACTTAAGACCTTTATCGCCACATCTTAGCGCAATGCCCCTATCATCAAACTAAAATCAGCACCTCCGCAGGTTTGTTGAATGCTACCACACAGGATGTTAATGCTTTGTTTACTGTGAGAAAAGCCATCTTTAAATTAACCTCGCGCAGATTGCTACGTGCATATAACAGACCGGCTCCACATGTGCAGGGATGTGGACAAAACATAGTTATGTTGGAGGGACGTTATAAAATAAGCTGAGAGTATTCTGCCTTATATCTTTGAAATGTTAACAAAAAAAAAGGTTGGAGGTTTCAAACTTGTGGTTCTCTTTGACAAAGTTGAAAAAAAAAATGCCGCCTGTCTTTCCTTTCCTTCCTTCCTTCCTCTTTATCTGCATCGTTATCTGCTTAGTGTCATGAGGAAATATGTCATCACAGTTGCAGAAAAGCTGGTGCTTTGTATTTTAACCACTGCAAACGAGAAAGAAAAAAAAAATGGCAAAAACATTGGCGTAAGAGAGAAACAAAGGAATTCAAGAAAAGAAAGAGAAGAAATTGGCTTGGTTTCCATTTTCAGTGTGACAGACGTAATTGACAATTTTCAGCAAGGCCAGGGGAGTTTCATCTGGTGCAGCCGAGGAATTAAGCAAGATTAAAGGTTAAGACGGGCTAATTGCTTCAGTAAGACACCCAGACGGGTTCAATACTGTTGTTACTCCGTCCCACAGTCTAACAGAGAAGATTGTAATTGTAAAACTGCAGCTCACAGAAGGTGCAGCGGAGAGAAAAATAAATATTTCACCAAAATAACTGGCTGAGAGTTAAAGTCACATGAACAGCATCACTTCAGGTTTAAGAATTAGCCTAAAATCTTAAAATAATATGTGGAATAAATCATTAGAGATGCATCTCACTACAGAAACAAGAATTTTTTGTCTGAATATGAACAATGGAAAAACAAAAACTTCAGAATACATTATTGTGTGGGTTATAACATCTATAAAATGTCTACCATACTGTCCTAAAGTCTCTAGTTCCTGAGATAGTACTTATTATCCCACTAAAATAATAAGTGGTCATTTTTAAAACTGGTGGAGTTATGCTCTCAAAATTCAAAAAGTGCAAAGCTGCAACCTTGTCACTGATAGTAGAGTTTATGTAATAAGCCCTGAGAACCGGTTCATTCTTCTCAATCCTCCTTATCCTCATATACAAAACCAAGGTCTCTCTTTGACAAACACATCTGAACTTCACCTGCAACCTGAAAACATAATCTCACAACCTACGCCAACATCCAGCCTGACTGTACAATTTGGAGGTGTGCGCATCTCCTTAAAATCAGAGCACCACATTTCTTTACATTACTCGGGTTTGTACAACTCTTGACTTGGAGAGATCAAAGGACTCTCCGAGTCCTCTGATCTAACGACGTTACAAACTCAGAAGTTTCTGTCACACATGCTGTGTATTTTTGCAAGTGGAAGCATTAAGTACAACAAGCCTGATCGGTAACATTTGGAGGCTGATAACTGTTAATGCACTGCACCGTTTCTTAAGCCACGTGTCATGGCTAAGCTTCCCGTGCTGCTACCTGGCTTGTCCATAGAGGACACAGAGGGATATCATGATTATTGACTGCAATCATTTCATCAGGAAAGTTTTGTGCGCTTAGGAACTCTCACTCGCCCAGAAAACCTCTCAACGATCTCAGACAATCCTCCCTGAGGATCTAGACCAGAGAAGTGATGCTGGATGCTAAAGCCGGGGGATATAGTGCATTTATTTGATGAAATTTTCTCTCATCTTGCCTATTTGAGTACATACTCACATAGCAATCTTTGCATGTTGAAATAGTAGTGCATTCAGAACTGAATTATACACAAAGTCACCCTGGACAAAATATTTAGCTTGTTTCAATCAAAACTCCTCAAGTGCTGCAGTGACTACAGTTTGGCAGCTAATCTTACAAAAGAATGAAGAACTTCATTACTGCTTCTTTCATAAGAGAGAAATTTGGTCGTAATTAATTTGTTCAGCCCAGCAAAACCAGTTGGGATTTCTGTGACTGTTTAGCTGATCTTTGGGTTGAATTATTGAAGTTCCCAGTCACGTTGTACCGTATTTACTCTAAACCTAAAAAAGCTCCGTTTTCTGTACCAAAGCACTGAATGTTAATAGGTTACTGTTCTGATTGCTCATCTCTGAAAAGTGATCTAATGTGTCAATGCTCATTTTCTTTCTGCCATGTATTACCGTCAGCTGTTGAAATTTAGTTGGGTTTTTTTTTGTGTGTGTTTAGGTTTTACTCAAACAGCTTTCTTCTAATCTTTGTGCTGCTGTCTTCTAGCCTCTGTCGAGACGTAATTCATGAAAGCCGCAGTCGTTATATGAGTCATAATGTTTTAAATACCAATCATTTGACAGAGCTCCCAGTCACTGTTTATTTTATTTAGACCTAAAAATTAAATGTGGCATGTGCTGGAAAACCTGTTCTTTCTGTTCCCGGCTGCTGAATTAATGTTTTTGGTGCTGGGATCATTTAATTACCAACTAATTTAGGGATCTTGTCGCCGTTTAGCACCTGCCTGGTCTGCTTTTGGGTCAGGGAAATTTGTATTTGTCTTAAATCCTCCTTCTATGAGGGGAAAAATGGCTTTAAAATGTGTTGCTTTTGTCCAGATGTTGGAAGAAGGGTTTGATTCTGACTTGTTATTCATAGCGAATTATATTATATATCATGTACACCAATAAATCCAAACCACATCAAGATATTCCTGTAAGGCCATTTCACCCAGTCATGCTGGACACTACTTCCTGTTTAAAGGTGGTCGTTTCTTTCCACTGTGACCACATGCTTGATCAGTTTAGCCTTTTCACATTCTATGATCATCTAACTTTGACTGTATTGTTTTGATTACTATAAGATTGGATTGTGTGGAGCTGAATTTGAACTTGTGTAAATGATCAGATGATATAATTCGATGTAATTTGAACCCGTTTGATCTTTGAAAGTGCCTTAAGATGAGATGTGTTATGAATTTGCACTAAATAAACAAATTGAATAAATGAATGTTGTGGTGCAGTGTTAGTCTGATGTGAAAGTGACCTCGACTTGTCAGCAGAGCGAAGTGTATTAGCTGTGCTTGTTGAGGGGTAGCGTTTAAAGACTAGCTGTTAGGACGGCGGTGAAAACTCATCGTCTTTTTTACAGATCGGGACATATAACACGAGGAGAAGGTGTGCAGTTAAATCCAAGTCATTTTAGAGGAATGCTTTTTTCTTTTTTAACAACGCCTTATCTCATTTTAGAGCTGTGAGTCGGCATCAGTCACCAGTGTGCCGTTGTGTTCAGTGTGCGACAGGCAGGCCTGGTAGATGGGCAGACGCGTAGGGAGTGGTGCCACTGAAAACCCGCAGTGGCATAAACGATGAGCTGTCAAAGCCAAAGGGTAAATTGCTGTGGAATAAATATATGCTATGTGTGGTGGAGGCCTAGACAGGTCATTGTGGTGGGTGTATTGTGTAGATGGAGGAAGCCACAATAGTGAAGCAAGTCTGCGTGTGTGTGTGTGTGTGTGTGCGGGCGTGGGTGCGTGTTTGTGTTTGTGTGTATCCATACAGCTCTGTGTTGTGCCAGTGGAAAGTGAGAGCAATCCGCAGATGTTAATAGCCTGAGCTCCGCTTTGAAACATCCTTTGAGTGCTTGTTGTTCTGGAAGCTCAGAAGTTTTCTTCACCAACTCGGGTTTTCACAGGTCCTCATCTGCGGTAAGCTCCACTCATCAGCGAACCGGGAGACCGGGATAAAGAAGAAGAAAGAAAGGCCCGGATTTGCCTCTCGGCGGCATCGAATAAATAGCGGCCCTTTTTGGTGTCCCACACTGACCACATTTCGAGCGGCCCTTGTTAAAGCTCCACCCTGTTCTCGGGCCGGTTTAGATCTCCTGACCACCCAGTGACTGAACACAGAGGCTCAGGGAGCTGGCGAAGGCGAGGTGGTTGTCTGAAAGAGACCACAGGCCGATTTGGATGGCTGTTCCAGCCTCCTTAGCAGACATTCGCTGAGGTTTCATTACAGGCCTGGGAGCTCAGGGCTGGACCACACTGTGTGCATGTGAATCTCTGTTTATCTGCAGTCAGTTTATATATAAATACGCACTCATTTAGTAAAGTGTGCAGGCTTTTTCCTAGCCTGTGCCTTTTTGGTTTGTTCTGATGCGAATGTGCTTGCGGCTTTATTTATTACGCATTTAAGTGCAATTATAAAATTAGCGAACAGTTAATGGTTTGTAAATCCTGTCGTCACTTGAGTTTAATAAAGAAAAACACTTTCATGTAGCTTTAACTACAGCTGGTCTATGAAGCTATTACATTTCATTTGTAAAAAATCTGAATTTTTCTTGGTTTTCCCTAATCCAGAGTGACGTCAACACGCCCAGAGCAGCCACCTTGTTTGACGAGTCTGTTTTACATCTTCTGTTTATTTGGACTTTGAATTCAGGTCAACTCTGCGACAGAATATTAGGGCCTGGCCAAGATTATTTTCTTTTTTAATTACCAGAATAAAGTCATATTACCACCAGAATAAAGATGTATTATTAAGACAATAAAGAAGCAATTTTATGAAAATTCCAATACAAACAAAAAAATTGGTAACACTTTATTTGACGGAGTGTGCATAAGACTGAGAATACTGTCATAAACCTGACATAACACCTGTTATGAACATGAAGAAGTCTTCAGGAATGTTTATGACTGACATGAAGTGTCATTCGGTAAGTAAGGACACTTCTAATGCAAAGAAGTGTCCTTACTTCCTTAGT
The DNA here is from genome assembly GCF_019740435.1 of Gambusia affinis. Lineage (NCBI taxonomy): Eukaryota > Metazoa > Chordata > Actinopteri > Cyprinodontiformes > Poeciliidae > Gambusia > Gambusia affinis. The sequence continues at coordinate 24,237,804 of NC_057869.1, read as the reverse complement.
CCATAATGGACTTTTTATGCAACTTTTAGTACAACTTTGCATTAAAAGTGTCGTTATTTACCAAATGACACTTCATGACAACAGTCACAAACATTCATGAAGACTCCTTCATGTTCATGACGGATGTTATACATGACAGTGTCATGTCAGTGTTATGCACACCACTTGTCAAATAAAGTACTACTAAAAAGGCAAAATGAGGACATTTTAGCATCTTGTGAAGTTGTAGTTTGGATTATTTTTTTTCCAGTAACGGAAATATTTAATCTTTTGGCAAATCAGCATGGGATTTTTTTTATCAGAACAACTTAGTCTACTTTGAAGAAAGACCTTCAGAAACTGACATGGTCACATCAGATCCTGGTAACTAAATTTTTCTCAGAACGACTTTTCTCATGATCTTCAGACTTTTTACAGGTAAAATTGTGTCTTTTTCTGTTGATATTATGACCATATTCTAATAATTAAATAAATGTTCTTTCAGCCTGGTCCTAATGCTCTATTGTACAATTTACTGAAGGAACGATTGAAATCAAGGCCACTTTATGAAAATGTTTTCTGTCATTTGTGATTTCGTTTTTAGAAAACAAAGCAAGCGAAAAAAAATTTAATTAAAATAAGATTTGGTATGATAAAAAAAGAGAGTTTTATCACTAAGCCATGCCGCCCCGCTCTAGCTTAAACTTCTTCCTTTTAAGGACAGAGTCCAGACCTGGCATTAAACCACTGTTATTTCATGGAAGAAAAAAAAAGACTTGAGTCTCTTTAGGCTTAACTGTACTGCATTTCAAAGAAAATTCATGATGCGTCACATGACTGCTTCCATCACTGTACAAAAACAAGAGCACACCGTCAGACCCCTGGGGCCAAGTGTCGATTTAAATGAGACCGCGTCGGGCCCTGATGTAGAAACCCGGTGCCCATACAATGACGAGATGATACATTATTCATACGTCAGAAACAAATGCATGTACATACATACATGTGAAGTGGATGCAAATAGCAGGAGGTGGCGAGTAATTTGCCGAGAATGACCTCCAAATGCGGGGTGAGTGTGGCTGTGCGTGGTTAGAGTCTCAAATTCGGCCCGCGTGTCACTCAGCGCCATCACTCAGTGGAAATGAATTTGCTGCAGGCATCTTGAGGGTCAAGGAAAAGAAGCCCTCCTTCCACAATCATCCGTTTTGGAAAGTAACCAAGTCCCAGCAGCTTTTAGTATGTTTTGAAGCACTTTGTGCAGCACAAAGATTAGCATGAGTCATACCGCACTACTTTAAAGACTTCATTTCTCACTGGACTTTAGACCTTTTTTTTTTTTTTTTTTTACCAAAAAGTGTTTTAAGGAAAACTTAATGGCAAATTTTGAGACTGATTGACTCCCAGCTATGTTTTCCACTTACTGGAGATGGACAAAATATCCTCCACCCTTGGAGATGCTGCGACTAGCTGTCTGGGCATTTGAAATAATTGAAAAGAGGTTATTTTAAAGATGTCCGTTGCCTCTTGTAGGATTTACAACCTAACTTTTAAATTTGTTGCAGTGTACAGATAAAATAAACTGTTGATTAAATGTGTAATTACTGCAAACTTCGTAGATTAGAAATGTCCAGACACACAGTGGCAATCCAAAACATGACCCACTTAAAAATTTAAACCTGCCTTTACCTCCCATATTTGTTTCTCCTTTGTTTCCACTTTCTACTCCGTTTCCCCCTTAGAAGCGTCCACTGTTTTTTGCTTTTTGGTCATATCTGCAGATATTTTTAGCTCATGAAACTTTTTAGTACAGATACGACCAAATGCAGAAGTAGTTTTCAAATGATTGCATTTATTGAGAGGAAAAACAGTGTTTCAAAACATCTTGAACCCTGTATGAAACATTGATTGCTTGCTAAACCTAATAATTTTTGTGCTGCCTTTGGCGACAACAACTGCCATCAAGGGTTAGTAAAACCAGGCACTAAGCCTTTCACATTGCTGTGGGCAAAATGTTTTCTGTAGAGCTGTTTTTATTTAGCCACACTGGAGAAGTGTTAAGCATAAACTTTGACTTATAGCCAGGTCAGACTTTGACTAGATGACTAGAAAAATCTTTTTTATTTAATTTGAAGCCATTCTGTAGCAGAGGTCATGAACCGATGACCAGATTTTATCTTTTAGAGTATTCTGGAAGAGAGCAGCATTCACGGGTTAATTTTACACAACATGCAACAGACTTTTCCTTAATTAGTCCAAGGAATATTTTCCAAAACGCCTTAGAGATCATCGGGATGTTTGAGGAAATTTCAGACAAGCCTTGGGATTCTTTTTATCAGCTGCTTTTCACCATGAAGCTCTCACATGGATGTGATTTCTGTCCAACCTTTCTGATCTTGGATAACAAACACTGACCCTCACTGAGTAAACGAGGCCTGCAGCGCTGCAGATGCTGTTTTGGGTTCTTGTGTGACCTCTCGGATGAGTCGTCGATGACCTCTGAGTAATTTTGGTGAGCAGGAGTGGGAAGGTCCACCTTGGCTCCCTCCATGTTTCCTCCATTTGTACGTAATGTGGTTCACTGGAGTCCCAAAGCCTTTCTCCAGATCTGAAGATGACGTGTTGTTTTTTGAGATCGTTTAGCCCATTTAATGTTGTCATGTACTAATTTTCTTCATTCTTACAAGCCAATCAGGCCTGGGTGTTGCTGGGGAAATTAAACTAAGCTTTCTAACTATGGTTAATTACAGTTAATTTAACAAGAAGGGCAACTGTTTTCCCACATGGGGCCAGGTTGACTTGGATATCCTTCTACTTTTTCATTGCTAAAAACCTGAATTAGAAAATTTGCATTTTTACTCCTCTAAAGTTTGTTTGCTGATATGAATCGCTTTAGTGTTCCAAACACTTTTTTACCGACTGTTGCCGTCTTCATCGTTGTATTTCTCAAAACTGGAATCATTTATCTATATTTCTTTCATCCCTGAGTCCTCCCTCTGGGTTTCCCAGGGGAGAAGTAATGGGATGATGGGTGGGTGGGCAGTCAACAGGACTTCTACCATGCAGCGGCAGCGGCGGCGGCGGCAGCGGCCTCTCTCACCTCCCACCACCTACTGAAGCAATCCATCTCCATAAGTACAGAGTGGGAGACTGCAGCCCTCCTCAGCGTTTCCTAGACCAACATCCATCAACATAAACAATGCGCTTAGAAAAATGCACACCCAACGGCGCCTAAGCAGGAGCACAGAACGCAGCGAGGACACGGACCAGAGAAACAATCGGCAAGGATACGCTGCATGGTCCATGTGATTCATCATTATTGGCTGCCTTATTTTAATTTGCAGCCAGCTGCCAACGAACAAAACAACACGAGCAGAAATAGACCGAAAGGCACACCGAGCATCTAACTACTCCTACATCAGCTCACAGTCCAAACCTTTGTAACCACTTCACTTCAGCAGACACCCACACTTGAACCGGGATGATCTCCCCTTCTTTTTTTCAGAGTCACTCTCTCCGTCTCCCTCAGAAAAGCCCACATACAATTTGTCCTTGTAAAGCACATCTAACTGCAGCCTGAAATCAATGTCTGAAAGCCGACGGCCCCTCTTGCCTCGGAAAGCCGCAGCCTGGTTTCAACAATGTGGCTTTAAATCACAAAAATTATTGGGTTTTATGAGTGTGATCTATGTGAAAATAATTGCTAATGTTCCAAGAGTAACCAGTGGAGAGGCGGGTAATGGGGCAATTTATACATTCTGATTGTGATACATGGAAAGCTTCCAGGCCATCTCCTCACAGTTTTATGGCTGCTCATAAAAACAGGCCAAGCAGCCCAACAGTTGCTGTGATTAAAATCAATACTGCTCCAGGATTATTGCAGCTTCTGCTGCCACTCGTTTGTTACACGAGGAGGGCGGCTTGAAGCTGGGAATCAGCGACACAAATTAGGGAAATTTGGAATAAATAAAGTTTGACTTTGAATCCAGTTTATCTGATTTGAATTTGGGTTCTAATATCTGAAGCCCAGTCTGTGGAACAAATTGAGCTAAAGTCCATTTCGATGAGACACTAATTAGATGTGTCTAATAAACGTGCACAGATGTAGAATAACTACCACCTGACAGTGATTGCAGCTAATCTAACCTCTATGACAGATTCGTACAATATTTTCTGAACCAATCTAACTTGTTAGCTCTACCACAGGCAGATTTCAGCACATGTAAGTAAAAACAGAGCACAATATTTCACAGTTTGCATAGATCTTGTTTTAACACGGGTTTTGAATGCTATAAATGGACTGTTTTAAGTGCGGTCCTCGTACCTGGCAATAAAATCCATCACTTCATTCCTCATAGATGGGGACAAAATAGAAAGCCTCCTTTGATATGTTTTAGTCACCTTTCAGGATGCCAGAGATTGTTTCTAATTTAATATTTTCTTAAGAATAAATGAGAAAAGATTGAGAGTTACGTTAATCAACAAGAGCAAAGAAAAGAGAAACACTGCACCGATCTTTGACATCTTCTAAGTGGCAGACATGAAGGTCAGATTCTGGAAACAAGCACCAAACAAACAAAAACCTTCACCAAGACTGAGTGACTGAGCAATCTAGTTTATACACCATGTAAATGTCCTTCCTTACATCCTGCTTCAGTCCTCACTCCTAATGGACACTGCTAACAAAACGCTGGACTTCAGCTATAGATGACGATGCTTCAGATACTCTATGACCGAAAACAGAAAGGATGATTTCCCTCGAGGGTCATCTTTAATGATGCATGAAAACTCATGCTCAAATTAGGTTTGGCTTTTAGCGGGAACAACTAGCAACCTTCACTCGACCGCCTCAATTCACCTGAAATTACATCTGTCGGCTCAGCTGCACATCCTTGACGTGAATCTCTCGTTCCACCAAATCTCAAAGGTTCTGGATTGGATAGAAGGACAGTGAACTCATCGCTGGCTAAAAACGCCTCAAGTTAGGCTCATGTCTGGGCAGAAATAAATTAGTTAAGGACCCAAAAATGCAGTTGGTTCCTTTATTGTATTTTAGTTTTTTGAAATGTCAGGACAGCCAGTGCCAAGACTCCCAGTGATTTTAACTTTATTTCAACATGTGATTTGAAAACTGACAAGTCTGGCAACTAGAACCTGTTATTTTTATTGGTATTTTTTCTTTTCCTCTCTCCCCATTAATTGTATAAAGTATGTCAGCATAATCCTAATAAATAGGTTAAATTGTGTCCATCATGTTGGCTGCTAATAGTAATCTTAACCTCATCCTAAGCTGAATGTAGGTACTATTGATTCTGATGAGTTTGCATAAACAGTTGATTCTGGTATTAATGGTATTAATGTTACACGCGGAAATTGCTACACAGTGCCGCAACGCCGCTTTTTTATATCCATTTTAAGGAATTTTGTGAGTCCATAAATACTTTAAACCGCCGTCTTTGTAGTCCATTACCACATTCAAACCGCTACTGGTGACACGTTAATACATTAATAATCAATTATCTGAAAGAGTATTGATTTCTAAGTTAGCAAATAATCTAATAAAATTTTACTTTATTAACATAATGTTTTCATCTTCACTTTTGCTTTGCAACATTGTTTTTTTAAACATACTAACTCATATGAGCTGTGATATTTCTACACAGTAAAGTGCCTTAAGATGGCATGTTGTGAATTTGCAGTGTATGAATAAACTGGAAACATATTCTGCTATTTTGTTTTAGTCTTACATGCTTTGGTTACACAGTGTGGGTGACTTACAAATTTTAGTGCAAGCTAAGGTTAACAAGTCAAAGGTTCATTTGGATTCACTCCAAAGTTCTAAACATAAACCTGTTTTTTCTTTCTAAATTCACAGTTCACACTGAATTGACTGTGAGGTGATACCCAGACTTGGTAATTTTGATCTAAATCACCAATTTTGTTAATAATTGCCTTAGGAGCATTTTTTTAAATAATTACTCATTAAATCCATTGTTCCACAACAAAGGTCTAATATGTTCAGAGATAATTCTGCACACCTTGTTTGTAACAAGTTTTTATTTAGACTACTGCCTTTCTAACATGTAGAACCATGTCTGCACATTCTCCCTAAAGATCCATTAAGAATTTTCTGTCATAACACGGTGGAAAACTGAAAATGTTCTCTCTTTTTTTTTTTTTTTTTTAGGATCAAATGTGTAATTCTGAGAGATGGTTGGGTGAAAATCCCAGAAGATCAACAGTTTCTCAAATACTCGGATCAGTCTGTATGTAAATATGGAGGTCATTTTAAGCACCTTCTGCTGCATGTTGATGCTCAGTTTGACCTTTAGCAAAAAAGTCTCCAGCACATTTAGTGGCCAAAATGAATTGTTTTAGTGCTACAGGACGGTTTGCATTTAGAAGCTGGTCAATCCGTGTGCCTGATGACCAATAAACAACAATAACAATATTATTGTTTCAAAGTAAAATAAAGGCTTTCAGTCAATCGCAGGAACCTGAAGCTCCTCCCGCTTTTCAGCTCTTGAACAATTTTTAACCACTTCTGGGTTTTAACCATGTGATCTGAGGTTAGGCTTCTGAGCAGAGTGTGTCCTGCAGATACCACCTGCTGTGTGACTCTGCTACACACAGAGACGCACAACTGAGAGTAAAATGAGGTCTTTGCCCCCCCCCTGAGTCTGACAACATTGTTTCCTCTTTTAAGCACTCGTCTCCTCTCCTTTGCTCCAGTCAGCAGGACACCACAAACAGCCCATTCCTTTTCTCCATGGCCCTCAGAAGCAGACCGGCACATTCGTGAGTCTGGTAATTTTCCACTACACCTCAAAAAGTGGGTTGTTTGTTTGGTTTATACGTGGTCATGCCCACAATAACCAAAACTCTCATCTAAAGGTTATTATATATATGGTCTTTAAATCTGCTGTACTTCATTTTCTTAGCAAAACATTTGCAGATATGTTTTTTTTTAGCAGATTGAACTGAATTTCTGTGATACAGATGAGCCCTGCAGACACATGATTGATTTAAGTGGGAAGATCTTAGCGAGGTCCTTCCATTTATCCTTCACATGCATCAGCTGGTTTTGACGAATTCATTCTTAAAATATCTTATATACTCACTCACACACACACATGCACACACCCACACACACACATGTCCAATGCACACAGTTGCGTTCAGTTTAGCCTCCGTTTAAAGATTTCTTCCTAAAAATAAAAAATAAAAATAAAAAGCTTTCTCGGTATCAGAGGTGCAACATGTGCAGAGAGTCAAAAAGAAGAAGTCGGAACAAGCCGCAGATGCATTAGGTTCCAGTGTGGTTAATAAAAGCTTCGGGGGTAACGGTTTGAGGCAGCGTCTAATTCAGTCCACATTCAGTTAGAGGGAAGCCGCAGCGCTTGTGGGTGGTCCGGGGCCTCCGCGCTGCCATTTTGTCTTCTGATGTCACATGTTTAGATTTAAAGCTCAATTTGCTCTGTGCGCTGCAGCGAGTAAAAGATACGTGAAAAGGATCCACGGGCACAGAGGGTGGAGGGTGGGGGAGGGAAGAAGTCTAGATGTAAAAAACAGCTCTCTCGAATTGAAACCAGATGAGCAGGGCTTGGCTTTGGGGATGTTTATGCTTTATCGATACAAAAACTGAGAGTGTAACAAGACAAATAACACGACCACAGAAATGAGACACCGGGAGCCTGCAGCCTGCTCAGTGCACTGACAAAAACAGTAATTTGATCCACCCCCAGAGAAATTCAATAAAGGCATAGAGATCTCAATCTAAAATCTCTCAGCTCCACTATTCTATCAAATGCATCACTGTGATTTCATATCTTCCCAACTTAAAGCCGAGCGAGCCGGTGATGACGAGCAATCCGTCTTCATCAGAAAACAATGCAATGAACAATCCCTCTAATGTATCGATGTTGACAACTTAGCCATGAGATTGTCATTGTGGGTTTGTGGGCGCAGCAGCGCAGCAAAAACAATGTGCTATCTACGCATTCTATGAAGCGCCGTTTGCAAAAAGACGGAAACCAATACCTCTTAATCTTGTCCGTGCGCACGCTCTTCGCACGCACACGGTTCACACTCGCCCTCCCCGGCTCCGTTTTACACATTTCATATAGTGTGTCATCTTTGCACATTGATGCACATTTGCACACCCACAGATGTGCGTGTGTGTGTGCGTGTGTGAGAAAGAGAGAACGCTAAACACACAGTTTCCAACCCACTTTTGTTCTCCGTCTTGATAGCGGCGTATTATAGGTCACAGTTATGCAATTGTGTAGGGGTAACCTATTTTCTTTCACGCAGTTTGCTCCCCCCTCCTCCCCCCACCGTTTTGACACCTTATTTACACCTTATTATTTGCACTCTTCCTTTTTACTATAAATGGAGAATCGCTGAATTTACCCGAAACAACTTTATCGCACAGTTCACTTTTCACAGCTGGAAACCTTCGTGTTTTATTAGATTTGACTGTGGAATAAAAAAAATAAATAAACAGTTGCTTCCGGCTCTTGTTTGAGTGGCAGATTTGATTTTTAATTTAAAGCCGTGAGCTCCCATTAATCACCAACATTTCTCAGTCAGAGCAGTCAGTCCAGACAAAACGCAAAGTGCTTATCTCAACGCGTACATCTTTCTGGTCATATCCTCACATGATCAAGGACAGTTTTTTTTTTACCGATTCTGCCTTGTTGGTTTTCAGCTTTTGCTTGCAGCTCTTATCTGTGGTCAAGAACAGCTTCCGCCCACGTCAGCCAGACAAGAAAAGCCAGTCTGCTGTCGGCACACATCACTGACCACATGCAGACATGCCTCCACCCACATGCGCATGATTGACATATCAGATGGAAGTAGTGTGCGAACCGATTTGTATGCTTTTCTAAGCATGTGTCTATGTGTGAAAGGCTTGTGACACTTTGCACCGAGGCAAACCTGCAGCACTTAGCAGTGGGAAGATAAGGCCCAAGTCATCTGCCTCCATTTTGACTTATCAGTGAGATTACCCTGACAGTGCTGTGCTATGTACAGATGAACGATAAGGACAGCTTATAGGTCAAAGGAGGGCAAACATGTTCGTAGCACATGTCTGAGAAACGTGTTCAGACGTTGGGAAACCAGAAGATAGATACGTGTCGAGGACTTTTGCTTAGACTAGTCGGTATTGACGAATGTGTGTGGTTAAAGAGAGCAACCTTGAGGCCCAAAATATAGTTTTTGTAAGAAGCAATTTCAGTCCTATTTTTTTCTCTTTTACTAAAACAGAGGACAATATAATGAAACATTTGGTGTTTCCGTGCAGGTTAGGGTCACAGTCTCTGTCTGAAGGGGAAGCGTGTGTTTACAGGAATAAATACAACCCTACTTTCTCCACATCTGCAACTAGTTCTCCTTGCATCAATTTGATCTGGTCTAGCTCAGGGAGTTAATTTGTATCCCTGCTTCTTTCTGAATTGTGGTGAGAGAAAAGTAAAAAAAAAAAAGAAAAAAGAAAAAAAGAACCACAGTGAAAATCGGCTCACCAGTTGCCATGACAACCCATCATACCCAGTAACCCGTGGAAAAAAAAAAAAAAAAAAAAAAAAAAAGAAAATCGCACAGAGAGAAGCACTCTGTCGGCCATGGTTTGAGGGCACAGGCAAATCTTGTTTACAGAGCAGAGACTCGCTGAGACACACACAGAAACTGACAATCTGCACGGAAACAATCTATCCACTTCACCACAAGAGAACCTTCAAGCAGCTCTGTCGGCACATCCTGTGTAGATGTGAGCCACTGGAGACTACAGTAACCCACAACTGCATGTGGTGTTACAGTTCCTACGTCACATATCCGGACTGAAACAAGCTCTGTAATGCAATGAGAAACTAAAAAAAAAAAAAAAAAAAGAGAGAAAAGAAAACGGGGCCGATAAGAACACCTCATTTAACAGTTGCACACAAGAGGCTGCAAAGTGCGCGCTCCCTCTTTGAGATTGTTCCGGGAGATCTGTGTTTGCAGCACAAATTGTTCTGGTGCAAAAGCAGGAGGAGGAGGTGGAAGGAGAGCGCTGGGTTAAGAAGGGCTGCTACTTGTGGTTTTTGGGTTTGTGGGCTTTTGTATAAGATATAACGGTTCAGTTTCCTTGTCAGCAAATTTAGGCCATGTAAGCCACTACTGGGGTTTGTGACAGACACAGAGGAAAAAAAAAAAACACTAAAAAAAGGGCAGGTTTTTACTGCTTTTACATAAAAATAATGCTTTTATATTTTCGTCTGTGCCACAGAAAGTAGAATTGAACTATGCTGCAAGTTATAAATCTTTAACGAGGATATGAAAGGAGCATTGTTAGTGGTAACGGGTTAAAAAGTATTACATGTACAAGGCAAGTAAGTTACAGCAGTGGAAACAGAGGGGTAGAGGCGTTAATATTTTGCTTAAAAGCACAAACACAAGGGGGCTAAACTCCTAATATTCAAGTTATCAGGTAAGGGAGGAGTTTCCATTGTCACACAGCAAAATAATGCTAGCACAAAACAATGGCCTCATTGTGGGATCGGGTGTCGTTTCCCTGAGAATACTCTAGTCTTTAAAACAAGCATGTTGGGGTTAATACTAAATAACCTTTAGGCTAAAATAAATGGTAAAAGTTAAATGGTTTGTACTTGTATAGCACTTTATCAAGTCTAGAAGACCTCAAAATGCTTCACACTCTCATTCACACGCTAATGGTGGTAAGCTGCTGGATCTTAGCTTGCCAAGAAATGGGAAACCATTTGGGTCTATGTTACTGCACAAAAATGTTCTTATTGTTATTTCTTGTTATTTAGTTTTGTGTTTAGATTCACTGTGAATTACAAAACTGTGCATCTCTTAAAGTGGCATAGCGACAGTTTAGCTGCTACTGCATAAATTAGCAACTCTCTTAGGTTGCCGTGTCAGATGTTAACTCAGTGTGAACAGCGTTCCCACACTTGCAGACTGTGGCAAAGTTTCAGTCAGATGTAATTTAAACAAAAAAAATGTTTTTCACTCACAGAAACAAATACAATTTACAAAAGATTGAATCGATCCGATTTGACCCGTTTTATGCAAAACAACAAGACAGCAGGATGGGAAGACATTGTCTGAGTAGAGCTAGTAATCTAATTCTGTTCACCAGAAGGTGTTCTGTCTTGTTTCTTCCTTAAAAAGGAATAAAACACAGACATTACCAGAGGGGCTGCTTTTCATTGGCTGATGCCCATTCTACGTGGTCACGTGCGTGGCCGTCTCACAAACGAGCTTTCCGTTATCTAAGCACAGCATAATGGCAGTACTGATACAACTTCTACACCTTGAAGCCTGTCTGCTACACAGTCTTACGTTAGCTAAACAGATCAATATACAATGTGTACTGTATCTGACATACACTAAAGATTTTATTTTAGCAGAAAAGGCTTTGGACTAAACTGTTACTCGTGTTAGCCACTCTAGCACCAAGTACAGCTAGTGAATCAACCATCGCTGTGTTCAGGGAAGCGCTGATTAATAATCCAGAAATAAATATCAAGCCTGGAAACTTGATATCGTAACGGACTGAATGTTATGTTTTTAACTAATCTCTGCTCGTCTTGCGGGGCGCAGGCGGTTGCCACGGTAACAGGTGTGCTTAAACTAGAGAGAGAGAGAGAGAGAGTAAAAAGGTAGGAGTGGTTTTGAGTTGATCATCTGTTCGGGTTATTTTACCTTTGCTGTGGCGCATTACAGCCGCTGTAGTTTCTAAACGTTGGACTAATTATCTCGTTCATTTGTGAGTATACGTCATTCACAACAAATATGAAATAGAACAAATATATTTCATAAAATTTTAACAAACAAATGGCTTTTACCGTGATAATTATGTGAAATTAAATTAATTATATCCCAGCTTCAGAAGATTTGCCTTTACCTTTCCAGAGCTCTTTGGTTCCTCCTATCAGTCTGCAGCTTCTCATATTGAGGTCATCAAACCAAATTTCAGATCTTCCATAACTGATTGACACCTGCTGGCCTGAGGTTTGAAACCAGCTTGTGACTGAAAAACCAGTAACCTCCTCCCAGATGATGACATGAACTTGTTAGTTCCTCTGTCCATTGTAGTAGCTGATATATTGTGAAAATCCCGTAGAAATGATGCACTAATCGAGTCATGTGTACATAGAAACAACGCGCGGCTAGGCTTTGTTTGAGAGACTTGGTCACGTGGGTCGGTTGTGGGCGGAGCTTGGTAAGGTCCATGCAGCGGGAGCTTCAACGTTCTTATCCAAGCTTGGCTACAGATGCAGATTGCAAAGGTCACTGTCAAGATGCATAACAACACTAGAGCATAAAATGATTGGGGCCTGCCATGCAAAGCAATGGCAGGAACCTATTACTCTTCACCCAATAAGGTGTCTCTATTTGCTGCTCTTTAAGGGAGGTTTCACATTCACATCCAATCTCACCATCAAATTCAGAGATATTTCAAGAGGTTCTCAAACTTACAGACCTGAACAAATTTGTTGGAAGTCCTGGTAAAGATGTGTAAAATGGTTCTGGATTAGCATAATCTGATGTGGGATAATTTAGAATATTCTAAAATGTATTTCGTGCACATTCCTTAGGTTGTGAACAAAGTTCCCTTTTATAGAAAAAAAAGGTTGTTTTAGCAAAAGTCCAGACTGGTTTGCATCATTATAACCTGCTGAAAGACACTTAACAGTGGTCATTATGTGCTTTTGCGCATATTCTTTGTTTTACATCAAATCCAACTGAGCATTTATTGCAGAAAAGCTCAAGCTTAGTCTCGTTTGACCAAACTGTTAAGTGTAGAAAATGACACATATTTATGTTTACCCTTCCCCTTTGAGTTGTAACTTTCCCCCAATCTTCTCGCGCTAAGCTAGCTGCATCATTGCAAGGACACTTCCTGCAGTAAACATATATTCGAAAGTTTAATACTCTTGTTAAACATACCCATTTCCAATATGTTGTAACATGTGCATTATATTTCAACATTTTTAAAATTTAGAATTGAAAACAAAGATTTTAAACATGGATTTAGAAAATAGTTTCCCAGTATTTGAAGCCTAAAATCTGCAATATATAATGAAATCATGGACAATGTGAAGAGAGACATGAACAGGTGTTACCTCAGTTCTTCTTATATAAATATCAAATGGGTAAATATTACATTTGAACAATTTTTGGATGAAAAACAATACTTTAAATTATTAAAAAATAGAGGTCCATTAATATAATTATTAAATGTTCATGTGATTAATTAGACCTAAAGACAGTAGAGGTCTGGTATTCTAACCTACAGCGTTGATGGGTCAAAGGTAACTCAGACGTTGTGACGTTGATGAGAAAATGTTTGTTTCAGACTTGGGACTTGAGTGGTGACTTGTGAAAACCTGCAGATCACGGATTAAAAGTTTCTAGTAACTCTGATTAACTTAAAAACATAAATTAGTTCAGTTACATTTAGTTTACAGGGATTGTGAGATATTGTCCACTGGTGGTTTTCTAAATTATTTTTCAATGTCAGATTTTCTTTCTGAAGGTCATGCTTCTGGAATAAAATATTTATCATCAAACTTATATGTATATAAAGAAATAGTGCAACACACATTATTTCTTTGATTATGATTGGGATTCTGCAATTTCTACCCCAAAGATTAGTATAACAAACTGAGGACCTTCAAGTAGTTTGGTGCAGATCCTGCAACTGCAGCGCCTCATATGATTAAACATAACGAAGCTCTCACACTCAAGCAGCTCATAATTGACCAACTCTAAATTACTCTGACAAAAGACACACAAAATACTAAAATCTCCCAAAGTGCGTGGACATACTGCATTATCATACTTTACTTTTTATACTTTCTGCCCACTGAGGTTTTGTTATGTTGATGCAATCTAGCTGCGTCATTTCACACTCGGGTCAAATCTTCCTCTTAACGCATATGCAGTCACTGGAGATTTAAAAGCTTTTGCACACGCATGTTGGCAAACAATCACTGTCTGCACAACAGTTGACAGGAGGACAAAGTGTGGCCCGGAATCGCATTCCTCCCGATAAGAAACACACAAACAGAGGATGACAAACTGTACACAAGCTCCCTGTAACTGCCAGCAAAATCCGCAAATTAAAATGTAAAGCCGATCTAAGCAGCACCTTGATGAAATCCCATATTAAGCCGAGCGGGGAGTCGGCGCTCGCTGGAGGGAACGAGAGTGAAGCCAAGCCAACAGGGAGTTCTGCCTCCTATCTCGTCTCTCTTTTGCACCACTATCATTACCTCGCCTGTCACTCCCCACACAATTTCCTCCCATTTCTCTCCCCACATTTTTATTTTTTTTTGTTGCTTTTCCTCCCTTCACTGACTATTTTTAGAACTTTTTCTCATTTCTTTCGCATCCCTTTCTGCCCATTTACCCTCCTACCCTCAGGTTGCTTCCTCTCTCTCTCTCTCTCTCTTTCTATCTGTAGGTTCCACATCTGGCGGCTTTCAGCTCCAGACTCGGCCTGGCTGGCTGGGAGAAAGAGAGTGAGATAATCGGGCTAATCCCCCCCGTCATCCCAGAGGCTATCACGCTACTCTATAACCCCCTAATCCCTCTAATTCCCTCACACTCTGCAGTCAGCCTCGCTGTCAGACACATCGGGATCCTTATCGCCAGACGAAAGCTGCAGGCGTGGTGTGCATTTATGTTTGCGTGTGTGCGTTTAGGTCTCTGCCGCTTCCTTTTTAATCAGCGGAGGATGTCTGAGGCCTCGTAGCCACGCTGACCTGACCTGAGCGTTTGACGAACTCTGGCAAATGAACAAACAAACCTTATCCATGCAAAAACCAGGAAGACGGGAGATAAACGCCCCTCGCTTTGTGCTCTTGATGCTTCCAATTAAAGCGCTGCATGACAGTGTTATCCTCCCACAATCCTCCCTGTCCTCCTCCTCTCTGCCTTTCTTTTCTTTCCCAGCGAAGAATGGCTGCAGATGCGCTGGAGTGCAGCAACAAAGAGCCGAGTATCCGCAAGTAGCTCAATCGATAAAACACATTTCACACACAGATTCGTTGGCGGTGGAAGGAGGGATTTGGACGGCCATGACCGCTCCACAGCAGCCTCGTGCATTGCCAGCAGTTGATCACATCATCACATATATATTGATTGAAGTATCAAAGGACTGGGAGCGCAAGAAGAGGTCCTTCACCTTCACATAGCTGGGATGCTTCAGCTCTTGTTGTCTGTTGTAAAGAAAACCCTAAAAAAAAAACAGCAGAGCTGTGGGTTTCTCCAGTTGTGATTATCAACATCATCGCTGAGCGCGCCCTTCAGAATCTGTTCAAAACCAGGGGTCAGCAGCTGATTTTATTCTTGCAGCTCTTAGTGGGGCGAACTGTGTGTGAGTGTGTGCTATTGATCAACACTACACTTTAATGTGTCTGGAGCTGCCAGTGCATTGCGCAGACTGAATTTACACCGGTGCATTTCTGTCAGTCTGTGCAAGCATCTGTTATGGAGCTAAGACATGTCATCATGAAGGATATTATTTGATGTCAAGATGAAATTATGAGTAGCACTACATTGAGAAACTTTAAAACGGGCATTAAGAGGTAAAACCTGCATAAATATGCACTTTACCAACTGCTTGGTCAAAACTACCGACGGATGACTGGAATGATATTGCTCAATGTGCAACGACCAGGTTCAGGGGGAAACCTCAGAGTCACTTTTTTTTTTTTTTTTATTGAGACAGGATCATTTCCAGAGATTGGTAGATTACAAAACCTGGAGAGGTACAGCGCTCTACCATCTTTGACATTGTATAAGCAAATAATTCCCAAATTTGGGGATTTTCTGCAGAAATATTCACAGGAATTTCACCCATTTCCGTATTTTTTTCGTAGAGCTTACATTTTTTAAAAGAAAAAGAAAAATGTAGCTTAGAAAGATGGAATACCTAAGCGCAATGCAACTCTAGGCAGTTTGCGAAGCAGCCATTCCAGGAGCGTCATTTGTTTTTCTGGGGGGCTGATTAGCTGGCTGCCTTTCTTGTGCAGCTGATTGCTACAGTCTTATCTACAAGAATAAGACTGTAGATGTGTTAATTAATTCATATTAAGCTATATTTGGTAGTTGGACTGTTAAAATAGCTCCAAGCATTTTTAGAGAGAGTCTCTAGTATTCGCAGATTTTAGCTGTTTGCTGTCAGCCGTGGTCCGTAGCCTCCTGCACATACAGGGGATCCACCGTTCTTCACTCTCAGGCAGTAAGACTGACTTAAGCGGTCTGTTTTTTCTAACAACGTAGGTTCATCAGCTGAGAAAACACCTCAACAAAGCCCTGGTACGAAGACGTAGAGGGTTAATATCCACCAATTGGCACAGCTCTGAAAATCTACAGTTTTGGATGTTTTAAATAGTAAAGAAAAAAAAAATCATCTAAGGAGTTGATCTGTCTGTCTATGTGTTAGCGTTCCAACATTGAGGATTTCTCTACTCACGTGAGGTTATTAAACCTAAAGCTTCCTCAAAGTCAAGTTTAATTTGAGGCTCTGAACTGCAAATGCACAGAAACCTGAATGACCAGTAAAAAAAAAAAACCAGGCGCCAGATCTGTGGTCCCGGTGAGACGAGTCAGAACTGCATTGAGATTAGCTTTATCTTTTAAATATCGGGATACATTTTGAATTTTAAATCATATATATATGTGCACAGTGTTTACTGTTATGAGTTTCCCCACATTTTTCTTTCGCGTTCAACTTAGAGTCCTTTTTATTCTAGATGAGAGAGTTGTAACAATATCTGAGCTCAACAACGTTGGTTTAGTTTGTCAGGACAAGCTCTCTGCAGAATTAGAAGTATAGATTACCAACCTCCTTTGAGAAAAGCCCATTTAACAAAACCATCTTCAATTTTACACAGCTTTCAGAGAATGACCAAGATTTGCTTCATGCTCTAGGACCAAACAGAGGTAATCAGTTTTACAATTTTGTTTTGAAAGCCTGTCGTCATTATTTTTCCTTGTGTAATTAAATTACTGAGGACTCAAACTCCTGAAGTGTTGCAAACATCTTCAATGACATGTTAGCTTGGTTTAGTACAGCATGTCTACAGCTGCACAACGTAACGAATCACTATATCTGCAACATCAAAATCATGCAACAGAGAAATATCATGTTAAATACTGGGGATTATGATATTAAAAGTGATCAAAATGTAACATTTGCTCTCATTTTCCTCCAAGCTCTGTGCCGTGAACATCAAGAGCAGGAAGGAACCGCAACAAGTCAAATATAAAGAGTCTTAAGCAGTGCTATAAGGGCAATATTGTACATGTGAATATTGCGATGACAATTATTTGATATATTGTGCTGCTCTACATAAAAGCCATCTGCTCAGAAGATGACTTTATGTTCGTTTCACGTCATTATTTTCAAATGTGACATCTAATTCTACAAAAAAAAAAAAAGAAAAAAGGAGAGAGAAGGAATGAAATAAAAACCTTTAGTCCTCCTTGCCTCTTACATCCTCCTTTTTATTCAGTGTCAACAGTGCAATGTGGCATCTGATGACACTTTCCACCCACTCCTGACAACTCTGTGGGGTTGAGGCAGGGATGTGAGCGCTGCCTGGCGTAGTGGCTAAAGCTGGAGACTGAGCAGAGCTCTCGCAAGTGAGACAGCTCATCAAGCTGGGGAACCAGCCAAGTGGAGTGTGACAAATCTCCATTTACCATCAGCACACGGGGGCAGGGGTAAAATTAGAAACTCTGCCGCTTCTAACTCCCCGCTGCTAATTCCATTTCGTGCAAATTAATAAGTGTTTTTGTCCTCCTCCCTGTGCTCCACCCTCCCAACACCCGCCCGTTCTCCCGCAACCTCACCCCCTCCCTCATCTGCTCTCCTTGACGAATTGCATTAGCTCAAGGAGAGAGAAAAAAGAAGCAGCTCATACACTAGTAATGAGACATTGTTAGGCAAATCCCAAGTCAGTTCTAGTGTTCTTTATGGAGTAAATGCCTGATTATAAGCTTTGGAAGTACATCTGTGTTTACAAGGGATCCAAAAAGCGATCTACTGTTGGCTGCGGGGGAAGATGCAACTTGTTTTATCCTGCTGCTGTTCTTTTGTCTTCATCAGTACGATTTTCTCTCAGACAAGGAATCACTCCTGACAATTTATGAGAAATAATGGCCCAGTGTGAACCGAAGCGCTAATGGATGCGGTGGGATTTTAATGGTCTACTGGTGAATCTGGACTGCGTTCACAGATTAAATCTCCTCAGAAAATTCAGATTTGTGTCAGCTATGAGGATTATTTTTTCATGTTTTGTTTTTTTATGCCGAAGTTTCGATTATTTCACCTGTAATTCATGATTACTAAAACACCAAACACTTGAACTGCAGCTTTATTACCCACTTTATGAACAGCTTATTTTCGTTTCTTATACTTCGAGTAATTTAGTTTAATGTCTCATGCCGCTCAGCAATGATAACAAATCGCCATCCAGAGAGACGTCTACATCTCAAAGCTGCTCAATTAGATCAGTTATTGTTGGGCTCTTCCTGAAAATTTCCTACTGTTGTCCAAGAACATGTTCAAATGAGGGCCAATGAACAGACAATCCTGGATGGACCACACTGCTCTCCTCTGGTGATTTTAAACTTTGCTCTTTTCGTCCAGAGTCTACAAACTCTGACACTCTCAGAGCAAACTTCAGCTACTTTCTGCAAATGAAATCATAACACTTCCTCTCATGAAGAGCGAAAGCTTGGCGACTGCTGACTGTGTCTGTGCTGGGATGGAGTTCAGCCTGTTAGACCGACAAGGGAGGAAATAAATCATACATTGCATGTGATTTTCTGGATATTTTGTCGATACCATCTCACATGTAAATTCGTTTCCCTTCTTTTTAAAAGGGAAAGATATACATATATCTGAGAGCATCCAATAGCTATAGTCATTACTTAAAACTTAATTTAAACTGAGGTCCTGCACTCTTAACTATCAAAACAAATAGATTCCTTCCCTGCCAGCAGCAGGAAATGAATCAAGCTGTGGGATTACAGGCAGAGGAGTGAAGCAATGCCATAATGTCACGTCTGCTTTTTATTTTATACAATTGTATATTTACATGTAGAGGAAATAGCAGCAGTCTTTAATTGAAGTGAGTAAAGATCAGTCAGCTGACAAAATCAAACATCAGGATGATTTACTAAAGAAACACTGACCTAGCAGTGAATTTAAAGGGATTGTAATTAGAAATAGTGTCATCAAATCTTTTGCCTAATTTTGCTTCAGGCAGCAAAAGTAGAAAATATGGGAGACGCTCGATTCAGAATATGGACAAAGGGTTAACCTAACTAGATTAACCTAACCTAACCTACCTAGGTTAAGTTATTTCCTAACCCTGACCTGCTGCCTGTTTGCACTGGGTATTTTGCGTCACCCATGAAATATAGGAGTTTCATTGTTGCAAAAAGTCATTACAATAAAAAAATAAAACAAAACAAAAAACTGGAACATCTGTGGAGAGCCTAAACGTGACCTACCCTGTCCAACAGGAGCAAAGAACAGGAGAGGATTAAGGATTAAGCAGACGAGCTGACAAACGTCAGGTTACAAATCAATATGCCATGATTGATATTTATTTAAGAACTTATTTTTAATAAAATACAAGGGAGGGATAACTGGTTCATGTTTCGACTGTAAATGCAATTCAGAATGTTTTGCATTTACAGTGTAATCTGTCCGTTTTGTTCATGCGCAAAACGGACAGATTACACTGAAAAAAGGAAGGGAATACTGGATCCATGAAGGGAAAGCTGGCCAACAACATCCATTAAGAAGTTTGCGATGTGTTACTCTACATGATGAAGAAGAATCTTGAGAGACAGGAGAACACGAGGTTTTACAACAGAACATTTCATTGATCCATCTTCCTCTCAGGTTGTCTTCTTTAGTCTAATAAAATCCATCCAATGAAATTAAAATCATTTATCAGACCAGGTTTTTGTCCAGTTCTCATTACTTCTGTGGTGTTTGTAGCTGCTTCCAGCAGTGAAGCTGGTGAGTAGAAACAACCCAAAAGATCTGCAGCTATACAGCCATTTACACAACAAAATATGAATTTATTCAGTGGTTGCTATTAAACCAAACGTGGAAAAGGACAGATTATTGGTGATGTGTTTCTTCTCTAATACATGGTATAAATCATTAAGCTATCCGTCTCAAAGTTCTGCGGAAGCTATTGATGCATTCGTGGCAATCAGGAACAGAAGCTTTTCTAAAAAATAATTTCTTAAAATTAAGCATCATTGATGTTTTTCCTTCCTCTGCTTGTCAGACGACTCATCATTTCCTTCATCAGTTGAGTCTTTACCCTCCATTTTTTTGAATGACATGTTTATCATTGCAGTCGGCACAGTCACAAGAAACAACACAGACGTCTGTGGCTTATCCCGACGAAGTTGGCTGATGCAAATACTTACAGTTTTTAACTTAACCTGAAAACGGATCCAAAGGTACAACTTTACCATCAGACTGACAACGGACAGCTTACAGCTTATCCTCCCAATATGACACTAAAACACAAAAACAGAGATTTAGGATTATAAAACTGGAGACGATTACCATTTCAGTCAAGCCTCCCATCCTCGTAGCAGCAGCGCACCCGAACATATCTCCCTAATAAGCCAGTGATTAGCACCCTGCATTGGAGAGAAAACATTTTGGATCAATAGAGCAGCAGAGAGGATCGATACGCTGCTCTGCTGAGAGTCTGAGGCTGCTGCCTCCCATCAGGCTCCTCTGGCAGCTCCAGCAGTCGAGCAGCAACTTTCATTATAAAATAAGCATCACTGTTCTATTGGACGACATTATGAGCTAATGTGAGGTCACTAATGAATACTAGCAGGAATTCGGTTCTGACTCATTACCCAGTTTTATGCATAAAGCGAAAGAAGGGCTGTTCCTGATGAAGTAAAACGACGAGGAGGAAGAACTCAAGGACTCCAGACAAACTGGAGCCGACTGGAAAACGGAGGAAATGAAGCGGCAAAACAGAACGACTCTAATAGAGAGATATAGACTCTGAATTTTCTGAATTTATGAACTATTTTATGTTGGCTATTCTCTTGAAATCTTTAAGATAATTTCATGGAAGCTAACCATTTTTACAGTTTTCATTGACGGTTTACGGCCTCGTGTGTGTCAGTTTCCTCACACCAACACTGCTTTTAAAAGAAAAGCACTTCATCTACTGATTTGCCTTTCATTGTGTGTGTGGGGGGTGGGAAACACACTTCTTATATTAGCGACCGCAAGACGGAGGCAGGAAGTGGAAAAGACAAGACGTGCACGACTTGTCATTGGTCTGTCACCATAAAGCAAGCAACAGTGCTGATTTTCACTGATAAGCTGCACACAAACACTTCCTGTGAAGACGAGCGCTCACGCATCGCAGAACAATCACCTTTGTTATTGACGTGCCACACACAGAGGACTGTATGTTGTTGCCGTCATGTTTTTATGCTAAAGATGCTGAGAGGGGTTGGCGAAACTTTGAACTCCCGATGATTTTTTTTCCCCTCGTCTTTAACATAAAGTGCCTTGACAGAGTATTCACACCGCTTCCACTTTTCTCACACTAAATCCAAAACGAGGCAGTGTAGAACAACAGAAGGGGAAGGAAATGGAAACTCGGATTTTAGTTTGTTTTGTTTTTTTATTTAAAAAAGAGAGAATTAGTTCGTCTTCATCAGCTTCTTATATTTTTCCCCACTCTCCTTTCCTGAGCAGTTCAGGCTCAGTCAGAACGGATGAAAATCTGAGCTGCAGTTTTTAATTCTTGCCACCGGTTTGTCAAACGGAGTCAGGTCTGTTCTCCGTCTGGTGACCTTTCACCCCAGTCTCAAGTCAATACAGGCGCCCTTCCTGGATTGACCTCTTTATAATCTCACCCATCATCTAACCAGCCCTGATGGTTTTCACTGGTCCTGATGAAGAAAAGCAACCCCAGCGGATGATGCTGCCACCTCCATGTTTCAACGTTTGGAGCTGCAGTGTCCACTCTTGGCTGCATAAAGTTCTGCATGTAAAAGGTCAAACGTTTAAGTGCGGTCCAATCTAATCAAAGCTCCTTCCTCCACATGTTAGCTGTGTTCCCTTTGTTTTGCTAACAAGATTTTAATGCCGTTCTTCCTCCCAAGGCTCCAAAAATCAACATTCATGAAGTGCATCACTGATGCTTGTCTCGTCAGATTCTCCCACCTGAGCTATGGATTTCCGCAGCACCTCCAGGGCTACCACGACCTTCTCGGCTGTTCTGTTTGCCCTGCCTGTTTGATCAGGCTGAAAGCACAAGGGCACAGAAATACTGCCGCACTCAGCCGTATGAATAACAATATCTCGCCTGAGCTCCATTTCCTCACAAATTAGTCTCACATTTTGGCTTTACAAGTAAATTGGCTGGAGGACCTTGAGCTTGTTCGTTTCCATGTACCACTTTGGAGTTTCGCTGCCTGTGGCGGGCGTCACCGGACAGCAGAGGCCCGATCGCCCGACCGAAGGGAAACCCATCTCTGGGCGCCTTAATAATTCAACACGAGTTTTATTTGCAATCACAATATCAGTGCTCGCTGAGTCGTTTGAAGGCTATCCCTCAGGCCTCAATACTTATTAAAGACAGAAATTATATATTCATAACACAAGATATTGCTGCTTGTTTATTTATAGCTCCATTCCATTTTCCTTGGTGTTTTGTCAGTGGATAGCTTTCCAACCTATCCACCTTGATTTGCTTTGAGCCATATTTACCTCTCCCTCTGCACCCCCACCAGCCTGAAACACACACACACACACACACGCACCCACGCACACACACAGAAAGGACAGGAACGACTAAATTGAAAGCGCGCATTTTCCATTATTTTCAGGTTCGACCACCGCAAAGCCATTTCCTTGTTTGCTTGTGCCCAGACTTTGCAATGAGGATGATGTCTCTTTCTCTTACCGCCTTGCAGGGAGCATGTTTAGCTCAGCTGCTGTCAAGGGACTGCAGAGAGAGACAGAGAGAGAGAGAGAGCTGGTCCAACATTGTTCATGTTATCATGGGCTCCCAAGGACAAGATATGATTACAGCCAGAGTGCACACACAAGCAACAGCAGCTTACTTCAATGCTGGGTGTCATTTCTTTGTCCCTTTAATTCTCTGTTTGGCTAAAAGATTGCAAAAGTGACCCTCCTGCTGTAGCAAAATCAGTCAGTCCTGGCAAACATTCTGCACCAGCAAGATGCGGCAAATAGTCAACAAGCAGAAACTCAGTCAGAGAAAAAAAAAAAAGAAAAAAAAGTGACTTTCACACTTTTAGCAGAAAAGACACTCTCTCCATTTGTTCTCTTAAAAGCTGTTGTCACAGCACATTTGCTCCCACTTGGCACTCGATAGCCACATAAACGCAGTGAAATATTTGTTCTTCGCAGTCGTGAACAGAAGGGCAAAACAAGTACATTTCCAACAACCCCGCTCCCTCTGAAATCCATTGGTCTGACCTGAAGAGCAGAGTTTTGAAGTTGGCCGAGTATTGACGAGCCAATCAGCAGAGGTCAGCGGGTTTCGGGGGAAGTAAGGACACCTGAGCGGGACTTAATCTTCTTCGTCCTCTGAGTGAAGGATTTTGGATGAATAAGCAGGCACTGGAAAGCTATTACCTTCCCACCCTCTAAGGTCTAACGTTGGCCAAGGGCAGAAGGGGTCTGGAGGGATGCCAAGCGCACCTACCAACACACTCACACTCACGCTGGAGCCAGAAGTTGCCTCCTACCTTCCTGACACTTTGATGGGCATCTGATATAACCTCATTCTGCTCCTTTACCTCTCCTGCTCACTCCTTCTTCCGAGAGCAAATCAAAGTAATGGGTGTACAGCTGCAGCCTGCGTCCTTTGTCGGATAGCTGATATAATTGGCCGTCCCTCTGCTGCTTAATGGAGACGGTGTGCACATCTGACATCTGCTAAAGTGCACTAATTCCAGACGTGGCCCGACTGTGTTTACGGCTCTGAGAGAACGATGAAAATGTTAACGTTTACGGTTAATTGAGCCGGAGTTTACAGACGACTGCGTTTCATAAACTAACCCGTACAAAAGTCTGACTCTCGGAGGAAACAACATGTCAGAAAGGGCGCCGCAGCTTAGAAGAGAATAATAATCATACTGGAGAAAGAGGCGATCTTAAAAAGAAAATGGTAAAAGAAATGCTCAATTTGAAAAGGCGTAGAGTTTGAAAGGCATATTTGGTGCGACAGAGAAAGATGATGTGCTTCAAATTTGAGGACAAAAAGAGGATTTCAAAACCTGAGAGGCAGTGGGAAAAAAAAATGTAATGAGAGCCAGCGTGAAAACCAGAACCAGCCTCGACTTGTTAATGTCGGATCATCCTGAGAATGAACAAACTTTTAAAATATCTCAATTACCAAGAATAGCAGTCTTGGATTAGGCCACAGAAGAGAAAACACAATGACACTGAAGGGTTTCATAACACTGCCTGTAAAACCTAAAAAGACACAACTGCTCAAATTTCAAAATGACTCAATCTTGGTTTTTGTTTCTTAGTTCAACCTGAGTTTAAAATCCGGTTATGTGGGTTAGGAAAGCAAAACAGGATCACACAGTTTAGTCAACAACTTAATCTGAAGTAAGTAAGAGGTTTCTCTATGAGTCACTCTAGACTGTTGTTGGTAACAAGTCTGACAGGCTGAGATGATTCAGATCTTTTTACAGAAAATACCCCGACTGTAGCACAACAAAAAACAGGAGAAAAATGTACAATTCATTAATACATTGGAATCTGAGGAATCTAATTTCCTGGTGTGACCTGTTTGCTAAAGGACAGTGACCATTTCAGGTCACAAAGGATTAGAAGACGTTGACAGTCTGCCAAAGCAGGTCTTGCAAGAGAGATTGTCTGTGGTTCTGCTCTTCTGCAGATGCATCAGTTTTGTTTTTAAGTTTTCTTTTTCCATCGACCCAATAAACTGGCTTTCAAAACATATTATTGGAGCTTTGCCTGGTCGGTGTTGACGTCTAACATTTCGGGTGTTTTCATACCTGCTATGCGTTGCATTGTGAGACACGACTGAGTAAACGTCTCGCCACAAAACAAATGACAGTCATCGTTCCCAAAAAGCATAAAGTCACACACGACTTCCAAGATGTCCTCAGATAAACTCTGCCAGAAAAAGCACCAGTTGAAATAATAGTAAGAAGATTAAATTCTCCACGTTTTCCGCCGCTCAGCAACGCAGGATCTACTACCTCTGTTCACGTTTGACACTCCTGCCGTGGACACAGCTGACCAATAAACACACTCGACGTTCTTGAGTGGTTGGCAGTGACAGGATTTGGTTTAATTGGTTTCTTTTAGAAAAGAAACTGAATCTGAGGAAGACGTGAACGCCTTAGCTGATTCAGACCAAAGTAAACAAACTGCAGGTGTGAAAACATCCTTGAACAGGAATACCAGCTGAAGACCAAAGCAGACCTAAAGTTCAGCATGTCAGGTTTCATAGGAACAATTTTATGAAATAAAAAAGGTATTCTAATCAAAAGTGTTATTCGGCATAAATATACCAAATCTACCAGGGACTTAAGAAAGTCAAAACTGAAATAAAATCAGTAGAAAAAAAAAGAGAGCGAGAAAAAAAAAAAAACACAGGAAAAAAGAATGAATGAATCAACAATGCTGCCAAACCAAAATCTATAATTAGGACACGGTACCAGTGGAGAACGCTCTGTAAGCTCGCCTCCTATCTGGGAGCAATTAAAGCTGAGGCAGACAAATCACCGTGTCAGAGGTTTGATTGAGCAGCGGGCCAAAAGCACAGCTGTTGACATTGTGGCTTTCAGGCTCAGCGCCTTTAACTCCGCTGACAAAATAGTTTTATCAGCCACTTTTGTTTGTTTTATAGATTTTACCACTTAGTATCACTTGACACGCTCCAATGGCAGATGTTTGTAATTAGGCGGCAAATTTATGTGCAATGAAGTCATTAGCAGCCATAAGCCAGGGAATTAGATGTGGAAAATGAATGTCGAAACGGCGTTTAGTTCATTCAACAGACAGACTCTCTGGTCACTCTGTGCATTCTCTCTCAGCTTGCTGGAAAAAACTAAATAAAATGAGCACGTAAACCAGCTTGTATTGTGCAAGATCAAATCATTCTCTTCAAGATAAAAGTGTGTTTTAATTTAAATCAGCAGGTCAAACTACTTTCAAAGACTGCAACGTCATTAGCAGAGGATCTATGGCCTGAAGGCCGACCCAGGAAGCCATATAAACTTAACAGACGAGCTGCAGCTGAAATAGCTTTGTGCATCTTGTAAAGCCATGCTACTAAAAAACCTTTACTGTTGACTCTGCAAGTGGAAAAAAAAAAGTCAACCTATTTCGCAGAAGTGCATACTGAGACGCCAGTACTGTGCAGTGATGTATGACTGATTGTTTACGCCACAAAGCTGGAAGCATGTGGCAGTAAAAGACTGCAGCAGCATTTAGTGCATGCAGTGCATATTAAACCTGTTTGCACCCTGCTGTGATTCCAGGTTTTTTGTGGGGTGAAATCAAGATGCAGTGGATCCTTGGTTTTCGGTGAAAAGCTGAAATCCATAAATGCCTGAGGCATCTTCTAAAAACACCTAGAGCTGCCGATTTTAACAGTTCAAATTCTAAATATACCTTCATTTACATTAATGGCACTACCGCAGAAATCGACACCTACACCTTTTCTTATCCTTGCTCTTAAAGGTGCAGCCAATCAGCAAAAGGGAAAATAGGTGCAGCTCCAGGATTGGCTGGTTTACAAATACCAATAGCCAATAGTCAATAGTAGCATTATGTCTTGATATCTCTCCTTCCAAAGATGCATTTTGTTTCGAGTATTTTAGATCCGTGCAAAAGGAAAAAAAGAAAAAAGGAATAAATAACTTGTGGTCACGTTTTGCAGAAAATACGTGAACCTGCAAACACTGAACCGCAAATAGACCCAATGTGGATCCTCTCAGAATGTTTTACCCATGCCTAAAGTGATGTCCATGCTGTATAATTTCACTTAAAAACAAACTAATCTGTTGGAAGGATCATAAAAAAATAAAGCCAGGTTGTGAGATCAGGTTGAATAAGTGTACACCCTTTTAAAATAGTAAGTTGAAGCATCTCTTTACAACGCTGTGTATACACCATGACAGTACAGACACTGATCAATACTTTGAGAAAATGTGGATGTCCCACACCTGCTGGAAAAATAAGATAGAAGCTGGTCAGCGGGGCTGGAAAAAGGCCAACAGCATCACTGAAGGAACTGCAGGGGTTTCTGGGTAGTACTGGTTTTGTCATACATGTGAAAAATGTATGACAACATTACAACATGATGTGAAGCTCAAAAAGAGCCAATTTTAAATATGACTGCTTCTTTAACAGACAGAGACAGAAAGACAGAAACTAATTCTTCCAAAGAAAACGTCTCAAAAAATATGTTATGATCTGACGAAGACAACCTTTAACTTCCAAAAGAAATATTTAACACAAAAACATCACCACACACACACACACACCACCAAAAGAAGTCCATGCCCTCAGTGAAATACAGTGGCGACAGCATCATGATCTGCAGTTATTTTGTTTCAACTACGACAAACTATAATTTTTTTTATCAAAGTTGATGGATAGGTGTACACACCTTGTAAATGGTAGGTATGATAGTACCTTCTGATCCAAAACCATCAAGTGTCTGCTAGAAATCTGGAGACGAAGACAGATTTTATTTTTCATCTCTTGCAACTCTAGACATTAATCAAATTCAACAAAAGAAGATCTCCGTTTGATCACTGTAGTTCATGCAGTCCTTCAGTAGAAATTTAATCATCAAACTTCCTCAAAGTTTTGCTTCACAATCCCACATGTCATAAATCAAAAAGCTTTCATTACACTTCCTGCCTTAATGCTGATGCTGGAGCACTATCAGGACTCACAGGGACACCTTATGAAGCCGAGCCTTTAATAAGAGCTGAGCTTTATCTTTTATGGTGTGCAGTGACAAGTAAAAATCAAGAGAAAAGTGAAATAAAATCCTTTATTCCAGATTCAAGGCTCTGCCGTATTAATTAGCAGGTATTTGTTTCTCTGTGAAGCAGTCAGCAGACTCTCTGCACCACACAGCGTCTCCAAATCTGAGAACCACCTGTTTGAGATCTTCTTTATTGAGAGCTGCCAACTCAATAAAGTGAGAATATGTTGCATATTAATAACAGGTCCGTGCTACGTTGACTGCCTGTTTACACTGAGTTCAGTGACTCATTTACAGCAAGTCCTGCTGCATGTCAACCCAACTGCAGTCGGATTTACTGAAAACACCTGTCGGCGTGTGTAGAAACTCAGCTGTAGTTTGAGTGCAGATTTAAACCAGAGCAAAACACACTAAAGTGCAAACACTCGCTGTTCTCTGTGATCAAGGCCTATTAATAAAACACTGTACAGTGTCAAAAAACACAAAAGAAACGAGTGTTTGACTTTGTACTGAGAACACTGTGCATCTTTTTAACTCAACTGTGTTTGACAACAAATAAACCAAGCTGGAGGTTTTTGTTTGGGAGGTCTGGAGAAAGGATTCAGCTGACGGGCGTCTCCACCGGTGGTCTTCCTTCCTCCTGTTTATGGTTAAAGATGGAAGCTGAAACAAACAGGTGGTTCTCAGATTTGGAGACGCTGTGTGATGCAGAGAGTCTGCTGACGGCTTCGCAGAGAAACAAATACCTGCTAATTAATACGGCAGAGCCTTGAATCTGAGCTGGCCGCATTCAGCGCATCGCCTTTTAGAGACGAGGAACACAGACGTCGACCATTTATCTGCCAACAGCTGCACTTTAAACATGTCCTCTGTAGAAAAAGGTCATAAAATTAGAAAAAAAAAAAAACATTTGAAAAGCAGAAGTTAGGGCAACTACATTCAAAGTTTTCTCTAAAGAATCGAAAATAATTCAATAAATTGCATTATGATAATCTCATAAGCATAGTAATCCGATTCCTTTCCTTTAACAAATAAAGAATAAGAGGTTTCTTGGAAAACAATTGTGCCAAAGTTAAAAGGCGCACCGATGCAAATAGATACCGAGTGTGCTTCTAAACGATACACACAACAGCACAGCCCGATGTGAAGCTTTGTGCATTTTAATATTAATAACTAACAAGAGACATTAAATTTAATAAGGAATTTACATTTCAAATGGAGGGCATACATCTACCCTCACAAACTGCTGCCTCCCATTTCCTCTGTGAGTGTTAAACATGTTAGTATAAATAAACCTCACTGCAGAACTGGAGAAATCTTTAGGCATTCTGCCTAATTAGTCCCTACATGACATTTTCTTACACATCCCTTGAAGATTTGTTCACGTAAATATTTTATAAAGAGGGTTCTGCAGAATCTGGACATCTTTTCTAGATTAATTAGCTGAGATTGGGGTGCCAGCATCTTTTTATTTTAAATCTGCCTTCCACATGTGCGTCCATCTCCGTGGTCCTCCCACGAAGAAAATAGAAAACCAAGTATTATCCTCACTCTGAATTCCCATTTTATAAGCAGAGGAGATACATTTTGAATTAAAAAAATAACAAGTTCATGCTCCCAAATGACAGAGATTGGACATTAACATTACATAAGCTGAGCTTTTTCTCTCAAACCCCTGGAGCAAAACGTGTTTTTTAAAAATATTCCACGTAGACCGACGTCTGTCCCGATCGAGATAATTTCGACACCCCAATGCAAATCTACTGTGAGTCTTTTAAGATGGAGCCTCTCCTGAATCTCACTGTAATTTCCACTGCATGCAGGGTCAACGTCCTACTTT
Source organism: Gambusia affinis (assembly GCF_019740435.1). Classification (NCBI taxonomy): domain Eukaryota; kingdom Metazoa; phylum Chordata; class Actinopteri; order Cyprinodontiformes; family Poeciliidae; genus Gambusia; species Gambusia affinis. Next base: position 24,207,933 of record NC_057869.1, on the reverse strand, counting down.
TAAGTAAACTGGTGTCATTAAAATGAAAACAACTCAGTTTGAAGTGTGCAATACCAGGAAAAACCCCACGCGGTTTGCAGTAATGTTTGTGAATGTTTCAATAATGATACGACTTGCATTGAAAAATCTAATAAATAAGCAGCGTTAATGCTGTTCTGCTTTTGGTTTACAGACTCCAGAGTAGCGGTTCTTCCAGCGACGAGAGACAAAATAAATCTTTACTTCAATCTCAACAAGGTTTTATTGAAAAAGTTGCACCTGTTTGGTGCCTGTTTTGGTATTGAAACAACACAGCTGTAGGTTTTTCTTGACTTTTCCACCTTGTATTCTCTTTGTCTTAAACTTATTTTGCAGATTATGTTGTAATATATTTAGAGCCTAGACACAACTTAAAAAGTTATTTATTGTAGACAAAGCAATTCCTTGAGAGATGTACATCATGTAAAAAGATATTGTGATTATAATATCTTTGTGATGTATCATGCACCCTTAGTTTTGATATCTTTATGATATAAATTCACTCCAAACATTCAAAATGTTTTAGACGTACATCTGGTGTTTTTCTGAGACTTTAGAAACGGATTTTGTGCAAAAAAAAAAAAAATTACAACAATCAAAGCCAAAAACTTTTTCTTATTGTAAATATTTCCAAGACTTAGTTCAATATGTTCAAAACTTCAATCAGGGTCACATTTATGGTTCTCCAGACTTCAGTGTGATCAATAGTTTCAAATTGAAGTCACTGATTCTTACTGAAGGAATTTCCGCAGACACAAAGCGAGGCTGCTCATTGTTCCAGGTCTTATAGCCTCTGCATCACCACTTCTTTGATCAACAGCATGATGGATTATAAAGGTGAAGCTGTGCCTGCCGGCACATACTGCTCTCATCAGAAATGTGGTGAGCTCAACTCAGAACACTCCTGGTTGCAATAAAAGAGGTTCAGGGCTACTTCTAAAATTACAGACATCATGGGGCAATTATCAGTTTCCTGACATGCAAAAAAAACCTTCAGAGAAAAGACCAAAAAAAAAACAAAAAACAGAAAGGCTGTTTATTTGTGTCCGTGCAGATCAAGACAAACAGCTGACAATAAAAGGGGATTTGAGTTTGAGGTGATTTGTCCAGGAAGGTCAAACGAAACCAAAGGATGATATTCAGAGTCGTTCACTGGGGTTATCTTCACAGAGGTTATTCAGCAACAAATCTGCTTCAGTATGTATGGATCATAGCATTTATGAATAAAGCAAACAGACTGCTGAATATGCAACAAGGTCATGATGCAAAAATAAAACTGCTACAGACCCTGCTATTAGTCTTGAATAATATCTTGTTATTGTGCATCAAAGCCACGAAGGAGCGCTCAGACATCAAAGTAAGAATTTACTGGAAACATCAGAGACAAAATATGTTCTGTTTTCTTGTTTATTACAGTTTCTCTTTTTTATTTTTATTTTTTTTTACAACCCGGCTTTATTTTTTTTCTTTTAAATCAGCATTTCAAAATAAAGAAAATTTTTCCAGTTTGCCCGAGACGTGAACATTAACAGAGTTGTCAACCCAAGTGTATAACCAGAGGTGATCTACAAGCAATATTTTTGACATTGTCATATCAATAAAACGTAATCAATATAGAAGGAAAAGGAAACCCACACTTGAGATACATTTAATTAATTTTCTTTCAGGGAATATACAATAGAAAGGATTAAATATGGCTGCTGCCCATAAAAACAAACAAACAAATGAAAACACTGTACGCAGCTGGAGTAAACTTATTTGTAGTTTCACATTAAACTAAAGGCTCACACAGAAGTTCCTATTCAAAGGGAAAGACAAAAATGTTGTCAGCTTGTAGCCACTCAGCCTGATCCAATTAGCACAACTAGCAGACAACGAGCAAATCCCTCCGGCTTTCAAATTTACAATAACTTCCAACAAAATGCTCTACTCAAGTGTGACGTCACAGACGTATCTGAGCGTTCATTTCTAAGTCAAAAGCAGCATTAATCACTCTGAGAGCCAATTCTGGTAGTAAGTACTTTTTTTTAGTAGTGCCTCCTAGTGTTTGGAAAGAGAACTACTGGTCTTCTTCTTGGTTTATTCCAATTTGCTCCGTCGTCTCTGATCATGAAGCACTAGACTTACAATGTTTCACACTTACCTCAAGTGTTTCTTCTACAAATTAACTGCGATTCATCAGTCCTTACAGCCATCATTACTTCTGTTAGGTGCATATATGCTGTATTATTCTATACTATCATAGAATAGTATAGAACTTCAACTGTGGTCACAGCTGCATGTAGGTGAAAAGAGACAACATCAAGAAGTCATCTTTAAGCAGTGAGTGATATTCTATTCTTTAAATGTACAAGAAGTCAAATCTCCTGCAGAAGGTGGATCTGAGTCACAACAGCAGCACCACCCTACCAGCAGAAACCACATTTCTACCAGTGCAACATAAAATCCAGTTACACACTGCAAGAGGCTGAGAAAAGCCCCACCAATATTCTGCCTGCAGTCTAAACCGTGTTGGTGGATTCATACTGGGACATTTAGTGCTGACTTACCCGGATGTCGGTGTTTTTCTCTTTATTATTAATATTGAGATTTTTTTTTTCCCCACCAGGGGGTCTATTGTGGGCTCTAGTGTCCCTTATATGACAGTAGAAAACGGGGAAGGAGAGGGGGGAAGACAGCCAGCAAATGTCCGGGAATCGAACCCGCGACTGCTACGTCGAGGACTTGAGGCCTCCAAATGTGGATCGCGCTATCCCCTACGCCACCGCAGCACGCCCAAGATTTTTATTTTTTATTTTTTAAGGTAGAATTGCTTTCAAAGTTTGTGTATCGCACGTTGCAAACAATGAAACATGGAGTATTTTCTAAAATGTATTCATATAATGATTAAACTTAATAAAGCTGGAATAGAGAGGCAACTGTGCGACATGGAGGAGGAAAAAATAAAAATCTGCATTAGGAATGTAGGAAAGCCAGGAGGGAAAAATAGCAGCTCAGGGGGCAAAGAAAGCATAAACACAGGAAATTATTCATAGAGTGAATGTTATGTTATGTTATTCGCTGTCTTGGCAAAAACACTGAACGAACACAACCGAACACTCAGAGACACGCAAGCTAGTACACAGCTGCTTTGCTTTTTGCATAGAGTTTGGGATGCTCATCTCTGGAGTGCAGTGCAGTCTTCCTCTCCGCTCAATATTGCATGAGTCTCCACTAAAGTTGAACCTTGCCTTTTGTTTTAGTTAAGCGACAAAATAAATAGAGCATAGCCGCAGGATCACAGGCACAATTAAATAAACAGCAGCGCAGGGTTTTAGGAGACATTGTCGTGCTAATCACTTCCTGCTCTGAGAGCGCTGTTCTGCGGTCCAATTAAATCACAGCCATTTGTTTAAATGGAAGCATGAAGAAGGTTGGACGGGGGGAATCAGTGTATGCAGATGTGCAACATGGGCATTGAGCATGCTTCTCTGTAAAACGGAAAAAAATTCTGTGCAGCAAAAAATATTTGTTTTTTTAAAAAGCATTAAAAAAAATCTGAAATAGCAACTGATGCAATACAGAAGATTTGATTTATTTGGTCCTGGATCACGACCAGACAGTCAAATTTCATTCCAGAAACCAGAAATAATTTGTCTGTTAAGATCTGGATGACAAAACCCAGGAGTAGCTGAGATCACGGCTGTGTGGGTCAATATGTCACGTTTATGAGTTTGCCTGAACTCGCATAGATATCATACCATCTCCAAACCAAACATGCCGTATTATTTGTGATGGCAGTGCTTCAAACAGGTGACTGGTTCGCACTGAGCTCCAAAACTGTATCTGACACATGGCGAAACGGGTAAAAGTCACAACCGTTAGCTTATGAATAACACGTGGGATTTTAAGTGGCTCTGAATGTGATGCGGTTGTTTGTGCCAGACTGGCTGGCCCGAGTAATTTCACAAACTGCTGATTTTTAAACATTTATTAGATGTTCTGAGTATCAAAACTGAGTTGAAAACAGCCTTTAGATTTTTCCTCATCTAAAACTCTTTGTGCGATGGGGAGGTGCGGAGCACAGCATGATGTAAAATGATGTCTGGCTAGCAAAGTGTCCGGGTTAGAGTGAACGGAGCTTTCTCTTATCTAAATTGCACCAATTCAGCCCAAAGTCAGGCGACCATTTAGAGCCAGATGATAAAAGTTAACTCTGTCCCAGAAAGAAACACAGACAAACACTTACCCTGGACCAGAACTTTTTTAATATACATGGAAAACAGAGCATAATGGCCATAAACGCTCCATGATATTAAGAATAATAAAAATGAATGACTTTATCGGGAAAAGTTTCAATGAGAAAAACAAAATATGCCAACAGATAATGACAGCGATAGATCTCTAAACACTTCAATGAGGGAAGAGACACGGTGAGCTTTCTATGGAAAATGAAAGCAAAAAGCACTCAAAGTTTTGGCCACAGCGACTCTGTAAATTACTCTGGTTGGGTAAAAAATAGTAGCACTAAAACCCCGAACCAGAAATACTTTCACTGGCATAGAAAAACCCAGATATTACACATCACTAAAGGCAGCAGTAAGTCATCAATCGGTCTATCCAAGAAAAAGACACGGCTAAACATGGAGGCAATTAGCCTAAAGTACTTTTTATTGGAAAGGAAAACAGACATTGCACATGGGTAAATGCAACACTAGCTCCCCACATGATTATGTCTGTGAAAGAATGACAGCTGAAAACAGAATCAATGAGCCTAAAGTATCTCATAAACAAAGAAAACTGACAAAAACACAAAGTTAATAGCGGCAATAACAGCAAACGATGCATAAAAGGCATCTTTGGAGAAGAAAAAAGGTTTTGAATACGAAATGTGGGGAAGACTTTCAAAGAAGTGGCCAAAACCAACGAGATTTACCCAATATCAGCAAAATAACAAGATATAAACTAATGAAGGCAAGCCAAAGGATCAAGTGTTTGATTTGAGCTTATTCTGAGTATTTATTTACATATTCTCAATGAGGAATAAGCATAGAAGTAGGGAAAGTAAAACATGTACTTTTTAAAATATTTCTATTAACTCGAAATGCACCAGCCTAAATAATCTACATACAAAGAAAAGAAAAGAAATTAGTCCATCAATTTAGTTACGTTTCAAAAAGACAACAAACTGTCAGGATTTAAAAAGGAAAACGTTCAATTTAACGTTATAAAAAGATTTCTCATCGCCAAGGTACTGGTGAACGCAAAGAGAGCAAAAAAACTGAAATCAGCAATGGTTGCAGCTGAACTTGTAAACGTCCCAGTGAGTGCCACTGGAGCCATAATTCAGGGGTGGGAAGAACCTGTTCACGGCTGGCTTCACCTTAAAGCAGCCATGAACAGGCGCCTCTTTAAAAGATTTCTGACAGGAGAGTCTAAAGAGTCATCAGAACCAAGAACCAAGGAGGGATTGTATAGATCTTTTTAAAAAAAAAAACAATAACAAGGAAATAGAAGTTTATCCTATGAAAACACGAGGTAATGAACTCAACCACAGCAGCCTTTCTGCACAGTCACTGTGCAGGGCACCAGAACACCGCAGCCCAAAGAGAACCAGCCAGAAGTGAAAGGCTTACAGGTTGGAAACGTCATGGTGTGAGACGGTTTATAGCATGTTATAACGGCAAAACTCACTAGAGCTAAAAGCGGGATGAATGGAGAAATGCACCGGAACATTTGGGAGAAGAATCTGAGGATGGAACGGATTTGGATTTCCAAGCAAGACAATAGTCCCAAAGTCCTCAACTGGTGTCAAAGACAAAATAAAACTGGTAGAATGGCCAAGTCAACCATCTCACTTCAATCCAGTAAAAAATCTAAGTGAAGAAGCAAAAGCATAACACCTAGAGATTTCTCTAAGTGATTAATTCTGATTAATTCTGTTTCCCTGTCATTTGTAAGTTTGTGGATTTCCTTCCATTGTGTAGATTACTTTACTTATCACTGCAATCTGTTGTGAAATCCTTTTTAATGGTCTCATTCTTCCTATTTAAGCAGAGAAATAAAAAGTCGCTGCTTTCAACACGCATTTCGAGCGGTATTAGGCAAAATGCCTGGAAAATGGGAGTAAGTCGTGAAATGAACACACAACAAAACAGATATTTTACGTTACCTGTGGATCACTGTGTGTATTTAACATTGTAAAAAAAAATTATCCTGCATTTACATGGACACAAACTAAACATTACTCCCCCAAAAAAAATCAGGAAGTGAAACTAGCGTTTTTAAAGAGGCCTTGATAATTTCCATGACTGTTGCTCTACTGCAAGTAGAAAACAATTGTGTATCAATTCAGAACTCATCCCAGAGACAACAGTAAACCCTAATCACTCATCTATTCACTCTGATATTGCATATATGCATCATCTCCACTATTTGATTGTATTTGCTTTAAAACCAATGCAACAAGTAGATAATTATGGCTATAATTAAGCTACAAACGCCCACACACACACACCCACACACACACACACACACACACACACACGAGAACTGCCACAAGGAGCACCTTTTGAAACAATGAGTGCTCAATTCATTAGCATCTGTTATAAGCGTATTAATCATCTAACAGGCAATTAGCAAGCTGTTATCATTGGTGGCTGGTATGCAAATATATTCTTGGGTTAATTTCTTCCTCAGATAATAAAAGAAACATTATGAGTATGAGCTCCGTCTCTATGTAAATGATCTACGCCGTTAATTGCTCTGCAGTGGTGCAGCTTGGATCTGCACGTGGCGTTGTGATGGCTTGGCACTCGGGTTATGTGCCAGGTTGCTGAGGAAATGAAACTGGTAGGCATCACACTGCAGCCTGCATGACAATTTATGGGCTGTTCAAATGCCTTTCGCCAGCCCTTCTGTCAAATAGATAATAAACCTTGGCTGGCAGAGGTGAGCCCAGAGGGACTGGCCATGTGTGAAAGAGTGGGGGAGTAAAAGCAATAAGTGGAAGAAGAAGAAGAAGAAGAAAAAAACAACTATGTATTTCTAGACCCCATATGTGCCAAACAGACATACAACAGAAACAACAACAACAACAACAAAAAAAAAAACAGCAGCATAACACCCAGAAGAGCTCTGGATAAATAGTAAAAACTGGCAAAAAAATACAAACCATGCCAACCCAGGGAAATATCTCCTTTTTTTTTTGTATCCTCTATTATAAATGAGTTCTCACAGGACATGTCCAATGCCATGGTGATACTAACAGGATATCAAGCCACGCTGAGAGGATTTTCTGGCAATCTACTGCTGAATTCACAGCACAACAACACTAATGACACTCGGGCCTGACATCCATCACGGCAATGTTCATAAAGCCTTTGCCAACATGTAGCTTCCCTTCGGCCCTCGGCGCTAATCTATGCAGCGCAGGCACAGAGAAACCATTACAGCTCCGAATACAAGATGAGCCTCAAAACTAATACTTCTCTCCACACCGGGGGGACATTTCAGAACGAGAGGCAATATAATTGAGGCCAGGAGGCAGATTGTGATCTACTGACATTAGGCTAGGGCTCTTAATCTGACAGTTGTCCCCTCAGAGAAGCTGACAGACAGCTGGGCGGGTTACTGCCGCCTTTCACGTGGCACATGGTCCAGACTGCAACAGTCACACCACCCACCCGCTTCCTTTGGTTATGTTTTCTGTCTGCACAGCAGGACATCATCAGGAGGGGGCTCACTGGGCTCAGCATGCAGGTTTCCTTTGACAGGACTGTTGTGGTAAAAAAATAAAAATAAATAAAATAAAAAAACATTAAATAAATAAATCTGTGCCTTTTCAAGCCTCGCCAAAAGTGGTTTGAAGAAGTATTCATATTTTGTACATTTTTCACGTTTTGTCATGTTACAACCACTTCAGCTAGGTTTTTTTTTAATATGGGACAGACCATTAAAAAAGGCAGAATTGTGAAGTTGAAACAGTATATTGTTTTCAAATGTTTTAACTAATCAAAATCTTAAAAATGAAGAGATAGTTTATATTAAAACCACATGAATCAATACCACATTTTTCTGCAGTTACGTTTTTTCACTCAGCTTTACGAGTTTCAAATCAAATGTTTTCCCCTTAATCTTTACAAAGTAGCTCAACCTCAGACAGGATAGAGAGAATATGTAAAACATCAATTTTAAATCTTTAGCAATGGTTTATTTTTTAAATTTTGACAGAGACTAGAACTTTGAATATATTTGTTATAAATCTTTCCTTTCTTACTCTGCCTCTCTGTTTACGGTCATCCTGCAGAGAGCTAAACCCGGTTAGCTGAAGCTAGAGCTGTTTGCAGCTTGAGTTTTCTCCTTGCATTAACATACGCTTAGCTCCCTTCATCCTTTAACCAGCTTCCCTCGACCTGCAAAAGATATCCATCCCCTAGCATAATGCCATCACCGCCATGTTTTATACTCAGTGATGTGCAGTGCTAATTTTCAATTTGTGAGTAGGCCAAAATCGTCCATTTTGGTCTCATTTGACTAACAGTGTCCAATCAACAGAGCCTCCCACCTGAGCTGTGGATCTCTGCAGCTCCACTAGAGTGACCAGGAGACTTACTCTTGGGATACTGTTTTATGACCGGCTTTTCACTCCACAACTTTCTCCCTGACTTGTCCGATGGGTTTCTTAGTCTATCTTATTCAGTTGTTCACTATAAAAAATCCTCTAGAGCCTTTAGAGCAGCTTATTGAAACGACCTACAGGGTGGAGGAAGACTGAATGTTACTGCACACCATGTTTTTTAGATTATTATTCAGAAAATGTAAGAGGACATGTCTCATCTCTTTTCAATTATGCAAATATCCAACACTTTGTGGGTGAAGTTGAGACAAAACTAATCAATGTTATGATAATATATTACTGTATGAGGTAGTCCTATGTAAATAACCTATTTTCCTAATCTACTCATAATCGATGAATTAGCTGCAATACTTATTTAGTTAAGAAAATGTCACAAAATGAAGACGCTGCAGAGGAACTCACGTTTTACTAGCCGGCTAAAGTATTGAAGTTAAATTTTCTGCACTAGTTAAACAAAGACACGGTGCGTTCAAGCCTCCAACGCCTACTGCTTCACATATGAGGAAAAAGAGACACTCTCACATTACCCTGATGGTGCACTGGCAAGTCACACGCTGGATGGCTTCACCACGTAAGTGTTCCCAAACGGCAGCCATTTTTTCCCACTGTCTTGAGTCAGCCAGTCTGTGATGTTTGGCCCAGTTGTCAGCAGCAGACATCCCTTGTACATTTAAATATGTGTGACTACGGGGCATGTTATCCCCCCGCGAGTTCCCTCGCCTGCCTGAAGAGTGTACTGATTTATTGACGCTCATGACGTAGGGAGGAGATAGGAGATAGCGTAGCAGGAATCCAATGCACCACAACTGATGTGAAAAGCAGCCCAGCGTCTAAAACCATTTGCAGTTGCACTCCCGGGGCCCCCGGTGATTTAAAGAGGCACACTCCAGAGGGCCTCGACGCCTGGCAGAGAACTGTGGTCACATTACATTAGAACCAAAGAAATGCTAATAAACGGAGGGCCAATGGAATCAAACCAAGCGCATCACTGTTTTGAGATTTCATTCCCAATGCAAGACCCTTCAAAGTTGGCTATTGAGTTTCGTTTAGCACATGCCTAACGCCTGCATTACCCACATCTCTGAAAGAAATTTTATGATACACGAATCTTGAATTCTAAAAAGGAGGCCAATTTGCGGCAACCGCATCGACGGAGACTTCGACGACTCCTGTCAAAGTCCACCGCTGCGCAATCAATGCCTGGTTTGAGTAACGGCGGGCCCATTAGAGCCAACCGAATCGCTGCGAGAGACAGAGAAACAGTGTCATCTATTGTGGGAAATGATTTCTTAACATAGCAGCAGAGGCTGGAAGGAGTGCTTACCAGAGCACAATCCACTGGAATCAATACCAACGGTCAGGCTATATTGTTTCAAATGAGGAAAAAGTGCGGCCATGATAAAAAGGACTCAATATTGTTGTCTGCGCTGGTGAGACGCTGAGTCAGGAGTAAGTAATGCAGTGCTGGAGGGAAAGATGGAGGGATGGAGGAGAGGTGGAGGTGTGAAGAGATAAACAACATGGGCAAGCTCCATCTATGTGAAGGTCAGTAAACTGATCTGCTAACAAACAGCACAGAGTTCATCTTTAATTTCTGTCTTGACTCCAATAGGAATATTTTAGTAAATTAGCCAATAAAGCTAGTAATATCCCAGCTGTAAAGTCCAGAGAATCATACAGATACAAAATACACAGTATATATTGCTATGCATTCTGAAATTGTCTGTATTTCCACTAACCCTCCATTCTATTGTACGTGTTTAAAAACATATTTTGAGCCAAAAATGTTTCTGTTTTCTTTGTTAAATGAAGTCCACTGTTTAGGTCTGTTGTACTGCTTTGGAGGTCATTCTTTATTCTGCATTTATTTTTTGGATATAGACGCCACAAGTCTCATTTGCAACAATAGTCTTTATGAATTAGATTTTAGTTTGATTTATTCCTGCCTGTACAAACTGAGCAAAACAATTAGTTCAAAATCAGACATGTGTTTCAGACAAACTGCTTCCTTTTGATGTTTTTTATTTAGTTATTTGGCCACAAAGGGTGCAGAGGAGATTAAGACTCCAGGTTCAGAAAATTTTCTGGTTTTTTGTCTTCCGATGAAAATATCAGCGGGGTCATGAAAGTTAAATGAAGTAAAAAGGGAAAAAGTTAACTGTAAGTTATGATGAAGACAGATACAAAGATGTGAGCTTGAACCGAATGTCCACAATGGGTGACATACTGACGACTGAAAAGGCCTCCATACAACCCCATGTCTCCACCGAACCAGTGGATTCCACTTCATGTGACCAAAAGTCAACAAATGACACCGATGCATTTTGTTGGTTTAGGAATAGGGAAAATAAGTTGAAAACATGAACTTATATGAAACAACTTCTTTTCCATTTTCTGCTGATTTTTATTTATTTTTCATTTTTTCAAAATTCTCTCTTGGACTACCAAGTTCATCATACAGGCAAACAAACCAAACACAATCCACTCTCTGACCTATTGCACTGTGCCTCCCTCATCCTGGACTCAACCAGCCTGTGTATCCTTTTTTTTGAGACTCTGCCTGGAGTCGAGCTCACCTCATCAGTATGTATGTACCTTCTTCATCCCCTGCAACAACAGAGGCAACAGGATGAAAAAAACGAGTGGGATCCCTTAATAAAACAGGGCTGGATGAAACCTTGTGAAGCTGCATTCCCTTCATTCTGGAACTGATATTTGTTGAGCACAGGCAGCAGACTCTTCAAAGGCAGCGAACATTCCTGCAGGCCTTCTCAGATCTGAGCCTGGGCTGCACTCACTGCACCCGGTATACTCTCTCTCTCTCACACACACACACGTTTGCGTGGCTATCTTTGTGGGGACTTTCCATTGACTTCACATTCATTAGATGATAGTTGAAATCGCCACTTTCCTAAAATAATGGCTTAAGTAATTTTTTTGCAAAAAAGAATCCACCCCCCCCCCAAAAAAAAACCTAACGTTTGGCAAAAACATTAGTTACCTGTTATTTTAGGAAGGTGACAAAATGATGCTCTGATAGTTTTGGTCTCTTCCTAGTCAAAAGAGTGAGATTTTTAGAAAAATAAATAAATACAATAAATTTTCCTTGGCTGTCTAAACAACCTGCATGTTTCACAATGTCCATTTCTTGCTGGCTGAGTTCGATTCAGCTTGACCTCTCCACACCCCAGACGTCCTGGCAGGAACTGCTCTGACACAGAAACCCTGAACTAAGAAAACCCAGTAATAAACCAAGAATCCCAAACTGGTCAGAGCAAGATGGGACTAATCTCTCAGGTTCGGTTGCAATAAATGTTTTTGTTTGCATCACTCACTTTGCATCATGTTTGGAAAATTTTGTTTCCTCCCAGGTTTTTGTTTTGTTTTACCTCCATGCGGGCCCAACTTTACCTTTTTTCAATTTTTTTCCCCCTTAAATACAAGTTGAGTTTGGGTTGGATACAAGTCTTACTTTGCACCCAGCCCAACTCCAGGTCCAAAGCGATCGACCCCCAAAACATCCAGCCAACAGAACCAGAACCTTCCAGTCTTGGTGACTTTCCAGACTAACAATGGATCTCAGCCACGGTGAGAGGGAGAGGATTGCTGCAAGTGCACAATTAGTTCCCAGCAGCACCATATCGGACCAGAGTAGGCACTAGGGATTGATTGGAAATCTGGACTGAAAAGGTTCGACAATATTTTGTGGTGATAAAATGTATTTAGAAACAAACTGCACTCTTTTTTGGCAACAGAATGAATGGGTAGGACTGCGTGTGCTCATAAAATCAAAACAAAACAAAAAAAAATCAGTACAAACAATTTGCAGATTATCAAAAAGGTTACTTCAGGACCCCAGTTCCATTAAAGAATGCAGCTCCAGCGGTGCACAACACACTGTATATTTTATTTATTGCAGCCATCACAGAGCCAAAAACAGCAAAAGTAACAACGTCGGCAATATGTTTCAGGCTGTGAAAAAAATAAATAAATAAATAAACATTTAGAGTTTATCATTGTCACAACAAATCACAATTCTTATGACAATAACTAAAATTTCACAATAAGGCTGCAATAATTTCCTTTCTCGAGAAAGCATTTTCCTTCTCTGGTGGGAAAATCAGATGCTGGAAGCGTCAAGCTGCTGTCGGATATTCAACTCAGAATTAGCAACTTTCTTCAAACTCACTTGAGACTGGTAACCTTGGCATCGTAAATATTACACCAGCTCATAATATTTTAAACTTTCAATTTTGTATTCATATATCTCTGCTTTAGTTCTTGTAGTAGTTTCCCCCCCTCTGTGTTCCTTTAAATTTAATTAATCTTAAGAAACAAAGCATTAATTTATAATTCCACTATTACAAGTTCCTGTTCATTTTTTTTATCTTTTGATTTTAATTGAAGAGTCATCTTAACTCGCATTCAAATTTTAATTTTAAATATACAGAAATCTTCTCGCCTTTATAAGTTTGTCACTGTTGGTTCAGCAAGAACTAAATATTTATTTATTCAGACTGAGGTTTGACGGATTACAGGACAAATGTAAGTACATTAGCACTGCTTAAAACACCTATTCAAAACTACACTGCTCAACATTAAGCATTGAAAATATATTGCTTAAAATAAAGCTGGAAAAAATGACAATAATTACAATTACAAGTCACCCAACGATAACAACAATGTACTCCAAGTAATAACACTCTCAAAACTTTGAAACCTCAAAAAGTGACGGAGTGGTTGCAACCACTTCTCCACCCTTAGTGCCATGGAGGAATAAATTAACGCTACTTTTATGTTTAAATATACGGCTGACTGGAATCTCAGTGTTGTTTGATGAAGGGCATACCTCATTCTAGATCAATATTCGTGTTTGCGATTCATAGTCAAAAGACTGTTGAGTCATTTTACTACCCTTTAAATCATCGTTGAAATAAATATCAAACAATATTGCGATAAATTTTGAAGTTCATCCCTACGTTGCCAGGTAAACATGAACAAATCACATTCCAGAAGACAGATCCAAACCCTCAGAGCAACCAGGAAGGAGGAAACACTGGAAAAACACTTCAGCCAATTAGACGCATACATAATCTGACAGATTTAAGCACTTAAATGTTGAGTCATCAAAGCTCCTTGCACATTTTGCACAACCAAGTACAGCACGAAGTGCATTTGATCAGTCAAATTCTGACCACATCGTTTCAATGTTTCTGGGTAGAGAAAATCGCAAACCAGGTACCTGACGGGGCTCTAGGAAATGACAGCTTCTTGTGTTTGCTTCTTATCCAAAGTCTTACTCAGAGTTTGGCTGTAAATCTATATCTTACATCCTGGAACAACTTTAACGAGCAGAAGAGGAACTAAGTGACAGCTCTGTTTGTTTAACCCACTTCTAACCTCTGAATGCCAGGTATTAGATGTCCATGTGAGCTATAACAATTTATCTGTCTCCAGAAATATTTCTGCGCCTGATATTTTAGTTAAAAACACAACCTTGTTACCCAAATGTTACACTTGCTTAAACTAACTTTGAACAGGATTTAATCTGGCTAATAAAGCCTTGTGATGCAATTTAATTTGATTTTTAAGAATTAAAATGAAAGCCGATTCCCAGCTGCGAATATTTTTCCAGTTGAGATGTGAGAAAAAAAAAAAGTTTTTCATGCTAAATGACGTTAGCATGACAATATTATAATTTATCCCTCCTAAACCATGAACACATCCTCATTCGTCTTTCCATTTCCATCACTGCATCCACTAAAGAGCACCAACATACTTCTGGTGATTAGGGTATAAATGCTAATGTAGCTGGAGAGTAAAAATTTATGCTTAGCCTGAAGCTCCATTACTCTTTTTTTTTTTTGGCAGAAAAGCATTTTGCTCAGGCAGTGTCCATGTCCTGCTACACCAACACATCAGACCTGTTGCCTTGGTTACCTCACAGCTCAGCTCCATGTCCTGCTAGAAATTACCGTCAACCAGTTTGGCAATTAAACCCAATCTGCTCCATGTTGCAGCCGAATCAACTTCATGCAAAGTCATGCTAAATGGCTTAGCGCTGAGCCTGTTTGAAGTGCTACGTAGCTGCTCCGGCTTATGACTGATTCACAAATCTAGGCTCATCAAAGGGATGCCCAGGCAGCCTAACCCTGCGCTTTAGTCATACATCCACTGATTTATTCACATCCTGCTCTTCACTTGATTACTGAGGCTTCCCAACCAGGCAGCAAGATTGCAGGGAAGAAATCTGCGTGAGGAAGGAGAATTGCTAGTTCATGAACAAAAGCTGCCGGCTTAAATACAGGCAAAAAAAATCTTTGATCGCTTTGGCGCAGCTTCCAGGAGCAAAATCTTTGAGAAACCTTTTTATTTGTCGAGCATTCCCAGGAAGACGCAACAAAACACAAAACAAAGGAGCTACACGGTTGTAATTCATGCGGCGTTTTGAAGCTTCTATCCGTCGCCCCGTTAAAATATTCCAAGAGGACTTTCAAGGACATGGGTTTGGACGAGCCTCCGCCTGCCGCCTCTTTGCAGACTCCTCAACTGCCAGATTTGGGCATTACAACCAGAATTTGTAGAGGGTGGCAATATATTGAATTTTTTTTTTTAAGGAATGATGTGTACAGGGGTGAAGATGGAGGAGAAGAAAGTCTTGCTTGATCTCTTGTCTGCCAACGGGCTGACAGCATCGGCTTTTCCAGGAACATATTAGCATTCCTGCGGCGCACACCAATCCCAGCCCTCGTTGTTGGGTCAGAGAAATCAAAGCGGTGCACATCTGAGAAATATCAAAGAGGCAACGCATAGATTAGTGCCCACGGGTTGTATCACTAATTAACGAATAAGAGGGAAAAACGGCACTTGGCTGTTCTCGAAGGACATGCCGCTGTCAAGTGATTGGCTCCAGGTAATCAATCAGCTGCAGGGGTGGAGGTGGCGCCGAATCAAACCTTTGTTTCTGAATTTTGAATCAAAACAAGAGGATGAATAAACTGAGTTACTTGTTTTACTTGGTCAAAGAGAAATGTACAATCCGTAAAAAACATGAAGGACGCACTGAGCTGCAGCAGCGCTTAGAAAATATGAGAAGTTGGAACAGAAACTTTTGTTCTGTGTCAGTCTCTCCTAGGGTTCCCGCCAACTTTTTTTGTTCCTTTCCATGAATCTTTTAACAGTTAGATTTTTTTTCCTCCCACTAAAGCTATTTTATGGATTTACAATAAACTTTCATTGGATACATTACAAAATGTAAACAAAGAGAAGAATTTCCAGGCATAAATTATGTTGAAGTGCCATCTTTGGCACAGCAAGCAAATAAAAATTAAGCCCTGACTGTTCATGTTTTTAGAAATAAAAAGAAGCAAAAGTATTCAGAATGTGAAATAAAGATCAGTTCAGTCGAGAAGTTTCTGACAACTTTAAAAAAAAAAAAAAAAAAGAGAGAATCGTGTTAAAATTACACTTTAAATAATTAATTTGCATCTGTTGTCTGATTTACACGGGTTCATGTTAATATTCATGTTATCAACACAACCGAATGTGATTAAATGTGCATCAGCGGCCCCGGGGTCTGTCTCTTCAGCTGTTCATGGGTGGCGCTGCTGCTGCTACCCGTTAAACTCACAACACGTCTACATCTCTGTTGTCACCCAGCATGAAGTTCATTCACAGTTTAGACCCAGTTTGTTCTTTAAGAACCTTCAACAAACTTTTATAACCCAGCTCCATTTGGCAGTCATGGGGAACTTTTTCTGCCATGTCAGTTTTGAAGCTCTAGCTCATCAAACTCGGGACCTTCTTGTTGAAAGGCAACACTGCAACCAACTGCGTCTCCGTGTCGCCTGATGAAGTATCGGGGTGCATCCACACCGGCCCAGTTTGGCCCGCTTTAATCGAACTCTACTTTGTTTAACTAGTAAGCTTGGTTCGCAGAAAAGTGAGCAATCGTAAGAGTCTAACGGCTCGTGGTCTTCTACGAAAGTCTTTGGAGGTTTTCGTGTCGTTTTCTTTCAGTGGTTCTTGGTGCAGCGCCACCACAGGCGAGGAGGTGGACAGGTTTTTCAAGGAGTTTGGATCGTTTGTCAGTGCAGTGTGAAAACCAACCGCACCAGCTGAAAATGTATCCAATGTTGCCATTCTGGCCCCCAGTTAAACAGAGATCTACTGCACTATCAGGTGGGAAAACACCTTTATTTAAAACTACAATCAAATATGGAGATGGCCTGATGACTGCAGGTACACAGCTGCTGCATCTGATCCTGTGAATGATTGTCACAGTGGTTTGTTTACAGACCCCCTGAGAGATCCTTCCTGAGTACAGAAATACCTGAACCATGTCTGCAAGGATAACAAAGCTCTTTAGACACACAGGCCAGAGTAATACAGTAGAAAAAAAAGAGAGAGGACTTCTCATAACCTCTCCACATTCTAGTCATCCCACAAAAACCCCGCTGTGATCACAGAACGTGTCCTCAGGGACTCTGGCAACCGCAGAGCAGGTAATCCAGCCTCACCCCCTCCAGACTCCATCATGTCCAGTTCAAAACAAGTCAATCTCCAAACAGAGATGGCTCTTACTTAAACCCTACTCTCGCACCTTTTATCCCTTCTGAAAAAAGCCACTGGTTATTACCTTCCAAGCTCTGCTAACTTTGCACGAAGAAGGAAATTCTTTGCTAGGCTAGACAGGAGACAAAGTAAATGGATTAGAGAGTAGGCAAGGATCGCATGCGGTTCTATTTACAGCCGACAACGTTTCTTTTTCTTTTTTCTGCAGAGAAGCTACCCTTAATTTGCTGCTTAATAACTGACTTCCACCACCATGTTCAAATCCCCCCTGAGAGGCTTCTGTGGTTAGTTCGCTAGATGTCTCCGCTGCCTGCACTGCAAATTAGCCTTTCAGAAAAGCACCTTACCTTCCGGCCACAGCTTGCAATACAGACCTTTTTTTCCCCCCCCATTTGCCTCACACTGCTCCCATCCACTCCTATCTGCCAGTAATAACCTTCATCTAACCTTTAAACCACTGTGAATAATTTAAATCCTATTTTCATATCAATGGAGGAGTCAAGCCAAGCAATTATCTTTTATCTGTGTACTTTGCTGTCGGAGCAAAGCATAATAAACTCTTCCCAGGAGGAAAATGGAAGACGGGAAGAAAAGAGAAAACATGGATAGTGTAAAGAAGAAGCAGGCCGTAAGGGCATAACTTTGGAAGATAGAACAGAAAAACGGTGATGAAACGGGAGAAAAAAAACATAAATACAAGAAAAAATAATGAGGGCTGAAAGCTTCTGATGCTCTCTGACCGATTACAAGATTTATGAGGGTTGTCCCTTGATGTGAACCCAACATATCAGTTTCCCTGACATGTCCAGATCAAGAAAATACTTCATCTGAAGATATCATTTATTTTTCCTTCCTTTCCTTGGAGTAGTACGGAGTACTTATGAGCAGTCAGTGCAATCGTACTTTGGGGAGTCATGGTGGAGTTCAACCAGCAGAAAGTACGCTGGAGTCCAGAATGGAGGAATTATCCCTTCACAATTTGACTAACTTTTACATAAAATAGTTGAACATTTCCTCTTGATTCCTAACGAAAGGCAAATTCAAGAGAGTTGCGCCAACTGGGCTAAAATTTCTTTGTGTTCCCCCTCAACAGGTGACCCATTCGTCCTGGTTTCAGAAATTTGTTTCTTAGAACTTTGTTACGTTGAACATGATATATATATATATATATATATATATATATATATATATATATATATATATATATATATATATATATATATATGCATCAGGTTCCTTGATAGAAGCAGTTTTGAATTCAGAAAATTACAAGATTGCAGGATTATTTTATAATAAAGTTCTACTTATTATTTCCTCATCTTAAAAATCTTTTTTTTTAAAAGTTGTTGGTTGATGCGTGTGTAAATATGACATGATACTCTGCTTAGTTATGACGCATATATTGAACGGCAAATAAAACAGATTTTTCAGTGTTTGACCTGCTGATCACTGATCAAAGGAAAACCGGCCAATTTTGATCACTGGTCAATTTAATAGTTTTACTCTTTTATTTTTACTCTTGGTATAGAAAAAAACCCCGCAAGTCAAATATGACAATCATTTTAAAAAGTCTAAATCCACTCAATAACTGATAGCAACTGATATTTTGTTTGACAAAATTGGGAAAAGAAGAAAATGTGCAAATATTAAGAATATCGAGAATGGTCACTTCAATTTTTCTAAGATTTATCTGACGCAGGTATGATACTGCGTGCTTCTAAGCGCTCCACATAACTTCATTAAAAATAAAAAACATTCTCCTTATGGTCATTTATCAGTCAAATTTATGAGGCCATGTAAGGGTGCCTCCCGAAAAGGAAAGACATGGAAAATGAGCCAGACAAAAAAAAAGTGAAAAAGATATTCCCCCTGGTACTCATTAAAATTCTACAGCGCTGCGCCACTCCCTCTCTTTGCTCTTCTTTCTTCCACCTTTCTCTTTCTCTTTCTCATCCGTCTCTTCCAGCTGCAATCGTCTCGCCTTGTTGCCTTCCCTGCATGCCTCCCCGGATCGTCCATGATCGTTTTTGATGTATTCATATGTATTCTTGATTGAGACGGAGAGGCAGAAGACAATGGGGGGGCAGGGGGGATGGATGGAAGAAAATGTAATATCCACTAGTAGAGAACGGAGGTAGAGTGGGGGGAGGCGAAGAAGTGAAAGTGCGTGAGAACGGTGGGATGCAGAAACAACAAGAGGTAGAAGGGAAAAGATGAGGGTAGAGGCTGCACCGCTCTGCAATATTAATCTGTGGCGCAGAGATGAAAAGAACAGGTGGAAGACTGCATGAGAAAGCAGGATTTCCTTTGGTTGAGAGTGAATGTGGGGTACATTACTGACAGAGCTGCCATGTTTGAACCAAGACAGAACTTTTCATAACTTTCATGTGCCTCCTTCAGCAAATCCCCAAGCAGGCCAGAGGCAGAGCTTCTAACACAGAGATGTAATCACACTTTGGGTCTCTAAAGGAAAAAAAAAAAAATCATGTGAAAAGTTCTGAATCAGATTTTTTTTTTTTATGCATTATTCTGACAAGATTAGACATAATTCATCAAAGAACAGAGACGTCTACTCTATCAGGAAAAGCACCAGCTGACAAACTGCTGCATCTGTTCAATATGAAAATCCCAAATACTCTCAGCAGAACGACTGGCCAGATGTAAACACCTGTAGTGGATCTTTTAGTAGCAGAATTAAAATTAGTCTTTTTCTTTTGTTGAATTAAATTAGTAGTGACAATTATTTTTTGGTTTTGTTTTCTCTCTGTCACGCAGTTGTTTTTATATTTCTCTTTCCACTATTCTCCAAGTGCAATGAATGTACCGTTTCCAAACCCAGTGAATAATTGTTTTAAGTACGGTAATCGGGATTTCAGTATTGACCAAAATAATTGTGATAATTATTTTTTTCCCCCCATAATCAAGCAGACTGTGGGGGATTTGGTTGCTTTGGTTGTGAGCAACTAATGTTTGTCTGACATATATAACATTTACACGGCACTGGTAACAGTCTCTGAAATCTACAACTACTGATCTGCAACACAGAAAACAGAGTGGAGAAAATCTGACTTTATTGATCAGTAAAGTATTTCCACTGACTACAAACAGAAAAATTTGTAAATCGGATTATTTGAACAAAATTTCTTGAGCTGCTCTAATTGTGGATGAAATGCAGCCAAATACTCTGGGTGCCTTGTTGCCGTTTTTCTCAGCTTTGCATTTATCATTTTTTCGGATTCGTGACGTTTTCTCCTGAAGTGTGGGCGTCTCGAAAACTAACAGGCATGAGCCAGTAAATCAGTGAATCAAATCAATCAAAAGCAAAACATTGATCGGTTTGACCATACTATATGCTTTTCCTCCTGGTCAGTGAACGAGCCATGGTGGATAATCCAAATCCCACAAGTTTCATTTTGAGCGTTTTTACAGAGATAAAGACTCAAAGTTAGCTCATTTTAATATCAGTAAAGGTTTTCAAATCAGAAAGGGCACAAAGGGTGAAAATCTGACTTGAAAGAAAACTTTATTTTAAACAGAGATCTGTCTGCTGCGGCTGTAGCCAGAGGGTTTCTGTTCCAGAGTGAGCTGTCCAGCATACTTTGCGAGGAACAGAGAAAGTCTGAAAGAATTGCATAATTCAAAAATAGCTCCGTTTCATCTTTTTGAGCTTTCAACCTCTATGGTGGAACCCAGTGGATCAGAAAATGGCTGCAACTATTCTGAGCCAAGGTTTGTTGAAAACCTAGGCGATGCAAACGGAGCTCGCCCTTACAGTTCCTACTGCTGAGAACATTAACCGGGCCAACTGCTGCAAATGCATACAAAACATGTAAAAACTGTTTTCAAAAATGGCCACGTTGTAAGGATTTTTACTTTTGATCTAGTAAAATAGAAACCTTATATTTTCCAGTTGAACTGTGCCGTCTCTCTCTTTACATATGTACTGAATAATTACTATCTTTTATGGACGAGCGACGCTAATCAGCTCCATGTCCGTCCTGGGTTGCTTTGTGAAATCAAATTGTTGGTTCATGCATAAGCCTCATGTTAAGGATACTATTAGAAGTGCTTTGATCATAAAGTAGTCAAAGTACAATTTGTTCCTGAGCACTGGACAGACATCATGGACTTAGGTATCTGTTGTGTAGTCCAGTACGGTTTTACTAATGTCTTCTACAACTGGTGACGGAAATTTCTAAAGTTATTTCTAATTTGGAACTGGAAGATTTCACTGGGTTACAAAAAAAATATTTTTTGGAAGTTGTCTATGGTTTTTCAATTGAATCAGGATTATTTTCCACTGCTGAATCCAAAAATGAGATTCATTTTTCTCAATCAGGTCAGATTTTTGTTCTAGTTTGAATTAGTGAAATCTGAGCTTCTGATTAAACTGATGACATTTTTGAGACATTGTCAGTTTGTTATTTCTCATCCAGCAAAGGTTTTAGGAGGAAAATAAAAGATGTTTTCCAAAAGAAGATGCCCAGGTTGTTTTCCAAAAGAGTGTATTAATAAAAAGTTACAAACTTGGATTTCTGTAAATTGAATAAACACATTACGTCTCCATGTCTTTCCTGTCCTGATGGAGTCTCTCCGCACTCTCCACATGCTCATCACTCATTGATCCCAGATTATCAGAAAACGGATCCAGATGTGAGAACAAGTCGTGCATTTTGATGCTCATGTTGCTCCATAGTGCACAACGTTGACCTCATTGTGATTTCTGGATTCAGCACATCAAAATGACCCTGAAACAGTTGAAAAGCCCCAGACACTGTTTTGGCTGTTGATCAGTGTTTTAATTGACAATAAGCTTTAGTGGAATGCAAATACGTAATATTAGTATTAATCAGCATAATATATGATTTTGGTACAATTGTAGAAATTGTGAGCCCTTTCATATTACATTATACATCGTTAAATTCAATGAACACTTTAGATGATTTAAATAATTAAATACCCTGAAACTATTTTTTCGCGTGAAACCCAGGATAAAATTACCGGCCCAAATTGTCTCATCTGTGCTTCCCTAATTTTATCAGATGAACTTTAAACCCTGTGGAAGGAAAACACTTCTGAAAGTCACATTATACCTTAATGCAGGTTAATTGCCTCTGGCTTCTGGCCATCAAAACTCTGACATTGGTGCACATTTGACTGAGCTGTAATGCAACTCATGAGGTTACTGGTACATTCTGTTGTGCATCTATGCGTTTTGTTCTTAGGGGAGAACATCTAAAAATCAATTTCCCATTTTGTGAACTAGGACACCGACAGTCTCCTTGAAACAAGCAGAGCACCACGTACATAATCTCCTCTCACTTTGTTCTCTTCTCAGCCCCGGAGTTGCACACAGTGGCTAATTGACCACCATCTTGGTGTAGATTGTAACCCCTGAGCAACAGCAGAGAGGAGGAGAGAGGAGGCTGGTTAGGCACAATCGCACTGGGAGCAGACTTAATGATGTGCTGAACATAAAACAATTCTTAATAAGCTAGTTTTCTCTCCCTTCCTGCTGCACTATGCTTGTCGTCTAAAACCCACTGTATGTGTTTCTCTTGGAAAGCACATTTAAACAATTACACCGAAAAAAAGTATAAATATCATTAAAACATATCCGCAGCTAATTAATTTAGAGCATGCTGCACTCTCATGTGGGGAGAGGGAGACGGAAAATGCAGAAATAACAAGAGGCGCCAAATGTTGCATTTAATTTTCTTTTTGTTAATTTGCAGACTTCCCACTGGGAGAGGTAAAATAACCCCCAGCCAGCATTATTTTTTTCTTTTTTTTGTTGCTGTTAATATTAAAAAAGCTGTTGTTTTTTTGGGGGGGGGGGTTAAGCATGCAAATAGTGAGGCTAATCTGCATTGCTTAAAATGTTTATCACTTCAGAAACAGGGTGGGGAGAAAAGACAAAGCAGCTTTAGTGAGTTTTTGTTTTGCTGTAGTTTTCCCGTCTCTCTACTTTAATGTGCTAATGAGCTGTCAGAGGTGGCTCTGGATTTTGGCACAGGTGCAGACACACACACACACACACTTTGTCATTATTCCTTTATCAGTACAGCTTTTTCACAGTGCCATCCTGACTTGTCTCTCACTCACAGCTCCTCTTGTCTCCTCTCTGCCTCCCAGGGGAAGGATGCCCAGGTTGTTTTCATGACAGATCTGCTCCCTGCAGATCTGAGCTTACACATCCTGCCTCACTTCAAGGTGACAGACTATTGTCGGCTGCGCTTGAACCCAATTTGCCCCTAAAACACGCCCGAGTGTCTTACACTCTCTGTCTCCGGTACAAAGAGCCAACCTTTACCTCCAGATCAGACGTCATTTCATCCTGAAAAACTTCACCAAAGAAAAGCTTAGCACAGCTACAACAGAAACACCTGTACATCCCTGCATTACAGCGCCGCACAAATTAGCAAGCGAGCATGTAAATGTGTATTCGCAGGTCAAATATGAAAAGAAATGTCGCGGGGGGGGGGGACTGATAAATGAAAGAATTGCTGACTTAAAATAAACTCTCCTGGTGGTTTATTTACTGATGATCTGAAAGCAGCATTCAACGAAGTCAAGTATTTATTTTGCCCTGCGTTTTACAGGCTGATGGAGAAGCATGGAACAGGCAAACAGTCTTCAGATTATGGGTTTCCTAAGATGAAAATCTTGCATTTAAATTTATGATTTAATCACCCAGCAATGATAGCATGTAACATTACACTGCAATAAAAAACAAACATGCAACAGCTTCACTTCTGTGGCACCAAGGCTGCTAAATCCAAAGTTACAAAGAACAAAGTATGGATTCATAATTAAATATAAAGAGACTAAACTTCAAAACTAAAGCCAACAATTGTTGTGCAACAAGAATGATCAATATGTGTATGCATGCATGGGGGACTGTTCGGTGTTGTGGCTTCTGTGTCTTGTAATATGAAGCAGCATTAGTGGCTTATTGAAACAGCTTCAGGATATTTGGTTTCTCATTACTGGTTCTGGTTCTTCTTACCTGGGTCTGTCGGCCTCTGGTAACTGATGCTGGGAGAATAAGCTGATCTGGAGCAGGCTAGAAATCCAACACACCTGAAAGCATCGCATTCCCACCAATCACTGATCTAAGAAAATTAGAAAAATAAAGAAGTAAATAGCAATTTGTGACTTTTTTTTTCCTCCAGCCTTCCAGGTTTTTGAAAAAAATAAAATAAATCTTTATTAGTAGAACTGGCATATTTTGTACTTAGCATGGACCGGTCACCAGAATCCGGACTTTCTAAAATTTTAGAAAGTCATGGTTTGGGAACCGCTAAAATGTTCTACTGTGTGGTTTCTACAGCTTTAGCATAACTTAATCGGAACGCCAGAGAAAGCACCGGAGTGAGAGTTTTCTCTGGTGCTGCCGCTTCTCTTGCTGTGCACTGCCACCCAGCCTGAATTGAAGGAATTAAACTTTTACTTTACTTAGAAAAACAACAAATTTAAGCATTTAGGTAAATGTCTATGAATTTAGTCATTGTTTTTAAATTGTAGCATTCTGGCCAGAAGGTGCAGGCTGGCTCTTTGCACCTCACTGTTTACAAGCAAATAGGAGTTTTTAGTCAGAGAAGCTGATGTCTTGAAAAATATCAGCTTCTTTTACTAAACGTGACGATTTTTAAAAACTATCTAGAGCAGGGGTCTCAAACTCCAGGCCTCGAGGGCCGCAGTCCTGCAGTTTTTAGATGTGCCACAGGTACAAAACACTGGAATGAAATGGCTTAATTACCTCCACCTTGTGTAGATCAGTTCTCCAGAGCCTTAATTATTCTATTCAGGTGTGGCGCAGCAGAGGCTCATCTAAAAGTTGCAGGACTGCGGCCCTCGAGGACTGGAGTTTGAGACCCCTGATCTAGAGATATACTTGTGTGACAGCTATCCAAGGATTATTTTGTATACATTTTGTTTACTGTCAAGTTACATAGAAATGTGGCTAAAGCAAGTTTGTTAAAAACACCAAGTTAAATGCATTAGAGAAGTAAAACGGTACTGAGAAAAGGAGGAAGATAAAAAGATAAAGGGAGCATGCTGGGGCCCCTTTTTGTATTATTTCCAGTTGCATGCATGTGTAAGTGAACACATCCCCTTGAATGTCAGAGGAGAAATGTTAAATTCACCCACAAATCAGAAATATTTATGTGCCTAATGAAGTGTGGTGACAGCTGCATGTCGCCGCGTTTCAGATTTCACAGGGTTTTAACAAGAGGCATCAAAGTTTCTAAAATGTCCAGCGTTCCTCTCATCCATCACATTCAATGAATGTAAAGCAGCAGAAACTCGGGATGAGACTCATTTTTCTGCCTTTCTTCTCTCTTTTTTACCTCAGGCTAGTCAGAATGAGTTAGCGTCTCTCCACCAGTGTGTTCATAATTCAAATGGCAACACTGTCTGATGCTGTGATGTGCCATGCATTATTCAGCACAATCCCTTCTGCCTGCAAACAGACAAACACTGCACTATCATGGCCACACCAAGGTAAACAGCAAACAGGAGAAATGCCAGACATTAATTGCTTAATTAGGACACAATACAAACAGGAGAGGAGCGGTGAGAGAGGAGAAACATTGTCAGGTTCATGTTTTCTTTACCCTTTACTTGGCAAATAATTTCAGTCAAGGATATTTTGCTTCTAAACGTCCACAGCGTCACGAAGACACAGCAAGTTGTATCCATTTCTTTGGGATATTACTCAAAGGCCTTTTCCAGGCTGAACAGAATCGCTAAATTCTTAGGAGGTCTAACAAAAAATAACTAATGTCTTACGACGGTGAAAACTCTTTTGAGTCAATACAGTGATGGGTGAGGAGTCTGAGGTGAGCCACGGCTTCGACTCCTGATTGAAACTGCTCTGCTGTCAACACCTCTCTCATTTTCAATAAAACTGCTCTGCTTTCAACACTTTAATCACACTCCTCACTAATTTTACATTCAAGTGCTGTACTGTGCACATTATTCAGTGAACTTTTTTTGTACAAGTATATTTACACTTCTTTCACTCATTTTGTGACTCTTTGTTCACTCATTTGTTACTCTTTCTTACTTTTTTCAATCATTTGAGTCTTCGTGACTCTTCGTTCACTCATTTGTTACTCTTTGTTCACTCATTTCTCACTCTTTGTGACTCTTTGTGATTCTTCATTCACTTATTTCTCACTCTTTGTGACTCTTCCTTCACTCAGACTCTTCGTTACTCTTTGTTTATGCCTTCATGACTCAACGGCTGAACTTTGCACACCATGGAAGCAGCTCAGTCAGATATTTTTGAGGTTGGCTCTCTGAATACTCAGACTCTACATGATGCTGTTTCACAGTTTTCTACTCAGTCCGAGTTTCTGGGAGCTGAACACAGAATGTGTTTTCATTCAACATACATGGCCCAACCCGAATATCATCTGACATACAATTTTGACATCGATGGACTGGTGGTGGAGCTGGAACGTGCTACTGCACTTTTAGCTCCCATACATTACCTGCTGTTACCATGTATTCAGGTCCACATGCTCCAAGAGAGCTACACGTTCCTCAAGAAGCATGTGGACCTGACAGAGTGTACACCACTGGGCACAAGTGCCCTACGACACAGCTGTGGTTACACAATTGGCTACGTGGAATTTCAGAAAGAGCTCCAGGTGAAGGGAAAGGATAAAAGCAGGCCGACCATTCAGAAACAGATATCAACGAACACCAGTCGATGTCATGTTCTGAAGAGAGACGTTTTTTATCCTGAACCTTCAGGACAACGCCATCAACAACATCGGTGTCAGCCACCTGCTCAAGCCGGCTCTTTACGTGACCATGTTTGGTCAGAAGGACACGGAGACTCTGGATTTGGCAGACCTGGCAGCTCCCCAAGGTGTTGCCAGACCACAAACATCCACCTCCTGTTTTCGCGGTGTGGTCTTCAGGACTTGGTAGGTCCTCGTGGATCCCTGTATTCCATCCTGTTGATCCACGAGGCCACGAATTACCAGACCGACCTGCACCATTTGCCGCACAGCTTGGAGCCAACACTGCTTGATGCCCTGTGTGTCGAGGGTAAACTCACCTTCCTCCAGTCATATGTCGACTCACCACATGTCCACCTACAGATGCCAAACAAACACCCTGTGAGTGGAACGTTGGTAACGTGCCGTATGTCCCATCCACAGTTCCAGCGTGCTCTCATTTCCAGGGCATGGCAGTATCTGAATCACATGGATGATTTGAAGGAAAAGCTGGTCCAGCTTGGCCTCCGCATTGAACAGATCCGCAGGTTTGAAAAGGACATACCATGGGAGATCGAGCCACAGATGGACTTCCCTCGGCAGGCATTATATATGCTTTTTGTGGAGAACGCCTTGGTTGTTCCTTTTCAAGATGACGATTTTGAACATGGCCTGCTCTCCACCCATGGCAACGTCCTAAATTACTTTTTGAAGGAGCTTCTGAGAATCTTCCAGAAGGATGACGGAGTTGCCAAGTACGATTCCTACTGGAAAGCCTTTCAGTTGGAGTTAGCGTTGGAGGAGCTTTTCTATGGGCATCCTCTTTCGCGCTCAGATTTCCAGTTGAGCGTCAGCCTCGGAACCAACAGCCTCACTCACAAGTTTTATCCATTTCTTTGGGATACTACTCAAACGCCTTTTCCAGGCTAAACAGGATCTTTAAATTCTTAGGAGGTCTAACAAAAAATAACTAATGTCTTAGGACGGTGAAAACTCTTGAGTCAATACAGTGATGGGTGAGGAGTCTGAGGTGAGCCACAGCTTTGACTCCAATTGATTAGAGGCCGACTATAATCCCAGGCAGACTGTTAGGGTCTCAGAGGACAGACTGTAGCGGCCACTTGGAATAAACACCCAGACGCAGGGAGTTCAAAACGGGTCCAGTTTAATCTGGACTTTTCTTGTCTTAGACACCGTGAAAACTGTAGCATAAAATAAAAGAAATACAGAATTGTTGGACATGTATAAAATAAACATATTATTGTTCACACATACAAAGAAAAGAATACGTCGTCCTTAGCTCGTCAACACACACAGTTTCGTTTTTAAACAAATAAACCAATAACGTTCTACTGCTTTTAAATAAACATTTCTTATTACAAATCACAATTGCACATATTCATACCTCGTTCTGCTTTCCAAGGGCGCTATTTTAACGATTTTCTTTAGTTTCCTTCAGGATCTAACGCTGACTCATAACGCTTAGCAAGAACAGGAAGTGCCGCACACCACAAAACACACGAAGAAGAAATCTAGCGTTCTTCAAAATAAAAGCATAAATTAACCACTAGGTGTCACTGTTTGGCTAATGAACAAGAAGTAGAATTTTACCATTTAGTAACCATTTACACAGACCCCGCTTAATGATCAACACTTTTATTATGTGAATACTTTACAGTGATCAATCAAACAATGATCAGAGAGAATAAACTTCCAGCACTCGACTCGTGTCCAGTGATTATCTTCACCCGTTAATGCACAAAATGTGCCTGTTCACTAAATGCTGTACAACATTAAGACACCTCTTGGCTGTTTTTACGTCCTTTTCGCACAAATAAATTATCAATGGCTAAACTCCTATAGGAATCCCATTTTAAAACAGTTTTATTTTACTTGTCCATGTACATGCAGGTTTCTATGAACTTCTCCTTAATATTCCTGTATCCTTTGGTTTCAAGCACAACAAGACACACCTGCCCATTTCTTAGCCGCTGTCCTCCAGGCTGGATGCTGACTTCATTTTGTCACCAGCTCGGTGAGGGAGATGGATGGAAAAACCCTTCCAATGCTCACCGTCGGAAAACGGTAAAGAGTAAAGAGAACAAAATCATAAGCCATCATAAATCTAAGCATGTTAACTAATCTTTGGCGACAGGAACAAAGACTTGAGGTAAGCCTGGAGTGAAAAAGTCCCTCGTTTCCACTGTTGAATATGGTGGAGGACCTGTGATGCTGTGGGCCTGTTTCTCTTCCAAAAGGTCCTGGAGATGCTTACCAACTCTGAATTATCAAGAGATTTTACATAAAAAATTTAATGAACTCCACCGGAAAGCTTAAAATTATCTGATCTTTCAGGAGGACAATGGTCCAAAACAGATGATCAAATAAACACAGAGATGTTTCCCCAGACAGATTCATTGTTCTTCCACAGCTAATTCCCTAGATACAGGAACCAAGGAGATTATGTAGAAAGGAAAGGACAGGGAAATGATGTCCAATTGGTAAAAAGGACTAGAATCAAATTATAGTCTGCTACCAGCGAGTTTGCTAAAAACAGTTATTTTTGATATACATTTTTCCCCAAGGAATAAATGTGCTCATATTGAATTATTTTAAGGCTATGAGCATTTCTAGATATCTATGGGGAACCGATATTGATTATCTGTATGCCTTTCTCTTCACCTTAAACATAATATAAACTGAATTGTTCTCTTATTAGCTTAATGCATTGAGTTGCTTCTAACTTTGCTCTCTCAAAATCATGCAGGTCAGGACAGCTAAAATAGCAGCACGGCTGCCTACGATTACGTCTGGACGTCGCTGGTGTGGCCCACTGACTGGGATCCAAAGAAAATTTTCTAAAGGTTTCAGAATAATCGTAATTATGAAGACAGCTTCGTCAGAAAATCAAAAGCTAAAATGCAAGAGAACATACAAATAAACAGAAGCAAGCAAGCTGGAATGGCACAATTAAATATGTTTACTGCTGGGCAATACAACACGGTCTATCTAAAGACTTTATCTGGTTATTTAAAAAAAAAACTGTTAAAAATCCTAAAATGTTTAAATCAGGGGTTTGCAGCCTCAAAACTAAAAACTAAATTAAAATATTGTTGTTTTTTTAATTATTATTATTTAAATATCTAAACTAATACCTTAGAGTAAGCATTATTAAAACAACCAATTTTGTTTCAAAGAGTCATGTTGCATTCGTGGCTCAAAACTAATTCTGCTTTTCTGCACAAAAGGGGAGAAAAAAATGTTTTTTAGGGTTGCACAGGTTGGAGATTACTGGTTTAGATGATGAATAAACATGAACCAATTCAGTTTTTAATCTCTGCAGACAAACTTTGGAACTAGTTCTGTGTTCAGAGTGAACCTGCGCTACACAGGATTACATAAACTCCGATCATAAAGGACGTCCTGCCAGATGAACAGGCAGTTTGTCGCTTCATACCGACTAGTGAGTGTGGAAGTCAGCTAAAGGGAGAGGATGTTGTTTCACCTGACACAGTTTCTCCACCCACATGACACGGCATTAATATGCGAGTGTTTTGGGGACTTTTTTTTTTTCGACATTTCCCAGAGGAACAGAGCCACCAGGTGGCTGCTGAAGTCTCATCAAACAACGCTCAACACGGCATGACAGGAGAGTCTGCTGAAACACACTATGGTAACATGTTGAACTGTTGTACGTACAAACAGAGAAAGAAAAAAAACAAACAAACCTGGTGACTAAATAATAATAAAGAGAGGGGAGACTTGTTTTAGAGAGACACTGATTTCTATTCCAAACCTCACTCGTCAGATCCCGCCATGTAAAGCGGCTTCCATAACTAATGAATGAACCGACGATGAAATAGAAAATATTCCCTTCAAATCCGCTGGTGTTACGTGAATCTTTTATGCAAATGGAAATGCCAGTGAGGCGGAGCCATCTTCAGAGGCCTTGACAGTTTTTCCACAGCCCGCTTTTAAAATGTATGCCACTGCTGATTTATAAAATTTATTAGTAGCTGCTGGGGAAAGTGAAGCAAAAGAGATGAAACTGCTTCAGTTCTTCTGTCTCTCCTTTTCCTGTCTCTCTTTTCTATCGCTGGTCCCTCGTTACCCTTTCATGGTCCCTCCCTCTGTTTCTTACACTCGCTCCATCTTACTCCTCTGTGGTGGCTCATAGTGATTTTATAATTGGGCTGTGCTCATTGTTATTCAAAGCCCTGTAGAACCAATTAGTGCCAGACCTCCCGACCTTCAGTTGCTATGTAATGGTGGTAACTAAAAGACTTTAAGCGAGGCTGCAGAGAGTAAAAGACTGAATATCCTTTAGTTTCTGATTAATAATTCCGATAGCAGCATCACATTAAACCCAGTTGCTAGTTTGGAGCTCTTTCTGCGTGTTTTCTTCCTGTTTTTTTTACAACATTTCATTAATCTTTAAAGATGGCCTGGATACCGCCTGTCTGCTCTTGTCAGGTAAATGTTGTAATGAAAGAATAATGAGAGCTTGCAGGGAACATGGTGCATTAGGGTGGTCAGAAAAATCCTAGAGCTGAGGGACTTTTCAACATTGCTGATAGGTGTGGATAACTAGGCAAAACCTCGATGTGACAATTTGACCTTTGACCTATGTGGTGACAATGAAATTTAGGTTGAATAACACATCAGGGAACTCAAAAAATGCACTTGTTTTTTTGTGTGTTTTTTTTTTATAAAGGTACATACCTGGTACTTTTACAGGACAGATACTGTGCATAAGTTCAGTCTGTGCTGATGAAGATTTAACTGGCTCAGGATGCTGAATTTTTCCAGTGATCAAGTCTGATATTTTCTGCCCTACTTTCTGAGTAATTCAGCTCATAAGCATTTGACCACTCTCAAACTAAAGTAACAACCGTGACATGCTGTAAATTTTACACCCTTCATCACCGATGAACTGGCGGTTTTCAGGGTGACGTGCAGAAGTCTTTTCACTGACAGTATTCAATTTGCCTTCATCCGACTCCAACAGTTTTTCTGTCGTCTACATTGTCTGAACCAGACTACAAACATGGTTTCCTTTGAACTGCTATTCTTCCATGAAGGCCAAATAAGGGGAGTGCAGACCAAATGTCCCATCAACAGATTTTTCCACTTCAGCTGTGTATTTTGGTAATTCGAGTTACTATGGGCCATCTAGATGTTTGTCTGATTAATTTTCTAGTTTTTTGACCTGCCTGTTTCAGTGGACAGCAACGTGTTGGTAGGTTTGCAACAAGTTGTCCTCCAATGACATTTTAAACTGAGTTAACTTGGGATATCATTTTATGTCCCGACCCTCCCTTATACTTCGCCACAGCTTTTAATCCAGACATGTCGGCCATGTTCCTTGGTCTCCATGACGCCGTTTCTCTTGACAATGTGGCCACAGAACAGCTGTTAATATATCGAGAATATGTTTAAAATGTGGACTGTAAAGATTGAGTTGTAGGGCAGTTTGTATTGTGTTTATGGGCATCGCAGCAAAAGGAAGCTGTAGACGTACGCAAATCAAACTTTTAAAACTGGTATATGTGAAGAGCATTTCACCTTTTTCTTCAACTTCACAATTAATCACTAATTTGTGTTGGTCTTTCAGATAAAATCCCAATAAAATAGGTTGCAAGCTATGGCTGTAATACAAGACTCTGAAACACCTCCATGCTTAGCAATACCCTGGAAAGGCATTGCAGTGCAGTGATGCTTTTGGTCTCTGGATTTCTATCAAAGCACAAACTTCCTGAAGTCACATCCACTGCACACTGAACATTAAGCAAAAGTAGGAAAGAAAAAAAAAAAAAAAAAAAAACATGATCATGTAATACAAGGACAGGGATGAGCCACACAGAGAGGAGGGACGGAAATATTCGGTTTTCACCTGGAGTCGTCTTTTGACATCCGCGGGGAAATGTCTGCATCAGCCGAACGCTAACAAAGACAACCTGCCACAGCCTGTGCATGTCTGGCTGGTTGTGCTCCCAACAAACACAAGGTGAACTTTGTGTGACCTTGTCAACAACGAGTCACACCGAAAAAGAAAAAGGGAGCGAAAAAAAAGGGAAAAAAAGAGGATTTTGTTCACCTACAACAGTAAATTCAGACAAATGTCATCAGACAGCGCAGAGTCACAACACATGACTCAGACATCGTATTAGGCCCAGTCAGACGTCACAGAGGAGCAGTTAGCAGCACCTGATGGCGCTCTGCAAGAAACAGGAAACATCTAACCTGCAGAGAGAGCCTCAGGAAACGCCTACAAACATGGCGACAGACGCACTGACCAACATAGATGTTTAGACAAAACTCAGTGGAAATTTTACCTTTATTTTTACAGATTTAGACGATTTTTTTTTTTTTAGGTACACATGACATTAACCAATGGTTTTAAATGTAAATATTTAGTCTAAAACTTGAGCAACAACAATTTATTTCAAATTGAATAACGAAGCAATAAAGATAAATGTAGAAACAGGAAGAAAGTTGATCATCTTCTCAAATTACGCTAACTAATCATTGATGTCTTTATTACTAGGATATGCAAGTGTCTGCTCACATTTCATTTTTGTTCATGCATGCTCTAAATATTAAAACAAAGTTACATTGATCATTGAAACACACGAGGACTTAATTAGGACCTAAAAAGAAGATTAGAACTGGAGGAGTCCAGTTAATTTGCAGAATGTTGCAGGACATGTAAGTATGGGGAGAAATTTGAAGCTGCTGTTTAAAAGATTAGTTAATCCTTCAGGGTCTAAAAGGGACCCAAATGTAGCAGCCTTATCAACCTGAAATCCCTGTCAAACTC
The DNA here is from genome assembly GCF_019740435.1 of Gambusia affinis. NCBI lineage: Eukaryota > Metazoa > Chordata > Actinopteri > Cyprinodontiformes > Poeciliidae > Gambusia > Gambusia affinis. The sequence continues at coordinate 24,174,167 of NC_057869.1, read as the reverse complement.
CTGAGGGTCCTAATCAAATCGGATTGGTCCCAAAACTTGAATTTCAACGAGGCATAAACTGTGATTATACCGTGAGCCAGATGGGAAAATAAACGGCTTTTAATCGCCTCTGGCGCAATATGCAGTGATTGACACCAAAAGGGAGCGGCTGCCATTGCTTTAAAAGAAAATAATAATCATGAGGGGAGGAGACCGGAGTGGGTTGCCTGATTTTTCCTTCCTGTATACAGGTTTACAACGGATAGGATGAATTTGTAAATGCGTATAGCTGAAATTGTGCAAGTTATGATAAAGGCAAACGAGTGCACGAAAGAGTAAAACATTGGGGGTTTTTCCTACCAAAAGACCAAAAACTAAAAATACTAGCAGGCACGTTTTCACTACTCATGTTCAGACGTCAGTTTGAAGAGGAAGTAATGAAACAGATGAGAAAATAGCCCTGCAGTTAGTCCCATTAGCTTTACTAATGACGACCTTTGAAACCTCTCGTATAGTGATCTACAGTCTCCAGCTCCCGTTGCTAGAGGCCATTTGCTGTGCATCATACTAACCCATTACAGCTCCACAATTCTCCTTAAATCAGCTAAATCCTCTTTAATGCGACGAATTATACAAGGCTGATTCGCTTGTCTCCTAAACTGGCAAATAGCAACTCAATACAATCATAAGTTTAATTTGAGAACTTGCGCTTCGCAGCACATTCAGGCAGTAGTGCGAGCGGGAATTGAACCGGCAACCTTCCTCACTCGATAGTTTCTGCCTGTTAAAGTTATTTAATAGTCTACCCTCATAACTGGATTACTTCTGATTTAAGGACAGTGGGATTTTTACATTTTTAAACTCTTTTTCTTCTTCCAAGCCGAATTTCTATAGCCGAAGCCATAGAAATGAAGCTTCATCGACCAGAAGTGAATATCAACGTCAAAACAGGCTCCGAAGACAAACCTACTGATGACGGAGAGATTTAATTTATATATACGCACATAAAAATTCAATTCTTCTTCTTAAAATTCATGGAGGATACGTTCATATCATCATTGCCCCTTTAAAAAAAAAATAACAGTTCAACCATATTAAAATAGACCCAAATGAATGTGATACTCTGGACCACGGGTGTGTTTAACTCAGTGGTTCCCAAAGACTTTCTGGGCCCCCCATAGATTACAATAAAATTCCCCCCAAAAAAGAAGAAAAACCAATAATAATCAACTGGGCAAACACACACATCGTTCAACCTATAACATATTTTGTTTTCAAACTCCACCGAAGTTTATTTCACACTTCAGTTTGCACCAAAACACACTACAAGCCATCTTTACAGTGAAACACTTTTGCGTAAATGGGTTGTTTTTTTCCATTCATCCACACCGCCTCCCCCTGCAATGGCACTGCATCCCCCCTAGGGGGCGCAGCCAACACTTTGGGAACCACTGGTTTAACCCAACCACCACTGCATCCACACTCCACATCGAGTATTGAATTATTTATACATTTCTGGATTTCAAATCACCTCGTCACCTCTGGTAGATACAAAATGATGCCTCGGTTAAAATAGAAAACATTTCACTTTTCTTATAGTACAAAATTGTAAATAAATACCTTATCCCACCCTTACTTTCTGTTTTGTAACATGTGTTTTCAGTTTGGGTTTTTTTTCCTCCTTTTTGTCATTAAATCTGAGGTCTTGTGGGAGAAGTTGGGGGAGGATGGATAAGCAATGATGTCGACAGGATAGGAAATGAAGCTTCCTGCTTTTTATTGGGCTGCTAGTGGGAACACATGACTCTGCAGGAGATGTGTGGCTTATAGCAAGAACAAGTAAACCACAATGATTTCTTTCGATGGCTCTGTTACAAGCATATTTACTTAAGAAATGTAATCGTGCACTTTTTTTTAAAAGCCAAAAATGCATAAAAAAAATGCCTTGTAGAGTCCTTACATGATGACCCCTCTCATTTGAATTTTATGCGCCCGTCCCTCAACTATAACAACCCTATAAGTCTACATCTAAAAACAAAATGGAAAGAATGGTGTGGTTGCCACTGTATATTTGGATTTAAAGAGGACTTTAAATCATCATAAAGCTATAAAGTCATCAAATCCTTCTATTCAGGCTAACTGACTAAAATTTTCTACAAATTCTCTAAACCGAGTTGTTTATCCAGCGTAAAACAAAATATCCCCATAAGTGGAATGTGGTTTCCTTAATGTTTCCCTCCAGGGTCGTTTATTAGGTGGCTTTAGTTCATTCCTGCCCTACCAGACTCCAGTCACAATGTGCACATTAAGACGTATGCAGACGATATCAACGTCTTTAAATCAGCTAAAAACACCCACAAACTCTCTTCTGCTGTATCCGATATTCAGGTCTGGCTAACGAAGTTCTGTGCCCCCCTTCCTGTGGAAAACAAGCAATAAAAATAATCACAAAACCTGCCGTCATTGAAGCACACTGAATGGTAAACATCTGGATGGTAAACATCTGGATGGTAGACATCTTGAAGCAGTTATCAATTTGCCCACACAGTAACATCGCTCCCTCTGTTACGTTCCATCTATAGGAGCTTATGCACATTAGAAATGGCTTGATAGGATGCTGCTAAGTCATCTTTTGCCACATGCATATTTAATCACCACCTGGTTGCTATGGTAATCAATGCGTACTGACCCTTCTCAGCATTATAAGTCAAACGGATAAATAGGTAGCACTGCTCAGTCGGCCACTAATAGGCTTCAAAACTAGTATGAAGAATGCAGCCGCAGTGACCTTTAATTTCAAATTGCTGTTACGATATTTTTGGTGTGAAGCAGAAGCACCACTGACTCGTGTTTTGAAGGACAATGGCTCAGTTGCAATGAAGTCAAGTAGGCTAGAGAATCACCAACATGACAGATGAACAAGCAGAAGAGTAGAAATGAGAAAAAAGTAGGTGTGAAATGCAAGACGTAGTAGTGCTTATTCTGGGTATTGGTTGAAGCATCATGCGGTTGTGGTGAGCACACATGGGCATCGTCCAGCCGAGGAGAAAACAGGTTGTGAAACATAAAATATGCTGACCCAAAACCCCGATGTTCCGCAAAAGATCGGTTTCTTTTTTTTTTGCTGCGAGAAAAAGCAGTCAAAAACAAGCAGTGAAAATGCAAGCAGACTCTGTGAGACAAGTCCTGTTCCTCTTTTAAATGCATTGCAAAAAAAAAAAAAAATGAAGATACTCATACAGCATCATGTTGAAACTTAGTTCTTACTTTGTTTTAAATGAGAAGTTGCTTTTCTTAAAATGATGATGAAACAAAGCAACAGCAAAGCTTCACCTGGTTTGCCCTGTCAGTCCTTCAAACCACAGGACAGATGAAATCCTCCCCTAGGAGAAGCTAATGCTGCTCTGTGGAGGCAGCCGGCCGCAGGATTCATTAAGTTCAAAGCCTGTAGGCAGCACAGACCCTGCTCATTTTAACTCCATGATGTTTGCACCAGTCCAGCTTTTCAACATTAGCACCTGCCCTCTGAAGAGTCTGTAGTTAAGAACGAAACAATGTTCAGACCCACTTCTGCAGTTTGCCATAAATCCTTAACGACAAACTCTATAAACTTCTCCAGGCTTGAATATTTATGGATGCCTGTGGTTCCCCAGAGTGTCGTTTCCTGTCTGGAGCACCTCGTCGAACAGAAACTTCTGTGGAGCCGCTCTGGGTTGTTACAGCTCTCATGGTGAACAGAGCTTCCAAATACAAACGCGGTGGTCTGTTCGGCCTGGGCTATAAACAACATGGTCCTCTGTGGTGAAAAGAATTAAAACAGCAAGAGTTTGCACAAGCGTGCAACTCCGAGTTCGCTCAGACCATTTAAAAACTTCCTGATTTTGATCCGTCTGCTAATTAGTCTGTGAAAATGACTTCAGGCTACAGGTTCTCTGAACTTGGTCAAGCAGCCAAACAGATAGCAATGCAGTGACTTAAAATGGTGAAATTCTGAACTGTATCTGGTTTGTGGTTAAACCTGGCAGTCAAAGCTGTCAATTATCTTTAATCTGTTCCAGCTTTTGGCACGTCAGCTTGACCACAGTACTTGACCTCACAGCAAGAATGCTAAAAGGTCTGGTGTGGAGTCCGGATGAAAATCTGAAGACTGGAAAATGAAGGCATTTGTCTTTTGTGCAGGTGGCTGTAAGTAGGGCTTCCAAACACAAAACTAAAAAACAAGAGCAAGAGACATTTCTGCCGTTAGAAAACAGGGACATCCTCAAAACAAACTAAGGCCTATTACTGATGCTGACTGCAGTTCAATAACAATATAACCATTTCTGAGAGAAAGCCTACAAGAACAAAACTGTATTCACTGCAAAGTCTGCATCAAATATGTTGAGAGAGCTTAGATATCTGGGGGTTTTTTGTGGTTTTTTTAATCAGACAGTTTCACAGTCCGATGAGAAAACCATATATTTATGGTCTTGATGTCTTCCAACATTTTTGGCATGACCCATTGGAGATGGCCTCAGCAGTCTCCAGTGATCTGAGAGGATTTTTCTTCAAGGAAACGACAGAGGATCAGGTTCTGGAAGTGCCTGAACGTGGGTGAACTGTGTGGAGAAGCTGCAAGGAGCATCTCTCTCAACGGTGAGGTAAGGACCAAGTCTTTCAATAAGAAAAGCCGCAGTCCTTAGCGTGAGGACTTCTTTCAGACAGTACTATTCCTCTTTCAGACCCCATCCAGATGTTATGCGACATGTTTTTAAAAGAAACAAGAGCACAATAAAAACTGCTAATTTTTCACAATGTGAATTCCTGACCGCTGACTTTAAATGATTAGTCTAAAAGACAACGTTTATGTTTACGTCTATACCATGGTCCTTCTGGGAACAAAGGTTCAAACTAGGCTTAATAAAAGAATCCCACTTAGCTATTGTTCTTTTCTGCCGTCTACTTAAACACAACAATTATTGCATGGATAAAGTGTTTTTGCATGTAAATAAGAGCAGGATGTTAAAACTCAGTTTAACCGGATGCCAAAAATAAAAGCTTGATTGCTCAGCGAGTAATTATAATAAACACCATGATGTCTGCTAATATTCACCATCATAACTTTTGCATCATTAATCATCAAGTCATTTAATGAGATGTAACTGTAGCATTTTAATGGTTCCTGTAAATCAAATAATACACAAGACAACTTTTACTGCAAATCTAAACAAGCAATACCATTATAATTAATTATTGAATAATAATTATAATAATAATTATTTTACCAAGTAAAAATATTTATTGCATTAAGTTTTTCTAATGAATAAGTTCATGAAAAATTCTTAATTGTACAAAGAAGCACAGAAGGTGAAATGGGTAAACAGCAATAAAGCTTTTCGCGACAAAACTGCCACAAGGGCAAGAAAGCGTTGGAATCCGAACCAACTGGGTCACTCCAGATGTGTCCCGTCCACATCACCGTCTCGTCACCGAGCCCAGAGACGAATCTCAGAGTAGCAGCTTCCGCTTTAGCAAGCAAAGACTCTAAGATTCTGGTTCTGTTTGATGGGTGCCACTCACTTTCAAGCCCTTTGAAACCGAACTGGATACAAAAGAAAACTCCTCTTACGGAAGGTCACTGAAGAAGAGTGGGCACATGAAGACTTGGCAGGAGCTTCAAATGTGAAATAAACAAAAAATAAAAATAAAACACATATCTAAAAAAAGAACAACAAATAAAAAAAACAAAACATTTAACAACAGAAATCAAGCTTGGTCTAAATCGATTGGGAATAAGATTTTTGTTGGTTCTGTGTATTTTTCTCTGTCTTCTTTTTTGAAGGCGGCAGTCCGCTCAGCTCCTCTGGGAGTGCAATATCTCTGCCACATTGTTAAACTCAAGAGAGATGGAACGATGTAAACAACTAGGATTTTAAACGAAACTGTCTTGTGCTTTTTCCCGTGGCTTCCAAACATGCCATTCTACTGAATAAAAATACAGGCTTTTAAAGTGATCATAGATTTAAAAGAAGGAAACTTTCTGAATTCCTCAGGACGCAAAATGACACCATTCAGGTGATACTTTGGCATTCATCAAGACCTTAGGACAACACTTAGTCTGAGCATGACATTTAGACAACATAAGTTCAGCATATCTGGCCAGCTGACCAGGCAGACACACGATGAACCTGCTAATGTCAGTCTTTTGTCCTTGTCTTAAACTATTACAATGTACAACGGCAAAAAATATATTGTAATAGTAATAGAAAACGTCTGTCAAACCTAAAAGGGGCTCAACTTTGCCTTCTGACGCAACAAGACAAAAACGTTACTATCAGAACTGTAAGCAAGCGACTTTTGTTGACTTTTGACTTTTGTTTAGCGCAGTGTTCTCCGAAAATTAGTCCTCTGACGGATTATATAAATGCTGGTACAGGCAAATCTGCTCTGCAAGAACACCTTCCAAATCGTCCTGTTTGGTTGAAAGGCGGCGCACGAACGACCCATACCAGCTTACCAACATTTGGAAGTGCAGGACCAGGCGTTGCGAAAGCGCACACGACCGATGTCCAATTCAGTCCCAGTTCAGTCAATCAACAATAAACCTGGCTAACAGGCCTTTATAACGTCAAAGCCTGACAATGGCATTTGATTATTCAGTATTCTGCATTCACATGTTTAGTCTAAGAGGTAATATACTCGGCGGTTTGGGTAAAAGGTAGAAAATCTGTCCCTGAAATGTATCCATATTTTCAAATATGTTATTTGACGACCCTTCCACAGTCAGTTTTGTTGGTCCATCAAACCCCAAAATAATAAACATCACTCCTCTAAATGAGCCTTGGACTTTTGAACCAGTATATTTGTTAAAAGCTTGCCATGATAAAAATATATATATATATAAATTTATGCACATATTGCTCCTTTGTTCATATTTTATTTCCACTGAAGATTATGTGTTTATACTTTTGCCTGTACACTGTGAACGATTGAAAACCGAAGTCAAATTCCTTGTTTGTGCACATAATCTTGGTTTATAAAGCTTTTTATATGACAGTCAGTACTGCTTTATGAATAAACTATCACATTCTATGTCTTCAATTCAAGAATTCCTACTTTCAACACAAAGGGAGGGGGAGGACGATGTTTGCAGAAAGCTCAAAGTCCTGTAATAATTTTCACAGCAGGAAACTGAAGCCTCGCCTCACCTCATGAAGCTCTTTGTTAATATAGAAAAGCAGAACAGAAGGGGAACAGCATACTGCTGAAAACCTCAGAGTTTGGTGAAAAAGCTTAGAAACGTTTTTTATGAGTCCCTCAGCTCCCTTTCACGGCAATAATGTTTCACTCGTAGATTTTCTAATAACTCTCACTCCATCTAATAACCATAATTTGCCCCCCTTTAAGTCAAGTAATGCATATTTAGGAGGAACACTATTCATGGAGATCTGCCGGTCCCCATTAGAAGAAGAAGAAGAAGATGAAAAAAAAAAAACAGAACTTGCAGGTAATTTCCCTCTGGAGCAGGAGGATTAATAAGCCAGTCTGACGTTGCAGAAAATTAATGTTTGTTAGAGTCTAAGAGGATGCTGGTGGAAGCAGATGGAGAGAGTACATACGTGCAAGTGTTAATTTGTTGACATGATTACAATACCAATCAATCATACGTTGATGATCCTTAACATTCCCACCCAATATGATGCTGTTTTTCCTCTCTTATGCAACAGAGTGCTGAGTGACGGCTCTAGACCTGCATTTCCCCCCCTTTTACTTTTTTCCAGCTCGGTTTTCAAACCCTGTGGTAAGGAGCAGAGAGTTCACCAACAGGCTGTGTGTCAGTGGGCAATTATGAGGACCTGCTTCACTAAGCGTGTGGTTTCCACTGACAAATCCATTCACAGCCTGCAGAGAGCTGCTATTTTTGAATCCTGGCCCGCCTTGGCGTTAAGCTTGTAACACTAACATCAAAGTTCACCGAGCGTGAAAGGTCTGATTGTCCATTACAAGCGCCTGCGGTGGTATCCATCAGGTTGGGAGCGACAGAGCTGACAACCACAGGAGGAAATCATTTTAACAGGGAGTGGTACAATGTTTTTCCAAGGCTTAGAAAAACCTCTTAATTAAATGTTGACAGAAAATTCCAACCAAAACCCTCCAGTGGAAAAAAAAGAAAAGAAAAAGAAAAAAGGTTGTGCGTGAATGCAGATTATGAAGGGCAGATGTTCGCCGTCTAACCTCTTCACCTATAGTAAGATAACACCAGGAGCGGCACAGCAGGGATCAGCCAGCGGCAGTAATAACTTCTATGAATCTTCCGAACATGCTTTCCTCCAGGTTTTGACTTCACAGCAGTCTGGATGATTGAACACACCTATTGTGTTCTCTAACATCTTCTTATCACTTATCTCAGTCAGTACCTTGTTGTGCCACTCATTGTTTCCGGACCTGCCACCTGTCTTTCTGAAGTAGCAGGTACTGTCTGCTAAAACACACAACCAATCCATCTCTAACTCAAGCGGACAAAGAGAAGTTAAGTCAAGATATTTGGCCACAGAAGCTGGAAGTAATTTACCTTTTTTTTCTTTCTTTGTGTTAATAAAAAAATAAAATAAAATCACGTTACACAAAACATCAGTTGTTTTTCACTACATTGATTTAAATAGTTTCATCAGGTCAAAAATAACAAGTCAATTGATTATATCAAAGGAAAATAAAACGGTCCAGCACCGTGACACGTACATTAAATAGAAATCTAATCACAATTTAATCAATTAACTACAGGCAAATTTAGAGAAAGTAGGGGGTAAAACCTGGTCTGTCCTATTGGAGAGAGTTGAGTCAAAAGGCGAAGCTGCTGTTTTAACGGACGATCTACGTTGGTACCTTCATCAATGGTCAGGAGTTCTGGGTAGTGGCCGTTTGGTCATTCTGGTATGTTTTCAGAATGGGTTTCCACTGCAGGGTGTTTGGGCCTAAGAAGTTTGGTCATCCAGAAGGGACTCAGACCATAATGTTTGACCTTAATGACATTATTGCATTTGGAGGAGGACGGGGGTGGGAGAGCAGCTTCCAAGCCTGAGTACATTATCCCACTGGCAGCATCCTGTTAGCGTTTTGCTGCAGGAGGGAGAGTACTTCGCATAATAGTTGGCAGCCTGAGTAAAGAGTGTTATGTGAAAATATTGGATCATCTTAAGACACAAGCCAGGACGTTCAAGCTTGGGTACAAAACAGTCTTCCAAATGGACAATGCCCTCATTAAAAACTGCCAAATTAATTAGTGAGTAGTTTACACAAAGTCAAGTGTTATTGAGGAGCCATACCAAAGCCCTGATCTCATCGCTAAACACTTATCTCTCGCTCATTATTCTGGTATTTAGCAAATAGAAATTATGCAATCATAGGCTTTAGGCAACCATAACTCTATACATGGAGATAAAACGTTTTGTGCGGTTTCTTTATACAGGCGTATGCATGACTTCAGCTGCATTTATGTAGCTCTGACAGAAAAGTTGCACTCCGTTTAGGAGGAAATCTCCTCTCTTCCGCTTGTCACGTTCAGTTGAGGAGCAGACCAACCTTTTCCACTTATTCATGTGAAACGTATGAGTTCACCAACATGGAAACTGAGCTGCACATCAGAAGTCAGTTAAGTCATGACTACAAAAGTTCGTATTTACGTATGAAATACAGTTGAAACTGTTTAGAGAAATGTTGAACAACAGAGAGAAAAAATACAATAACTGGTACTTCTTCAGAAAATACATTTCACCTGTATCTGGAGACGGCCGGGACTTGTCGGTTTTAGCTCCACATTTGACGGCAATCAAATATGGAGGGCGACAATTCATCTGGTCATCAAACACAATAACATTCAGACAAAACCATGTTAAAAACTGAGCTATTCTTTTAGTTCCACTTAGTATATGCACTACTTTGTGTTGGTCTTTCAATTACAATCCCAGTTAAATTTAATTGTTGTATGTTGTTGGACAAAACAAATAAACTTTTCTATATTTCTGGTTTTTGAACACATGAGGTATCGCGTGACAGTGTTCTGTAGATGTCGGTATTGCCATTTCATTTCAAGATCAAATTAAAAGCAGTTCAGAACAGATCAGTGCCTTCAGAGGTCAAAGTTTAGTTCCTGCTGGTGGTTTGTTGGTAAAAAAAAAAAAAAGATAAAGAAGTGAAACTAAACCCAGAAAAGTGAAGCTGTGGAAACAAAACCAATGCAGGAGGGGAAAAAAAATGCGACTGATCCGCAGTTTTGACAGGAAGTCAAACTCCGGAGGCGGCTCTCTGTGGGTTTGTCTTTACAACAGAGTTCCCAAAACAACCTGATCATGGGATTTATTTATTTTTTCCTTTTAAATGAACATATAAACAATGACTGCTGCTGACAAGACAGAAAACAAACTTACAGGCAGTCTGGATAGTGAAAAAATACAACAACAAAAAACAACCTTTAAAAGTCTGAGTACGTTTCAAAATAGAACTGCTAACTATATTAGAAAATGCTTTGCTACAATTATCTGCTTAGCTGAATTTCAACATCCGAATACAGCAGCGAAGATTAAAATATAAATGAGGGATTAAAGAGGCCGAGAAACAATGGAGGTGAGAAGAGGAGCTAATCTAATTAAGATTTCAATCACTCAATTAGATTTGAGTGGGAGAAACAAATGGCAAGTAAATTCTTTCATCATAACAAACGGTTTAATTACTCCAAGACAGAGCGCTGACATCTGGCATGTCCCCTCCAGACAGAGTGTTTACGAACACACACCTATAGATGTGCGGGTGGAGTGAGAGGGAGAGTTTTGCTGCGACGATATGGAGGGATTTGGAGAGCGGGAGTTCAACTAGGACTGGGCTTTAACTGAGCCCTGACTGTGTTTATGAGCAGGGAGGCTGGCAGCATGGTGCACCCACGCGGTCAGAGCAAAGAGTCGCATTAATGGCAGTTTTTTTCCCCCATGAGAGCACGGCTCTCCGGCTGAGAATGAGGTCACGGGCCCTTTTCGGGGAGGAGAGGTGCGGTTTAATTCGACACACGAACACGAGGGCCTGACGGCGGACAGACGGCCTCAGGGAGGGGCTTGGGAGGCCGGGGAGCCGCGGCGGTGGCCCGAGGTGCCGTGCCAGCAGCACACTCAGAGGGAACAGCCAGGGCTTCTCAGCACTCAGCTGCACCACTTCTTGTTGTGAGTCTGTCTAACCACTTCCTCATGCTGCAGGCAGCGAGGTCAGGGTTCAGTCAGGTCCTCTGACAGCCAGAACAGGCTGCAATAACAAGAGTGCTGGAAACAAGAACTCTCTTTCATTTTCTCTCCACAGCTACTGACCCCCCCACCCCCCTCTACTCCCACCCTCTCTGCTTTCCTTCCTGCAGCAAGACACATTTTTGCAGTCAATTTGTTTCTGTGGGGCCGCGCTATTTACAACCCCGCAGCATGGAAGTTTTATCATTGTACAATGAGCTGTTCCCTGAGCATAAAGCTCAAAAACAGGCTCGTCTGGAAATATTTTCCGGTTGTACGGTCAGCGTTAAGACTTTGCAAAATAAGCGATCCCAGAAAAGAAGTTTATGGAGGACAATAAAGATGAGAGCAAACCCAGAGGGAAATCTTTAAAGGCTTTTAATAAACATAGATATTTTGGCTTTCATGTCGCAGTTCAGGTTTTACGGAGGAGAAACAAAACTGTTCAGTATTTTTTGTTGCTTTCCAAACAGTTTTTAGGTATGTCTGGAATAATGAGATGGTCACATGCTGCCCTCGTCTGGTTAAGAATGGTATTGCAGCTGAAACTACAGTCTGATGAATCAATAGATTTTGACTTGATCCACAGAGACAACCAGTGTTAACTCAGGACAGTGCAGCTGCTCTCTGTGCATAGTAAAACCTAGTTATGCTGAGCAACAAATAACTAATGACACACTACTCCTTGACTGAGAAAGTGAAGCCATTTTTCTGATAAAAACCTTAAAAGCTATCAAGAAAAAGATTTTCTTTTGAGAGCTCATTTCAAAGCAAGACTGACTTTCTACCAAAAATAAAAATGCAGCTTTTGGACAATTAGGAGATTTAAAAGGAAGGTGAAATTAGCCAATCACAAGAATTCTTCCTCCCTGTGACATCCGACAGCTTTCTGGATTGGTACTTTTTGGAAACTATTCAAAAAAACTAACTTTCAACTACAAGTTGTTTGTGCATTAAATTAATGTCAACACATGCAGGGATAAGCAGTTTTGGCATCCAAAACTTTTCATGGATATTTAAAATCGAATGTAATAAAGGCTAATGAGCTTCTTTAATTATTGTTAAAATGAAATGACATGAGTAACCTTCATTGCCTGGTGTAAAAACATTGACTGCAGCTGGTTTTCATATCAGCAGAATGGCACAGCAGCAACAAAAACAGCTCCTGCCCTATGAAATATGCTTTACCTCGACTACAACAAGCGTTTACGATCTCTGAACTAGAAAATTCAGCCGATAAGATGAAATCGGCACGAGAGCAGAGAGTCTTCGGAGGTAAAAGGTTCAAAATCCAAGAGTCAGTTCACATTGCAGGACGTCTGTTCGGTCCCAAAACAATAGATGCAGGGCAAAATAAAACCGCAGCCAGCATGACGAAGGTGTTGCTGTGATGCTCGTATCAATTTTACAAGAACGTGTCAACCAGATTCGACAACAGCAGCACGAAAGGCAGACAGCAGACACTGCAGAGTCTGGACGTTGAGGGTCGTTTCAGCGCTAAAGCGCCACATGTTTGCAAGTTGATCATACGGCACAAGCGGCAGTTTCACACTCCAGAGGGAGCATGTTGGTATTAATAGGTCAGAATGGTGTGTGTGCGAAAATACAAGTCAGCTAAGTGGGTCAGAGAGACGGATTCAGGGACCCGGTACGGGTCAGCAGGCAGACTTAGAGGTGTATTTGCACATTTCTGGCAAGGGTATCTGCGGAATAGCTTTGCCCTGCAGGTCAGCTTCAATATTTGTTGTACGGATGATTTATAAATATTTCCCTTTGGTCTCACCAAGGGCAGAGCATCTCGCCAGGGCGAAAGCTCTCTCTGAAGTGAAGCCATAAAAGTAAATTCTGCGTGCCTCAACACACACACACACACACACACACACACACACACAACCTGCAGCGCCATACCCTCTCATCTCTGCCAGACACACACACACACACACACACACACACACCTCAGCAGCAGAATAACTATGATCAGGTGAACACTTCTGAGTAGATTATAAGGCACTCAGGCCGGAAAACTCCAGTCACTCCGAATTTGACTCAAAGCAGTCACCATCAGGTCGGGTTCGCAGAGGAGAGAGATCAAGAGGCTCCCATGGAAATAGAAGCGCTAGACACAGTTTAATGACGGTAATAACTTGTTGTCAGTGAGGGGGAAAAAATGAGCGCAATTAAGCCGGTGTCCTCACAGCGGGGATGAGAACTTCAAAAAGGTTGCGATGTTCACGGTTCGGAAGTGCCACAACAAACATTTCGCCTCACGTGATTTATTTATCTTTTTGCTTTTTACAATCAGTCTTCTCGTGCAAGGTGGAAAAACGTCGTTAACGGGATGAAAATTAGCGGAGAAGATTTGACAAAAAGAAATAAATAAAGAAAGAAAAGCTCAGATGAAAAGGAAGCAACAGAAACGGATGTCAGATTTATAACCGGTTGCATCTTAAACTCCTGCACTCTCCTCCGGTGTGTCCAGTTGGACGGTGTGACAATACGACCTAATAAAACTCAGATCTTAACCTCCGTCCTGTAAAACGGCTCTGAGATCAGCCCACGATAACTCAGCCACCGAAACCCGCCAGTCAAACAGGAAGGCCGTTTTGACTCTTTGACCTTTCGGCCTACACGCTACTGAAATCCCAGCTCGGTGGAGGAAATGAACCCTCCGAGCCACTTCATCATCATCAGTTCACTACAAAGCAAATGTAATTCATGTTGGGCAAGAGGCAGCAAATTAGGGAAAGAGCTGAATGCTCCGAATTAGTCTCAGCGCGCCGTCCCCTCGAATGAAAACAATCACCCACTGTTACTCAGCCAGATCCAGAGCTGGGGATTTTTATTTTTTTTTAACTCTCAATTGTTTGTTCTTTTCCAAGAAAAACAAAAAAGGACTCCCAGGAAATCACCTTTTCAAGTCTAGAGGTATTTTGCCAAGAAATTAAGAAAGATTTCTTTTGTTATCCAGAAAGTCTTGTCAGATTGAAAGCACCGTTTGAATTTCTGTGTCAGCATTGAATAACAAAAAGTCTTTTAGTCATCAGTTCTATTAAAGGGACGGTATAATGAGATTAGTTTAAATACCACAAAGGGTAAAAGTTGAATATCCACATGATAATTTATTGCATGAAGCAACGAGTTTCACCCAAAGTGCCCAAATGTTCTTGCTATCTATCCCGCAACAGTCAAACTGGATTGTCTCCCACAAAATTGGTGTCATTCCTACAAACGTGCAGCCTTTCTTCGAGGACTCAAACCCAGGCTTCCTCAGCCGCTCCAACAACTTCTTACTCTACCCGCAATGTCTTATCTGAACCAAAATGCTGAATTTTCCGTTTCAAAGCGAGAGGTTGTTGTGGGAGGAGTGACGGGAAGGTATTTTGGAGCGGGATATGCGGCGGTTGGGACCCATCTGTTTCTCGCTAAGCCACTGGAGGGAGGAAGAAAAGCCCAACAGATACGCTAAGCATTAGTGGTTAACCAACTACTAATGAGGGGAAAAGAAAAACATTGAAGTCAGATGAAACTGTTTAGCATGCGGGAGTGTATGATGTTCTTACTGGGTTTCAGGGAGGAATGGCCAACACTCACGTAAGCCTCATCTGTAATAACCAAGGGGATTACAATGAGAGACGATCAGTTCTGTTTCTAATCTCTGTGTGTCTAATCTCTAATCTCCCATCCTTGGAATAAGGAAAGCTGTTTTCACACATGTATCCTATACACATACTTCCACACGTTGGATTCAGCTAAAAGTCCCGGGCTCTGGGTTCTGGTCTTGGCGTGTAAACGCAGAGCCGTCTGCCAGCGTTTGGGGTTTGCTGGTTTTCATTTCTCTGATCCCCGCTCTCTTCCCTCATCCACCTCTCCAAGCCCTGGAATAAATCTTGGGAAAAGAGCGGGCCCCACGCCGAAACTCATTCCCAGGTGTGCAAATCCCGGGTCAGCCCAGGATCACGCTGCAACACCGCCAACGTGTTACATAGACGGGTAACGCACGGCGGCAGATGACAAGTACAGAGGGATGTGAGGCGAACTGCAAGGGAAAGGTGAGAAGCGGCAGGGGGGGGGGGGGGGTCTAGGGGGCGAAGAAATAGAAACGGGATGAAAATTAAATAAAGTGATGGAGAACAGGCAGGAGACAGGAGAGCCCGGTTTGGGAATGTGAGCCATGCTGAAACCATTGGGCTCAAATCAGCACCATGTGTCCTTCAGAGTCTTATTATCCCATAAATGAACTTTATTGAGGCAACAAAGTGCTTTGGAGCTCTGCGAAAACATTAAAGGGGCCCCCGCCTGTCTCGGCCTGGGGCCAAGAGGAGTCCTGTTCCTCAGGGGATTCATGAAAAAAAAAAAAAAAAAAAAAAAAGCGGGGCCCCTGGCCTCATGTTTGCTGCCCTCAGACCGCGGGGTATGTCTGAGTAATAGCCTATTAGTGACAGAGAAATAGTTTGCAATTACACAGAGCAGACAAATATGGCGCAGGCCCCCTGAACCACCTGACCCCGTGAGGGTAACCAGGAAGGAAGGATGAGAGGCGACAGGAACGGAGAGGAAGAGGAAAGGTTAGCAAGGTGCTGCGAAAAAGTACTTGAACCCTACAGAGATTTATTCTGTTTCTGCTTTTTCAGTCAAACTAAGAAGTTTTTAGACCAGGAGAAATTTTGATGCAAGACAAAAATCAACCAGAAAACTTTCTTTAAAAAAAACATGTAGTTTTCAGATTAAACGTGTAAAAGTGATTTCTCCACTTGTTAAATAAGGAATTAAAACTCATTTTTTGGAAAGCTGTGTTTTTAACTTGACTGGCGACACCTGGAGATGTTTTGCAACTTCTTCGCCGATTCCAACGGAGGAAGTTCCAGAAAACGTTTTGTCCATCAGAGCTGCTGATCACCCGTCAGCTTCACCGTCCTGACTCTGGCACCTTTAAAATGTGTTGCGTTTACCAAGACAAACATGGGAACATTTACAAAACCCTTCCGGAATCAACAGGAAGAAGACGGACATACAAAGCTATAATACCTCTGTGACATACAGAATATCTGGTTTAAAAAAGGAACCCAGTCAATCTTGAACATAAAGTGTGTTTCCTCGTCTTAGGGAGCAAATGATCACTTGTGAGGAGTTATACGTCGGTTTTTGTGGTGAAGAAGGAAGCTGCATGTAGCCCGTGCTATATTTTGGGTTCATTCATTTCAATTCATGTGAATGTTAAATATGTTAAAAAAAGAAAAAGGTTAAAATGTTTTAAAAAAAGGTTTAAAAGCAATTTCTAAACATTAGTAATATTCTTATGTTAAATGCTTTTGTTGTGTACAATTTTTGTATTTTATTTCTGTATTTAATAATTGGCGAATTATTTTACTGATTTCTAATTGGTTAATGATACTGATCCTTGCCCGGATGTGTACTTGGAGAGGGAGAGAGAGTTCGACAGAGAGAGGGGTGAAGGAGACAGTCTGCACGATCGTTCCTCCCAGTTAGCATATGCTAAGCCTAAACTTTTCCCAGCTACGGAAAGACAGCTGCAGTTAAGTGTTCAGCAAGGACATTTATAAAAGCAGTGGACTTTAGTTATGTGCTGCGGGACATTTTTCCTCTGTTTATTCAAGACGTCGCAGCTTGGACAGTCGTGAAAACTGATGTGACATACACGAGAGCACGCTAGGTTATGAGACAGTGAAGTGAGCTGGCTACCACGGGGTGAGCTACACAACTGCTGAACTGTGTGACCGAGGAGGCGAGAATCGTCTTGGACGCCGAAGGAGTTGAGGTTTTGTTTGGAAAAGACGACCGAGATCGACTACACGGTGGGGACCGGGAGATTCAGTGCTGCGGGAGTCCATGCGGAGCCACGAACCGCGACAGGCCCATGCTGTGAGCACAGGGACGCTCTACTCTTCATTTCCAAACGCAACGAGTCAGGTATCGATTCATTTTCTTTTGTTTGCTCATTGAGTGAAGCGGCCAGTGTTTAGTTTTCAGGCCACAACGCACCCGAGCAACGTACAGGCCTGCAACGGGTAACTTTGTGGGACATTTTAGTTATTATAAAGCCGGCATAGCTTAGGTTTTGCTAATGACTTTGGTGATTTTGCATATTTTGTTTATTTCTTTGCTTGTGTTTATGGTTTGTTTTCAAATGTAAGATATTTGATTTATATTTTCATAGTAAAAAGAAGAAAGACATTTACTGTTTCAATTCGTTATTTTATTAACAGATTCTTCTTGGAAAAAAGGGTATATTACAAAACATTTATAAGGGAACTCATAACAAATCCGATAATAACGACTGCAGTTTTATCACCTTTTAATGATAAGAACTCAGGGCGTCCCATATTTAGTTAATTACATGATTTTTGGATGTTTTGCCAGTAAAGTAGGCAAAGGGGCGCTACATGCAGAAACGCTAAACTGCCTTGACCGCTGAAGACTCCGAGTTTGAAAATAAAAACCATCTGGTGATGAAGCAAAGGTTATCAGAGTCCAAAAGTCTGCTTTTCATTTTCAAATGAAGCCTTCAGCTCAAATTTACCAACGCTACTTTGTACCGGGTTCGCTTCTGAGTACCGGTAAACATTTCAGGTTTGGTCAGTAGAGCTGTTTGGCTCCAAAAACGTGAGGAAAAAACCCCCAGCAAAAACAAAACAAAAAAAACCAAAGAGAGTTCCTTTAACTGGGACCTGAAAATGTCAACTACTGAAAATCTAATCAGTTGGTCTTTCCTTGCAACACTCCCAGGGGGAACAACAGCGCTTTTATCCAAGCTGATCAGAGTGTAAGTGCTGTACTTAACACGCGGCACAGTCACAGCAGAAAGTTATCTCAATCCCAGACATGCAGAAAGGCCCCTGTGGCCCCGTGTATGACTGGTGAACCGCAGCCGCTCCCCTGGAGAGACCAGGCGTGGGGGAGAGAAATGAGCGAGCAGCCACTGAGGTGGAAGACTGCTGCGTTAGATAACAAATGTTCATGACAGCTCAGAGGGCTGCGAGGAAAGACGTGGGCGTGTGTTTGATGTGTATATAACCACCCGCCTGGCTCCCCAGCCAGCTCACCACTCAGCAGGCGCGCAGCGGACGGCCGGGGCCCAATCCAACATAAATACTGTCTGATCCTTTTCGGGGCGAAATCTTTCATAAGGATGGGATTTTTTTCCATTTTCTTTTTCCCCTTTTCTTTCTTCTGCGGTGAGGAAACGGGGTTGTAATGGTTAACCAAACTGCTGCAAGTGGATGCATGGGACTGATTAGGACACTGGAAATAAGATTAAAGAGATTTCTAGCAACAGATTGAAATGTATTTGCCATGATTGCTGAGAACAGCTTATTCAGGCCAGACCGCAAAAATAGAGCATCATAAAACAGAGGAAGGAGGAGGACCAGAGAGGTTTGCTGAAAGAAACTCAGGACAAACCTCGCAGAGATTAGAGGGTGTGTGTACGCCTGAACAGAAGGCGAAACAACAAATGGATTAGCTCTTAGTTTAACTAGTTACAATAATCAATCACTTGGGTTTATTTAGCCACATTTTGCTCCCATAACCGACCGCCGCGAGTTTTATCTGACATTCAGTCCTGACCTCTGTCCTCAGGCTGCCCCTTAAAAAAATAAAATAAAATAAAGGCTTTGATAAAAAATAAATCTATTGAAGTCAGAAAGAGGAAGACAAATCGATATAGTGACAGGCTCCAGGATAAAAGTGGGCGCTTGTGTGCCAGAGAGATCCCGACTCTCATTCCCGGGCTGATTGGACGTAAAGTGAAACCACATGAACCGGGGGACGCAGGAGAGCGAGGAACGCAAAGCAAACTGACGTCAGCGCTCGCCAACCCTAAAACGGCTGCAGGTTGCATTGACGTTCATAATTTTCAAACCGCTTCACGTCATCCGCATTTAGAGGCACGTTTCTCTTTAAAAGCCAGAAACAAACAAAAATGAAGCTTCACTCACCTTTTTCTGGTGAGATTAGAGATGCTCAGGTCATCTCTAATTTCTCTGCAGACCGTCTCAAGTTCAGACAGGCTGATCAGGCATGAACACTGGAGGCCATGGTGGGTATTGTATTGTCCATCTTTTATTGTTCCCATCTTTCCTGAAATCTCTGCAGTGTTCTGTTAAATTAACACGTTAAGATGACAACTTTGTTTGAGAAATCTGACTAAACGGTGAAGGGGAAAAAAATACCAATGATCACACAGATAGAAAAACAAAAAACAAACAGTTGCCTTACGTGATGTCACAGGAGGCGTGTGTGTTTACAAGTCCATTTTAGAGGCTTTCAATTTGACGACGAAACTTTACACAATAAAATGCTGATTGAATGAACATAAGGCTGATGACATGTTCTAGGAAACAAACTTGTCTATAAAAAGTATTCACTTACTTGGATGTTTTAGCTTTTATTACATTTACAAAATCAATCAAAATTAGGCTTTTTTGATTAAAAAAAACCCCATAAAATAAACCACTGTCAAAGTGAAAGCTGGTTTTGACAACATTCAAAGAATTAAATACAAATATGGAACATAAATAAGTGATTCCTTAACTAATCACCACTTTCAAGTCAGTAGTTTATAGACGTACCGTTGGCTGCAATCGCAACACGAGATCTCTCTGGATAGGCGTCACATCTGGACGGATTTCATTCCTTACTTCCACTCACATTCAGTTCAAAAACAAATACTTGGGCGTGCTGTGGTGGCGTAGGGGATAGCGCGACCCACATTTGGAGGCTTTCAGTCCTCGACACGGCGGTCACGGGTTCGATTCCCGGACCCGGCCGTTTGCCGCATGTCTTCCCCCCTCACCTTCCCCCTTCCTGTTAGCCTACTTTCAAATAAAGGGACACTAGAGCCCACAAAAGACCCCCTGGTGGGGGGGGAAATAAAAAATAAAATACTTTATTGATCCCAAAAAGAAAACCATCTTTAAACTACAATCAGTCCAGTCACTATGTTCAGGTCATCTCCATTCCACTCGGATCAAATCAATCCTCTGCATCTCTATTGAATTACATCGGTCACTATAAAGCGGATGAACATTTACGCTCAATAATACAAATCTTTTTATTATTTTTTGTGTGATTGTTTTCATGAAAAAAAGCCTGGTTTTGTTTTTTGTTTTTATGATTGATTTGTAGAAGCAATAAATAAAAGTGTAAAATATTAGATATAATTAAATATAGGCGTGGGACACCTTTTATAGACCCTTTATACAATGTAGTTGAGATTGTAAAGAAAAACTCGAGTGGCTTTAATTGTGTCTACAAATATTTTCTACAGGTCATTCCTGGCAAAAGCAGTTTGTGCATCACAGAACCATTCGGGTGAGTTAAATTAAATAAATTAGCCTCAGAGAGATCATGGCTCCAGCTTGGCCCGAAACGACGATTACATTCCTGCAGGTTTAAATGTTTATTTCTTACAGTAGTCTGGGCAGTTAATAGAAAATTACTTTCAATAATCAGAGCTCAAAAAGGTCAGGAAAAGTCCTGGAAGCAGCTGCAAAACATTTTGAGGCAGACGGCTTCTTTTCATACCTGAAAAACGTTGCCACGTCAAGGTCAAAACTGTGAAAGTGTGAAGCCAAAGGAAAGCTTTGTAAAGGTTTGAAATGACCGTCATTTCCGCTCGTACACCTTGTGCCTCTGTACCAAGATGAGCGATTCTGTTACGCTTGGTGGCAGAATCACAGGAACATCAGGCGCCGACAAGCACGTAGTTTTCTATGTTAGGCACTTTTATTGATGTATGAATGTTCAACAAACAGAAAGTGTTATTAAAGACAAACATCATCCAGTTTCACCACAACGGTTGGACAGTAGAGTCCTGCAGACATGGGTTCAGTTTGTAGTCAAAACATATCCCAAAATATGAGCGCTAGACCTTCAAACCTGCAGAACACCACACACCTACCGTCACTTTCCAGACTGAAGACAGGAGTGTTTCAAGTCACTGCTAATAGGAGGGTTTCTCTACATAAATAAATGCACCATTTTGATTCTTAAATTGTCAGATTTTCCTCTGAACATGTTTGTGCCGCTCTACTTCCAGACCTGCTGAATTATCCGATTCGTCAAACCGTTGTAAAGTAATTAAAGTAGTACAAAGCTATGAAAAACGTATCAGTGTAAAGGCAAAAAGAGACTTGCTCCAAAATCAAACAGCACAACACAACAGCATCAGTAGTCACACAAAGCTGGCTCAGGGGTACCTGTTGCTTTAAGGCAGCTTCCGAGTTCACTGCAGCAGGAATTAGATAAAAGATTTAGATTTTTCTTTTTTTCCCCAAGAAGTAGGATTAATGTGGTTATGCATTAGGTTTTACATATTAAAATTGTTCTCATTCTACTTAAAATTAAGCGTGCAGAACTTGGAGCTTCGCAAAACAACTGGACACCCCTGAGATACAATGGTTGCGTCGTCTATGGACTTGGCCTGCCAAGTCTTACCACTAGAGGGAGCTCTGGTTTCAACAAAAAAAAAGTGAACATTTCACTGCAAACTTTAGGAAACAGCAGATCTGCACCGACTCCAACCCGGCACCATCGGCACACAGCCTCACGTAATTCGACTGATGGACACAAACGGCTGCAAATCGACCTCCGACTCCCTGTAGTCTTTTGAGTCTGGACCTTCAGAACTGGTTAAGCGGTGTCATAAAATTTGAGTCTGATTCACAGGAAATCGATTAAATGTAGCGACAGACATGAAACGGGTTAAAGGACAGATTCATACTTTTAAAATGTCACAGGCATGTGCGAGTCCTGATTTGATTGAGTCTGATAAAAAAAAATTCAGTATTTGCTCTGATAACTAAGAAGTGGCTTCAAATTAAGACATTTTCCACCATTATAAGGATGATATACAATTTTCTCTTCGGAACGTTAATGTTGCAGACGTCAATTTCTGATATTTCCAGGGTATTATTTTAGATATTATTTAGATATTTGATATTTTTTTAGTTCAGTTTAGTGCTTCCACTTCTAGTCTCCAGCACTTTTAAATTTAACCAGGATTAACAAAAGTACTGTTAATGCTTTAAGCAACGAAACAAGTTGCTTAAAGCAACCCACACCACCTTATTTAAGGTGGTGTGGGAGCATTAAAGTGTTGAAATCACATCTCTTCTTATTTTGTATGGGTGTGTATTTAATCGCTCAGCGTGTTGAATACCAAACTACTGATAACTAAAATGTTGAACGTAATAAAGGAAATTTAAAAAGCCTTTAATTTTTAATATGAATCTAACACACAAAGGCTTCTTTAATTCACATTTATCTCGTATCAGCTTGATCAGGAGTGAAGTCTTGAAATTCAGAAATTTTGCCACACTCATTTCCTTTCTCGTGATTTACTTATCCACACCTTACAAATATTAAAGCAGATTCCACACTTATCCAAAAATTTGAGGATTTCACCATATGAACCCAGAAGTTACAGTGAGAACAATAAATATATGCATCTTTTCTGAAAAGAAACAATCAGGAGGTAAAAATTGAAATATTGCATCAAAACGTTTCATTCAAGGTTTTAAAAACAACTGCGACATTTCAAACATTTTCTGTTGTTGCACAAATAGCCAAAAGTGAAATTCATACTTTTGCCTTTGACTATTTTAAACCCAGAGCTCCCGACTTTCTTCATGTGAGACACAGTTTAAGGTTTCACTGTAGAACAAAGTTTGCATATCTTAATATTTTCTGAGTGACTTACAATCAGAAGGAATAATTACAGCAACATTAGCAGATAATTAAAATATGAACCTGTCCTTAAATGTTTTTGTAGCAACGCTTCAATAAACAATGAAAACTTTCTGCAGTTTCGACTGTCAGGTGGGAATGTGAAAGTAGCCTTGTGTTCATGTCCAGTTTCCATTTCAGCTGAGCATTTAGGAGTGTGTCATGAAGAAGAAAAAACGAGAGAGGAAAACAACTAAACAAACCCACATTTCAAATAATTTCCACATTACTGAAGTAAATGGGCCAAAGCTGCTGGTTCTATTCCGAAAGATCTTACAAAAATTAATCATGGCAAAGAGGTAAACTGAATTTAAAGCTGGAACTGAGATGTTTCTTTAGGCAATTCAACAAAAACACGTCTTGAGTTTGACAGCGACACACGTTTGTACCTGTAAAAGTTGTTTGTTCCTAATCTGCAGCGACAGCTTTCAGATTTAAATATCCAAGAATCAAGGTGCAGAGAAACTACACACAAACAGATTTCCGAAAAAAAAAAAAAAAAATAAACAATTGGAAATCATTGCTTGTTTCTCTTCATAGCTATATTAGAAAAAGATAGATGAGTAAATTGGAAAAGGCAGAGTTTTTTGTCGGTTTTTGTTTCGGAAACTTCAACAGACGAATTCCTCTCTCATACGGAGGATCTGTAGTAAGACGGCCTGGACGTCCTCATCCATGTGACCCTGAAAGACACACAGTCAGAACAAGAGCTTCCACAACTCCCTTAAAGCCAAATGGTATCAATAACCACACTTATGAATTGAATTTTACATTTCTAAAATGTGAAAAACTGGTTTGGCACAAAGTCGGCAGCGTTTTGAGAGAGAGGAACTCACCTGTGCTGCCCTGAGGAGATGAATCCGATAAATGGAAACCACCTCTCTGTGCTTCCTCTCAGCATCCTTATCAGGGAGAAAAGCAGAAGACATGAAAGACACGGTGTTGCTTTGATGCCTTTAGAGGCAGCACACGTCCTCCGTACTGAACCGGAGCATCACATCACTACAAGGGGTCCAGCGAATATCAGGATGCTAGATGAACCTACATACCAATCACTGACAAAACTCAACTGCACAACACTGAGCACATCAGATTTAAAAGTTTCACAGATTTTCATTTAATATTCCATACTAATCCAGAATCCTTTTTTTTTTTTAAGTTTCTTTTCCAGGAGTTTTTATACTTGACTAAAACAAAAATCCCTATTAGTGGGTTTTATTGTTGATTTTTCCCTCCAAAAATTATGAAACAAAATCTGAAGTTGGCTTCTGATTCAGCAGTTGGCCAACGAGTCATTTTAGATCTGGTTGGCATCTGGATCACTTAATATATATTCATATACCAGAAGAATCCCTACTGGATCATTCTCGATAACATCAACCCTATAAAATCACAACTTGTGATCAGTCATACTTTGATTTTTTTTAAAGAAAAATTGTGCAAAATGATCAATTGCTTGGACAGAAGCCTGATATGTAATGTCCAACGTAAAATAAAGGTCATCATCTATTTATAAATTAATGTGAAAAGCCCTGTAATTTTCAGAAATTATGTTTTTTATTTTTTGATAATAGAATATTATAAATATAATTTGGAACCCCATACTTGATCCCTTTCCTTTCCGATCTTATCAGAACCTGGAAAGTCTTAAAATGAAACTCTGTAATTTTCATGCCTGTGCAGAGTGCTTACATATTATATTTGAATAATCCCACTGGAAACTTTGTGAGCAACAGCAAACATGAGTAAAGGAAATGTCTACTTTTACACAATACGACACAGTACTTCAAAGTAAACACTGACTGCATGCAGGTTATCCTGCCATGCAGGATCCACTCACAGCCAGCTGCTGCTGTAGACTCATGATCTGGGCCTGCAGGGCTTCCGCTTGCTGTGTCTGTCTCTTGTTTGGTGCGTTGCTGGTGTACGTCAGCTGAGATAAACCGTTGAGCGCCTGCTTCAGTCGCTCCACGTCAGTCTGTAACTCTGTGATCTATAAACACAATGCATGTCATAAAACTTCACTTTAGAAAGGTAAAACCTTTTTTCCCTCAACTGAAGCACGTTTTGTTGACTAGCTGAATTGTAAAGCAAGTTTTAGAGCTGACGCGATTCATCGGATTAATCGCAATGAATCAATTATTGACATAATCGTCTACTAATTTGGTTATCAAATAATCGTCAACTGAACTGATCACTAGGATAATTTTGTCATTTGATTAATCGATTAAACAATCGATAGAATAACTGATTACAGAAATTATAGTTGACCATTATTGAAATAATTGTCAATTTAGTAATTGATTAATCATCAACTAGAGTAAACAGATTCAAAAAGGTAATTAGCTGAAAAACCCCCAACATACTCAGAGCAGTAACCACATGACAGCTGCACAAAATATAAACCTATATATACATTTTGCATTTAACATAAAAACTATTTAGTTTGTAAAAATGTTTTCCCCAACAACTCCTCAAGCAGCAACATTTTAGATTCACCCAGTTTAAATTCACTAAAGAAACGCTGTAATTTCAGTTTAGGCAATAAAATATTTATTTTGTAATTTTAAGTGAATTTAATTATTTGTTTATTTGCATGTTTTAATGCATTTCACATTTTGTGTAAAAAAAGAAAAAAGGGTTAAGTGGATAAATGAAAAATGTGTAGAATTCTACACATTAAACTGATACATTTTTGAGAATAATCAATTAGTCATCAGGATAACTGATTAATCAAATCAAAAACGGTGATCAATCATCGACTGATTAATTGTCAGAATAATTCATTACTAAAACTTCCGTTAGTTGCAGCCCTGGCGTGTTTGGTACCTTCTTGTCTTTGGCTTCAGTTTGTTGAGCCGCCGCCTGAATCCTCCTCTGCAGATCGGCGATGGTGCTGAGCGACTCATCGTACCGCTCCCTCAGCTCCCTGATTTCCCTCTCGACGCCCCGGCTCGCCACCTGGACGGCCGCCATGTCGGCCCTGGCCCTGCTCTCGCCCTCTTTGGCTTGCCGCTCCTCCAGGTGGGCCTTCTGATACTCCTGCGTCAAACTCAGCAGCTTGTCGCCCAGGCCGACAACGTCGTCCTCCAGCTGCTGCTTCACCTTCTTCAGCTCGTTCACCTGCTCCTCCTTGTGGCGGACGTCCTCCAGCGCCTGCGTGGCTCGCAGCAGCTCCGACTGCAGGGCGCGCACGTCTTCGGCCCTCTGGGCGTTGCTCTCCTCCTCTTCGCGGAGTGTCGCTTGGAGTTTGGCGACCTCAGCCTCGTGCCGTTGCAGCAGTGACGCTTGTTCCATGCGCTGCTCCTGAAGTTCCTTCTGGAGGACGGCGACTCTGTGCGCTTCCTCCTGCTGAGCCTCTCTCGCCTTCTTGCAGTCGACCTGAGCTTGCTGAGCGGCATCGTGGAGCGCCATCTGCTCCGTGTCATAGGTCGCTATCCGCGTCAGCTTGGACTTCAGCTGCTCCTGCAGGTTCTGGATCCGAGTGTTGCAGAGGGCGTTCTGGTCTTGCAGTTCAGTTTTCTGCAGCGTCGCCTCCTGGAGTTGCTCCTCCAAGCTGGCCATCTTCTGCGTCAGCGCCTCGAGTTCAGCCTTGAACTCTTCCTCAACTTGTTTGTGTTTTTTGGTGCTAGCCAAAGCAGAGTGCAGTCTCTGCTGGACGGACTCTGTTTCAACTTTAAGCTTGTCTTTCTCCCGTTTCATGCTTTCCCAGACAGATCTCTCTCTGTGATACTTCTCCTCTGTTTCTGCCAGTTTCTGCTCTAGCTCCTTCACCCGAGAGCTGTAGGTGGATTCCTTCTCCTCGGCTGCCGTCAGTGGGATAAACTTGGACTGGATAGCTTCCTGTATGGTATCCAGTTCGGTCTTCTGGGCCTCCAGCTCCTGACTGAGCTTTGCCACTTCCTCCTGAGCCAGAGCATGCAGCGCTGAAGCTTGGTTTGCTCGGTTTTCGGCCTCAACGACGGCAGCGTTCAGCTTGTCTGTGACACCTCTGTGCTCTTTCATACTTATGCTCTCTCTCTTCATCTCAGATGTCACTTTTTCCAACTGCTCTTTCAACTTTTCATTTCCTTCTTTCACATTCTTCAGCTCTTCCGTACTTTCTTTTAGTTTAGCCTCCAACTTCAACTTGTCGGCTTTAACACTTTCCAACGTGGAGCTCAACTCCATCTTCACCTTCTCATGCTGTTCCCTGGAAACAAACTGCTCCTCCACAGTCCGTTTCAGAGCCTGCTTCTGCACCATCAGCTCTTCCCGTTCTTTCTCCCCGTCTTCGCATCTCTTCTGCACAAGTTGGAGTTTTTTCATCAGTTCTCCGTTGTGAGCCTTCAGGGCGACCAACTCCCTCTGATTCTTTTCGCTGCCACCCTGCATGGTCTCCTGCAACGCGGCCTTCTCGGCCTGAACCTGTTGCAGCTGACCCTCTGCTTTTCCGTAGCGTTCGCCGGCCTCCACAAGTTTGTCCTTCAGCTCCTCCAGAGCCGCAGCCATGTCGTTCCGAATTGCCTCGTGATCCTTTATGGCTATGAATTCATTCTCCATCTTGCTGTTGAGCTTGTCCAGCTGCTCTCTCAGCAGATCTCGCTCCTCTTCGCTCTCCTCCATGTCTTCGATAAGGGCTTGGCATTTTGCCGTCACATCCATCAGCTTCCGTTTCAGAGTTGCGTTCTGTTCTTCCAGGGCGGAAACAATCCTCTGATGTTCCTCCGCGGACATCGCGCGGGACGACGGGGCGTCCAGTTTCCGGTGGAGCTCAGCCACTTCCTCCAACACGCGGTCGTAGTCCTCTCTCAGCTCGGCGAGCTGCCGCTCCTTCTCGTCCACCGCGTTAGTCAGCAGGTTCTTCATGTTGTCAAACTTCTCGGCCGGGACGGTGTTGTTCAGGAGGGTTTCCATCGTAAAGAGGGCTTTGCTCAGCTCGTCTCTCTCCGCTGCCTGCGCCGCCAGCTCCTGGTTGAGCCGCTCCGTCTCAGCGGCCAGCTGGCTCTCGCTTCTCTTGTATTCCTCCAAGGCTTTCTCACTCTGCTTCAGGCGGTTACGAACCCGACCAACTTCAGCCGAAGCGCCTTCGTATTTGGCCTTCACGTCCTGCAGCTGTGCGCGCAGTTCTTCTATCGCCTGGCCCCCTAAGTGTTCCTTCACGGCGACAACGTGAGTCTGCAGCTGCTTGACTTTACACTCGGAGTCCAGCATCCGCTTCTGGACGTCGCCCAAAGCGTCCTCCAGCTCTTGGACCTGCTGGTCGGCCCGCTTCTGGACGGCGTCTCGGCTCTGAGCGAGCTCTTGGCACTCACGGCTCTTCTGGTCCAGCGCAGACTGAAGCGGACCCTTCTCTTCTTCTGCGGTCTGCAGTTTTTTCCGCATCGCGTCGAGTTCGCGTCGCAGGGATTCCACTTCGGGGTGGTCCCAGCCTCCTGCAGTTTGGCTCCTCTGGAGTTGTTTGGAAGCAGGACGGTTCTGTGGCATCTGAAGAAAGAAGAAGAAGAAAAAAAAAAAAAAAGCACACACACATACACAATTAGCACATTTTTATAGTATAAAAGTGTTGTTGTTTTTTCCTTTCTCCCCTCCAGGGGGCCTTTTGTGGGCTCTAGTGTCTCTTATATGAAAGTCAGCTGACAGGAAAGGGGGAAGGAGAGGGAGGAAGACATGCGGTAAATGTCGACGGGTCCGGGAATCGAACTCGCGACGGCCGCGTGGAGGACTGAAGGCCTCCAAACGTGGGTAGCGCTATCTCCTACGCCACCACAGCACGCCCAAAAGTTCAGACTTTTAGTGCTTTCTTTTAAGTATTAAATATCGTTAAGCTGGGACGAGCTTTTATTATATCGTTTTTTCTCATGAGAATTTTGAGTCATCGTCATCACAATAAAATTTCAGTCAATGTTAAAAGGAATCTGACTAAATTTACTATTTTTCCTGTTTTATTCCATGAGATCATTAATAAATTTGAAAATATAACAAAATTAAGTCTCGATGAGCAATTTACTGATATAAGTCACACTTAAAGTATCTGGTGACCTATGTTGTCTTCTGGTTCTAGTCTACTCTGGATCCCCAGATCCAGACACAAACATGGAGAAGTGGCATTCAGTTGTGCGATACAAATAAACTTGACTTATGCCTAAAGTATTTATATGTGAAGGCTGGAACGCCTCACCAATCTTTAAAAGATCAGATTCATAAATTCACATATTAGTACAGAAATACACCAATATGTGTGTTGTTGATTATACTGACCAAAATTGAAGAGCTCAAGGTTTTTGCACAAATCTGTAAAATTATTGTAGGCAACCAATAGTGTAAATGAACATTATGAAGCGGATCAGAACCTGCAAAGTATATGAAGTTTGAAGTCTATTAATAAATCTTAGATAAGAATCTTTTGGCAAACATTATTTTAAAGGATGTTCACTTCATATCCAGGTTGCGAATGAAAACCTACCTGGTCAAAATCCAGACTTTGAGCTTGCTTGACTAAAAGGTTTTCTTTTCCTGCAGGATGACAGCACACAACTAAAACACTTAGGACTTCGCAAGCTGAGTTTGGCAAATTTGATAATCTGGCAGTATATTATTTCATTTATAAGGGAAAGAAAGGGTCTGACCTTTGATAATAGACTGGCCTGGATACTCCCCCTGTGAATACATGAACATTAATAAAAACACTGTAGATGCTTAAAAATATATGTGTGTAAAAACAAAACAACAACAAACCCGTTACATGCTTTGTAGTTATTTTTTTTTAGTAATGTTATTTAAAAATTTTTTTACTGGGGGCAAACAAACGTCCATGATGAAGCCAATACAAAAATAAATTAATTTCATGGATCAAAAGTCAGAGGTGCATAAAATCACTGACCAAAGCACTCCGGAGCTGAACTCTGACAGTCTCCGGACTGCGACCTCCTTCCTCTTTGTCTTTGCCACTGAATAACGCCTTCAACTGCTCTTTCTGATGCATTAATAAGAAAAATCAGAGGTGGGTGATTGGGCAGTAATCAGATGTTTTTATCTAACTATGATATCACGTACAGGATCTTTCTAAGGCTGTAAAAAAAAATACCTAAACAGATGTCTTCAAAGAGCTAAAAGCTACCTCCAGCAGAACTGCAGCCAATTTGACATTAGGGATGGGTTTTTCCGTCTAAAGGAAGTTTGGACAATCCTACAAAGCACACATCGAGTCAGCAGGAGATTGCACGCCTTAGAAGTCAGAGTAGTATGCATTTCCAAGGTTCTAAATCATGTGGGGAAAAATGGATCCATTGACGGTTCTTCAAGCAGAGGCAAAAGGCAACATAAAGTTGATCACTGCAGATTTTATTGTGTATATTGTGTCATATTGAGTTTTATTGTGTCATATTGAGTATTGTCATACTCAATATGACAGCTATTTTGTGGTAGTTTAAAGATAAAGCTCTAGATTTCAGCAAAAGATAACATTTTCTGCTTTAAGTTGAGAAACTAGATGGCATGGTGAAACACAGGAAAACCAAAGTTGAAGTTTCTCCTTTATGTTTTAGAATAGAGGTTTGTAATCGAAGAGTTCACTGCAGAGATCCTAAACTACCACTTTAGGAAAATGGAGCTTAGTGGACGAATACACTTTAAACATCTTTTATAGTAAAAGAAATTAAAATCAAACTCTTACCTCTTTTTGAGAATCTTCCACTGCTTTTTTCCCCTGCAGATAAAAAAAAAATATATATTTTACATAGCAGTAGATTAATGTCTGTATTCAGTAATTTTCTGTATACAACAACTGGGTTTGGTGAACGAAGGATTTTAAAGTCCCTGGTGACTAGACTAGATCACATTGGATAAACCTTATGGCTCCCTCGTGCCGGTGCTAATTTTCACCAAAACCTCATGAAAAATGACCAAATACCTGCACGAGTTGATGTTGCAGCATGTTGACCTTATCTGTCAGAAGTTTCTGCTCCAGGTGGTATTTCCTGAGGCCTTCCTGAAGAGCCTCGTTCTGCCTCTCCAGATCCTAAACGGGGAAATAAATCAAACACATAACAAAGATAAAAAACACAAAATTTTACCTATTCATCATTGGAATTTTATGGGAAACAAATTACTTGGATTACTAATGATTTAAATTAATTACATCAAAAAGCATAAAGAAGTTACATCAAAGAAGTTAACTTACAAATATGATCTGATCCTTTCTGTTAGACTCCACATCCGATCTGTCCACTGAAAGCTGAGAAAAAGGACATTCTTTTTCCAAAGTTATGGTGTTTTTTTTTTGTTGTTTTTTTTTTAAAGTTCATTTGTAACATTTTGACATTTTATCACTAGGGGGCAGTCATGATCAACTCCTGAGTATCCTACTACAACAATGACAATCCAGAAATGTAGGTATATATAGACACACTTAAAAAAATCATATAAATAAAAGCATAGTGGTATATCTGTATATAAGTGTAATGTAGACTAATGCGTCTTTTTCTCTACAAGCACATTGTGAGCACATTGTTTTTAATTGTAAACCAAACCCCACTGGGTTACCTGTCGCTTCCACTGTTCGATCTTCGCAGCTTCTTTTTCTGAAAATAAATAAATAAAAATCAAATAATGTTCTCATTTCCTGTTTCCTTCCATTTGCAATCACACTGAGATAAATGTAAGTATCATGCAGTTATTCAACCCATTAGACAGAAATTAAATTAAACATTTCTTAAGCCAATGTAGAGCATGATGGAACTTTCTCTTGTGTTCATCACAAAAAAAGCCATGCAGGTTTCTCCCAGTCTGACCTCTGTTGGCCTTGTCAAGGTGACTTTTGATCATTGCAGTGAGCTCTGGCTTGTTGCTGAGGCGAGCGTAGTGAAATGCATCGTGACCCATGTTGTCGACTGCTTTCACATCGGTGCCGGTCTTCAATAACACCTCCACGGCGTCCTTGCAGCCGAACTCGCAGCCCAAAATCAGAGGTGTCCTTAGGGAGGCAACAGAGACAGGTTGATGGCGAGAACACGTCCAAACATCCCCCAAGCCTTTCAAAGAAATATGTCCCGTTTCGAATGCTGAACAACGAAGAATTAACGTTTAGTTGTGTTGGGCTAAGTCATTTGCAGAAAATTAGAATGATGGGTGAGACAACTATTTGTAAACATGCAAAACAGCATTTTTTTTTTCCATCCATCCATCCATTTTCTAACACCCTTCTTCCCTAATGGGGTCAGGAGGGTTGCTGGTGCCCATCTCCGGGCGAGAGGCGGGGTTCACCCTGGACAGGTCGCCAGTCTGTCACAGGGCAACACAAAGACATACAAGACAAACAACCATGCAAACAACACAACAGTCACACCTAGGGAGAATTTAGAGAGCCCAATTAACCTGACAGTCATGTTTTTGGACTGTGGGAGGAAGCCGGAGAACCCGGAGAGAACCCACCATGCACAGGGAGAACATGCAAACTCTATGCAGAAAGATCCTCAGCCGGGAATCGAACCCAGGACCTTCTTGTTGCAAGGCAACAGCTCTACCAACTGCGCCACTGTGCAGCCCTTTTTTTTGCTTTCTAATTTACAGTATCTACATCTAGTAGTGTTACTTTTCTGACACAAGCTAATTTGTGGCAACTCAAAAAACCTGGAACAAGATATTGTAATGTCACAGAAACCGCTTCCGTGTGAGATCCGACTCATCAACCCTACATAATCTGTCCAAAGCAGCTTTCTGTCTGCAGCTTGGATTGAAAATAACCAAAGCTGACATGCAACAGGCTTATCAAAGAGAAACAGCCCGAGGGGCGCAGGAACTTACTTGTTTTGTTTGTCTCGGACATTGAAATCGGCTCCTCGCTCCACCAGCAGCTGACATATGTGGGGGTGACACATCTGTGTGGCCAGAATCAGAGGAGTCCTGCCATTCTGCAGAAAAGCACACAGAAATCTATACAAGCATATAAAGACTAATCCAGACAAATAATTAACAAAGACGAAGACAAACTGCTTTAGATTTTACTTGCTTTTACAGAGCAAAAGGATTTATCAGCAGGGTAGAAAAATTTGTCTTCCCAGAAAAACAAAAAACAGCACATTCGATAATTTAAAAAAAAAAAAAAAACGGCTCTATTATGCATGAAATAAAACATTTATCGTGTTTCTTACAAAATCAGAGATGTTTACAGAAGCCCCGTTGTCACAAAGAAGCTTCACGCTGGAGGTGCAGCCCGCCATCACTGAGGAGAGAAAAAAAAAAGAAAACAAGAAGCGACAGACTTACAATTATTTCACTCCATTTAACAGGAAGAGGTACATGCAGATCCACTTTGCTACAGCTGGAGTCTGTGGATTTAAAGACTGAAGAGGCTAGTATTTAAATGTCAGCACAGAAATCTAAAATCAACTCATTTAATATGGCATATATTAAATGCAAAGTAGCTTGTGATGCAGGAATACATAAAGAAAGTCTGGCTATTGAGGGTATTATTATCTCTACAAAGGAGAGAGAGATAACTATAGTCAGAATAACAGTAAAGCCTTCAGGATATTAAACTATGAGAAAGTACCTTCCCCCTTCCTGAAATCAATCCCTTGTTAAAGAATTTTAATTGTCCCAGTAAGACAGCAGCTCTAGAAAAAAGACTATTTATGATGCTAGAACGTGATCAGTTCTTGTGATGTTTATGTAGGAAGCAGGTGTGATTTTTATATGATACAGAACTACCATAGAGTCAAGCTGCCACAAGAGTAGTGTGAAGTCAAGTCTGGTCTAGAAGAGTTGAGTCATTGCTGACTTTCTCCGAGTAGAAATATTCATGTTAGCAGTTAAAGCCGAGTTCAGCCACCAGCAGAGTAAAGTGGAGTAAAGTGGAGTCATACCGGCATCATGCAGAGCAGTGCGTCCTTGTAGGTCCACGTTCCCGACTGGACAGTTGTGCTAGAACGAAGCAGAAGTTCAGCTTGACACACAGTTTATTATTTTCATTTCAATGTTTTCCTTTCTTTCACAGAAAAACCAGGTTAATACATCCAGTAAGCTAAAATCCTAATTTCATTTGTAATTTCATAATTTAGCAATTTTTTTTCATCTTTTATTGCTTCTTCTGGTAAAGAAATATAATGTAAAATTAGCATTAAATGCAATTAAATGACTCTTTGAAACAAATCTGATACATTTCTGATTTAGTACCACGTATAGCAGTGGCTGAAATCGGATTTCTTTTAGGGCAAAAAGATCTGAATGTTGAAAAAAAAAAAAAAAAGTATGATATGGGTCGCCTGTAGTGTGAACATAGCCTTAGTGTCTTATAATTTCGTCCATATAATTTGGTAAAACATAAACTCTTTGGTCTAAATGTTACGAAGATTAATTTAAGGAATGGTTTAGTAAAATGCTCCCACTGTGAACAAGGGTAGAATTTCATCATCAACATAACTTCTCCCCAAGTGGCTGGCTGGACCGTGCAATCTGAGCAACAGCAGCAGGCGCCTTGCGTCACACCGGACGGCGCTGTGCTGAAATACTCGTGATATCTCTCACTCAGCTGGTCGGACACCGTACTACTGTACCGGCGAGGGGCCGTGATGAAAACCTTGAGGACTCTAATAGGGGCCTGATGTTGCTGGGTAAGCCCTGCCAGCTAAAACCCAGCTCTCTCTAGCAACAAGTGGCAAAAATAATCTACATGCTCAAATAACCTGGCAGCGAGTGTTGGAGCAGAGGGGGGATATCCTATACCTGGAGGGTTCAGGCTGACTGAGAGAGATAGGGGAGGCTGTGGCTGTTGGCATCAAGCTGCTACGGGAGGTGTGATGACGGCACTAAGAATGGATGGGGTGGGGAGGGAGGAGAGGAGTGTAGGAGAGTGAGCTTGTCAACACTGCCGACAATCCCCTGCCAACAGCCACAACCTCCATTAGATCACCACCGTGTGAGAGATGGAGGCAGGGGAAAGGTCTCCAACAATGAGAGCACAATGCTGGTGAGAAATCCCTCTCATTGTAAACACGTAAGCCCCCAGAGGGGCCCTGATGACTCAACAGCGCCCTGATATGGAGAGGGCTCAGCGGTGAGGGCTGGTCGGCAATAATTATTTAAGGGGACTGAAGGGACAACTGCTCTGACTGACAGGGCGACTGGAACCAAAATACAATGGCGTGTAGACATACTGTGTGTGAACACTAATGGAGAAGAAAACACATGAATAATAAATAGCACTGTGCCTTTTTTCCCCTCTCTCTTATAGGTAAATAATAAAATGCAATTTACCTGCAGGAGTTTCTGCACACACAGAGAATTTCCATACTTTGAAGCCAGATGAAGAGCAGTTTTTCCTAAAGCAGACAAATGGAACAATTCTGGGTTAATTAAAATGCAAACTCCATTCCAACACATATTAATACAATACTGTGGAAAGCTTCATTGAAGGCATAGCGTTTTCTCTCTAAATAAGATCAGGGAAGTATAACCAATAATTGTGTGACAGTATCGTTATGATCTTAATTAAGGCAGAATCAATTAGCAGCAGGCAATTCAGCAGCCATGTAAAAACATAAATGCTGCTTTTCTGTAAAGCAAAACAGGAGATGAGATAACACTAAGTGTTAATGTTCTTGAAGTGACATCTGAAGCTTGAATTCAATTATGTGGTTAATTAAAAGTCAGATTGTATTGTGGTATAATCTGATCCATATATATCTATCCATCCATTTTCTAACACCCTTGTCCTCTAGAGGGGTCAGGAGGGTTGCTGGTGTCTTTCTCCAGCTGACGTTCCAGGCAAGAAGCGGGGTTCACCCTGGACAGGTCGCCAGTCTGTTGCAGGCGATCCATAAGTCTATAATATCTATAATTGAACTTTTTTTTGCCAATTTCCATTGGTTTAGATGAGCGGCTGCAGGAAGAGGAGGGATGAGTGTTTGTTTCTGCAGCGCTGCTATGGAAGGCTGTGCATAAACGTGGGAGGAAAATGCCAGATTTTGCATTGATACTGATGCAAATGTGTTTTCTTGAAATAACTCCCTTTTTTGTATCGATTTTATTGAAATATCAAGTAGTTTGACGACCATAACCAGGCATTCATAACAGTTCAATGTAAATGTACCACTGTGACCCAGTTCGCAAAAGTTTTTGGTCTTAACCAGTTAACTGTAAGATAACAAGTAAGTATAAAACATTAAATGTTTTAGCTTGGGTTAGGGTATTTATTCAGAGTTTTTAGAATTTTAATACTGTTACTATGTTCTGACAGCATAAGATGAGACGGATAAACTGTGACAAACATTTTTTAGCTCCTCTGTCATCAGCGGAAATAAACCAATTCACAACAAAACCACCAATCAAAGCAAGGAGGGTCTTAGTGCTGTCAATCACCCTCATGCGTGCACTACACGCACCCTCCCCCTTGCTCTCTGCTACGCTACAGCTCCATCCCTACTTAAGAAGATTGCTACCAATGTTCAGGCTAGTTAGCATAGCCACCAATGACCGCAATAAGTTTTTCTATAATGGTGAGTCGTTTCTCCATCAGCACATTGAGTAGCGCACACACGCTCATTACTGACAACACTAAGACCTTCCTCCTAGCCAGTAGGACCCACAAGGAGCTGGATTTTTCCACAGATTATCTCTCATAACACAATGTCATGACATAGTGACAGTTGAAACAAATATATAAAAAACATTTCTATAAAAGTTACGTATTGTAGTTTTAATATTTTGAATTCAATGACACATTAGCCATGCTTTATAGAACAATTTTTTTATTTTGTTTGTGAAATCAAAGTTTCCTCTGCATATATTTGTCCCTCTTTTAAAAGAATATTTGCAAAACTAAAACTAAATTAGGCTAAATTAGGCTCAATATTCAACACAAGTTCAATACTAATTCTCTGTAGCTTAAAAACATTTTGGCTTCAACGACACACGTGCTGAATATTATGTTACACTTCAAAGGCTATATCTTGTGCTGAACCCAAACTCACCAGAGGCGTCTTTTGCGGTAACGTCGACATTGTGTCCCAGCATGAGATTGAGACATTCAAGCTGTCCATGCGTGGCTGCCAGATGAAACCTGGGAGTTTAGATAAATGGCAAAGAGATATGACATGAAAAACAAATATGAGATGGACAGACCAGCGAGGGGAAGGCAGAGATTTAGGACAGGCAAATGAAGAAGTGACCTGGTGAAGAGGAGAGGGAGGGTGAAACTTAAGGACAAACTGAAAATGGAGACTTGGCTCCATACTGACAGCAAGATCAGCATTCTTGAGGTACACAACAAGAACCCTCCATGACGAGTAGGAAGATAATATGGTGTTTCTACTTTATGTGGGCACTTTTAAATTAAATAGAAAACACACCGTTCTATACTTGGAATCACACATTTTTATATGCATAAAATATGGATTCTGGATGTGGGCTAAAAATGTTACAAATTCATCGGTCTTAAGCTTCAAATTGATCAATTTTTCAAATATTTCACCAAGAGCAAGTTTGTCTTGAAAAGAACATCCTTAGTTGATCAATTTCACGCCATGTCTTCCATAATCAATCCCAACCTGAAACATTCCAGCTGAAATTCATTGATGTAATCCGCGGTCGCTCTGCTGCCACCAGCCATGAAGGGCTGCAAAGCCGCTGTATGTAAACTAATCTCAGCCTGTCAGCCCTCAAGCCACATGAACCCGTTTATACACCAGGCTCCGAAGTATCTGCCAAGGAGACAGCTAGGCTGTCACCTCAACACTGGCGTGGATATTAAAAGCCGTGTTGATGGCGAGGAGATGCTGGTCCTCTCGGGAGCAGAGGAGGGTCGTGACCTCGGAGGGGCAACAAAGCAGACAGGAAGCAGACCAGGGCAAATCATGTTTGGTGGACACAAGTGACAAGTTCAGGAGCAGGAGCATTTTCCGTATAACAACTAAATAAATCATTCGTAACACATTTAACAGAATGACAAAGTGAAGAGGTGCACTTTCTGTAGTTATGATAAAATTGTGATGCGTCAGAGAGGAAGTGAGTGCAACTGTGAGCTACTTTTCCTATAAATGTCATTAATGAATTATCTGATGTTAAATCAAGATCAGTTTAGATCCAGAAAAGAGTAAGAAGTCATTTAGAGGATGCCAAGAGTTAAAGACTTTTCCACCTATGCTCCATCAGATCTTAGCAGCAGGTCACTCCAAAACAAATTAACAGTAACAAAGCTAGCAGCTAGCAGCTGCTGTTACTGTCACAGACAAATGTGCATTTTTACAACATAGGAGCTTATTAGCAAGCTTTGAAATTGGCTTTTCAGAGAGTGGAGGTGTCATTTCATCTTTACCCTCTACAGGCCAGCTATTTTTAAAGGAGCTGGAAGAGTGATCCATAAAGTATATGCATGTAGCTAAACCATATGGTGATCCCACATCCGTGGTGAAAATGACAGCTGCAACACTGCAGCAATGCACTTTTTTAAGACCGTTTTCTGAAGCTTTAAAACTATCTTAATACCTACAGTGCACGATTTCCACCAGCAAATCTCTGCAAGTTAAAAGCTCTGTAATCTGTGATAGTAGACATAAAAATTATTATTAGGAAGGACGTCAATTGTGCATGTTTGGAGAAATTCTGTCAAAAATAATTTCCTCCTACTCAAGAGGCCGCAGCCAGCACCTGCCTCAGACAGTGTGCCATTATGTAGACTGCTTTGCTGTTTGACCCCTCGTTGACACGGTGGCACAGAATAAGTACGGGTTATGGGTGGGCCTGCCACACTGGGACCAGGCTGATGCCAGAGGAAAGATGTGAACTGTTTACTCAGCTGGAGGCTGAGACAGAAAGGCTTGGGCTGAATTCATTAGCCGGACACAGCAAGGCTAATCCAAGGCACAGTCGATCATGTACAGGGACTAACTGTTTGTAATTAGTTCCTCCTCAGAGGTTCGTGATTACAGGGAATCACCGTTCAACATTCCCATGTCTGCTTTTGCAAAGGCTGGGATGCCACGGACATGTGCGGTCTGTGTGTGGCCCTGCTGAAACTATATACAGACCGTCAAGAGCTGTGATTATGGTTCAGGTTTTTTGTGGGTTTTTTTGCGTTTTGGATAGACTATGGTAAAAGCTTGACCTCTTTTCCAAAATACTGAGTTCATTTGAGTATATTTACAGTAGAATAGTTCAGATCAGTCTAAACACAAGATATCGAGAATGACTTTGTTTGGGAACAACTAGGGCAATTGCGATAAACAATAAATCAATTAATCGCATAATAAATTAAAACTATCAACCTCATTTTAAGGTTCACACTATCTATATATAGCGCACACTATACGATCTTAGAGCTGTCGGCCCATTATCAAAACCTGAGAGACCACACATTAGCCAACAGAAATCTTAGGTATAACGGTTCGATCAAGTTCGATCGTGCCGTGCAGTGTCCAACAATGGGCACAAAATAATGGCTACAAGTCCAGTTAACTCATTTTAAAACCAGGCACTAATCAATGTTTACTACAATCTATCTGCAATGCATGTGGCTCTAGTGTCAGCGTAACGTCCTGACTGAATGAAAATCATTAGAACCTATTTATGTCACATTAACAAAGAATAGCTGTAAAGTTACCGGGTCCATCAACTGCGGTAGCAATTTCGCTCCAACTCCTCCCCTCGGAATCCGCGCTTTCTGATTGGCTACCTGTCACATTCAACAGGCTGCATTGACGCTCCCAGTCAGGGAAAACCCCTGATTTAGATCCAGCGGTCACAACGATCTACCGCAACACACCACACACTACAGGATGATCGGTTACGACATCACAAGCGACAATCTTAGAACGCCCAACTTCTAAGATTGTTGTAAGGGGAAAATCGGGGCAAAAAAATCCTATAGTATGAACTATTGCATCAGGTAGTCGGATGTGTCCATCTTCTCTATTTAAATCTTATGATTACTGAAGGGCAATATGTTATACAGACTTCATAATCTGCACTCTTTTGGTTGAATGCAGTATTTATTTATATTTTGGCTTTATGTTGTTTAGTTTTTAATTCAAGTACATTTTTTGTTAATGGAGACTGAGAATATATTTTATTATTGGTTTTGGTTGTTTTGTTTATCAGTTCCAGTGTTAAGTGTTCTTTTGAAAATAAAGTGCATCCATCTTTGGCAGGAAATCGCATGCATTATTACGTCATTTCCATTAAATCAGTGTACAAAGGTCTTCAAACAATATTATCGTTTATCGCAATAATTTTTGAAACAATTAATCGCTCAGCAAAATTTATTATTGTGACAGGCCTAGGTACAGCCGGTTCTAGTTTGATTGCGTGACTGCAAAACCATCAGATACGGTTACTTGATAAAAGTGGTCAAAAATGGATTCAAACCTGATTATAACAGCAGGCAATTATTGGGTGCATAAAGATATTTATACACACAACAGATGCTGAGTGGTCCAATAATTAACTCTAATTCCACATGTTGGACCAATAATCATAATATTCTGGATGGGAAAAAAAGAAACTCTGGTTCTCACTAAACAGCTCTAAGCCAGTTCTTCAACATATCAGCTGATCCTGATCATTTTCTGCAGAGGGGCCTAAATGGATTAGTTATTGTCGGGAACAGCGTAGTGGATCTGATTTGACTTGGAAGGGAGTCATTTCCTGCAAGGACTACATAAACAGCCTCTGGTCAGCGTGGTCAAGATCTCCGTGTCCACAAACATTCCTTATGCCAACTCCCACATTGACCTCAAGTAAGTTGGACAGGAAAAGGGGAAATTCTAAATATAAAAAATAGACACAAAAACATAAAACTGGAACATATGTCCTTTGCAGGGCAGCTGGATGAAACTTTTATTATTCAAACCTTGAACATAAAAAAGAGATCAACTGGTTAGGTAATCATTAAGGAAATTCCACGCTAGATTCCTTAACGGAGGGATGGGACGTGGAATGTCACGTGGTATGGAGAGAATGGTAATGTTTGGGGTTCTTGATGGGTAGTCTTTACTAAATTTAGGAGTTTGATTGGAACATATAAAGGTGCTTAGCACAAATTTCATCCATTTTGCTTATTACATCAGCATACCGGTGTTTGTGTGCGTTTGTTTACTCACGCAGAGCGTCCCTCCACGTCGAGTTTGGTGGGAATGATGCCCTTCTTGCCAAGAACAGTGGCAACCTTGTCCACCTCGCCACGTTCCACCGCCTTCATCAACCGATCATCGTACTTGTTCCAGTCTGTGTTCTGTCACAAACAAGTAACACCATCAGACATGCAGAACCGAATGTGTTCTCTCCGCAGAGACTTGATTCAACATGTAAGGATAACTGCTGCCATATAAGGAAGAAGTCCCTCCTGGCTTAATGGGTAAAAGTAAGAATGGTATTTTGATTTTCAATTCTTTTAGATAAAAAAAAAAAAAAAAGATATTTGGGAACTTAAAAAGAACAACACAATGGTTGAGTAATTTTGATGTTTTTCCACAGCAACTGCTTGGGACACAAGTTAGAGCAGGAATATGCGAAGAATGCGCTGTACAGCAAACCCACTAAATCAGCAATGAATCCCATCAACACATGAGTGAAAGATACAAAACAGTGGAACAGAGTCCTTCTCCAAGAAAAAAAACATGACCTTTATACTGAATATCCAATCTCAGTACAAACAAACCAAACTTATAAGAGTAATTAGATTAAATGTAGCCAGTTAACCAATAACCGCTAATCTATATGCATGATTAGGTATTCCTTTATTTTAACTTTGTCTGACTTTACATAACCATATCTAGAAAATCACAAACCCAGATGAATCGCCTGTTAAAAGGAAATAACTTAAAAGCAACAACAAAAGAATACATACAAAGTGCATGGAGGTGCATTTCAGCCAGCGGCTCATCTTGGGTGAGTGGAGCTGGTCCTTGCACCGTGCTACTG
The DNA here is from genome assembly GCF_019740435.1 of Gambusia affinis. Taxonomy (NCBI): domain Eukaryota; kingdom Metazoa; phylum Chordata; class Actinopteri; order Cyprinodontiformes; family Poeciliidae; genus Gambusia; species Gambusia affinis. The sequence continues at coordinate 24,132,306 of NC_057869.1, read as the reverse complement.
AAAACGTTGCCACTGTTCCGGTTTACAAAGTAAAAACAAAAATGAAGAAAAAAATATCTACACACACAAAAAAACAACTTCCTTTGTCTTCTCAGTGCACTCAACCAGTGAGTGCAAAAACACAGATAAGACAAAAGGATAAGAAGTCTTTCCAGCGGTGACCCACTAATTCCCCCCGCCCCTCTTACTAGAGGCAGAAAAGTTTAATTGTTAAGATTTTCTAAGCTGTCTTTTGTTGCTTAGGAGCTCAGCTCGCAATTCCATCACTGCTCAGCAGTTTGGGTGATAGTTAAATGGAGGAGGAGTGAGAGGGGAGGAAGGAATGGAGGTGGAGAAGCAGTAGGGCCAGCCCTGCCAGCACCGGGACCTGCCCTGGCCGGCAACTGCAACTCCTCCTCTGGGGAAGAGTCAGCTCAGCCTGGCTGCCTTTCTCCACCGATGGTCGCTGCTCCCACCAAGTCCCCCACCCCCTCCTTGCTTCTCTCCTGAAACCTCCTGTTTAACTCAGTCTTCTTCTGTTTAAACAATCCTGCTTTCTGGAGTCTTATCTTCAAATGCTACTTGCTTATCAAACCAGACAGTTTCTCCCTTTGCCTCGTCTCTCCACTGTCCGTGGTTCCAGCTTCCTCACACCACCAAATGGCAAGGTCAGTCAGGCTCAGTGGGGTAAATATGCAAGCTCTCTGAGGTCTAAAATATCACCCCCTCCCTGGTAAACAGCAGCAGTGCAGACAGCCCTGCAGACTGGTTACCTCTTTATTTTTTGACCCTCCAACCTTTCTGTAGAGACTAATAGGAAGACGGGAGCTAATAATACATTCTGGGCATGCCAGAACAATGAGTAATGGCTTTGGTGTCTTTCATCACTGCCAACATAAAACAAGGCCAGCCAAAAAAAATCTTGCTTACATTGCCCCCCACCTTGCTCCCCTACTGCCTCAAAGTGAAAATATTAATGTCAGGGGAGATCATTTGAAGTAGTTTTTGCAAAGACCCTCACAGGACACGTCAGAATCATAATAACCTCTAGATAACCCGCTCATCTCTGTAGATCTGCCCATCTCAAATTTAAGACATTTTAAAGACCATAAAGAATGGAATTTAATACCTGTATCTCGTCAGAAATGTACAAATGTTGTCCAGCCCACTGATGACAAATTTGCACTTATACATGACGGACACAAAAATGAGAGGTAGCTACTTAGCCAGGGTATATTAGCCTTATATGTCACAACTTACATGCAATGAAGAGGTCTGAGTAACCAAATTTTTGCCTGACAGAACAGTCCCACAAGAAAAACAAGTACACAGAATCTACAAGATTAAATAGTTCTGTCAAGACAAAATTTAGGATCTGTGACAACATGTTAAAGGCCATATTACTTTTCTTATATGAATTTTAAGGATGCAGGGACACACTGTTGAAGACAGAAGCACCGTGATCCATTCTGTAAAGTAGCAAAGCTTAATCAGGCGTTTTACACATAGTCACACGAAACTTCAACCCCACATCCACAGCTCAACTTCCACTAACTTACTGTGACACAAATTAAAAGCAGAACTTTCACTTTTATGAGGCAAAACTTCTCGGTGGGAAAAATGCACAGACACAGCAACCCCAAGGAAAGGAGAATGCATAGAGGGCCCATTTAATTTACGCACGGCATCAGCTCCCTGTGGGCTCTGGTTACCGCCTGCTGCCAGACTGGCGTTTACAGAGCAACAGTGATATTCACAAACATGCAAAAAGACCTCCTCCACATGACATGTCATATGAAGAAGTAGGTGTCAACTTACGAAAGCTGCTCACCCTTGCATGGAGACAAAGACGCCAAAATGGCACGTCGCCATTGCAAATGTCGGTTACGTAAATATCTCACACGGGTGCACTTGTGTGTGGATTTGCTTGGGAATCCATTTAGTTAATAATAGGAACGATGGCAACAAGGGCTGGAACAATACTTGTTGCATAAAAGAGGAGTCTAGATACCTCCATGCTTAAGCATCATTTTTAATGTCCTGTGAAAAAAATAAACAACCGTCATGAACTCATCTTATGAATAAAGGGTTTTGGATTATGATTAGGATTCTTTTTTTTGACACAGAGAACTTGAAAGGTACTGGTAAAAGCAAAAAAATGCGATATAGCTGGGTATTATGACAGGTTTCCTGAAGTTTTACTGAAACAACAAAAAGTTCAACAGCACATTCAATTCAGTTCAATTCAAAAACAATTTTTTAATTCCGAAAAGAAAAAAGATGTAAGGACTCTTCCTTTAATTGCCTTCCAAGAATCATCTGAAATGGTTACAGGTGTGGGCAGGAATGATCTCCTGTAGTCTGTGTTGCAGCAATATCAATAAGCCTCTGACTGAAGACCACTTTGTTTCTGAATTACTATCTTGTGAAGATTGTTGCACTAATCCTTCAGTGAATCATCCTTCAGCTCATGAGGCTGCTAGAGTTAACCTAATAGATAACAGCAGAAGAGATTGCACTTTTCACAAATCTAATGATTAGAAGTATTCCTGAGAAATATTTATTCAGACATAAGTGCATAATTAAGAAAGATTAGCAAATATTTATCTTGAAGTCTTTTAGAGTATGTGCAAGTTACGGTAAGAACTAAATTTGGCAAAACCAACTTTTGCCAAATGACACCGCAATACACATGACAAAACACAAATACAGGATCTGAACATAGGATTCATACACCAGCTATTATTCTCTGCGGTAGAGGGGAGATGAATTGAGGGTGGTTTGTCTAATAGAGCAATTGGTTAAATTTCAGGTTGGCTAATGTTTTCTTAAGAACGAATTAAAAATATTCCATAATTGTATATCTAACTAAAAACAGATTTTTACTAATTGCCCTATAGCAGGATAGCAACTTGTGACAATAATCCCACAGAATCAAGTTTCTTTTTTAGAACCTGTTAAATTAATAAGACGTCTGCATTTATTAATATTATTTATTGACTATAATATCCAACTGTGAGCTCCTTCCTTGATCAGTGAATCTGGAATTAAATCTTAAAAATCCTGTGTAGCAGATGTAGTTTGTAACTCTTCTTAAACAAACACTACCTGCTTGTTCACATTATAGATAGAATAGAGTCCTGCACTGGTTTTTACCAAAGTCCACATTTAATCTCTTGTTTTCTTGTACATGTATTTTCATTTTTGATTTGTTTTCATATAAAAGGGTGTTCACAAATTACCTATCACCTCATTCCAACAAACGGATTTTAGTTTCAACTTATTTTGCCTAAAAATGTGCAGAAGACTCATTTTGTTTTGAGAATTTTGTTATTTTATCTCTTGAAAAAAAAAACCCTGCTTAGTACTTAGTAATGGTATTCAATCCTGTACAAATGAAACAAAAACATTACCTAAAGCTTCTATTTTAAACAGAATGACCTTTGAGACATAACATCACCTGACACTGCATGAGGTAGCTTAGGTCCCTACCTGTCTTCACTGATTATTCTGGTGTCTGTTAATACTACACTTAGAATTCCTTGTCAACCTCACTTCAGATTTGCCCTCACTTGACAGGCTGTACATCTTTTCCAACACCTCTTTTTCCTCCCCCTCCCAGCTACCAGACGCCCTAATGGGTGTCTAATATCCTTACAGATGAAATCACCGGCAGAAAATATCTAACTGGTCATGACAACAGACCGAAGCCAAATCCAAAACATAAAAACTACACGCAAATGTGTTAGATGATAGTTGTGTTCAGCAAAATGAAATGACTGATATGGTTTTAAATTATGAGTGAGAGGATGATAGTTATTGCAGGAGACATCTGCAAAGAGATATTAAGTCATATAATCTAAACCCTTTGACATTTATAAGCAAAGTACTTGGGTACCAAGAGATTTTTTATATTTTTATTTTTTTTTGAAAAATACAAAAAATATTAATACTATGCGACAAAAAGGGAATACTCACATTGCATCATGAATGGATCAAGATTTTTAAGAAATATTTTATTTTAAAAAATTAATTAAGCAATTTACACCAGCGATCAGGAGGATTCCTAAGTGTTTGCAATGATTCTTTAACACCAATATGTCACCAAAAATAAAGGTGTTGGGCCACCATTTACTCCACACCAATAAGACACAAAGAAAGAAGTACAATGTGGAAACCTTGGCTGCTATGAAATTTACGAGTTGAAATCCCACTCTGCACAATTAAAGCTTTCAAACATTGATAGCACCAAACAATTGGGTCGTTAACTGTCTAGCTCTTCAGCTGGCAAACCTGTCTTTCTCAGATCAGCGTTAACTCAGCTACAATTAACAAGCAGAAGGCTTTGTTTTGAGGTCTTAGGTTATGAAGGTCGTCACTGGTGTAATTTTTTCCTCCAGAAATTAGTGCCCATTGTTGAGCACTGTCCAACTACAAGAAAGCCACGCACAGCCAGGATCAAATGGAAATGCTTTAAAATAAATACTCATTTATGATGATTTAATAGTTTTTGAACTTGTGCAATTTTACCATGAAGCTATTAAGAAGGTGCGAAATTCACTAAGGATAAAATAATACAAAACTAAAAGTCACTGAGTTTCATAAAAAATTACTAAAAATAAGATTTGCAACAAGTCATGCCCCAACCTGGTACAAAGTCAAAATAATCATCAAATCAGAAATTATTTAGGTTTAAATTACTAATCTGGTATCAACTGAAATGCCTGTAAAGTTCTTATAGGAAATTTAGTTGGAAAGATTGATCAATACATCCAAATGATGGTGCGCTGGTAAAATACAGGCTATGTCACTCTCTAACCAACATGAGCTAAGCCCCATTTGTCATGTCAGTTTGTGTTTTTATCAATTCATTTTCTTATTTTAAATTTTTTTTACAAGGGACTCTGACCTGTGGAAAAACCCTAAGTGACCGTTGAGCTTGTGGATTGTGCTAGTCATGGGAAGAAATTTCTATGCAAAAGATGACGCATAGAAGCACTTTGTGCTTGTTTGAGCACAACAGCACTTTGTTTGACTGCTAAAGTTTGATAAATTATTATTGTGAAAAATATATACAATAACTCTTCAAAATAATTTTGTAGGCATCTGTTGGAAGTGCATAAGTTGAAAAACAAGTATGCTGAATAAAACAGGGAAATCAGTGATATGCACATACAAAAGTTCTATTTAGTGTGATATGATGTTCCCTTCCAGTACACTAGAGGGTGCTGTTTTAGGTAGACAGGTGAAGAAACTGACATGGCAGAAGAACTACATGCTATTCTAAAATCTAAACCATCTGTATCTTGGAAAATGCTTATCATTAACATAGGACTACATAAGACCTCTATATCTAACTGGTCATCTCTAAAAGATGCCAGAGTAGTTTTGGTTTAAAATATTTACCTTGATTTTATCTGAATTATTTTTGAATGAGTTATGTATGCTTTATTTTTTGTGACTAATAACGTATCAGAAAATAGTGTTTATGGTCATAAAACACCATATTTGTTGCATAGCTAATCTCAGTTTTGTTTGAAAACTGAAATGTTACTTTTCCAACAGACAGATAATATTCTTAAAGTTTTGACCAAGCAGTTTATTTGACCAGAGCTGTGAATTTTGTTAAGTAAAAATAATTATTATTTAAATGAAAACAATTTAAACTAAAGGTACCACATATACTATAAAAAAAAAAACTAAAACTAGTATGACTAGGACAGAATCTCTGTGCCTTTAAAGACATGCTCAGAAATGACTCCAGTCACTGCTTTCTAATTTTATCATTTATCTCCACAGAGATACCTGCTTGTGACATTACACATAGCTGCATGCTGTGTGAATACCTCAGTGACAATTTGATTTATTGGTGCAATATACCACCATGGAAGTTAATGGCTAATACTCCAGCAGAGTTCAGAGTTACAGAGACCCTCAAATAGCATAAACTGTGCCTCAGAAATCTCCACACATTATGTGAATCGCAGCTGTTGCCAAAGAAAGGTGAGTGAACATACAAAAATTAAATACAAACAAAAATAAAAAAAAACAATCCAGAGAAACAGGAGGACGTTCAACATCCAGGATTATGGTGATGGCACGCAGAAAATACTTTGTTGAATATGTTGCAATACATTGCGTGTGAATTAGGAAAAATGGTAAGTGCGCCTTTAAATACGTAATCGAAATGACATACTTCCCCTTTATGCCACACCGCGAGCCTTTTTCATTCAACTGGGATTTTCTCTGACTGCCGTTTGCGGTTTTAGACCCTGCCCCTTCACGCACATCCCTCTGATCTATGACTGAAGACCTGTGAACTGTGCGCAACTGTCTGGGCATGTTGTGTGTAACCGAAAACCCCCTGGAGTAAAGACAAAAAGGGCGGAGGAGGGAAAGACTGGGACTGCGTGTGAAATAAACAATGTGGAGAGGAGTGGAAAGGATAGGTGTGAAAGTGACTAGGTCTAGCAGGCTTGCATTCGATCCGTCAGTGAGAGACAGGTAAGTCGATGCTACAGAGAGAAAGTCTCTTTTTGGATTAGGTCAGGTGCAAACTGATGTCCCAGACCAGGTGTCAAATTTTTGGTATGCACATCAAGTAGTGGCCATAGGCAGCTATGACAGACCTATTTACCTGGACTGAAAGTAGAAGAAAGACTGCCACACCCTCTGGTGGTGGACAGAAAAACAACAAGTTCAGTCCATCAAATCTACTGTATGAGGATGGATGGACAGATGGAAGTCTCATGATTGCCTGGTTTTACTTCATTTGCCCAACTGAGTGATTCCTGGTGAATCCCTGTAGACATTCCAACTAGGGTTGCCCACAGACCATAAATGGAGACTATTCATCAATCCATCTGCCAGGTCACACACTTTTGGATGACTTGTGACCCAGAGGCCAAAGCTTTTCCAAGCTATTTTCTCTTTGCTTCCGAGAGCAAGGCAGGAGATCAGCTCTCCAGTTGCCCAAACACCATGAACTTTGCCCTGCCACTTTGCCAGTCGAGATAGTCTCGGCATAATCAGAAAAACAAGAAGACTGTTGTATGCTTACCGTAAGTCTAGGAAGACTGAGAAATTAAAAATGCTAAATTTATGTGTGCCTTTTTCAAATCTGCTTTAATCACCTTAGTTTGCCACATGTGGACTCCAATTAACCTGTAGAAACATCTCAAGGATGATCAATGAAAACAGGAGGTACCTCACCTAAACTTCAAGCTTTACATAAATGTTTCACATTGCCATTAAACAGTGTTGAAGGGGAAAAATTTTTTGGAATGTGCTGAAATATAACAAAATGTGTAATAAATGAAGCACTGTGCATACGTACTGGAGGCATTGCAGTTTTTCAAAACTTTTATTAATTGTTATGCTTTATGATATCTGTGTAAAACATATCTTCTTCCAATACGATATTTTAGTTTTTAGAACGCATACAATTGGCATGAATTGCAATGATAATGTTTATGTGGCCACATTTCAATGTAGATCCAAAAAAAATTACCTAATTTCTAACAGTTGGAAATAAAAGATGCTTTAATAATAACCAAGGTATGTGTTATATTGTATGATGAGGAGGACAGTGCTTCACAAACTTATGAATGAGATTATAGTTCCAGTTTAGGTAATATTTTTACGTCACTCTTCCTTATTATTATCATTGAACAACAATGTTCCCCTCCAGAAGAAATAAACTTGCAGTATAATGGGTTTTGGTTGGCTTGGATGCCGATTTTATTGATTTTGTCCCTGCTGGGTTTGGTGATGTATAAAATAAATAATAAAAAAAACAAACAATGATGAAGCAGACAGAGCTGGAGGCAATAAAAACATCCTGACACAAATGGAGGAAAAAACCCCATAGGAAGTTAATAATAAAACAACTACCTTAAAGATGTAAAATACAAAACACGATTTGAATTTCTATTATCAGGAAGGGACAAGAAATATTTCATATCTACCAGTGTTATTTGGCTAAAATAAATATTCTGAAGAATGACGGCTGCTGTGAGCTCATCCCAAGAAAATTATGAGACTATAGAGAGGTAAAAGAAAAACAATATTTTGCCTGCGTTTGGTTACACAAGCAAATATTTGGGCATGCTGGTACTTGACACTTCTACAGCCAGCATTCATAAGTCATCAGATGCAGACGGACATAGAGGTATGTGGCTGAGAGAGGGGTGAGGGGGCAGTAGGTCAAATTGGTATTGTTTTTATTGAGATTAGCTCAAAGGTGGTGTTGTTCTACTATTGGATATTTTCTCTCTTTCTCTGCCTTGGAAAACTGCTTGTTCCAAGTATGTAAATTCACAAACTAATGTAGTCAGCTAAAAAAAAGTATATATAGATAAAAGCTTCTTGAGAGCAAAGAAGAACAATGATGGTCTTTCTTTTAAAAAATAAAACCAAATGTTCAGGATGAATATTCTTAGAAATCAGAGGTTCATGAATATCCTGGAATTTATAAAGCAGATCTGGACTTGCCTGAAAAATACTTGCTTTCTTTCTTCTGACTATTTTCTACTGAAAATTTCTTTCCAAATCTCAACACGTCTTTAACAAAGATTAATTTTAAATGCAACACTGTTTCTCTACACCATTTCTTGCTATTTATAGAAACTTTCCTCTGATTTGATTTTTTTTTCTATAACAAATATCAAAGAAAGATGTCTAATTTTGTACAAAGTAGTGCCACCTCACTTTCATGTTATTTAGTGAAGGTGTTTCGAAAAGGTTGCTTAGAAATATTTCTAAACACTGGTTTGTTTATGGAGATGATGTGAATGTGAATCATTTTGGCACATGTCATTTTAATGGATTAAAAACACAGCATTGCAGCCAACACCCTAAAATGGTTCACTGAATTTTGAAACAGAACTGCCTTCACCCCAAGTGGCACAAACATGGTATAACATGTTGGAGATGCATCTGTGAAATGTATGTTTACTGTTAAGCATCAATGCTGAGAAGAAGCAGAATAGTTACTTATCAACTTGAGGGTAGTTTGACCTGTTCCTAGGACAGTCTGCGTTTTACTATCAGAAACTTGGGAGATAAAATACTTTGTATTAACTCTATGCTCTAAAGCAGTGGTCCCCAACCCCCGGGCCGCACAAGAAATAATTAAATATTTCCGTTTTATGTATTATTTGAATCTGGAGAATCTTTTATTTTGAAAATCCTTTAACCAGATTCTCTCAGTTACGTCTTGCACACCAACATTGAGCTTACAAGACGCAAAATGTGTAAGAAACTGATCAGATGTCTTTGGAAAGTTTCTTTTCCCAGAGAAGAGACAAGAGAATGGATTTTTCTCGGTAGGTGATTCCCACATTCCAAGCTCTGCATGATATAGTGACCGGCTTGTTTTTGAGGCAATGAAGCTTCAAACTGCTTTGCCATGTAGAGACCAAAGCACTCTGTGCATATGCAACACTTCGGGTGTCAATGTCTCATCACTCCCAGATAGGACCGTCTCGTTGCAGAGAAACAAGCTCAGGGCTCCCATTAGTCGTTATCGCGAGTTAAAATTTTCACGAAAGTGTTCGTTTTTGTGGCACATCCCTATCTTATTTTGAAGGAATATGTAAAAGTTACCACAGCAACCAGAGTCACAGAGCATTAGGGCAGTGGTCGAGACGAGATGAGAGGAGCAGAGCTTGTGAGTTTTAGGTCTGATTTAAGGATTGTCGGCCGATTTTCCAAACCTCTGTGACCACACACGACACGAGGTGATAAAAGTCCAACAGGTTCGATTGGTTCGTGTGTCCAGCCACATGGCAGGAGAAGCACACCACATACAAACCGATTCCACTCACAAACACCAATTCTAGAAGAAAAGCCAGTAAAACCACCAACATACCATACGTGAATTTAGAATAATCAAACACGGATGACGATGTAGAAGCAGTAGTGATAGTTTGTGGACTCATTTTAAGAGATAAAAGACGTAACAAAAAGAAAAGGCGTTTGATAAAAGATGGCGGGAGCAGCCGCTCCATTTACTGCACTATGATTTGGAGGCGAGTTATGTTTTTTCGTAGTTAACATTTTTAACTGAATAAACATAACCACGTATAATAAATATATATAAAAATGACCTTTACATGTAGTAATAAACATTTCCACATATCACCTCCGATGTCCACCGGACTCTCAGTTGCCATGTCAACTGTTTGGGATTTCCCTCCGTTCTTACGTCACCGCACTTTCTGACTGACTACCTGTCACATTCAACAGGCTGCGTTCTCGCTCCCAGTCAGGGAAAACCCCACAGGCTGCAATAATCGGGCCAAGACAATGTAACGCGGTAATAAAAAGGTTGGGGACCACTGGTCTAAAGGCACAGAGTAGGTGTGTTATACATCAGGAAAACCTTTATACTACTGAATATATGACAATATTTATTACGATTTCTCCACAATTTCCTGATGCTTCTTTCTTTCTTCACAATGTTCAAAATAATCTTTAGCACCTCTGCCAAATATACTTCAAAGACCAGAGATATTATTAGAATGTCAAATGTGCATGCATCAAACTTAAAATCTATAATCCAAACAAATACCACATCTTTACAGTCATTTGCAACTGCAGGCAGTGGTACTGTGATAAATGTGATTCAATATTTTGTGCACCAAAACATTTAGAGGGTGCATTGAACCAGCAGAACCTGGAAGTCCAAATTGGCAGCCTGGTTAAATTTTACATTGGTTTGCAGGGTCAAGTTTCTTTGTGCCTAGAACATAACTGCTGTAAAAACCTTCATAGATTAATGTTTGATGGAGCTAATTCCCTTCATTGTTACGACAGCGGCAGCAATTTCCTCTCCTCAACAGGCTCGTGGAGTCCTTTATGTGATTGAGGAAGTGCCCTTCAGCAGAATGCTCTCCAAATCTGTTAATGTTAAAACATTTCAACAGGGTTATGAGTCTGATTTTTCTGTACCATAGACTGGAACGGCTATGCAACAATTACAGTTTTACATTTTATTGTTCATTCCCACATATTTTCCTCTTGATTTATGTTTGCTGCACTTCATCAACTTTTGCTATGTGGCACGTATTTTCAGCAAACAGGTATAATTCGGTATGAGCTAAAACCCCATGTAAAAAATTTGTTATTTCTGTAGCACTATTTCTAATTTTTGGTGAGGCTGTTCTAAGGTTACGCCCTCTAAACGGCATTCTAAAAAGCATGCCAGGTTCAGTTTTGAATTTTTCTACATCAACTGGGTTCTACATGGAAAATAGAGGTGGCAAAACAAAATGATACCTTGCATGTAAAATGCAGCAAATACATCGGATTGTAAAATGCTGTTCCAGTTTGACTGTATGCTACTGGCAAAAAAAATGCAACACTGTCACTTGAACTAAGCTTCTGGACAATTTAGTCCAGAATTTAGTTTTGTTTTGCATCACATTTTTTCATGGCTTAGACTCTTAAAAAAAAAAACAATCTGGAGAGAGAAGAAAGCATGCAAACAGAGAAAGAATGGTTTAAAGAGGCTTTATCTGAGCCAGTTTGTTCCACATCAGCAAAATCTTTGTGCTCCTGTTGCTCAGCATAACTGGTTGTATGTGCAAGTTTGTGTGAGAGCGAGGAACAGCTGATGTCAGCCCAAGCCCACTCAAACTCAGTCAGTAAACCCAGTCCCCTATCTGACGTCCCCTTCCCCCAACACCGGTTATCTCTCTCTAAATGATACAACAAACAGACGGCTTGCATCACTCACACAGCCTGCCTCGGTTGATGATGCCTTAAAAATCAAATACAACAAACAATCGGAAACGCACGGTGTAACTCTATCACAACATGCACATTTGTGTTCTCAGGGGACTCTGGCATGATTGAGCTCTGAGCTCCAAGCAGCCCAGGACAGGCACAGCATGGGAACAGAGACGGGCAGCTCTGCTGAGATGACCTCACGGCAGTTCCCGTGGAGCCAGACCTTAATCCTAAAAATCATACGTCGCTCGACTGCCACTTACTGCTCAGCCAAAACAACAGTCAGCCGATTATATACTTGGACAGATCCTCGTTTACAGTTTGCTGCCTATTGTCCATATCCGTCCCAATCCTCAAAACAGGAATTGTTAATGTAATAATCAATGAGGTTGGCTGTAATAATTGGTCAACATAAATATTTTCAGTCCACAAAAACATTTTTAGGAATTTACTATTATTTTCTTAAACTCTCAGCAAAAGTAGAAGTTATTTTTCTCCAAATTATTGTCTCCATGAACGTGGGCTGCATGAGTCAGTTTGCTTTATCTGACAAATCGTATGGCAGGTTAGAAATGTTTTTCGAAGTTCTTAGAGATTGAAATTAGCTAAATTTCATGGTTTATGATAATACTGAATAAATGTATCGCTTTAAAAACAAACCCATTAAGCAAAAACGTATAACATTATCTAATTTGTCTTTAAAATAAACTTGTTTATTGAATGCCTCCTGCTAAAATAACATTATGTTGCAGACAAGTCTATGACTTTCATTTGTTGTTACTGAGATCACACTGTGCAGACAGCCTGCCATAGTCAACACATCACAAATATTTTTTTGGAAGTAAAAACATATAGGAAAGAAAAAAATCAATTAAATGCAGCTTCAGCCAAGTTAACAAAAACAAATAAATAAAATAAATATTCTGGGGCAGCTTAAACAAAAGAACAGACTAAGATAGTTCGGAACACCAGAGAAATATTTAATAAGTATTTGATTAATTTAGGAATAGTATTTAAGTAAAAGTGATTACTGTATAGAATATTAGAACCTCTTGATAATCTGCTCCTAATGGAATAACATTCAAACCTTATATTAGCTTGCTGATCAGTCGGGTTCAGTTAGACACTCTGAACGTTGCATAACAGCTGCTTTTAGCATGACAAAGTTATCTCAAATGTGTGATATCTTTTAGTTTAAACCCATAATTGTCCACAAATAAGTGTAGGATGGAAGGATTGAGTGGGGAGCAAACCCACAACAAACTCCACACAGTCACTAACTTTCCTTAGAATTTTCTTAAGTTTTATATCGTAGGAGCAACATGACATGTACATGAAATTTTAATGGTTTCAAAGCTGTAGCTTTGGTCTGGGCATAATGGTTTTGAACGTTAATATGTTAATAGTTTATATGTAGACTTTTTGCAGCCTACCAAATAAATTTTAGTTCATTCAGTTTTGATCACATTTAGCTGCATTAAAATGTATCAATTTTAAACCGGACAAAGAATATCAACACATACAAAGGAAAAAACTTGCAACTTGCATGGAAAGAGGATGCAAACAAATTCTTTTGGTTTCTATTTATGCTGAATAATCTGTGGTAGAAGAAGGTAGGTACACAACACACAGATGAGAGATTGGGATCAGGGAGTCTGATCACCGATTCACCAAGAATAACCATAAACATTGCAATTTTTAGAAACATACTGAATGTGGTACTCAATATTTTTGTCAAATTTTGCACACAAAAAAATTTATTAAAAATGACCTTGCAGATGATGTGGTACGAACTCAGGAAGTTCACTAATGTGACCCATGTGAGGATATGCACTAGCACTTCTTATGTATTAAAGGATTGACCTTTGTGTTTACCCAGTAGGCTCAAGCATTAAGACTATTTTCTTTTTAATATATATTCAAAAAACAAAAGGGGGGATGAAAAATCAGTCGACCTGACAGTGTAGTGGGTATGTTTTGCCTACAGGTCATCTTCTATACCTGGCTGTTTAGGGTTCAGACCACAAACAACAGAAACCGAGACAGTGCATTCTGTTCAAAGAGCTGGTGAACAATCTACACTCTATCATCTAGCAAAGCTAAACAATGCCATCATTTTTTATTTTTTAAACACCGGTGTTTTAGTTCGTCACCTGCAACAGATCTCTAATCAGAGAACAGATTAACATAAATAAGAAGTAAATCTGTATAATCCAAGCCCCAAAGAGTAGACATATGTTTAAAAAGCGGGAGGGCAAAAAAGAGGATTTCATCAAGCCTCACCCCTTCTGGCAAAGATTAAAGGCGACCAGTTAGGTGATGCAAAACTGCAGCCTTTAAATCTTTAAGGTTTAGCAGTGTGGGAGATACCTCAAAGGTTTAAGAGACTCCAACACAAACAACTCTTCACAGGAGGATGAAAAAACAAACTATATTACCATGAATCAGCACATTTTTCTTCTTTTACAATTGCAGCTTTGAAAATTAAACAATTTTCTTAAAATGGCACTTGTTGCGCAACGAAATTATCAGAAAGTACTAAGAAACTAAAAATCAAGTCACAACATGATTTTTGTGACTTGTCATGCAAAAGCAATTTTGCATGACAAGTAATTTTTGGACAGCCAGACAAAACAATCACATCCACTTATGAAATGATGCGTCGTGTCCTTCTGAGTACTGCTGTTCTGCTTCAAAAGGCTTTCTAAAAGACTAAAGTCAACTCATGTACATTTCTGGTGTAAAAATTGCAGCAGCAGTAGGAACCCATTACTGAAGTCTCCAAAGAGTAGCCGCTTCTAAAAGCCTCGACATGCAACAAGAAGAAGGTGACAGAACAAAGTGGCACAAAAAGCCAAAAACATTTGATGGATTTTTATGTCTTCTCAAATAACTAATGACACATCAGGTAAAAGAGCTAAAACGCATTGCATGCCACTGTTAACCTTATGACTGTATTTGGACACCTTTAACAAACATAGTAAGTCCATACGTTTGTACTATTGCTAAGAAATAAAACTTCTAAATGCTTGTGGATTGATTTGAAATCTGAACTTGTTTAAGGAAGATTAAGCAGAAGCTTTAGGCTACCATTTGTGGTTATAGCACTAGCAAAAGTGCCAAAATAAACAATATCACTGATTCAGCAATTTGCCAAATGTAGACTGAAGTAGTTGTGATGGTTTTGAATGAGTAAGAAATTGTGATAGCACAAGTGAAATCTAGTTCAGGTACCAAACTGCATTCTAAAATATGTAATTCGAACATTTTTAAAACAGTAAATGTCCACAAAGTTCCCTAGTGACGTAAAGTTGCAAGAGTTAATGTTTTCCTCTGAAGCCACCATCTATTCAGGGGAAAAGAAATGGTTTTCTGATAAACTGCAAGCTGTGGTTCAAAATGAAATCAGTTCTCATTCAGCACAAACTCGTTACGCAAAACGTTTGGTGGCATTCAGAAAGAATGTTTTCTTCTCCAAACCCTGCCCTCCTTAAACAAAATGAAAACAGCTTTAAAGCTGGAGTTGGAGCAGCTTCAGCTCTCAGACAACATATCCAGCAGGTCCTTTGTCCTAAACACTATGCCATCAACAATACAATCAGCCCAGCAACTTATTCTGTAAAGCCATGCTTCGGGGGGTGAAGGACAGTCTTACGTTTCACATCAATGAGGAAGAAGAGAGAAAGACAATGCACAAAGAACGAGCCAGGGAAAGAGAAACATTTCAGAAATACAATCTCTCAGGAACATTATATACCGAGTGTGAATTTTTATTTTTAATAATGTGGAGAGTCACAGGGTGAGACTTTCAGATTACAGGTCACAGAAGGATTTGGAATCCCTAAAAGGATTGTAATGACAGACTCCACTGCTAGTTCAATCGGAGGCAAGTTGCTTTATAAGTTGAAGAATACGCCTGGCTGTTCTGGTAGAACAGCACATACTGGATTGATTGCTTAATCCTTGATTTACTTCCTTCATTACACTGCGCTGATGCGTCTTTGCCTCAGGGAAGCTTCTCATTAGCTTAGCGTTTGAGCCATTTGAAGGCTGACGGGAGCTAAACAAAAACACCGTTTGTGATGACCAGAATAGTTACAGTGTAGATGGTCAGAGTAGATGACCGGTCAGCTGGATACAGTCTCAAAATATTTTTTTATAGCTATTGTTTCAGAACCTCTAAATTTTTTTCATTATATTATCCCTGAGCTATGGTAGATAAAAGTACTTTTTACGTCTTTTACAAATAAAAGGTGCAGTGTAAAATAGCATAAATGGAATTTTAGGTTAATGCAATAACCTTTTGCATCTTTTTCATAAAATACTGTTATTTTGTATCATTACCTCTACTTTGTGCCTGTGGTCTTTTAAATGTGTATCTTTCTGAGCAAGGGTAGCGCATCTTTCTGCAGCTCTTCTAAATAGGCAGCTGGATCTGAACTATACAGGTGAATCAGATGAGCATAGCAGAGTTTTAAGAGCAGAACTGAGCTTATCTAATTGTGATTTTACAGTTACCCTTGTGACAAAAATACTCCCTGTACATGCTGTACTCATCTGTGCATGTATGTTTCTGCTATGAAAGCACACAACCCAACCACATTCAGCTGCTTGATGTATTGTGTTTTAGCTCTGGACTCGTATCTGCTTCATCTTCCCCTGCAGACAGTTCTGTTTCCTTGGAGTTGGAATCAGCTGATTAGAGTGGCAGAATGAGAAACTCCACTGATGGCAAAATATAATACGAACCCATGTGGGTGCGTACAGCTGGGCGGTTTGCAACCCACTCCAAATATAACAGTGTTGGCACAAAATTTTCAGAGCAAACATGATGCGTTATACAGCTAAAGCCACTGGGAGACAGAGAGAGAACAATGTTAATTTAATACTTAATGCATATACATTGACAAGAGATGTCGATAAAGCATCATGAATCCAATTCTAAACCATACTCTTGGAAAACCACAGTTCTACCAGACCTAACTAAAGGTACGCTGCTCAAAAATAAGCTCTAAAGATGTTAAAACATCAACAAACCCATCTACATGTAGCAACACTTGTGAGAAAGTATGAGAATGACTGACATAAAAAAAATTTGATCATCATCTCCACCACCACACACTCAGACCAGTAGAGCTGAAATATGTCTTAGATTATTAACCCGAATGTCAGCAAGCCACACTGGGAGTGGTTTTTAAACATTTCTTTTCAGCCCACTCTCTTTCTATTTCTTATCTAGACACAATATGTCACAAGAACTGCTATTCTGCAACTTTATATCCCAATCACATTATTTCAGGCATCACTGAGTCCAACACATTCCCAAAACATAGTGTAATGCAGCCTCCTGCAGGGTTATTGTGGAGTGTGGGGTGATGTTCTGGTCATCTATTCTAGCAGAAGTAACACACTTTGGTGTTAACACATGATTTTCTGCATGTACCACAATATGTACAATGTACATACACAGGTTTCTGTTATTACATGGCTGCCAGGAGTAGCTAAGATCAACGCACGTCACTAAAACTGTGTGAAGGATTTTGCTCAGTTTTCCTCAGGTCTTGTAAAGCCATGTGTTGACATGATTAGAACCAGATCACCATCACAACCACTGGAATCTGGAGTCTACAAGTCTGCAAGATAAACTTTCAATGTTAAACTCCAACTGGAAGAATAAGGCAAAAGTCCTTGATGGCGATATCTGCAGCTGCAGAGCTTTGTTAAAAAAATATTACTCATCAATGCTTCAGACTGAGTTGGATTTATGAATTCCTGGAAGTGGATCCCATACCATGTGTACACTGTTGTGCCATATCAACAGTGTACACATTAATCCATACAGCAGCAGCACAAAATTAAAGAACAGTGGCAGCTGGAGATGGGATTGAGAATAACTGAACCACAGTGGCAGCAGGCAACTAGGCTTATCCACACATCATCAATATGTATCAGACATGGCCTAATACAACTTAAGGTGGTTCATAGGGCTTCATTTGTCAAACAGTAAACTTGCAAAGTGTTTTCCAGGATCAACTGAGACTTGTCCAAGATGTAAAAGTGAGAAAGGCATACTTGGACATATGTTTTGGGAAAGCCAAAAACTGCAGGCCTTTTGGAGAACTGTGTTCAAGACCCTGTCTGAGTCGTGGAGCATAGATTTTCCCCCAAACCCTCTCTTGGCAATATTTGGGGTTGTTCCTCAGATATGCAGTGTATCCACCTGGCAAGCTTCAGCTGTAGCCTTTTCCACATTGATTGCCTGTCAACTCATACTCCTACCATGGAAAAGAGACACTCCCTTCCCATAAACGACAGATTGAGGACTTGCTTTCAAATCTCAAAGTTGAACAACAGAGGCATCTTGTACATGGTTCTGCCAACACAGTTTACAAAGCGTGGCAATCATTCTTGTGCCATATTGAGAGACTCCCAGTCAATTCAGCATAAAGTCAACTAAGATTTTTTTTTTTTTTTTTTTGCTTTGTTTCTATATCTATATAATAGATATGTGGATTTGAATGTATTGGTTGGGGATTTATTTTGCTGAGAATCCAATAAAAATATTCAAATGAAAAGTTCTTGATAGTTACAGTGGGAGAAGAAATCAAAACAACACCAGCCACGCCTCAACCATTCACTGACATTTCATCAAAGCTGAACAACCGATGACTGACGAGCATATTATTTCCGTCACAAAGAAATTGAACAAACCGGTTTGCACAACGGAGACATTTAGGTTTCTCTGGCTCGACTGCACGTATAAAACAGAGGATTTCCTGAAGCGACAATGCAGACGTTGACTGAAACAACAAGCGGCATGCGAACTGGTGTAGACTTCTCTCAAAGCAAAACACCTCATTTAAACTCTGAATTTTCCCTCTCATGCATATGTCCACGTGAGCGGTCACAGTCTTCCTAGCTGCTTTCTGAAGAGAACTTAACAGAAAGCACTCATCCCTTAAAGACTAGTTAAGCTTAATTACACATTCCATATCATCTAGACTCATATTTACAGCAGAGCTGCACTTGTCATTGTAACGTCAACCTGGGGGAAATCACAATATTTTACAATATTCTCTATACTGTACATGTCATGTTGACATAAAGCTTTACCTCTAGCACGATATGGCAGTGAGGGAAGCTGAAATCAATGTAGGAAAAAATGCCTGGGTAGATATTAAATCAACCATTTGTCATTTTGGACAGTTCAAAAGCAGCCTCGTAAACTGAAATGATTGCTAAACAGACCTGGGCTGGCTTTTGAACTACACTGCTCTATCTGTGGAAATTCTTACTGCTTTTCTGGAAGGATACGATTTTGAGGAATGTCAGCTGCACCACTGCCAGAAATTCTATTGGACGCTACATACAAACATCCCAGTCTTTGCATCATCTCTGGATGCCTTTTAAATGTTGCTTTTATGCCGATAGGTTCTTTGAACAAATCAATTTTCATTTTGATTCCAATTGAACTGAGCCATGTGTTAAGTTGAAGAAAACTAAAATCTAAGAAAAATAAGACACTTTAAGATGTTCTGTTGCATTATCTGAATGTATTGAACACAGGTTTTTTTTTAGTAATTACATTCAATACTTATCTAAAAAAAACATGAACAAACTCAAAATATAAAAACAGCATTTGCAGTAATCTTCAACTCTTTCAAGGGAGAAATGTGTCTTTTTCAAAAAACAGCAGATCCAAATGACAATACACATGAGAGGCTTTCTAGAATAAAAGGCCTCATACACAAAAGGAAAAACAGAAACCTGAGTGAACAGAAACCAACAAGCTCTCATTCTATCAAATCCGCAGCCGGTATTAGAAGAATACCTTGGTATTTTGTATTCAGACTGCTAGATATTCAGCTTTGTTTTTTAGCTCCCCTAAAAGGGCGTATGAGGGCATAGCTGGCATTCCTTTGCTAAAATAGGGTCTTAGCAAAACTTTACTTGCACACGGTGATTCAAAAACAATAAAGAACACAATAAATCTAAAGTTAAATGAAGGATAGAGATGTGACTTGAAAGTATGGACAGGTACACGGGTAAATTAATCACCAAATACTTTAGGCTCAACTCAACACAAACTACAGTTGGTGAAGTTGAATGTTTTCACACAACACTTTGCAATTCCTCCAAGTTTCTTTTCCATTTGCTCAAACCACCCCCAGTCCAAAAATGCTGATGTTTTCATAACAATTTTCCCAGCAGGAATAGGTTATGTTCCTTACAATCACAATGGCCTAACTGTCATCCAACATATTTCCAATGAAACTTAATTTCTCCCAGCTTCAAGGTTGATTTATGGCTGTGATGCACAGGAATAACCAAGGCTTTCTGATAGAAATGGATCAAAAGTGATGAGTCACAATGCACCATCTGACAACTACGCCCTTTACAATTGGCAGCATATCAATTTTCAATAAGGTACAGCAGCACCTCTTTCTTCACATTAAAAAGTGCCTTCAGTTCTGTCCGTGCGCTTGAGGGGGGTTTTTTTGTTGTTGATTTTGTTTGGTATCTCGCCTTCACGGGGGAATAAAACGGCTGTTATGAAATCTCCACACAAACCTGAGCAAAATGTCACGTCTGTTTAAGCTACACAGCTTACCGTGAACTTTTTTTTTCTGGAGGTCCCAAGAAAATACTGCTGGGAAATAAGTTGGTTTTTTTTTTCCCCCCTCTTGATTTTTAAAATGGTACCCACTGCATTTCTCAGAGGTAGCGAGACGGCTATCATTGCAAGTAAAAAGAAATAAAAAAATATATTTTGAATGGCTGCTTTTCCCTTTTAAACAGAATGAGGCCTGACAGTTTGCCAAACAAAGATCTTATGGGCTCCATGTCTTTTTCATGGTAATCCTGGACAGAGGAAGCAGTGTGTAGTGCCAAAACACCCACTCCAAGCCGGACTCTGCAGAATTATAATGACTCTCTGTTAAGTAAAGTTTAGAAACCAAGCTAAACAATCAAGAATTAATTCAGTTTTTACGAATCGCAAGTAAACGATACATTCGGTAGCGCACCAATAGGTGAAAGAATTTTGTACAAGGACATATTTTAGACAGGCAAGAAGAATAACATTCCTGAAAGGACTTGCATGTATCCATGGTGCCTTGGAGCCCCAAGAGTCGTTTACTAGAAATGCTGAAATGTCTGGATTTTGTGGCACTCTTGAAACTCACTGGTGCAGAAACGCAGTTTTCAGTTCAGTGGAATTTGGAGTCAGTTGTGTGTGGGGGGTTTTTTGGCATATTGTTATTTTACCAACAGATGATATTTGCCCGTAAATACTTTTGAAATGCTGTTAAGAATTTGGCTTAATACTGCACATTTACTCTCTATTTGTAAATTATTTGCATTTATTGCAGATATTAAGCTGTTTTTTTCCTCCAGTTCATAGTAAAATACAGGTTTCTTCCTGATAAAAGAGAATTGTTGCTTTCCACTGTTGCCTTGTATTTGTTCAGAACGAGGAAGAGCATTTTTTTATATTATTATCTTGTGTGGAGGTGTTATGTTTTGCCCCACACTTTATGTTCCTGTCTATTTGGTGGTGTGAATACAGGGGATGGTCTGGGTAAGATTGTCACTACCGGGAAATAAAATCTGAAGTCTATAGATTTGATTAAATCCACTGGTTTCCTCTAACAGACATTACAAAACAACAAAAAAACACCAGAATATTATTTTGCTGTTCATTAAATATATCCAAAGTATGAAACTAAGCCAGTATTGGTCTATAAATCAAACAGTTGCCTACTTTAAGCTTGATTATAAATTACATAGGTAGACTATAGTTGGGGACATACTATGCTTGTCTTGCTAAATCTTGTATTTCCTTCATTTTCAGTTGGCTTGAAAACTACTAGTACTTTCAGAGAAACTGGAGCACCTTTTTTTCCATGTCATAGTCCTTCGTAAACATTCATCAGAATCAGGAAAACGGAGATAGAAGAAAAACGGAAATCAGTGTAGGCCAGGAAAACCCAGATCTTCACATATTTAACCCAAAGATGTCATTTGGACATGTTGTTGTATTGTTAGTGATTCAAATCTAAATTATATAACATATAACATACTAAACATATTAAACAGGGTCACTTCTTATAGTTGATGCCAAGTTAAATAAAAGGCAAAACGTCAAAAGAACCAAGAGATTTGTCCGAACTATTGGACCGTGTGAGTCAGGGGTGATTTTTCCTACAAAGTCAGTCCTCGAGGGCCGGCATCCTGCATGTTTTAGTTCTCTCCCTGGTGGCACCAACAACCTTTTCAGCATGTCAATGTTCTTCTGAGGCCTTCTAACGAGCCATCATTGGATCCAGGTGCGTTAAACCAGGGAGAGAACTAAAACATGCAGGAGGCCAGCGATAACAACAGGCGCATTGATTTGACCTGTAATAAACCTCGACTTTGTTTTAAAACTGCACTTTGTGATTAACAACAGCATGGTCCAGTGGTGAAGAAAGAGTCAACAGGTCAAAGGTACACTGACCCAAATCCGTGCAGGGTATTTCAAAATGTACCGTTCCACATCCGCATCTCGTGCGGAGCTGCAGGTGCTTAAAGAGTTTTCCCAAACAGACCACAACCACCGTGGGAACATGACCGCGGATAATGTGGTCGCTAGGACGGGGGAGGCCAGGGTTACAGATAATAACTCCTGGTGTAGAAACACGACGTCTGACAAGAGTAGCGTTGTTCAGCTCAAAACTAGCCTGAGTTCAGCAATAAAAAAAAACAAAAACAAAAAAAACAGGGATATTAGCAAAACCAAAGTATCCAACTTACTGTGATGGTAACTTCGTGTTTTTTCCGTCGATTTATGAAGCTCTTCATCTTGTAACGTGCTTGTCTGTGATATTAAAAGTATTCTCCACCGCTAAAGTTCATAAATATAACGCAAACTGACCTAAAAGTTTCGAACCAGTAAAGTTTCTTTTTTTATCTGTTCCCTCGTCTTCACAACCCGAGTTTCACCTGACGCTTTTAACTGTAAACGCTGGTTGCATTTCGCTTGACAACCTGCTCATCCAATCAAAACGGGAACGAGCACGGCAGTTGGCAGCTCATCCAATAGGAGCTCTCAGGAGGCGGGACTTCCCTGTGTTGTGCAGTTGGGAAACGTTGAAGACGTCCTGGGACAGAACAAGGAAAAGTGTAAACAGGTTTACCTAAAACAGAAACACCCTGAGTATTGTCATAGCCCGCACATAATAATACTAAAAAAAAAATAAAAATAAAAGTTCAAAGTGTTTTGTTTCTCCACCTATACAAAAGAACTTATTTGGGATTATATTAAACTAGGTGTCTGTTCTCAGGACTTCTATCCAAATAAAGCATATCCAATCATGTTTTATGATCACTTAAGCAAGAATCTGTCAACAGAGCTAAAACAGATAAAAATATTTGATTGAATCTTGACTTATCATTTGCTAATGAAATCTGACTTCTTAAGACCATGCAAATGAAATGTAACACATACATACAACTATTTTTCAATTCTTGTGGGGAAGAATGATTTTCACTAAATGTTTTACAGACCACGCATAATAGAACTTTTATAAAGTCCAAAGGTCTGATTTGTGAACCAGGCCATGTAATTCTGCTGCTTTTTAGACAATGACATACTTTTCCTAAACTTTCTTTAGCTTTTGATAACTGTGACTGTGTTAATGCAAATGGCAGAGTTTGACCAGATTGTTTATTCTTGTGTTGTTTTTTCTTTCTTCAAGTTTTGTCTTCTGCTTCAATTTATCATTTTTATTTGAACAACTGACTTAGATTTTTTTGTAATGCTTTGTAAGTTGTTTTATTTCTTCTTTTTGCAGTTACTCTGTGTTAAAACCCTTCAAAATCTCATGTTTTACTGTTTTGCAGCAGATGAAGAAGAAATGAAGACTATTTTTTTTTTTTAAACAAAATGATAAAACATCTTTCTGCATAATTTCAAAGGTGGGCAATTGTATTTTATACAGGATTCTTTCCAAACATTTTCACAGTAGTGTACAAGGGTATAAGGTAATTTTAAAATATTGATCAATATGTGTTTATATTTTATCAGTCTATTATCCCCAGGTAATAACACATACATTGCCCATTTTCATACTGTAGGACAGTGCAAGGGTCCATTACTGAACATAAAAACATCTAGAAGTGTTATTACAGGTCATCATTTATACCTTTAGATGCATTTTATTTAGCTTGAAGAGCAATTAGTCACCTTCACGATCAGGTACAACTTATAAAACTCTCATACTCTTGGAATAAGCAACACAGTAAATGTGAGGATAAAATTGTGCTAAAATACCCTTCACCGTAATTCTGATAGTTTTCAGTCTTTTTCAGATGCTAGCTGACCTTGATGATTGCACATCCCCGGGTAATAACACATACATTGCCCATTTTCATACTGTAGGACAGTGCAAGGGTCCAGAACCTGCACAAGGCATTAAAACATTGTCATTCCGATATATCAGTGTGGAGATTGTTGTCAATGCATCAAATTCTGCTTAGTCTTCCTCACTGCCTCCATTGAAAGTCGTGACACAATCTGTGCAGCAAAGGACATGCAGCGCTCTCTTCTCTATGTTCTGCCGTCCAGCTTCTGCAGGCAGAACGTTTATTTATCTCTTAGGTTCCACTGTCAGTGCTGCACAAACCTGCATAGACAAGTCAAACGCAAAAGGACACTCGTGCAGGCTTCCTCGCGGCCTCGTGCAGTTTGATAAGAGATTTGTCTGTGGTAGGGTTTTCCAAATCTCAAAGTGTCCTCAGGCTTTCCTGGAAAACAACTCCAAAAAGATGGACCGTCTTGTGGTTTGCTTTTATCTTCACCACTCTCACAAAACTTGGTCATAAGTTTAGAAATGGAACAAGGGCTGTCATGAAATAACACGGCCACTCTGCAGGAGAACACCAGCTTCAATAGTCTTCCTGTTACACTGGCCTCGCCTTGAAGGGACAACGTTGTGGCATGCTGATGCTTGAAGCACACACAAACTCATCAAAGTCGCGGGATCCGTGGAGACAACTGCTAAATCAGGAACCTATCTTACCTGTGATTGGCACAAGCCTCACAGTCCTTGAAGCTCTAAATGAGAAAGAGTAGCAGCAGGAGAATTTCAATGAGGGATTTTAGCACTTTTTGTATGTTGGGTGGTGAGAGGAGGTGGCACACCAGCAAACATTTTGCTGTGTCGCTCATTTCACAGATGCATCATGTTTACAAGTTATACCTTGTAGTAAAGGTGTCTGGTCAGGCTTTCCAGTAATAAAAATGCACCTCTAATGAATATAAAATGAGGGAAATGACTGACTTGGTGGTTCCAAACCTTTTTGTGTGTTTTTTTGTGTGTATGCATAGAGTTACAAAGCAACAATAAAAGGGCAAATATTTAGAGTGAAAAACAATTTCCACACAATTTTAGTGATTTGCAGCTCTAAAAATGTATGGCAAGTTGCTGCCATTTGCTTTTAAAACACATCCCTCCAGTTTTCCTTCTTTTTAG
The DNA here is from genome assembly GCF_019740435.1 of Gambusia affinis. NCBI lineage: Eukaryota > Metazoa > Chordata > Actinopteri > Cyprinodontiformes > Poeciliidae > Gambusia > Gambusia affinis. The sequence goes on along the minus strand of NC_057869.1, from coordinate 24,107,080 downwards.
CAACAACTACACACATTCTTTTGTGCCTTGTTTGCTTTGCCTAAACTCTGGGAACATATTATTACTTTATCAATTATATGCAAACAGAAATCTCCAAAGTAGTGGGTTAAAACCAAAAACGATTTTTAAGGGATTCAGATAAAACTAGAGAGAAATGCTGCCCCCTTGTGTTGTGTTACATAAAGCGCTATAAGGGAAACATTTTTTTTACCCAAATGGATCAACCTTTAACTCTTTCAAGACAAAATCCACTCCATCTATCCAATTTAAAATCAACATCATGTGTTTAACTTTATTTTTTAATATCCTGGACACTTTTTAACTGGTAAATCATTGTGCTTTCATTAATCAAATGAATCTGGGGTTCATCTGGTTGCTTATTGTAAGTCTTCTGACTCCAGCTGTGCTGGGTTGTAACAAGAACCAGACTGCTGTTGAATATTGTAATTATGATTTAATAATTCATCCATCGGTACTTATTTAGATTTATCATAGGGTATTTAGAGAATAAATGTATCGAGTGACAGTGTTAAACATGGGTAAATTGAGCAGGTTTTATGATTGCAACATAAATAAAAAGGCATGAAAAGGTGACATTTACACACTGTGAATTTAATTAGCGTTTTTAAATAAACTCACATTTGCATCAGAAAAAAAAACACTTTTCAGCATATTGTTGATTCAGATGAATATAAAATCTAATTTTTACAAAACAAATCTTGGAGGATGGATATACACTAAAGCAGAGAGGAGTTTCTGTTGTTTTCAGAAGATGACTTTTAACTTATTGCATCTTTAAAGAACAATAACAACATCAAATCATTTAAAGACGTAACCTTTGCAGACACAGTAAAACAATTTGGAAATGTTTAAACAACTTTTTCTTTTCTTTTCTTTTTTCATTTTTACAAATTGATGTAAATGCACAACATACAAATATTTTTATTGTTTGGCTGCTGACCTTGTAGTTCAGCATCGATTCACAGCTCACGTGGCCAAAGAAGCATAAATAATGATAAGCATGCAATAGTAACAGGCACCTCTGCTGAAAAAAAGCACAAAAATAGGATAAAGTTGGCTGTTGAAATGACTGTGAAACAGTTTATTTTGTCTCTTTTTAAACAAAGTGACATCAAAAGTAGGTTATATTTTCTTCCCCTACAAACTGTCACGAGCGCCTAAGATCTTGTTAGACAAAACATGTCAGCCGGAGTGAAAAAGTTAATCCGAATCTTCAATCCACACTGAGCTAACGGTTATTTTTACTTGTGGCCTGACAGGGTGGTGATGTGTCTCGCTCTGAGCGCTGCGCTGCTGAGAGCTCCTCACACAGCTTTCCGGTGGTACTCAGGGGGGGCGACCTCGTAGTCGCTGGCGCTGAAGAGGCTGGCCGAGTTCTTCACCAGGTACCTGGAGAAACAGTGATCACAACAGTGGAGCAGGGTGAAATCTGCTGCGGGAGACAGCTTGTAGAAAGGCACTGGCTCACGAACATCCACGAAATCCACATGAAGCAAAACGTCATTTTTAAACTGCGTTTGTGTTCTTGTGTTGGACATGTTGACGTTTTTATCCAGAACTCATGCAAGTTACTGAATTAAACCAAAACAAATAATCTGCAATGAACAATCTACATGTTCTGTCTTAAATCTCAACGCAGCAGCTCAATGTGCAGTAAGTTGCAGCTACTGTCAAAGCCATGCTGATATAAAAAAAAAAAAAAAAAACGCAAAACAAAAGAGTTGCTTCCTGAGCAGAAAAATCGATTTCATAGCCTTCGTTTCAAAGCATTTCCGCCAAGCTCGGCTGCACTAATATGAAAGTGGAAGGAAGAAACTAGACATCTGAAAATGAGACAAACATGACATGGAGTCTCTCGTGCAGGCAGAGCTTACTTGAGGAAATCTTGGAGGTAATTGAGCAGCAGGGCCAGGCTCTTCTCGTCCAGTAGAGTGTATGCCAACATGGCTCCGATACGAACTGATGATGAATAAGAGGAGGAGCAGAAAATCTGTTTTTAATTTATGCTTTTAATTCTTGCTATAAACAATATTAAGAACTAAAGCTGGTTAACGCTACCACGCCACATGTGTGAAATCAGGAACAAGAACAGATCTAAAAAATAAAAAATAAACCCAAATAAATCATTCCTAAGGTCTGATGTAGCCTAGTCTATTTGCTTATCCACTTATAAAATCTAAATTACTGTCATGGTTATTATATTGGTTAAATGTGGAACATAGCAGGAAATATTTGGAAACAAGTGCATAAATAATTTCCTCGTTGGAGGTAATGAATCAATATTTCTGCCTAATTTACAAAAGTAAATTGCTTCAGCAAATGATGATAATTATTTTTAAAATCAGAAAGCGTTTCCCATCAAAGCCAGTGAACACAACCAACTCATCCAGAAAAGCTTATTGGTCTGAAACAACCTGACCATAAAAGGAAACCAATCAGATGTTTCAAATCTTACATGTGGGTTCAGGTATTCATAAAAGTTCAACAGTATTTACACGACATGGCTGTTTTATTATGCAACATTACAGGGCTGCAAGATGACTCTTTCTACGAGTTTTGATTTATAGTGATGATTTTGGTTTATCTCTCATTAAGCTTGTGCAAAGACAAACAGGCTACTACTAGAAAGGCAGTTCAGCTTCTAACAAAGAAATTAAAGTTGTCAGGTGATCTAAAATCAAGCATTAGCGCGCCTCTCTCAGTGAAATGTTCACCCTGTGATGATATTAACCGTGTTCACTTCGGTGCTTCTCGTTCGGACGCACCAAACAGACGCAGCAGGTGTGGAGCTCCGTACACCTGAGACATCGGCACGTCCGGGCGCTCAGACAGGATGTCGGCGTACTGCGGCCTCTCGAACTTGTAAAGCAGCTGAGTGCCCAGCATGACGTTGAAGTACTCCCGGATCCCGGCAACCACCTCGCTCACGGCGTACTCCCTGCAGAAAAAGAAGAGGGAAATCCGTAGCGTCAAACGGCACCTCCAAAGCGTCCAGTCAAAGTCCGGGGATGAAGTGCAGCCTTCAAGAGAATAAGTCATGGCTTTTGAGCTCAAACCTCCTCCACATGTTTAGCATTAACCCATCTTAATGCACGTAAAGAAAGCAGGAGAAAGACTAGAAGACGTGAAAAAAAATAAAATAAAATACACCAATGCCTGTAGACAAGCTAAAGAGAAGAAAATATTTCTGTCATGGCATTTCAAATTCAATTCGCGTGAAGTGCAATTATAGTTGAGGCAACTGAACACGATGAGCACAAGCAAGCCTCCTCCTGGCGTAAAGTGCAACAAAGAGCAATAAAACTGCTCGTAAAGTGGGTTCGGAGGAGCAAAGTAAGGACGCTAATGTGGAAAACACATTATGTGGCAGCCGGTGTAATGAGGTGGACACGTGAAGCAAGGCTGACAGGATGTTGATGTCTATTGTCTTTTGACAGTCAGAAAACATCAGGTGGGCGGCGGGAGGGAAGGGGAGCGTCTTACTTGTTGTCGGAGTTTCCTTTTGATTTCTTGTAGTTTGCATAGTCCTCCAAGATCACCTCCACGCTCTTCTTAGCAGGCAAATGAAATAACTGGAAGGAAGAAAACAATAAATGCTTTCTGTTCAACACTGAAGGTGTTCACGGTTCATTTTGGTGCGTAATTATAACATTTTCTGAGAATCTCACTCGTTCACGTTGGACCTTAATTGCTTTGGTTTTCCATTTTCTTTAGAACTTAGGACACAAAATCTCCTTGTTGTTAAGGAGAAAGAAGAATAAGGAAAGAAGAAGAAAAAGAGGGCATGGATAAAAAGAGAGTGGCAGCCGACTTAACGAGTCAGACAGACGAATTAGCATATCTCCTTTGCTGTTTTTTTTCCCCCTCTCAAAACACTGATTTATGTCGAAAAATTGTTCCAAGCTTTTAGTTTGATGACTCAGCCTTGCAAACCAAAGACATGCTGCTGTATTGTATTCAGTGTGACAAGACCTTCTCCTTCCAGACTCTTTTTTTTCTTTTTTTTTTTTTCCCCCACCGCATGGTCACGAACCTTAACATTTAAAAGCCAATCGAATCCGGGATGGAGCTCTTAGGTTGTGCCGAAGCTTTCTGAAAACTGCACAGTCTGACCTCCAGCTGAACCCGGTGGAACCCTGGGGAGATTGGAAACCGTTTCTAATGATTTCCGCTTGAATGTACTCTCAGAGCAGATCGACGGAGCCCAAACGGGTTGGGATGTAACCCTTCCTGGTCTGATGAGCAGCATTCTCCAAGACCGTCCAAGTTTTCTCTCTTGACTATATGCTTAAGCAAACCAACATACAGACAAAAAATGCTGCTTTATAGAGATGTTTACACTTGGGTGCAATTTGAGCTCTTAATTTTTATTAAATCATGGAAGTCAGGTTTGGTTTTTCATGCTTTAAACTGCTTCTGCTTGGTCAAAAAGGAAAGGAAAAAAACAAGAGAGATTGTTCGATGACGTGTTGTTTATTTTAGGTTGAGAAAAGCAACTTTTTTCAGACCTGATGAGAGCTGGTGAGGTATTTTTTGACACCCAACACCATCCATCATTAAGGAAGCATGACTCTGGTACTTTTCACATTGAAGCCAGATTGTTGCTTCGTATCGTCATAACATCGTTTGTGAGTCGACTGGTGGGATGAGCTTAGAGCCCTGTGGACTTTCTGCAATCAAATGCAGCATTGGAAACGGCAGAGTTGTGCAGGTCTCAGCTATAATCCAACTGTCTGCTTCATTTGATAAAGGTTGGTAAACATGTCATTTAATTTCTCTCAGGAAGATTATAGCAGCAAGACAGCACACCCATTACTGTTGTTATTTTTTGTGCAGCTCTGATATTTTTCTCATTGTGAAGCCAGGTCATTCCTGAGCTGAAGTGTAAGACAGGAAGCTTGTTACAGGGTGTTTTGCAGGTGTGTGTGTGTGTTTGTTTTTCTTCACACCTGTTTCTGTCGTGTGATGAGGTCCCAGTCGTCCACCAGCCAAGGTTTCAGCTCCTCGGGAATCTTCACCTTCACCTCCACACGGTTCGCAAACATTTCCTCCTGGGTAAACACACGCCTCTTCTAATTTATTACTGTTGCAACACATTTAAAAGTTTAAACTAAATTTAAGCTAAAAACAGCAAGAGGCAGAGGTGATTCTTCCTTTTCACCAACTGTTCTTCCAGGAAGGATGACGTGATTTCTTATGAGCAAAAAAACAAAAAAAAAAACAAATAACAAAACAAAACAAAACATATTCCACCTGACCTGAGTCAAATACTGGCATCCAACTGCAAATGGCAACAAAATGCCACACAATTCAACCCATTGATTGCTGCAATTAGCATCAGTTACACAAAGGACAATTTCACAAACAGTTCAGCGTTTTCTGTTTGCAGAGAGTAGGACATGGAAATGAATTACATTAAAGAAAAGGAAAAAAAGTCAACAGAACTGTTAAAATAGGATGTTTCCCAATTTTTCTCACATCTCATAAAAGGTCAGATTATACATGGTTGACGGGGTCTTTAGTCACATCACCAAGACAAGATGAGGTGAAACAAACACCTTTAAGAGAAATCACCTATTTTTCTTTCTAACTCGTCCATAAAACTGGGTAGAGAAAAAAACCCACACCAACAAAATAACTTATTACTTTGCATCCTTCTTTACTTTACAAAAGCCACAATTAAATTGCAAGGGCTGGGTAAGAAAAGCCTAAAATTGTTCCTTGAAATTAAATTCGTGAAAGCATTTTTTTTGACTAACTGATCGATAGCTCTGCCACTGTACTCTGGAGAAGTCAGCGGGTTTTCACCGGGCCGAGATGGAAAGACATCAGCAATAATTGTGGGAGCGTTAACCTGATGGTGAAGTCTACCTAAAAAAAAAACAAAACAAAACTCACAGAAGAATAAAGCTCTCATACCAACTTTAAAGCATGGTGTTGGGAGGGTGATGCTTTGGGTTTAAGTTTGATATGATACTGATATGAACTTGTGGGTCAATATGGATATCTGGTATTAATATTGCTATTATGGCCACTGATATTTTATTTAAGTAGTATTTTTTTACTAATACTATATATCTCTCCTCACTCGTTTCTCTGCTTTAATTTAAAATCCCACAATAACCCTACTGCGTGAGGTTATCGCTCAACAAGTGAAGCTCAACTAAAAAGACGTAACGCAATAAAACAACGACCTCAAACATTGCTGAAAAGCTACAATAGAAATTTTGCAAAAAAATTTTTTTTTTTCTTTAAAATACTAAAGATGCTAAAATGGCTCCAACAAAAACTCAGCTGGGTGAAATGCTTTGACGCTACATCATCAACGTCTAAAGAGGCACACGGAGTTAAAAACGATAGTAGGTTCTGCTGAATTATTACTGCAAATATGCGATTCAACAGATGGTTGTCACTGTGGTTTAGAAAAAATAAATGTGCTTGCTTTTTGCCATTGATTACAAAGAACCGGACGAAAAATGCTAAAACAAATGTCGACTGACAAAATGACGCTACTGTGTGATAATCACAGTAAAAAGACGTAAACCCAAGACGATTCCCCAGTAGGTGAGGATATACGTACACACTCGACAGTTGGGTCGACCCGCGCTCGTTTCTTCCGTGGTGCCTGGGGTGTTTCGCCACTGCTGGTGCCTTCGCCCGATCCGGGGACTGGACAACACAAGAAGCGTGTTTAAACGTAGGTACAATCACTATTAAATCACTTTTGATCGTAAAACACAGCTTCTCAAATTTACAGCATCTCATTTAGCTATTTACTATATTAATTATCTGTCGCTTGCACACATTTACTGTTATTTTCACGTATTTACAGTGTCTGCAGAAACACAAACTTCCGGAGGAATAAACCATGACAATGTTTCCTTTTGCTTAAATTAAAAATGTAAAAAAGGTTTTGGTAAGTTTTACCTAAAACCATCTTAGTGGCCACTTTATATTTACACTTTTGCCAAAAACATCCATGTATTACAACAGACTACCAAACTCAGTTAAAATCTAATCACAAATATGTCAAAATATTTTACTCACTTTTCTGTTTTGCCTTTTTAATTTTCCTAAAATGGAGGAAACATAAATATGAACAACAATCAGCGTGACAAACAAACATATCTTTTAGGATTCAACATTACATAGATGTTTATTATCTCATTTAGAGTTGAAACTTTTAAAAATTTGTCATTTTTGAACAATTTAGCTTTTGATAGGTCTGATATCAACCGCAACAAACGACAGGAGAAAAAGCTGCTTTCCTCTGCAGGTTTAGGCCCAATCTACATTTTTTTTAAAGTTTCCTCTTCTTTCAAGTGACTGTTGAGTTTTCTGTACAAACCGCTAACTAATCAGAGTCAGTAAAATGAAAGATACAATTTTAATAAACAGTCCAAATTAAATTATGCAATGCACAAGACTGTATAGAATGTGCAGTACATTGAAATACTATGACGATGATATTACTCTGACAGGAGGAAGAGGATGCGCATGTACATGCATGAACAGTAAAATAGTACTTTGATAGTACATATACTTAGGATTTTCATATCTAGGATGACGGCAATTGTCCTCAAACATACGTACAGGAAAGCATGAAACAAAAAATCAAAGCAAGCTTAAGTAAATAAACTTACAGATCGACATTTTTTTGCTGCACAGCAGCAATCTTTTTGCTTGGTGCTAAACCCCTCATCTTTCCCTCAACATAATGATCCCTGAAAAAGAAGGAAGACAGAAGTAGTTATCAGGAATGTGCCGCACTGCAGGCATGTATAAATATATGCAGCATCACGGTCATTACGAGTTTCCCAGCAGGATAATATTCCACAACATACAGTACAGTACAGTCGAACAAACAGGAAAACTGTTGACAGAGCTCAAACTAAACTTAAAACGCAATTGCTATTTCAGCTCCTGAGCATTAATCCAATAGAAAACCTGTGGGAGTGAGTTGAAGAGAGTTCATAAACAAGGACTCAGGATTTTGAGTGACTGTGCAAAAATGAAAGGTCAAATATTCCCCTCTCTCACTTTCTCTGTTTGCTGTAACCTTGTGAAATGTTCCAGGGGAAGACTAATGGCCGCCGTAGAGGTAAAAGGCACTCGTACAAAGTCAGCAGTGTACCAGCAGTTGTGGATGTGCTGTATAACACTGTTGAAAACTGCTGAAGCAATCAAATCAAGAAATTACCTTCATAAAAATAAAAAATATAAAGAGAGAGAGAGAGAGACACACAGAGAGAGAGAGACGTCTGGTAAAACCCACATTTCTGTGTAAGAAAGCATCAACTCACTGATTGGCCTTTTGAAGCTCTCTTTGTTTTGCAAGGTTGCTGTCCACATATTTGAGAACTCTGCTTTCAGGAACCCATTCATCCCAGCTGCAGAAAATATACATAAAAAATATGAGATATGAAACACAACCGCTCTCTGACAGACAAAATAACTCAAACAGCAGCACTTGTTAGAAGAACAAATAACACCAGGCTGCTCACTTTTTGTTCCAGCCGCTGTAGTGAATGAAGTATTTTATCTGCTTGTCCTTTACGCTGATTTTGACACACTGGAAAGCAAGAAATACAAACACAATCCCGTTAAACTGATGCCAGATATTTGCTTTTATTTTATTTTTTTATTTTTTTTTACATGAAGGAAACAGATAATAACATCCAAAACCCCTTCAGGGACACAAACCTTCGCCTCATAGAGCAGTGGCCCATGAAAGCACAGGACTCTTTCACCTGGAAAGGAGAGAAAATCATCACACACACACTCACAAATAAACAAACATATGTGCTTAAAAACGGCATTTTTTGTATTTAAAGTATTCTGCTACGCAGCGGTTTCGTGCCAGCTGATTGATGCATCCACTGTGCGACCATTTATAGATACACCCCACCCCTCTCGCTTCCTCGGGGAATTTACGTTTAAAACGCCTCCATTTTTAAACGATTCACAACAACAAAAATTCATCCTTAGGACGATTTTAATCGGATTATTTCAACTAATAGCTGTAACGAAGCCTTCCTGTCCATTACTGGGGAGCTGCTCCAGCAGAATAAAAAACAACAATAACAAACCCGCCCCCTTCCTCATCCAGACACTCACAGCCACCATCCCTGTCATCCCCCCCTTCACACACCAACCTTCTTGAAATTTCGGCTTAGGGTCCTGTTTTGGCGCCATTCACAGACTCAGCTGGTCGGGTCTCTGAGTGATCAAACTCGAGCATTGCCAGAGCCCATTTCCTCCAGATGCACTCCCCTCCGACATCGAGGAAGAAGCCAGAGATCAGCTTTACTGCTGCGGGTCACCTGACCACGGTGGAGCCGTCGAAGCCGTGGTGCGTTCAGGTGCTACGCCTAAAACTCCGACAAATAAAAGACTGTCATAAGATTTGTTTCAAGGACGAACGCGTGAGATGCTACATCGCTGATGGAGCGGATTCAGTTCAGCACAGCTTGGCATTTTTATCCCGTGCTTGAAAAGTCAATAACGACAATGTCTGGGCCGACGGAGGTCAAATGTGGAGCTAAACTGGAGCCATAAAGCTTGTTCATTAATAATAAGAGAACACTGTCAAACATGGAATCACTAGGTTAAGTGTAACTTGTATGAAAAGGGCAGAAAGAAATAACAAAGTGAATGTTAGAAAGTACTGGAAATCATGCATAACTGGAGAGAGATGGAAAAGTGGACAGTATTTGCTCCAGGAGCCAAAAGCAGCATGAGCATAAAGTTCAGGATATCATGCCACTGTAACTACAAGCTTTTTAAATTTTTAACAAAAGTGCAAAGTCCATGGGAGAGGAGCTTGTGATAAAAAATCTGCCTGTAAACTTGAAGTCTAAGAGTAGAGTGTTAAGTTTTGGGAGCAAACTGTTCTAGGCTATATAGTGGAGCTCAGTTATTGAGGACTTAATATGAGGAGGGCAATTTGAAATTTTATGTTATCATAAAAAAAAAAATCCGTATCATAATAAAATAACCACTCAGTTAATTTCACCAGAAGTCTTGACACAGCATTTTTTGTTAAGCTGCAGGCCTTTTATTGGATTTTTGTAGGTCTCCTGTAAATAAAGAATCACAATAATTCAGCCTTATAACACATTCATACAATATTTGTTACTTAAACATGGACAGACAGATTTTAAGTGTGTGTGGAGTTGCTATAGTAGGCAGTGACATAAAATATTTTCATATGTAAAATGATTTAATCGTTTGCTTTTTTACCTGAAATGACTTGGTAACTATGGTTTAAAAAAAAAAAAAAAAAAAGACAAATCCTGAAAAACTAAATGCTTCAAAGCACAATTGAGAGATGTGACCCTAAGAGTCCTCGACAAACAGCATTAGCAGCATAATGACCTCATAAATCACAAAAAGGTCCCAAAGACCCTACGCTTAATCCTTTTCCTTCTATGGTGTTCCAGTGGTTGCATCTAAGTTTGACCAAAACAAATTGTGCATTCTTTTTTTTTTTTTTTTAGAGCAATGACTGTCTCAAGAGAGAAAACCTGGCCTGGAAATCAAGTGGCGCATTTGAAAGCAAGGGAACGGACTCGACCATTTGCGGTTCCGGCGCCCTAAAAAAAGACGACCTCGACGTTGATTTATTACATCACAGCTTCTCAGCTTTTTCTGGTTACATAAATTTCTCACGAACCCACAGCAAACGAAGCTGTCACATTATCATGCGAGACGAATCGCAGTTCACATCTGTGTTATCTCCTCCAAATAGCTGTGGCAGACCTCCAAATGGATCAAGTGGTCATTCATGTGTTTGTTGCCAGCTGTCGCAGAAATACTGACAATCTGCCTCAAACTAGCATTTGAGAATCCATGGCCTACATAAGAAATACTCAAATTAAGGCATGTGTTCAGATGAAAGCGAAATCTGCCAGAAGATATAGGTTTTTATTTATTTATTTTTTAAATGAAGAGATGGACAAAAAAATAAAAAGGCAGCTGCAGAGGCTTCTAAAATCCCCTGAGGACTGGATGCATAGCTTGAAATAAATTATCCTTTCAAAACCAGTAAACATCTTTTCAGCTCCTCAAATGGTGTTTACCCCGGGATGGAGAAGTGGAGTACGCACAGAGAGGGTTCTCTTCATGCAATTCCTCTGGGGGGATTATTGATGAGGTCCTTCATGAGAAAAAAAAACAGAGGATGAATATCTGTCGCATAAAGTCACGGGAGCTAAAAAGCATCTTTGGTTTCTGGGGAGGCGAATGTGCACACAAAATTTACTTCAATTAGGTATTTGTGGGCAATGTCTGTGAAAAAGCTCCAACTTTGTGTTTGTAACTTTATCATAAATCCTGCCTCAGTCATTATTTCTTATTTTCAAAAAATTAAAAACGTATCACAAGAGATTTTAGCATTTTATAAGGGATTATCTACGGAAGAAATCTACAAAAAGTGGAGCAAAGATTCGTAAACTTCACCAAATCCTGTAAAATGTTGTAGAAAAGTAATTTGTAAAACCATCCATCCATCCATCCATTTTCTCTACACCCTTCTTCCCTAATGGGGTCTGGAGGGTTGCTGGTGCCTATCTCCAGCAGTGTACCGGGCGAGAGGCGGGGTTCACCCTGGACAGGTCGCCAGTCTGTCACAGCATTTGTAAAACCAATAAAAAAAATTTATTTACTCTGCAAATGGAATAAATTAGTTCTTGTTGATCATTGAGGTCTGGCACAATAACATGCACATTTCAAGTAACCTACAGCTTTTGGGAATGTAATAAAGCGCAGAAAACCTGGAACAGATAGTATAGAAATCAACAACCTTTGGCAAAGAAGCCTATGAATTCCAGAAACGTAACACTACCTGTCCTGGGAATACAATCCCAAAATTTCTATAAATGTGATTCATAAATTACAAGAACATGAAGTATGTAATACCCAAGACAGTAGCCTCTAAGATCCAGTTAGGCAATCTCTGAATTTCCATAAAGCAATCTTTCTCATCTTCTTAAATAGTGACCAGTAATATTAAGGAACATGTGAATACTGAGAATGCAATCAATAGATTCTGGGAAAGTAGTTAAACACAAATGAGAAAGTAATTTACATGTTTCAGGAAAGAAATTTGCTTGTTAATCTTTAATTACGTTCAAATATACTTTTCCTGTGGATCTCCCAGATCTGAGTCTTCCCAGCGGGTGAAAGCTTCATATATCTGACAACTTATTAAACTCTCATGGCAATTGTACATTCGAAGAAAAAGAGGAAACTTAAACATGAACAAAGCATAAAACCTGCAAAAACGTGAAAGCGCTGCCCCCCTAACTTAACTTTTTAAGGTGCTCCAGAACTGAAAGCTTCCAAGTGCCTTTTAAGAGCGACACTGCACGGTTTCTGCTGAGAAGGAAGTATGTAGATGAAAGTGGCTCTGTCACAAAGAGCAGAAAATAACCCAAGGGTATAAAAGCAGTAATGGATTTTTTTTACCCCCTCTCTTTCTCCACAGAATCAAAGAAAAAGGGTTCAGTCTCAGTCAGTGTCTGTGATGAAAGATGGAAGCTTACAGGTTCACGGTTGGCAGCTGCTTCCTGCCCTTTCTCTTCCAAAGTTTAACATTTCTAAATTGGAGGACCGTCTTGAACGCTGTGATGAAATTCCCTAACTCTGTTTGTAGGCAGTTTTTACTATTTGTCATGTTCTCACTGTAGGATTTGAATCTCTCTAGGATGATTTAAGGATCCCACAAAGAGCTTCATTCTCTTAATTTAGAGCTTTCTGAGAGCAGAGAGGGATGTTCTTGTTGGGTGCTGGAGTCTGGTCATGTGGGGGTCTTTCTTCTTTTTCCACCAGGAGGAGTCATGAGGTTGCAGTCGTTGGAGGGTGGTTCCCGCGCACCTGTGCGTAAGCGGCATCCTCACCGCTAGCATAAGAGGAGTGGGCGGCGCTCCAGCGCTTGAGTGTTAACCTCCAACGGTCCTCTGAGCCCCCTGAGCGTAGTCCTCTGTGCTTTCATCCGTGCTCCTAGCAACCTGAATTTATTTACCTCTCGTGGAACCCGCGTTCAAATCCGAGACCCAAGAACCTCAGCTGAGGAAACTCCTGGGAATCAATCTGAACTGGCCGTGACCCGCTCCTCACCCTCCCGAGTCTGATTACCTGCCCGCCCTCCAACGACTCTCCCATCAGCGACCTCCGAGAATCATCCTGCCATCGGACTCCTCCTCCCGTCAGCTTCCCGGACTCCAGTACCCCAACCTCAGCTTCCCACCCAGCGGACGCACCTCACCCAGTAAGCTCGTTTCTGAACTAGTTTGTTTCGGTTCAACATTTCACTTACCTTTCTTTCCCCCCCTTGCCTTCAGCGCAAAGACGATTCCTATCCCTGGCCCCAAGACATATCACATCCCCCACCAAATATTTATGTTTGACAAGAAATAAACTTTGTTTCTCCGAGTCGTTTTCCAGCTTCTCTGCATGTGGGTCAAGCGTGTGGCGTCAAACATGACAGTTCTGCTTTGTTCCTGCCCAGTGAAGCCAACGCCAGTCGGAGCCGAGGTTTCCTGAGGTCAAAGATAAGACTGTGGGATTGAGATTAGACAGCAGGAAGTAGATCCAGAGGTCGCTCAGTTGGCAGCGGCTGTGGCTCGAAATCGATTTGGGCTGTCTTGCGGACTTTACCGAGTAATGAAGTGACACGTGATCTTACTGCCTGACTGTATGCCAGACTGCGAGGGTTTCACCGAGCCCTTCGACACGTCTGGAGGAAGGACATCACAGGTAGCGAGGAAAGGAGAGAGGAACAGTCTGCTACTGCGGCTGGGCAGAGTACTGACTCAGCTTCGTTTCCTCTGCCACACAAGAGTACAGACGCAACATAGGCAGGGAAAAATAACTTCTAACTATTCATGATTGGACTCACAGCTTTTCAGAATACAAAGACAGTTTTGAAAAAGGATTCTTCACCTTACTCATCTCTCTCTCTCTCTCTTTGTCCTACATTGTCAAATGCACGGTAAGACACAGATGTACACCGAACATTTTAAATGCATTTCTCTATTGATTAATTTATTGAGGGGAAAAATCCAAACCAAACATGCAAGGGGGTGAAAAATAATCACCTCTTTAGTTAAATCATAAATAATTTGTTCTAATTTCAACACTCATGCCTCATGCTGCATACCCTTATCCTGCTGACTCAAAAAACCGGCCTGACAACAAGAAAAAGACTAAAAATATACCAAGAAGGAACATACTCTGTAATTTCTTGATCCAAAACAAAAATTCAAGAACTGGTGAGAAGTTCCTGATGTCTACCGGTTTGGAAAGCCTTTTTAAAGGATTTGGGATTCCAACAAAACCTCAAAGAGCAATTATCAAAATACGGAGAAAACATGAAGCAGTGGAAAACCTTCCCAGAGTGACTGACATACCAAAATTACTCCAAGAGGGAATCGAGAAGTCATCCAGAAGGTCACAATGGAGCCCAAAGCAACATATAGAGCACTGCAGGCCTCACCTCGGCAAAATGGTCAGAACGTCAGCCCACATGGAGGGGTCAAAGGTGAAAAAATACTCCTGTCAAAACCGCTCTCCTTTTTCCACAAAGCATGTTGATGGTCTCCAGGACTTTGGGGGAAATATTCTGCAGACATTTCATTAAAAAATAAATAATTCCTACAGTCAAAAATAGTGTCTATGTTCTGTTTCTGCAGGAAACCTCCCTGTATCTACCGGAGACAAAATGCTAGGTTCCAGAGCCGCGTTCCAGATCACACTTTCCTATTTTATTTTATTTTTTACTTGTACGACCAGATCAAAATTTAAAGAGGAACGGAAAAGGCAAATGAGGTGGAGTAGCAGAGCTTGTCACCAAGTGATGGTGGCATCCAGGACGTTCTTCAGCATGCGAGGAGCTTCTCCCACTTCACAGGTAGACACCGTTAGCACAACCAAGCTAGTGCTATGTTTGTTTGGCCTCCAAGGTCAGAACTTGAATCTGGGAATGATGTCATGTTGAATTGCCATTGGGAATTACCAATAGTTGGGAAGCTTAACATGGATATTTCATCTAAATGGCAGCTGTATTATAGCGTAGTTTGGACCAAAGGCTTCTCCAATACCTCAGACTTTCCCCCCGCTGAAGAGTGTTTGTTTTGAGTTTGCAATAAAAGCTTTTGCAACGTGAACAAGTGTACTTGTGGTGGTGGTGGACTTTCTGCAGCTGCCACACCAAATAGACATCAGAGCCGGAGTGGGGAGGAGAGCTGAAGCTGAGTGCAGGAGATGGGTGAAGCGAGACAGGACAGAAAAAGGGCTTCTTAGTGGGAGCTGCTGTGCACCCTGTTATTTTACAGCAAACAAAACGTCCTCTGATCGCTGCGCTCAGTCAACAAATTCACAAGCGGCTGGCTGATGACTGAACCTCATCGCTCAGAAGAAGCATAACAGAATCATCAGCAGGTTTCCGGATTACCTGTAGCAGTCGCTGCTGCGGAGAACAGATAAAAGGAAGCAACCCTGAGGGGGGCTCCTGTGGATGATGACATTTCCACTGACAGGCACCTTTTGACTCTTTGGAAGACTCCGGCTTAAACTGCAACAATTATTTATTGGCGTATTAATTGCGCTATAAGCAGATTAAAACCCAGGAACGGCAGTCGAACGTGAGTTTTACATTGCATGCACAATGTAAATCCTTCTCATTCAAGAATGGGCAAGTTTTACTGAAACGCAGCGGATGCCTGAGCGATGTGGCCACTTTTGGAGCAGAACCGGACACGTATCCTGTTGTTGGCGTAATACAGTGAGGGCTGTAGAGGAGGATTTCGTCCACCCTACTGAGTTGCATATGGAAAGAAGACGAGAAACAAAGAAAGAAAGGCTTTCATGCTGATGTTCCCTCCCTTCACTCCAGAGACTGAAACCATTCCAGCCTGATTGTGAAAGTACAGGTAGGTGGGTTGAAGTAATCAACCTCTCCTCGGTTCCACTGCTTTGCTACCCACACAGTGTCTGCACACTGAAGTGAAAATGCAATAAATCTCACCGCCATATGCTGCTACATTCATCCCTGCCTGTTATTCTTCCCTGTACAACATCCAAGCTCAGAGAACTCTGTGCTCCTTTTGTCAGCCCAGCTTCCCTCCAGCCTTTTCTTTTTCTTTTTTCTTATTTTTTAATATATTCGAACAGGCAACAAACTTGTCCTGCGCTCAAAGTGAGATCACAGCCTCATTCTAGGCACAGACTCTAGCAGGTTTGGTCCTTGTGTCTAATTGTATTTGTGGTTTTCACGGGCAGAATGTTAAGGGCTTGTTGAGGGTTTAAACCCTCAGGGTCTCTGCCTCGGTTTAAACGATCCTGTGTTGCCGTCTCTGAGTTGACCTTCGTCTTGTACTGCAGCAGGTGTCAGCAGCATATAAAGTACCTGACATGAGAGGATGGTGTGTGAAAGAACTAAATCTATGGTGCTGGCAGCAGTTTTAGATTTCAACAAATTTCAAATATCTCCAGTATTTATTTATTACAATAATGGCCCAAAGTGGAGGCTAATAGACACCAAATGAAAATATGAGACCAAAGAACTCCATCATGAACTTGTGGGATTTTAATTTTGCATATATTAAATGTAAAATAAATGAGCTGTTTATGGAAAGGTTTGTAAGAAAGGCAGAGTTGTTTCCTGCTGCGTTCACTCCATGTTTGGTTTTGTTTCTCTAGGATTGTTATTGTGATACGAGGAATTGACGGATACAAAAATGTGGGCCAATATTAATACTGCTGTTAAAGCCGACAGCTGACATTTACCAATATTATACTTTTTTCTTTTTTTTTTTAAACCTATGTTTCTGGCACCGTACAAAAGTGACCACGCTGCCTCCATTGCTTCCCTGCTTCATTTAGACGTCCCATAATCCTGTGCTGCGTCACCCAATGTCTCTTCAGCAACACAAACAGCAACAAATTGGATATAGACCTTGATTGTTAATATCAATCCAGTTTTACTGATCAGCCTGATGCAGATACGGTAAAAAAAATAAAAAAATAAAAAAATCCTAAAATTAGCAAATACTGATGTTGATATATATTGCGCATCCCTAATTGCTATGGAAACCCGGCCACTAATCACAGCAAAGATCCACTTTGAGCACCAACACTGTGCACATATTTAAGTTTCGTGCTCTTCCGCAGCAAGCAGACACACGTTTAACGTCCTGCGGGCGGACCTCATCAGCACTTTTAATGTTTTGTCCAAATGTCAGCGCCCTCCACGGCTCAGGAGATGACCTTTATTAGACCTGAGCGCCTCGTCATGATTAAAGCACCTGCAAACACTAGAGACGCTTATCAAAATGTCAAGAGGCGCCACTTTCAAGACTTGACTGGCCCTTCAAGAGAGAGCTGCTCCTGAGATTCAGTAACCAGAAGACATGAGAGTCAACTCCTTCTTCATCTCATACATTGCTTTGGGTCATGATAAGCTGCTAGACATGCAATGGAGCGTGGGAATTGGATCATCTGCTGAATTTTGCTCACCCACGTTAATCATTCTCTTTATTTTTTTTTTATGGCTTAGACAGAGCATCAATCATAAACACATTACAGAATATGAAATGACTTGCTTGTCATTTGGCTGAAATAAGTGCCAAACAAACACAATTTGGTGGAAGAAGTCGCTGCTTCTATGTACCACAGAAAAAAGATGCATCACGCAGTTGGTCAGCAGGTTTGAACACATCAAAACAGAAACAAACCGTCAGAGCTGGTTTAGCAATTAAAAGCTTGGACTTTTTACGATTTTCTGTGGACTTGAGGTCCTGGCACCGTTGTGATTCTTCTGCAATCCCTCCTTTGTTGCGTTGGCAGTAGGTTTTGGGTCATGGTGTCACTGGACGGCCCGTCTTAGATGCAGCATTCAGAGTTCTGGCTGAGGAAAAATAAAAAAGGCTCTTTGGGTTTTTTATGCTTGCATTGTCCTCTCTGTACTGTAAAATGAGCCCGAGCTCAAAATAGAAAAACACCCCTAAGCAAAACATTTCGTACGCCACACTGGACTGGATGGTGTTCTTCAGGTCCTACTAAACACTTCTCTTCCTAAAGAAAGTAAATAAAATCAAATAAAAAAAAAACAAAACAAAACAAAACAAGGATAAACTTGATTCCAAAGAGCTGGAGTTCTGCCTCTTTAGTTTTTTCTTGCTCATGTGGATCGGGGGTCTCCAACGTTAGTCCTGAAATCCGTCCTACAGTTTTTAGACTAGCTGAATGGCCTCTTTAGCAAAGTTTAGCACATGCCTGGTAACATTCTACTCTTTTGATGCAGGTGTGCTGGAGCAGGGACGCAGCATCATCCCTGACCGTCTGGAGTAGTTTCCGGTATCTTTGTTCAGCCTGAAAACACTTTGGCGCTGCACCGCCCTGTGTTCTACGCATCAAAGCAATAAGTTGAAAAGCAAACGGTCAAAAAGTAGTGAGAGAAAAACTCCAACGCATAATAGGTTTAAGTCCAACTGATGCTGAAGTCTGAAACTTGGCCTTGTACACCGGTGTGTCGGCTCCAGGTTTCCCCCACTTCACAGGACATTGCATCACAGAGTTACACGTACCTCTTGCAGACTTACACTAACCCGAATGGAGTTTGCGTAACCCAACAGCAGCTTCATACAGACATTTACGTGGATAGCAGAAATTGTAAAAAAAAGAAAGAGAGAGAAAAGTTCAGGTACATCCTGTCAGTACAAGCTGATGAAGAAGAACATTGTGTTAAACACTAAGTAGCAACAATGTCAGGAGTCACCTTCTGTGGGATTTAACCACCATCTCATTTTAAAGCTGCAGTATGCAACATTCATAAAAACGTATGTTTTTTATTTATATTCTCAAAGTTTTCACTATGTTGTGAAAGTATATTTTTGAGACAGATAATCTGTGGTGGGGGGGAAGAAAATCAAGCTCTTCTGCTTCCTCCCTGTGGTCATACTGCTGCTCGGTCAAGCAACCAATCAGAGCCAGGAGGAGGGTCTTAGCGCTGCCAATCATACTTGTGTATGCATATTTTTTCACAGATTGTCTGTCTCATCTTATACTATCACACCATAGTGACAGTTAAAACAAAAAACTTAAAAAGAATGATGAGCCGTAAAGGAAGGACTCCTCAGTTTTTGCTTGACTTCAATATAAGGCAACAAAAACTGTTTGGCATTTCCTTTTTAGAATGTTAAAGCTGGAAAAGGAGTTGACGAGTTGACAGTCAAAAATATTTTTCTCATATTATTAATAATAATAATAATAATAACAACTGTTAGATTGAAGCAAATCTCAGGGTTACATTCTTTACAACACTTTTACATTTCCATCGGAATAAAACATGGCTATGATGCTCTTTAAAGGTCATTCCACCTGATCACAGCAGAGAGGAGGGAACCTGCCCCTATATACTTTATATGCGTGTATCACCTACACACAGAGCAGAGCTGCCACTGGATGAAAAATTGAAAGAAAAACACACGCAGCGATTTTCAAGGTCAGACTTAGACGCAGAGCTGAGCCTCGTTAAGCCGACATGGTTGTGGATTTAGGTCCATTCTATAAAATGCAGGCTCCTGGGTTCATTTTTTATTTTTTCCTTTTACATTTTCACCACATTTATTTTAGACATTTATAAATTGCCAATTGGGAATTGATGAATGCGTAAAGTTTTAAACTTCCTCCTTTTTTTTTTTCATTTCAATTTGTTTCTAGGAAAACTGGAAACAGGAGCAGCAACTAAACAAATGCATGGTAACAGTGAGCTAAAAATACAATGGTTGGTTGTGTATTTGTTTTAAATTAAGACAGGCTCCAACACTCCTGTTGGCACTTTGAAAGAGCTCAGAGGCTCATTTGCTGTCAGCAGCGACTCAAGAAACTTTAGTCTGAGAAACAAACTGCTGAAAAACAATCTCTTAACTCCAGACCTTTTCAAAACACCAATCGGGGTGAATTTTTCCACTAATGAAGGTTTACAGAGTGGGTAATGATTTCTACTTCCACTGGATTTCTGAACATTTAGTCTTTCTTTTTTCTTCTTCTTTAAAGTTCATTGAAAAAAAATGTTATTTTGCGTGCATTTAGGATGATGACATCACTGTAGTTACAGCTGGCATAAGGCAGCAAAACGGCGGACAAGAAGCTTGTGATGTTTCTGAAGCATAGAAGTTCTATTCTGGTTGCAAAAGACTAAAATTTTACAAATTTAGAGTCTGATCCTGATGTCTGCAACGTTTGCTGGTTGGGCTGAGATTATAAATCTACCATCTGATATTTGTAGTGGGGAAGAAAAAATAAGTCGGAACGTGATAAATCATTGACCAGAACAGATGTTTTCGAAGCAATTTTGCCCAAATAACCGCAGATGGGCTGCACAGTGGCGCAGTTGGCAGAGCTGTTGGCTTGCAGCAAGAAGGTCCTGGGTTCGATTCCCGGCCCGGGGTCTTTCTGCATGGAGTTTGCATGTTCTCCCTGTGCATGCTGGGTTCTCTCCGGGTTCTCCGGCTTCCTCCCACAGTCCAAAAACATGACTGTCAGGTTAATTGGTTTCTCTAAATTCTCCCTAGGTGTGAGTGTGTGCGTGGTTGTTTGTCTTGTGTGTCTCTGTGTTGCCCTGCGACAGACTGGCGACCTGTCCAGGTTGAACCCCACCTCTCACCCGGAACGTTAGCTGGAGATAGACACCAGCAACCCTCCTGACCCCATTAGGGACAAAGGATGAATATAAAATGGATGGATGGATAACCGCAGATGGTTATCTTAATTTGACCTGGTCCTGTTTACAAACCAATTCTGTTTTTCTTTCAGTCACCAATTTTTCCTGAAATCCATGCAGTGTTCTCACACACAGGACTAAAAGGTTTGGCTGCGTCCATGCAGGTCATACACGCACACTTTTGGAGGAGGAATAGGAATGAAAAAAATGTAAAGGAAAACAACAACAAAAAGCTAATGGACTACAATACCCAAACACGTTATTCAGGTCAGAAACTTTATGTGAAGTGACTCTGACTGTTTGAAAAGAAAGGTGTTGGTTTGGGCTTTCAGAGTGTGATTGTGGCCCATTCTCTTGCTTTGGACAGTAGCCGCTTTTACAACCAAGTTTTTTTTTTAAGTTTTGTACTTGACTAGGGATTACGTCTCACAATTATTTATATTTTGTAATTCTCGGTGTGTTCTCTCATATTTCACGGCCTTGCAACAAACACCCTCTGAAGCCTCTGAGGTTTGTTGGAGAGAATTAGAGAACAAACGGCATAATGAAGACCGAGGAACGCAGCAGGCAGCTGTGGAGAAGTTTAAAGCAGGAAAACGCTTTAGAAAGCTCCGACCGTCTTACAGGGGTCTGCACAAGCCGTCAACCGAGAGCAGAAACTGCAGCATTCCTGTTCGCCTTAACTGACAGGCAAGAAGAAGCAGCCAAGAGGTACACGACTCTGGAGGAGCTGCAGAGATTCACATTTCTTAGATCAGAGCAATTTCTCGTGTGGTAAATTATTGAAAATTGAGCAAAAAATGATTTGAGGGGGTTTAGGACAAACGAACGCAACACTTTTCCTTTTCCTTGTGAACACATTACATTAAAAACTATGTGTCATCATAAAACATCAATAAACCATATTGAAGTTTGTGGACGCGATGTGACAAACGTGCATGAAGACTTTTGGATGCGCTGCTCTTCCTCTGATGACTCTCATCCACTCCCAGTCCTCAGCCATATTTCATTAACATGAACTTTAGTGCCTGCTTAATTATTTCAATTCCAGTGTGTGTGTGTGTGTGCGTGTGTGTGTGTGTGTGCGCGCTCCGCAAGTCATCAGTTATTTACCAACTACTCTTTCTCATTTTCCAAAAGACTGCATGGCCTCGAAGGAAGTCACTTTAACAAGTTAAGATTAGATGAAAAATTAATTTACAAAGATCTTTCTCTCTTTTTTTTTTTTTTACACTTGAAAAGACTAATTTGAAAATAAGTGGTAACGACCCAAGTGGAAGGACGTCAGTGCTGAAATGCTTTTTCATGTTTGTGTAATAATTTTTTTCAGTTCAAATGAGTCAGATAAAATCTCTGAGGTAAATGAGGTAAAGGTCTCAGATGAGAGTCAGTGAAGGTAACTAAAGTCTTGTTTTTAACAAAGCGAGCCCCTTTTTTAATTAAAAAAAGAAAAAAGAAAGAAACGCAGCACCGAATGTGACACAAAATGAGGCTGTTGGTAATTGGTCTCTTTCTAGTCGAGTCATTTCATTATACATTGAGTTCAGCCCTGCGACAGACTGGCGACCTGTCCAGGGTGAACCCCGCCTCTCACCCGGAACGTTAGCTGGGGATAAACACCAGCAACCCTCCCGACCCCATTAGGGACAAAGGGTGATTGGAAAATGAATGGATGGATGGATTCAGTTCAGCCAATGGCTAACCCAGTCATTTAACTGCATGTACGCGATTTGCGCGTACATGTAACTAATTTCCTGTGATGCGTCACACCGAGGGGAATATCGGTGCCCATTTTAACGCCCATTTCCGCTGCGTACTGCTCATGTTTGAGCCCCTCAGCTCTGTTTCACACAGATTTTATTCGCCGTTTCTATCAGATCAAACTTTGACAAAAGCAAAAGTATTTGATTGTCATCGCTCTTTAAAACACTTGGACAAAACAAACAAATAAAAAAATAAATAAAATAGTCTGAACTTGCTGTGTTTTATTGGCACACATGAGGTTTTGCTGCCTGGTTACAATAATCATTTTAGCTCTTTTTCTTTTGTTTGTTTTTTGGTCGGGGAGAATACTGATGCGCACGGCTCCATCAGCTTTCTGTCAATGCACTTATAGTAAAAACATGAAAATGGAAAGCCACTGACCACACATTATCAGCCCAGTAATACCAAAAGCACAACAATACACAGATGAGTGTGACGCGCTTTTACGCACGACCCGTGGACGAAATTTTTAAAAAATATATTTATATATATTTGACGCATAAATATTCACGAAGCAACGTAGCAAATTAATTTCTTTATAATTTAACGTAAAACATTCATGTAGCTCCGAACGAGTCAGAACAATCTTATCATTAAAATGAGCGACAAGAAGCGTGCTTAATGGGTTCCGATTTGCGCATCCAGTGCGTCTTGGTTACAGTTTGCCGAACACATTACGCGCGTCATTAAGTCGCTCCCTGAGCCTTTAATGCCACTATGTCCTGCGGACCAGACCCCGCAGTTTGTCCCGAAACTCCTTCCTCATGAGGCAGTAAATGATCGGGTTCAGGCAGCTGTTGGTGTGCGCCAGGCACACGGTGAGCGGGAACACGTACGTGTGGACGATGTAATACGCACTGTCCCAGTTGGCAAAGTTCAGTTTGACCAGGACGCTCCACAGGGTGATGGCGTGGTTCGGCATCCAGCAGAAGAAGAACGACAGCATGACGATGGTGATGGACTTGGTGACCTGGGATCTCCGTTTGGGGTTGCTGGTTTTCATGCTGCGCTTGCGGATGATGCGCAGCAGCATGAAGTAGCTGACCGACACGATGGACATGGGTAGAACAAAACCCACGACGATTTTGTGGATGTGGTAAACCGCCAGCCAGTACTGGCCGCCCGGAAACCTCAGCAGGCACAGTTTCTCTCCCGTCACGTTGGTGACCGTGGAGAAAATCGACGTCGGCGCGGTGGCCACGGTCGCCAGAGTCCAGATCACCGCGCACACCCACTTGGCGGAGCACGACCTCTGCTCGGTTCGGTTCTTCAGAGCCGAGGCCAGCGACCAGTAGCGGGTCACGCTCATGGCGGTGAGGAAGAAGACGCTGGCGTACATGTTCATGACGGTGACCGACAGGATGATCTTGCACATCGCGTCTCCGAACGGCCAGCTGAAGTCCATGACGGTGTCCACGGCCCAGAAGGGCAGCGTGAGGACGAACTGCAGGTCCGTCACCGCCAAGTTGAGCACAAAGAAGTTGACCCTGGACTTCCTGCGCTCCTGTGTGACCCTGATGAAGAAGAGGACCAGCAGGTTGCCAACCAGCCCCGCGGCGCACACCACGGAGTAGACGAGGCAGATGAGGAATCTGAGGACCGGACTTCCGTCAGCCGTCACGTCGATGTCCTCCAGGTTGCTGAAGAGGTCCGGCCTCAGTGACCGGTTCAGAAAGACGCTCTCATTGACTTCACTCATACTGTCAGCATCTGGGGAGGAAGGGGTGGGGGTAATTTAAACGCCTGAACGTTTATTCCCAAACAGAGCCGCAGCTTGGAGTGCTGCCATCCCAACTTCTCATCTCCTCTTGAAGACGCACAATCGTCTAATATGACAGCCTGCGGCTCCTGGTGACAGGACAGTTCCACCCACCGTCTCTCTCTCTCTCTCTGTTTTAGACTATGGGTGGGGTTAGATGCTCATTGGTGAGCAGCATGCAGGCTGGATCCATCAGGCTTGCGCGCAAACGAACGCAAATCATCTTCTCCATAAGCATAAAAAACAACAAACAATCAAACAACAAACAAAACAAAAAAACCAACATAAATGTTTTCGTTTAAATCTAATGGATAAATGACAATGAGATGACATTGTTAGATAAGTCATACCTGAAGCCGCTAAGACGCACATTGGATGTGTAACTGAGCGAGTCCCCTTCAAAATAAACTGAAAGTTCATCAACAATTCACTGCTGCCACCCAGTGGCCAAGCGACAGCAAAGGGTCATCTACATTCATCTCTGTAAAAATGCCAGAAGTTTCCAGACTCAACTCCATCTCCAGTTTTCATGTATGGGAAAACTGGAGATGGAGCTAATGTGCTTTACATTCAAAATACATAATTCACTATTATATGACATTTGGAAAAAAAAAAAAAAAAAAGAAACTGGAAGGAAGAAAGGTGGTGAAAAAGAGGACAAAAAGGAAAGGAAAGAAGGAAAAGGAACAAGAAAGGACACATGGAAGGAAAGAAATTGGAAAGAGGAAATGATAAAGTGAACAACAAGAAAAAAACAGAAAGGAAGTAAGGACAGAAACAACGAACAAAAGGGAGGAAAATGTAAGGATGGACATAAACAAAGAAAGAGAGAAAGGAAGAAAAGAATGAAGGACAGACACAATGAAGGAAAACACTAGTAGAAAATCTTACCAAGTGCTTGATAAGATTGAAATAAGACAAAATCAACTGAACAGCAACTTTTCAGCAAGAGATAAATTAGCTTTTGATTAAATGAAAAAAAAAAAAAAAAAAAAAAACAACCTCCAGAAATAAATTGAAACACAGATGTAGCAGAATGCATTTTATTACATCTACTTTTCTACATAAACAAGTAACATTCAATAAGTAAACAATTTCTTCCAATGCAGGTAATAAATATTTTTTTCACTTGGTATATTTGTACAAACTGACATGGGTCTACTGTACACCGTCTTCCTCCTTCCCTCCATGAAAAGCCTTTTTTTATTTATTTATTTTATTTTATTATTATTGTTTTTGTTAAAACAAGTTTTTCTTTCTCTCAGATTGGAGCTGTGAAACCTGTTAATAAGGCAGTGAGTGCAGATGTCGACTCGAGTCCGTCTAAGAAGATCATTCCTGCTGTGTGAGACTCTTTATTGGCCACAGTCGTTTTTTTTCCCTTTTTTTTTTTGTTTTACAACTTTCGTTTTCTAAAAAATATATAAATTATTTTTATTCCTTTCGCTCTGAGGTGACGCACACACACACACCCACATACACACAGACAACCCCCCCCCCAAAAAAAACAAAAAACAAAACAGAAGCATACGGAGCGGACATCGAACGGCTCACGTTCGGATCTGAACGTTCAGTTTTCAGGGTTTTCCCATACTGACAGAATATAAACACTTTTTCCCTTTAAGTTAAGGTGAGGATGACCAAAGAGAGGAGCTGCTTTCCCAGAGTTCACTGTTAAAGAGACATAATAATAATAATAATAAAATAATAATAATAATAATAATAATAATAATAATAATAATAATAATAATAATAACATTGGAGGGAAACCGGGAGGAGATCCAACTTCGTCGTTTTTGGGAATCCCACACAGAAGCTTGCGATGTTTGAGCAGAAACACATTCAACACAGTTTGCTCTGGCGCCCCCTGGCCGTCATGAAGTCAGCAGCATGACGAGCGCGAGGACAGAAGCTTCAATAAATTAAGCCGCAATCAAATGTTTTCAGGTACAGTGACTGTCTCGTCAAGTATCCCAACACGGGAGGGGAGCAGCAGGAATCTGGTAACACTTTATATTAAAGGCACATGCTGTCTATGAGTCTGAATGAAAAGCCTAACAATTAATTATTAACCGACTCATTGATGGTCTGTAAGGAAACTCTCTGCTGCAGCTCCATCCAGAAGCCCTGCAGGACTCTGCTGTGCTTTCCAGGCCAAATGAAGCTGGTTTTAAAATGTTTTATTTAGGAAGGATGTCTTGTTTTAGTTTCATAATCAGGATGAATTTAAAATCCTCAAATGGAGATTTATTGATTTTGTTCTATTATACAAAGGATGTCGAAGGAGGAGGAAGAACACAGCTTGGCCGCCGCTCGGCATTCAAAACAACAGGACGCCGTTAAAACTTGGATACAAACGGCTCTTTCGGCTGTAGCTAAAAGCAGACGGGAGCTTTTCAGGCCCTCTCAAATGTATTTTTCAGTATTGTTGAAGAGCGAACAGACAAGCCCTGAACTGGTGCCAGATGGTGAAATGAGGTAAACGGGCTGAGTTGGTGTGAATATGTACAAGGCAGACCTAAAAATGAGACGGTTGTTTACCGACGTGTGGCCTGCAGGCATGGGGGAGTCTTTTACCATGACAACCTGGAAAAAAAAATCCCACGGTGTTCACTATGCCACTAACAAATACTTAAAACTATTTAAAAATATATATATAATCTAATTGCTTTAAAGTAATGCTAAAAAGCAAAAAAATAAAAAGTACAATAAAATTCTTACAACATGCTTTAGATGCCACTTTGATTTTGATTCTTGCACGTCACCGTTTAAAGCTCAACTTAAAACAGTCGAATTTTGTCTGAACTGCTAATTTGAAAGATTCAGGAAAATAATAATTCAAAAAAATGTTTTGTATCATAAGTCACATGTTGGGATACAATTTTTAAAATAATTTCCTAATAAAAATAATTATCTGAATGACTTAAAAATCTAATTGCACACTTAATAATTTACTAACAACCCTTTTAAAAACTGTTGTGTGAAACATATTAAGCCATATGTTTATTTTAATGAAGGGTCAAAATAAAAAGCTCAGTGCTGTATTTATCTGTGGTGATACTTTTTTTTCATGTTTACTTTTTAACAGTGACCAGAAAAGTGAGTATTCTCCTGTTTTGGTTTGTGGTAAATGTCCCAATTAAAGACTTGCTTGGATAAACGACCAACTATTTCTATGCTTCACTTACTGGGACCAGAGGTGGGTAGTAACTAGCTACATTTATTTGAAGTATCAGTTTTCTAAGGTTTATGTTGAAACAGATTGATTTGGAAAAGCTAAATCTTTCTTCTGCCTATAATAATTTTACTTATTTGCAAAACTTTCCTTATTGTCTATAAAATACCACAATGTGAACATTACTTTAGATTTTGGTTTGTCTGCTGCCATCATTTTTAAATATCACATCAGGTGTTGCAATCAAACAATTATTAAGTACATGAGTAACATTTTGATGGAATACTTTTTTTACTCTCACCTTACTAGTTTCTTGTACGGCAAAGTTTTACTTTTACTTGAGTACAAAAATCCTAAGATAGTGCTTCTCTTGGTTGAGTAAAACGTCGTGTTACTCTCCACACATCTGACTGTAACCAACTCAAAGAAAACGGCTTTGTGCAGCTTAAAAACTCCCATCAGATGCCTGTAGATAATCTTGGACTTTTAGAAAAACCTCGACAGGACAGGTCATCTGTAATGCCTCAGTCCTCCACCAGGGGGTGGAAGACAAAAAAGGGGAGTAAAATGTTGCAGGTTTTTGTAGGAAAATAAAACGTTACGATGTAGAGATTTCAGAAATGCGGCATAAATGATGCTCCATTTAGCCTTATAAGGCTAGCCAAAACATAGAATAAACATTTGATAAATTTCAGGTTACTTTGAGAGTTTATGCGCAGAAAGTAACTGCTTTGAGTTATATGTGTAAGAGCAACTTGTACTTTCAAACTTCAGCTTCGAAACAGCATTAACACAGAAAGAGATAGGTGGCGCTGGTTCCCACACCTGCTCCAAACTGACAGGCACTTCCCGAGGAAACGGCCTCAGCTGTTTGGCAGATAACAACATGCAGAATAAAAATGATACACATTAAACACGCTAGTAGGCATGGGCTGGTTTCCACTATGTTTCATGTCCTCTTAATTTGAAAGTGCAGAGACGAAGTGCCTGTCTGAAAGATTTAAAAATCTAGGCAGCCTCGGAAAACTACCTGATGTTTGGATTTGTCTGCTGGGTTTCTGGTTGTGCAGCCTATTTCTTTCTTTTTTCTTTTCTGCAGTCCTTTCTACGTCGCTGCATTCCGGAACACACAACACAATTAATTCAAAAGAAACAATTAATCACGCATGAATTAATTAAGCATTCGTTTGTGCCCATAAAAGGATTACCAGAGTCTGCTACCGAGTAAATGCACGGTGGCATTAATTTCCCTAGAGAATCATCACAACGCCTTTCTGAGTAGTCAAGCTGCTGCTAAATAATTATTCAACGCATATTAAATAAAAATCTTTTCACCACCGGTTCCCACATGACGGTGACTCACACTCGCTTTCAGCCACTAAGCAATTTGTAAAAAAAAAAATAAAAAAATTAATATATAGACACGAAGGGCACAAAATAAATAAAATACTGCACAACACAGGAAATACACTAAAAGAACTTGTTCCAGCAGATGATGGAGAGGCAGGAGTTGGTTCCCATGAGAAGAGCAGGGAAAGTTAGAAATGCCAAGTGGAGGGAGGAGGAGGAGAGAGGAGGAGGTCACCCCGTGTCAGATCCCCGTCCGGTGATGAAGGAATGGGACGGGGCGGCGGGAGGAGGGAGGTGAGACGACGGGAGCCGCTGTCAGAGCCCATTATCCCGTGATCACTGGGATAATTAGGCGCTGCCTGTCTCCGGCGCCTGGAAGCGGGACGTCAGAGTGACGCTCATAACGCCAGACGCTGGGAACATTTAAAGGATGACGGGGAAACACGGCTTCTCGATAACGACAAAACGAAAGTGTGTGTCGTTTTAAAAATGTACATTCACAAGCAAAACCATGCGTGGAAAAACAGCGAACGCGCTTTGCTCCAACACTCGAGGCTTTCTCCTGACAGGCCATGCATTTTTTAAGCCGTCTAATTCGGAGCGGAGCCCGCGTCGACCTGCCGAGGCCGCCGCCGCCTTTCACTTCTCAAGACGTCAACCGCAAGCGCTCCGTCCTGACTCAACTTTCCCCCGGATGGGTGCGGATAACCAGCTGTAGGTTCAAAAACGTCCGATGCAAAAAGTGACGATTTTAAGACGTTCCTCAAACACGCGCACATATTAAACAGGCACTGCTTTAAGCTTGGTCGCATGCTGTGGACGCCTGTGTCTTTAAAAGGCCCGCCGTTGCTACGACGGCTTCGTCGGAAAATTCTTTTACGACAGTCAGCCGCAAGAGACGCGAAGCAACACACTAAATCCGGAGAAACGGACTGAAAACACTGACACACACACACATTCAACAGCACTCAGATCACTTTCATATTAGTACCTACTTTTTGGCATTGTGCAAAAAAATAAAATAAAATAAAATAAATCTTCCAGCTAAAAGTCAAAATTGGCAAGTATAAATAGCTTCAACAGTTTAAATGCTGTATGCCGGCAGATTCTTTACAAGGAGTGAAAATAACCAACACAGAATCAACCTGAAAGTCAAGGGGAATGCATATTTCACTGTTTAAATATCATACATAAGTTAAAAAGAATATTAAAACTACTACAACATGATTCAACTGTTAATTCAGTCTCATTATAGAGAAAAACAAAATACACAATGAATCTGGGACAAGAAGTAAGAAAAGAGGAACGTGGTTGCTGTTGGAGATGCGGATGGAAAGTTAAGCAAACATGACAGCAGGTGTTGAAGGGAATGGAGGTCCAGTCCTCCGCCTGCGAACGGCGACAGAAGCAGCTCACTTCACTGAAAACGTTCCCGACATAGAAAAGTAAAAGAGGAAAATAGATTTTGTTCTCTGGTCACGGTGCTGCGCCTTGTTTTTGTAGAAAGGAAAAAAAAAACAACCAAAAAACAATAAGGGACCCTCCAACCTTGTGGTTTTTTTTTCCCCCACTCGGGCAGCATCTCCGCTGTTTGTGCCAAGTTTGTACCAGTAAAGATCAGATGTGGTCCAAACGTCGGACTGGTTTCTCATCTGAGGTCAGTAACACCAAGTCCACATCCCTCCCCGCTCCTCTCCCTTTAAGTGATGTCACCCACTCAGATATTTAGTGCTTTTCTCCACATTATGGCTCCGAGAAGGCTGACAGAGTTCGATGACGTGGGGCCGGTCTAATCTCTGGAGCAAAAAAAAAAAAAAAAACGTTCACCCTGCGCTCAGCACCGGGTCCGGCGTGGTACTGCATTCACACTGGACCCGAGGCGTCGCCCCCCGCCTCGGGTCAGTCCAGCGATATGACGTCAGGTATCCCGCCGTAGATAGCTGCCACCGCCGCTTCGGCGCTGCTTCGACTGGCCACCACCCCGGGGTGTGTGTGTGAGGACGGGTGTGAGGACGAGTGCGAAGACGACGAGTGTGTGGAGTGAGTGTCTCGAAGGCTACTGGATGAGACCAAGCCGCCGCCGCCGCCCGTGTTGCTCATCCCGTTGGTCGGCGCCGTCAGCGAGGGGGTACCTGATTGGTCGAGGAACAGCTGGGAGGCCGGCGAGGAGGTGCTGTAGGGCAGGAAGCGGTTGAGGAGGAGCTCGTGGTCCTCTGAGGCCGAGGCAGCCGCCGCCGCCGCCGCCATGACCATGTTGTAATGCTGCAGGGCGGCAACAGGAAGAGCTGTTAGTGGGGCAGCATTTTATATAAATATATATAAATATATATATATATATATGTGTGTGTGTGTTCTTTTTGTCATGTTGGCCAAAATCGTCAGCTCAAAACTACTCGCAGGACAAGAAAATAGCATTTTCTAAAAACTAAAACGACCAAAAATGTTAATTTTTTTCCAACTTCTCACCACTAAGCTAGGCATTAACTGATTTAACTAAATAGAACAGAATCAGAATAGAATTTAACTTTATTGTCATTGCACTGTCACAAGTACAAGCAACGAAATGTAGTTTGCATCTATCCAGAAGTGCTCTACACGATATAAATATTTATTTACAGGTGTACAGGACTAAATATAAATATAAATCTAAATATGGGAGCTATATGCACAGATTATACACAATATACAAGAATGTTAGGAAATGGATATAATATATATAATAAGTAATCAGACTCTTTTGTAGGAACTGCGTCGTAGATCCAAAACTGTAAGTGGTTTTTCTTGTTAAAAGAAAGGCATCCCGTTCGCTTATTGCTACTTTGGACTCGAATGAGGAAAAGTGAAAAAATAAAAATAAAAATTGGCTATTCTCAGCATTTAAAACAGGATCTTGGTCAGTCTGCATTTGAAAACGCTTCCTGTATTTCTCCAAGTTTTACTGCAACAGTTAAAAGCAGATGTGGGTGCACCAAGGTGTGATTTAGAATAGATGTGTTCGTAGTCACCATGACAATATAAGGAAAGCAGAAAATGAGGAAAAAGGTGAGCCCTTTGTGTTGCATTTCAAACAGATTTAGGTTTAAAAGTCGTAGTTTTGATCTAATTTATACTTTTGAATTGTGGAAAGTGGCCGGTGCGCCCCACTTCAAACACCCTTAACGTATAAGAAAAAATAAAAAAGGAAATAGTTGGCAATATTTTGGCGTCAAGTATAATTGATCCATTTGCTTCTGACTGTCTTCTCTTTCAAAGGTGACATGTCAGACGAAACGTCTCCAGCAACGCGAGTCATATTTAAAATCCCTTCGGCTTCACTGTTTCGGGCTGGCAGCAGAAATCTCTGACACCGATACGGCGTAGTGGAAGCAGCAGGATATCACACGACTTTCAGCTAAGTGGCCCAGCGTTTCTTCTGCACCAGACGACTTTTATTTATCAAATGTTTTGTTCTCGCGGCTCCCTGTATAGATTGAGACTAAGATCCAGTAGTAAAAGCAGTAAGAAAAAAAAAAAAAAAGGGAACACAGAGTAC
This sequence comes from Gambusia affinis, assembly GCF_019740435.1. Lineage (NCBI taxonomy): Eukaryota > Metazoa > Chordata > Actinopteri > Cyprinodontiformes > Poeciliidae > Gambusia > Gambusia affinis. The sequence goes on along the minus strand of NC_057869.1, from coordinate 24,074,754 downwards.
AGGAAGGATTTTAAGTGAAGTTCTCTCCCATCATCAGGTTTTAGACACGTCAAATTAAAATTTTGAGTGGCTTACTCCGAATTAGGATATGTCTTTTTAAATCATTTCTTTTTATGACGGGGAACATCTCATCACTGAGAACCCACTGGTAGCTGGCAGTAGAGAGGGTGCTTTAATAGCAACAACAAAAAAATACATAAACGTTTTGGAGGAATGGGGGGTATTCCTGTGCTACGCGACACACAGAATACAGTTGAACATACCTGATGATTGTCTCCTTGAAGAAAAGAGAAGAAGTTCAACTCTGGAAAATAAGCACAAAGGAAAGTCGGTGTTGATTACATCTAGAAATGAGGGGGATGGCGAACGCCAGAGCAAACCTGCAGGCAAAGATGGTACAAAAAAAAAAATGAAGTGGAAATTCTCAAGGGAAAAAAGTTCATGAGTGTTTTAGAGCTGATGTGGAAAGGTCTCACACCAGGTTCGCCCACCCACGAAAACAAAAACCTTTTGCAGCTCATTCTTAACAAGTCATCAGTCCAAAGCGTTCTTCTTCTGCGGTATCTGACAACTTTTGTTTAACTGGGCCAAAGTTTCCAGATAAGGTTCCTCCATGTCGTTCATATCTATACTTTTCCAGATCCAACTTTCTAGAAAATTACGTAAGGGCACAAGAAAGTAAGAAGGAACTGAAAACAAGGGAGGAAAGGATGAGTGAAAGGATATCACTAAAAAGAGGGAAAGAAACTAGGGAAGACGTGACAGAGGAGGGAAAGAAAGAAAGATGGAAGGTCAGAAGAGACAAAAAATAGAGGCCATGGCCAATGGAGATACGGAGGAAACAACAAGAAACAGATTAAGAAGAAAAGACAGAAAGAAGGATCGAAGAAGACAAGTACAGCAGAAAAAACACAAACAAGGAAAACAAAGAGAGGAAGGACACCAGACAGGAAGGGGACAGTGAGGGGCCCATATAAGGAAAAAGAAAGAAAAAGAAAAGAAAGAGAAAAAAATAGACAGGAAGGGAACAAGAGGAAGGAAGGCCAGAGAGAAGAAAAGACAGCATGACAATGAGACAGGGAAGAAAGTTTGGATTAACAGATACATTCTATATTTATCCGGATCTGGAAAACGTTTCTGGATTCCTGAGTGTGTGGTTGTTACCCGACAGGTCGTTGGGGGTGTGGTAGTAGGGCCTGTAGTCCTGGATGAGTGGGGGCACCGGAGGGATGTAGTTGGTGTCCATGGCTGGCATGCTGGGGGTGCGGCTGACGGGAGAGGCCTGGTGGTGCAGGTTCAACACCCTGCAGAGCGAATGCACACGGAAAACACAAAGAGGTCAGAGAACTGCTGCACCGACCGTCAAGCTGTCACTTTGTGCAGAATGCAGCAAGCATTCTGCACCCTCCACTAAGCTCCAAACACCAACGCAAGACTCAACAAGGCCAAATGAAGCAGTAGAGTCTCCATGAATGTTAATCTGGCAGAAAAGACACCAATGAAAACAAAACTCTGGACTTGATGCTACTTTGCTCAATTAAAAGTCAACAAAATTTTCCTTATTCTGGGTTTTTATTGTTTACGGTTGTTGAGGTCACGCTTTAAGCCTCACCACAAAAAACTGCTCTTGAAAAACATTCCCTTTAAGTACTAAGATTCTTTAGGATACAAGTCATTTAAAGAACAGTGATTTGTATCGCATATTTTCACCGTTGAGCAAACGGTGGAGAAATAGTAAAACTAACAATTCCAACTTAAACATCATCAATTAGAATGTGTCATGGCAAAAATAAATCAAAATTTCTACAGACATTTATCGCGAGAAGTGATAAACGAACCAATAAACGTGCACCCCTGCTTCTGAGGTTGACTCACCCTTTGTTTATGACGGGCGGCGAGGTCGGAGACAGAGACGGACACGCTCTTTTGACTGGAGGAGGAAGTGCTGCAGAGGAAGGTGGACGAGGAGGAGGAGGCGGCGGCGGGGAATCCGGTTCTTCTTCGTCCGAGGAGCTGTCGAGTGTCAGGTCGATCACTTCCAACTTTTTGCTGTGGCTGCTGTCGCTGTGGCTGGAGGACGAGGAGCTGTGCTGATCTGAGCCTTCAGACGTCCGACAGGAGCCTGAGGGGAAGCACAGAAAAAAAACAAACCTGGAGGTTCTCTAAAGCTCAGAAAATTCATCTGCTTTGCTGGTGCTCTATTTGTTGGCATAGAGGCAGTTTATTCAGAGGTAATATTACTGGCGATTTGGCAAATTAAAATGAACAATGCAAACCAAGTAGCGGAGGATAAACGTTAATCTGTTTGGTTTTCTTTTATAGCACCTTTTTATTCCGAGCTGAATTGGCTTCCCGTCCCACAAAACTCACCATCCAGCCCGTTGTTAAGGGAAGCTGAGGAGACCTCCTGCACTTCCTTCTTAGACCTCATGGGGGCCCAGCTGCCATCCTCCTTAAACTGGATCTCATCACAGTCTGAGCAGCTGTTCAAGATCTCTACAAAAAGTCTGGGAGAAGACACAGGCAGGCACGGATTAGCTTAAAATAACTCATTTTAAATAAAAATCTGAAATCAACAAGACGATCTTAATCGTATTTTGCTTTTTCTAAAAAAAAAAAGCATCTTCCAGACCGATGCAGCACATTCTCTTGCAAAGTTCGCTCAAAACGTACGGGTAGAAAGGAAGTGACAGGCTTAAAAAAAAAAACTAAAAAAAAAACGGCCGCAGATCAAAAAGGTCTAAAAGTCTCGGCTTTAAAGAGGAACAGAAATGCAGCGAAGAAAAATGCAGCAAATGGGAACAAGTTGTCTCTTTGTGACAGGCTGTGATGAACAAGTGCCTGAAGATCCCATTTAACATTTAGTCCTTTTGTAAGAATCAGCCTGTCACTGAGAGACGGTTCGTCCCACTTCCTGTGACAAATATCAAATATAACAGCTTGATAGACAGAACATTTTAGCAGCAGCAACTAATTGGTGGAAAAAAATACTTTATTTAATAATAGATCCAACTTAAAATGGGTTTTGTCAAAAAGTGTAATGGTGCAATGAGCTCATATGACGAGACATTTACATGGTATCCTTATTGTACGAACGAGACGAGATGAGATATTATCAACATTTTTGGGAAAACGAAGACTTCAGTATATAATGTGGTTTGCAAGACCTTCTCAAGTAAAGAAAATGAACAAGAATTTTTAAAAATTGCTCTTTTTAGTGTTTTAAGAAACAGAATAAAAGTTTGGAATTAAGAATTCAATAAAAAAAAAAAGAAAAGATAAATGACTGAAGTTCACTATGAATTTGTGGCAGTGATAAGACCTTAAATATGGAAGCAAGAAAAACCAGAAGTGGAAGAAAAAGGAGAGAGAAATGGCAAAGAAAGAAAGAGAGAACGGAAGACAAAAGAAAGCAAAAACAATCAAAGAAATAAAAAAAAAGAAACAAAGAAAAACAAAAAAACAAAAGAAGCAAAGACAGAGAAGATAGAGAACTGTGGAAAAATCTAACTTTTAGACCATCTGATATAAAATCTAGTATTTTCTACACTCTAACGTTCCTTTTGTAAACATTTGCAAACTGCAGAGCAACCATAAACATGTTAAGTCACCTAAAGATCAAACTTGGTCTTCATCAGGGTCAGTCTGTTCTGGCAAAATACTCCTCTTCTGCACCAACTTCAACTCTGCAGCTTTTGTCTCTCCGTCTTTCCCTTGTTTGTATGACTTTTCAAATTTTGCCTTTTCTTTTTTTTTTTTTTTAAGGTCTTCCTTTGTAAAATGCATCTTTTTTTCCAGGTGGACTTGTGACTTTGCTGATTGGTGGATAGATGCTTGTTGAGCTCAGCTACAACAGAACCCAGACCTCAACGAGGTTGACCCAGGAGTAAAATGTAAAATAAAGCCCTTTTAGCCATTTTCCAAAATCAGTTCATCCATTGTGTACTGAATCAATTCATCACCACCTACTTTTTCTTTCTTGTTTTCTGCACTGAATCCTTTTTACTAAAAGCTTCATGCATAAAGATTTTCTTTAAGTGCTGCACGAAGACAGGAGAAAAGCAGTCAAAATCTAAGTTAAGACACTTGTTTTGAAACAAATTCAAAAAGCGTCATGCCACATTTATTAGAAGATTTCAGGAAGCAAAGTCTGGTAAAATAATGGGACGTTTCAGAGAGTTAATCATCACATCTCCTCCATAAAACTAAGAGGCTGCTTGAGTCTTTGTCTGACTTACCCATCGATGATAAGATGCTCATAAGGGGCCTTCTTGTCACAGACAGGACAGACCCAGGTGGGCTTCTTCTCATTCATCTGGATGTAAAGCGTGGCGTCGAAGCACTGCAGATGGGAGCACGTCAGCGCCCTGCACGGGATCATCAACCGCATCTTCCCCAGCTGCACCGCGAGCGCACCAACGGGCGGCGAACCCACAGAGGAAACACGCAGCACGGATTCGGGGCGAATTACACTCTCGAGTGCCATAAACATGTCAAAACCGCATGACAACGCAGGACGTTGCTTAAGAAGAGTTTTGCCGACAACAGCTTGCTGAGCAATATGTGTGTTGGCAAGACTAGATTACTAAATGTTTTTTTGTTTTTTTTTTAAACACAAGATTAAGCGTCTGAGGAGCAGGAAAGCTGGTTACCGGGCAGAGCAGGGACACACGCAGGCTGGTTGTGGCTATTTCACTGTCAGGGTCCGCTGTCAGCTTCTCTTTGACTGGAGGGAAGAGGAAAAGGACAACAGCGCTGTATGAGTCAGTGAGAAACAGATGGATGGAGCTCTTCTTCCAGATGTGCTCGCTCAGTCACTGTCAGACACCAGGCCGGCGCTGTGAATGAATTCAGGAGCTCTTCACGCTGCACCGCCACCTTCAGGCACATTTTGAAACTCTTTGTTACCGTCTGGCTGGAGCAAAAAAACAACTAACTTACTTTGGACTGAGGATGTTTTCCATTTGTTTAACATACAAAGCGATAAGTCAGACCAGTGAAAGACGCTCGAGTCACTTCCTTCATGCGACCAGTTATTCTCTGAACCTACGGCAAACTGGCCTGAAGACTCTTTTTGAAGGAATAAGCGTATAAAGTTGGAGATTGTTGAAAAAACGTCAATGGTTGTACCTACATAACGTAAGAGCTAAGAATGAAACACAATGTAAAAATGTGTAATTCAAGCCAATATCCAAAATTTGATTAGAAATTGATATAATTAATAGTGTATTACAATGGCCTACCTGTTAAAATCCCTGGGGATTTTGGATGTAGAAAGATTTCATAAAGGATTTAAAAGTTTTTAAGGTGCAAATTCAGTAAAAAAGAACAAATTTGTTTGGATGACAATATGATAAAACAGAAAATCTACAGTAACCTGATTATTACCATGCTGGAGAAGCTTTGATAAGTTCTGTCTCATTTCTTGTTTTTGTAGACTTTTGTTGATATCCATTTTTTCGAGCCATTACATTGTAGGACAATTATTTCCTCAAGTTTTGGATTCTGTGCAGCTGACAGGATTTTTGCTCTTACTACAGCTGTTATGACGCATAACCGTGGATGCGTGCTACGAGACGAAATGAGTTAATACATTTAGTGTCCCTATGAAATAATCAAGTATTTTCAAAACTAAATTGAATCGAATAAGTATCTCCACCCCTAAATTAACACTTTTTTTGACCTTTTCATTTAGTCTCAGCATTAGGCGTCGTGTCCTTCAGTCTCTCTCTCTCTCTTTTTTTTTTTTTTTGCCTGACCTACTTGGCGCTGGGATTCTTAATGATGGAACCCAGATTTCCTAAGACGGAGGGAAGGCCAGGTTGTACGAGAAAAGAAAGCTACAGGGTTTGCGTTCTTATTTATGTCTGCAAATTAAAGCCTCACAATGAGATCCAATGGGCGGCAGACCAGGCTGAACTTTTCGTAGCCTGGAGGTAAGGATGCAGCGGAAGTGACGTCGGCTTTGGGGTAAAGAGGGAGCGCCAATAAATCTTTTGTGTTATTGGTGTCTCTGCTTCTTTCTCTGCTTCTTTCTTCCTGTATCAATGCTGGTCACTGATACAGAAAGAACGGTGTAACGCGAGGCGACTGTTATGCCTGGTCTTTTTATATTTTAAACAAAAACTATAATTTTTTGACGTTTTGTGTTTTCATCAGTTTATTATTATTTTTTTTTATGCATGTCCTTTTTAGTCTTTTGAAACACAGATCCTGACTGTACTGGTTCTGCTCGGGGTTGTGCTTCCAGGGTGAATTAAGGTTCTGCCTCCAGGTCGTCGTGACTGTAACGAGAGAGAAGACCGAGGAGCAGAGGAGGGAGGGAGGGCGGAGCTGCATGTGTGCATGGGAAGCTGTCCGCCATGATAACCAGGATGAATGGATTAAATCTTTTAAAATCCAAAACCTGACGTTTTAACAAGTGCAGCAAAGTACTGGATCAGAAACAGATCTGTAAACTGTAACTGTCAGAGGAAATGTAAGACGTTCACAGCTAATTAAAATCTTCCCATACGTATAATCGCATAGCAGAAAAAGTTGAACAGCAGCTGGTGTAAGTACATTTCTGTTTAAATCTCCTTCAATGCACAGACCGAACCACAGAAAGAAAACTCCCAGCTCCCATTTAGTCTTTTTAGTAAGTTTGATTCAACGTGGAGATTAGATCATTAGCAACTTCTTCTTTTTTTTTTTTCCCCCAGTGTCGAGGACAGATTTTAATCAGAGCAGTTTTAGCCCTAAAGCATTCCAGCTTATCGGATCAGTTCATCTGTGAAGAGAGAGGACGGCGGTTCTTACTGAGCGCTCTGGAGTGGTCAGGGTTTCTGATGCCTTTTGCCCGCAGTCTTTGTAGCAGCACTGTGGAGGACTGCTGCTTCACCAAGTAAACCGCCATGGAGTAACTCTGCACACACAGATTAAGACTCAACATCAGTCACAGCCAGGAAAAGTCAAAAAGAGCTGATTTGCAACTCGTTAGTGTTGTAAAAGCTGCCTTCACTGGGCGGAGGATGTGTTGTCAGGATACGATTTACTTGATCCTACTTTAAGTAAAACTAGGATTTTAAAAATGAACATGCAATTTTTACATGTTAAGAATTACATGTTAAAATTTTTAATATGTAATTCAAACAATTACAATTCAGCAGGACCTTAAGCTACTAAACAGCCAAAATGTGTTTCACTGGTTTTGTCTGGTAATCAAACTGTGAAAGGCCTAAATGAACGGACCGAGTTTTTGTTGTTATTATTATTTATTATTTCTGAAAACTAACAAACGATGACGGCAAAGGGGAACATTCAGGTTGTTTAAAGCAAAAAGGAAAAAACAAATATTCAAAATAAATGACATATGAACAGTTTTTGTGACATTTTTATGTTAAGAAATTTTAAAAAATTAATTTTAAACTTTCAGAGAAAGAAAAGGGGATAAAATGTGATGTCAGAGGATTTTTAGTTACATTTACCAAAAATGTAACACAAAAAAATGTAAGAATGAAGCATCAACAAATGCTTTTTAGAAGCATTTATTGAGGCTTGTGTATCAATAAAAGTTGATAGACAAGCATCAGTTTTTACTCTCTTTTCTATAATTACTAAATTTTCTTAGCATAAATGCTGCCTCATACCCTCTGACTTTAGTTGGCTGTGCTATGCTAGCTTGAGAAGGAGCTTGATGAATTTGACCGACAAAAACCAGCAAATTTGAGTAAATTATTTTACCTTACATTTTATAATAATGATTAAAAAACATTTTGAAAACCACTGTCCTAGGCACTGAGAAAGGACAGATGGGTTTAGCTCCTACCCGTCCAATCTCTGCAGTCCACGATACCACGATGGTGTTCGGGACTGTGGTGGACAATCTGACAAGTGAAGTAATGTTGATCGGCCGGCTCGGCCGCTTGGGCTCGACGCCATTTTTGGTTGGAGGAAGATAACCCTGAAAATCAGAAAGAAACGTGAGACTCGCGGTAAATCTCATGAGACGTTTATGTCGGCAGACGGCGAGTCAACCAGGACTCCTCACCGGCAGGTTGCATGGCTTCCCGTTGACTTTGACACAAAGATTGGGAGGGAAATGGTCTTCCTGAGGACAGCTTGTCTCCGACAGGCAGAACCGGAGCTGAACCTGAACTGAGAAGTCACATTTGGTCCCCGAGATGTCCCTGTGAGGAAAGGCAGCGATTATCATCAGCACAACCTTACACGTATGTGGGTTATTATTCAACGGCGGTGCCATAAACAGCGTTGTACTGACATAGAGCTGCTGATCTGCTGGACCTGCTGCGGCGTTAACGCGAAGGCGAAACACGTCTCCTGAAACCGCTGGCTGTTGTCTGACGCTGCGGAGAAGCAAAGACAGAAGAGAAGGTTTACTAGTCGTGGAAGTGACGAAACTCAACTTAATTTTAACTTTAAGTAAATAAAGAATACATGTAACTAAAAAAAAAGTGCCAATTTGATGGGCAGGGTAGGTCAAGATTGAGAAAAGTTTAAACTTGAAATAATATTCAATAAAAAAAAGCCACGTCACATATGCATGTACTGTCTTAAAGACCACACATTATTTTTTAAAGCCATGTTTTCTTTCACCGTTTCCAAACATCCTGATTTTACATTTGCTGATAAAACTCTGCTTGATTGATGACTTCAATCTGTGACTCCTTCTGCTCATGAACCCAAAACTGAGGCTAAATAGCAAACAGTAAGCCGAAAAAGAAAAGGCAAGAAGAGAGCGAAGATGTCTGCGCACAGCGGGGTGCCGAGATTTTCATTCTTGAAGAAAATCATTATGCGGTTGATTTCATCTGCAGTGGAAAGACCTGCTAACGAGCGGCTGGATGTCAGAAAGAGACCTCTCACTGAGGTGAGGATAAAAACCTGCTCTATTTATAGGCCCACCCACAGGTGATAGAAATAACCGGAGCTCCTAACCCCGGCCAGCAGGTTCGTAAAGTTAGAGAATAAGTTAGCGTGGGAGGTTAGCGAAAGACAAAGAGGTGTTCTGTATTTAAATATATTTGGAAAACTGAGCTACAACGGCCGTATTTTACTTTTCTGAGCACTTCTTTTACATCCAGGGGACTGAAGGAGTTTTGTCTGGTTCTAAAACTTCCTCAAAGGTAAAAGTTTTGGAATAATTGTCTCACAGAGGCTTTTCACGAGCTGCTGAGTCATCTGGGTCCTGTGTCCTTATGCTTCTTTCAGATGCCTGATGATTGTCTTCTGGCTAAACCGGTGCATTATAGAGAAAGCATGAGCATCCTGGCTTGGGCCAGGAAGTTTTTGGTCTTTATAAGAGGACAACTTAAAGAGAGAGGAGCTAAAATGAGGCTTTTCGGTATAAAATACAGTTCGTAAATAACTACGGAGACACTATGGGTTCCCTCATTTGACAGATTTTAGAAGATATGCCAAACTATTTTCAGCCAGAAAAGAAACCAAAGAGAAAAGAAAAGAAGCCGCCTCACAGCTTGGGGCATTAAGAATGTGGAGCATGCAGAACGCAAGCAAGCTGAGGCCGATTTGTCCAAAGGTGCAAAAGATTTCAGTTATTACTCAGTTATTACTCACCAACAGTGATGGCATAGTTACTTTGAAAAAGTAACTTTAATCGGACTACTGATTACTTCTTGAAAAAGTAACTTAGTTATATTACTGACTACTTGATTTGGAAAGTAACTAAGTTACACTAAAAGTAACTTTTTAGTTACTTTCAGCAGCTGCTAACAACAACGCTCCACCTCCTGTGAAAATAACATTGAGCTTTGCCAATACTTTTTTGTAAGCTATTTTATTATAGTAACATCAACAATGTGTCTCCACTGATAAGATTGAACTGAAGAGGAGATTGTACAAAAAATAACTGTTGTCTGGAAAACTCTAAGAAGGATTTTAAAGCCCCCCTGCCCCCAGCCTCCAGGTTCTGCGTTACGGCCCTGCGTTTGGTGTCACAGCACAGAGCTCCTCCTGCAGCTCCACAGCTCAGATGGCTGCACAGATTTGTGACACTTATCTTAATATTAATAATTATAATGGCGTTATAAGAGCAATCCACATGATGGATTGCTCTTATAATTATTGGCAACTACGGACACATTCATTCGTGGCTGTTTTCACGTTTATTGCGCTGTTCATATTGGTCTCGATTTTTGCAGTTTTCTGGAGCGCAACACGAAGCTCGACGTCATTCAGAGGTAATATATTAACTTGACATTAACAAAGACACAGTGGGACGGATCATCGGGGAAATGATGGACAGGGAGACACTGAGTAAAACTACCTTAATGACGGACAAATTCTGGGATTTATCATGAGTCTCTGCTTATTTCCAAGCCCAAATGAGCAACTTCACGTTCAAAAACGAGCCCAAAAAGGCCAACCAGCCACTCATTAAATCTGCAAGCGACTTTAAAAATAAATGAAGCCCAAAGCCGCTTGTAATAATCGGACTTGGCGACAGAAACTGAAAATAATTCCAGTTTTTCCACCAACAAAATGCGCATCTCCCTCCATTGTTTACATTTCTGTCGCATAGAGACGTCGGTCACTCGACAAGACGAGTAGAGAAAATACGATTAAATAACAAAAGAAGATAGTAACGCACAGTGATTTTGATAAGTAACTGTAGTCTGACTACTGGATTTGAAATAGCAACGCGTTAGATTACTCGTTACTGGATAAAGTGGTCCGACGTCAGTAACGCGTTACAAATTAACGCGTTAATGACATCACTGCTCACCAACACGTTCACACTCGTTTCAAATGACTGCAGCTTAAACAGCATTTTTTAAGCTGCACTATTTTAAAACGGTATGTTTTTTTTATTATTACTCAGAGAGGCAAGTAAACATAATGTGCGTGTTTTAATGAGAACGCTGGAGTACCCAGAGAGATCTCTTATGTACGGAAAGATGCTGGGAAGAGAGAAAGACTCTGGCTGGGATTTGAACCGATGACCTTCTTTCCGTAATGTCAAAAACGAGTCTCGACAGAGTGGAGCTGAATCTCACACTGTTCTGGATGAGAATTAATTCTTCCTGTGTGTGTAGCTGAACAAAATTAAATTTTTTAGACATACCGTTTTATAAACTGAGTTTCTTTTCTGGAGAATAAAAAAAAAAAACATTGCAAAACTTGTAATCTCTGCATTATTTTCAATATATTGCATGAACTAAAACAATGACTTTGACCACGTAGGTATTTGTGCTACTACTAAATAAATTTTATTAAACTCGAACCTTTCACATAATTCTGGAAAGCCAGTCCAGAGCCTGTGAAACTGCACGGTACATAAACACAAACTCTCAGCAGGATTAGGTCCATGCTGGTAATTTCTTTCCATGTAGGCGTTGAGGGGGCTGAGAGCTATAGTTCCTGTGGAGGATTTAACAGACCAATCCTGCTCCTTCTACCATCAGTCGTTCAACATGCGACTAATTTTCCCAGTAATGACCCATCTCGCCTCCCACTCCTTACCGTTTGTGTGCAACACATTTAACTTTACATCCATGTCGCTGCGTCCTTTGAGCTGCAGCCTGTGTGCTGCAGAACAAACACAAAGCGTGAGTGTGCTTTCGAACAACAGCCTCTCTCTCTCCTCTCCGGGCACACAGGTTATAAATAGAAAGTGCTCTCTCTCCCCTTCTCTCTCTTTCTCTCTCTCTCTCACTCTCCAATCACTCTGAAACTCACCCTCTTGTCTGTGGTAGTGGATTTTTTATTTTTTTTGCCGGTGTTTCAGTGTGCCTGGCCAGGAGATCTAAGATGGACTCCTTCATCTCCAGACAAAACTTAGACAATGGTTTATTTAAGATGTAAACAAAATGCTGGATCAACTTGATGATGAGGAAATAATAGATGCATTAAAAACTGTGATTTGGAGCCACAAAGCTGCTCTTTCTCTCCCTATTAATTACACTGAAATAGGATCTGTCACATTTATCCCCTATTCTACGAAACTCAAAGTCCTCATGACGGTGCATGCTTCCCTAAAAGGAGAAATTATAAGCGCTTCCTTTGCTGTTCGAGGGGAGGGTCATCTTTCTCAGGTAAATATGAACTAGCTTGAGAGTCCGCTTAACTTCGTTCTACATAAACACCAGAAAAATGGAGGCTTTTCGAGTCCAAAAACAACAAAATCTGCCTCCCAGCTGCTCTGAAGCTCATTAATGAAGAATGTTGTTTACAGGAGAATGACAGGAATAACCACACGGGATGATGGAAAGTAGCGAGCGGACAGCGGAGTTTAAAATCCGTCAGCCTTCGGACTGATAACTGGGCTGAAGAGGCGCTTTGATGTGGTAAGTGCATTTTTCAGTCGTCGCCGTTTCACTCGGCAGCAGAAACAAACTGCATCCAACATTAAGCTGCACAGAAAGCAAAGAGTTTATTTTATGTCCACAGGATAACCTCTGTACCTCGTCGAAACCCGGGATCCATGGAAGCACTTTTTCACGTGACGCACAAATAACTTCCCTTCCTCTGTTTTGTTTTTCCCGCACTAACGCAGGGCCGGAAAACATTTTAATCAAATTCCTAAAACCCTGGACAGCCGATCAGCTGAGCTCGGATCAGGAAGCCAGCCTCTAAATTGAACCGTGGCATCAGGTGTTCAGCAGCAGACAGACATTAACATCAGACACCAGAGACAATTTCCACCCTGGCTCATTATTAATGACCTGCTTCCTTTCCCTAGTTCAGGTGTTGCTCCTGTAAATCAGCACCAGCTTTGGGATCTAGATTTTGTTTTTAAATTCCTTATTTGCTCTAGATTTTAAATAATGATTAGGATAAATGTAACTGAGGACAGAAGCACAGATATCGCTTTGTACCTCCCAATCCACTGAACCTTCTCTTTGCACTCACTTTGTTGTTACTAAATGAAAATAATTTCCTCAAAATCTCTAATTTTCTTCACTTAGTGAATAAGTTAACCAAGCATAAATGTAATCACTTGTTTTTGCTTAATACCACTAACAATTAGCACATTAATAAAGCGGTGCACATTATTCCGGGTACACTCCTGGACTGACACAACTTTAGATTATATCAGCATATGCAATCACTCAGGACAGAGCATCAGACATTTATTCTGTTATTTGTCTCTACATTATTGTGTGAAACACGGATTAAGAAACCTGATTCTTTGTGTTTTGTTTTTTTTCTCTCCACAAAAACTGCTCCGGTGTTAAGCCAGGGCTGACTATTACCAGCTTCTGTAAAAAAAAAAAAAAAAAAAAAAAAAAAACCCTAACTATTTCCCAGCGGAAAAACATCAGTTTTTCTTTTTGCATTTACCTGCAGACCCTTTTATAAAATGTTGTTTTTAAAAACGGTGCGTACCAATGCTCTCTCTAATCGTAGCTGGCACTTCTGATTATTTATGAGCAGTGCTGCAAATGGAGTCACACACACCGTCTCACACACCGTCTCACACAGCGTTCATTAACACCACCTGGTGACATTAAAACAACCCAGCAGTCTAAATGAACATTGCGGATTGTTCCGAAAACAGTACGGACCCACACATAATGTGACAAAAGATGATCATAAACAGGAGAAAAAAAATAAATGAGTCAATGGTTCTGTGTTATTCCAGTAAGAATCTGGTTGTTTCATTCTTGTTGTGCCTCAGTGGTTTTTTCTTTTTCTTTTAATGTTGTCGTTGCATGCGCTCAGGTTTGATTTGCCTTGGATCACTCGCACACCGCACTTTTAAGAGCATACCGATCCGGTTGGACAATGTTGTGCCGTTACGAAAGCTGCTTTCTAGGCAAACAGACCAGACTCTGATTAAAGCGGACTGCACAGGGCTGGTGAGAATGCTCCCTTAAAACGTTTAATGACATTTCCAGGTGGTCCAGAGTTCACTTGTTTGGCTCACACCAGACTACAGATGGCAGACTTAAAAGAAGCCAAGAAAACCAACTCTGGTCCGCATAGCAGTGATGTTCTTATCACAGCGTCGGGCCCGTGGTGTACTGACCGCTGTACTGATGTTTTATGCTGCACAATCATTTTTATGCATATACTGTAGTTGCTAGCCTCTGGAAAGCGTGTTTGAAAGTGAAGCGCTTTAGTTGAATTTTCCACACATCAGTGAACAATTTATTGACCGGATCCCGAGTGATCAAACTTTTAAATGTTTATGGGGAGTCTGCGCACCAGATCTCAGCAGAGGTCTGCCCCTTATAAATGTGCCCAAACCAACTAATAAGATGTGGAGTTTGCATAACATTTTTACTAAAGCTTATTCACTTTTTTTTTTTTTTTACACAGCAACTTTCTCGTTCACCGTACAACTTCTCATGTGAATTATCCAACCCTCCTCTGTGAGTAAAAAAAAAAAAAGAAGGAGCGAGCCGTTTGCTAGCTTCTGGCTACCGCAGCGCACGTTTTTGAGCATTCTAACAACGCAAGAAGCACACAAGCCCGGAAAGTTTGGGCTGCTGATTTCATTCTGCCTTTAAGAGAAATTGCATGAGCTAAACTTCAGAGAATGTGCTCCACCGTATAGCCCGTTGTCAGCACAACAAAGCCCAGCTGGAGTTTATTAACTTGTTAGTGGCTTTGCTACTTTTTTCTCTGCACCACAGGCACAAACACACAAAAAGCCCGCCAGGCATTGTGCACCGACACAAGATAAAACAACATTCAGCAGCAGAACAAAGCCAGAAATTCTTTCTTGTGTCAGTCAAAAGTGAAATTCTGACGCTGGAAGGATCCACAACAAAAGGTCAGATCTGGATGTTTCGCCCACACTTCAACACGATGACAACTAAAAATGGTTCCACAAACGTTCCTTGCTGCCCCTCTGACAGCAGTAATTACCTTCATTATCTGCATATGGATGCTGTAAAGTAAAAAAAACTGACAAGGCTCATTTAGGGCCACGAAGGCTGGCATTTAAGGTGTCTGGGCAGTCAGCTTGCTCTGCAATCTCCATTACCAAACGCAGAAGGCATTTCAAATCGCCTTTAGGCCATGGCTTAAAAAAAAAAAAAAAATCTACATGGACATCATTGGGGCCTGCCCATAGCAATGCATAAGGAGAGCAGTGGCTGACTTGCGAAGCAAGTCAGTCACTGCCTCCATGCATTGCATGGCAGGCACCTATTGTTCTACACCCAATAGAATGTCTCTTTATTATTATTATTCTTAACTTCTTCTTCCGTCAACCGGAATGCGGCTCGTACCGCTGCGAGCCCACCCACAAAAGTGGTATCAAAACGTGCGGCTCGATCCCGGGAGGTGTGCTATTATTTTTGGTGGGATTTGGAGTTACCATGGCGACGTAAAAAGCAAAAAACGACCCCAAAATCACTAACGAGCTCACCAGGTGCATCTCTCGTCGTCAAGGGGATGAGGCAACCAGTAAATCCTGAAAATACCCTATTTTTGAGGATTTTCTGTGTAAATCATAACTTTATGTAGAAACGCCATTCAAACTTCATTTTGTAGATACGTCCGTGATCTCTTTTAAAGTGAAGACAGCACGTCAATATGTATTATGGTTTGTCCACAACTTCTTTCAAAGCGACCCAAAGTTTTTGATTTTTGGAAAAATCAGAGTGTGAAGGCCGCTCCGCTAGAGTGAGAATCAGAGTGAAATTTTGACCCCAAATCATTTTTTAACTCGCCCTCACGCTCACAAATATTGCATGATTGGTATGAAACTTGGTCATGACATTGATACGCGTGCCTGCTCCGGTCAAATGTTTTCTAAAATTATCTAGCGCTTATAGTTTTCTCTCCAGGTGCTTCAGAGCAAAGTCATGCGCCAGGGTAGCAGACAGATCTCACTGATTCACTTCCATGTATTTCTGAAAAATGTCAGACCTTGGCACACACTTTTTTTATCTCATCGCTGTTAATACTGTGAGTGAGGTAGAGATATGAATGGCGGGACTATGTGAGACGACAAATAGCCCTCTCATATGCTTCAAACGGTTTTCGAATATGTATTACGGTTCCCGAACGGGAAACAGTTTTTTGCAATGCTTTTTTTAGTCAAACTGGCTGGCTCAAACAGAGAATTGTCTCCCCCTGGATGTCTCACTCACAGCTGGCAGAGAGGATTATTTACCATGGCAACGGAACCCAGAGCAGGGAGAGCTGCTTAGGACTACAAATACGCATCACTGTAGTTCGAACTACTAGTTCAGTTAAAACAGAGGAGGACTGAGCTGGCCTTTAGAACAACTTGCTGCTATGGGCTGTATATAACTCATTTAACCCAGTCACTGTTACACATGGGATGAGTCTAGCCCTTTGAAATGAAGCTTACTGAAAATTTCAAAATAAAAGCCCTTGAAAATTTTTACATCAGGTCATTGCTTTTTTGAGCGTTATATGACTGATTTAATCCAATGACTGTTACACATGGGATGACTTTGACCCTTTCAAATGAAGCTTAACAAAAATTTCAAAATAAAAGCTTTGGCAATTTTTACATCATGTAATTGCTCTTTTTGGCTTTATGTAACTGGTTTATCCAAAGCACTCTTACACATGGGATTAGTGTGGGCATTTAATATGAAGCTTACTGCAAATTTCAAAATAAAAGCCTCAATATGCCCCTCTGGACAGTGCACGAGGCGGTGCAATGATATCATTCTGCATTATCTGTTTATCCGAGGTTAGGGTACTGCCTTGCGCAGCAAGGCAGTTCATTAGCATTAGCCTTTTAGCTTAAATAAGCTATTTTCTATTTTTTAGACTTATTAGCCATGTTTAGTATACTTTATGGAGTAAGTAAATGACAGTAAACATTCTAATAATACCCCACATGCTACTGAAAGTATTCATGCTTACATTAGCATATTTGCTCATTTTAGCTAATGCACTTGCTTTATCATACTGAATGTTGCATGTCCAGCTTACTTAACATTCTTGTGATTCTCCACATGCTATTGATTACATTGCGGCTTTCTTTAGCATCGATGCAAATTCTTAGCATCAGAATGTTGGGTCCAAACCGACGGGCACACTTTGGCAGGCCCCAGTTAAATTTCTTCAGGAATTTTCTAGTTTTATCTTTCATTCACTGCAAAAAAACACCAAAAAAAACCCCAAAACAAAATAAACTTTTGAATGAATCTCCAGAGGAGGAAAATACTTCTTTTTGCAGGAAATGAACGAAAGGAGTGGAGCTGCAAATGTTTACAATTTTAAAAAGGGTCGAATGTGTCTGATCAAACAACTCGCGCAGTTGATGACGAACCAACTCAGACAGAATAATGCAGGTTTAATAGGCTCGGAGAGATGGAGGCCATTCACAGCAAGCTGTTTATAGTTGAATGCAGCCAAGGCTCTTTTTGTTGATGTTCATTTGCTGCGAGAAGGCGGAGTTGTTGACAGCGAAATGAAAATTTTAGCTGGAGGAAGGTCGCGCAGAGGTCAGAGTACGAGCCAGTAAATATCAGCTTGTGTTTTCGTACACAGCGAAGTGGTCAAAGGACTGTGTATAGGAGACAGAAATACCCGCCATGACGGCCTAAATAAATTACATAACAAAACTGTATACAAAGGTTTCTGTGACCTAAAAATGTAGATTCATTTCAAAACTTTTTCCACCTTTAATGTGACACAACTGAAACACAAACAAATCTGTTAGCTGAAGCTAGTTGATTAATGTGCACACAGTGACACAAACACTTTACTGGTCCTTTTCAGTAAAGTATCTGCTTTACTCACCATTAGTGAAACCAATTCACTAACGATGAATTAGTTTCACCAAATAAAAAAATAAAAACATCTCCTTTGGGGTCTCCGCAGAACATCATATCAGACAAATAAAAAAACAAAACACAGAAATGTGGATTTAATGAAAAGTTTATGTTTAAGACTTGCTAACAAGTTATTTTCAGAAGACACTTTTAATCTGACAGACCAGCCCCAGCTGATCACACGTTCTCATTGATGGACGGTAGCACAGGGAAAAAAACAGTTATCAATAATTGGAGAAAACGTGAGAAAACGGACAGATTACAAACACCAAACGGTTCTCTGAAACTGATGAAAGGACTATGAGCAAATTGGTGAGGGACGCCGACAGCAACACTGAAGAAGCTGCAGGACTTCTTGGCAATTACTGCTAATGTTCTTCATACTACGTGTGATTACAACAAGCTCCTGAAATGTTTGTGTGGAGATATTTTGCAACGCACAGTGGGAAAATATGACCAGGTTAAGATCTGGTATGCTGGCAGACTACTAGCATAATGCACAAATTAAAACAAAAGCTTATTCAGCAAAGTATGAGATTAAGGGGGTGCACACATTTATGCAACCGGGTCGTTGTACCTAAATTACACTATTATATTCCCACCTCAAAAAACGAAGGTGTGAAATAAAATAAACAAAATAGCGTGTGATAGTTGTAAAAGCTGGACTGTGTTATCTTACATTAAAAACGTTTTTTTATCTTCTATTGCTTTATCTTTTTTCTTCCAAATATTCAAAAGAAGTATCTAAAAAATCTGTAGCCAAAAGGTGAAACAAAACAGTTTTACTTTGTCTTTTTTAATTGTTTTGTACAATGCTATATGTAGGCCTGTCGCGATAAACGAAAAATCGATTAATCGTACGATAAATTAAAACTATCTACGTCATTTTAATTATCGGCGTTATCGTCTCTTCCAGCCTTTTTCTCTTTCTGTTGATGACGCTAAATGAAAAAAGGCTCAACTCAGCGGCTCTCCACTGATCCTCCCTTCCTCATTTCCTTAGTGTAATGTCCAGCGCACACGACACCATCTTAGTGCTGTCGGTCGATTGTCGGCCCATTTTCAAAATCTGAGATCACACATTAGCCAACAGAAATCCTAGGTATAACGGTTCGATCGGGTTCGATGTGCCGACAGTGGGCACAACATAATGGCTACAAGTCCAGCTAACTAATTTTAAAACCGGGCATTAATCAATGCTTTACTACAATCTACCTGCAACGCATGTGGCTCTAGTGTCAGCGTAACGTCCTGACTGAATGAAAACCATTAGAACCGATTTATGTCACGTTAACGAAGAACAGCTGAAAAGTTACCGGGTTCATCAACGTAGCGATTTCGTTCCAACTCCTCCCCTCGTCATTTCTATATTCTTTGTACAAAATGTTTTATAAACATTAATGTTGTTTCCACATATTATCTCCAATTTCCGCTGGATTTGGGTTGCGCCGTTTCAGCTTTTTGGGATTCCCCTCTGTAATTTCCCCTCAGAAAGCAGGAGAATCTGCGCTTTCTGATTGGCTACCTGTCACATTCAACAGGCTGCGTTAACAATCCGAGCGGGGAAAACACCTGATTTAGATCGGAGCGCCACAACGATCTAGCGTAACACACCACACACTACAGGATGATCACAAGCCACAATCTTAGAAAGATCAAAGTTTTATTGCATCAGGTAGTCGATGTGCCCATCTTCTCTATTTAAATCTAATGATTACTGAAGGGCAATATGGTAAACAGACTTTATAATCTGCACTCTTTTGGTTGAATGCAGTATTTATTTACACTTTGGCTTTATGTTATTTCGTTTTTATTCAAGTACATTTTTGTTAATGGAGACTGAGAATCAATTTTATTTTTATTTTTGGTTGTTTTGTTTATAAGTTCCAGTGTTGGGTGTTCTTTTGAAAATAAAGTGCATCCATCTTTGGCAGGAAATCGCATGCATTATTACATCATTTCCATTAAATCTGTGTTAAAAGGTCTTCAAACAATACTATCGTCTATCGCAATAGTTTTTTGAGACAATTAATCGTTCAGCAAAATTTGCTATCGTGACAGGCCTAGCTATATGTATATATACCTGTAAAATGGCTCACTAAATAAATTTTATAACATTTTTCAGAGATTCTGATTTTCATATACCAGCTAATGGAATAAGGATTCAAGCCTGAAACTTATGAATTCTGTAAATAAAGGGACCTATTGCCATAATAACCTTTAAAAATGACTACTCCAGACTTTTTAATACTACCTGGAAACCCTGGATTTCATTCTTTTGTCAGCAGCGGAAGCACAAAACAAGACGTCCCGCGGTCACGTCCTGCTATTGTTACAACGAACCAGGAAAATGATCAATATGCTGCCTTTGATTAGATCTACTCTGTGAACTTTAAGAGTGAAATTTCATGTGGACGGCCAGACCTCATATTTGAGTTTAGGATTCAATAATTCAAAACTGATACAGCTGCACTGAAAGCTGCATCAGCTGCTTTGATGGCAGAGAGCTGATAATTACATCCTGGCAAGTTATTTCACAATACAATAGCTAATATGACTGGAGGGTGAAACTGCTTCTGAACTCGTTTAGAAAACTTGGCATCGGCCAATCAGCAAATCACAAGAGCCGCAGGAAGAAAAACAACAAAGTGTCTTAATAAAATAACTTAAATCTTATTTCATTAGCAGTAATAACCTCTCTCTAAAGACAGCCTGTCGTACTAATAGAAGATATGATTTGGTTTTACTCATTTCCATTCTTTTGGTTTTTCCGTTTGTGTAATAAAGTAGAATATTTTAAATATTTAAGGAAATTGAGGAATGAAGACGTGGATTTTCTTCTTTCATCAAAATGGACTCAGGCATGAAATAAATAATAGAAAAAGAGAACAAGACTTTAGACAAACCCTACTTAGCTACAGGCCACGGAGAAAACTTTACAATGCCCATTTGCACGGCTTTAAAGCTTGATAGGACTGATTTACTCCAAACCGCTTGTGGTTTTTGTTTTGGAAAGAAACAGCAAACATCTGTCGTCAACGGCGATTAAAACCAAATCTAATGTTTATTATCTTAACTGGTGGAAAACGTTGCAACTGAGTTGTAAACCAAACATTTTCTGTTGCTGAACAAATGCTAATATGGCTATTTTTATAATTTAAGGAATCTTTTTTTTTTTTTTTCCCCCCTTCTTGTTTAAAAAAATGTAGTTTTTAATGTTAATTACAAACCCTGGTGCTTATGATTTTGCCCTAAACTTATTTCTCTAATTAGATGTTCTGCCCACCGGCGCACTGTTGGCTTATCAGATAGTTTATTGACACAGTCCAACTCCCGACTGTTCAGAGATTGTTTATATTGCACTCCAGCAGCCACAGTGGAAGATTGGAAATAAACTATAATCACCTGATTCAGATTCGGGTGATTCTAGTAGGCGGGTCAGAATTTTCCCGATAAATTATTGATTTCTTCTTACAAACAAAAAGCTACAGCAGAACTATTTATTTATTATTTAACTTGCTTGCATTAATTAACATTATATTGTTATTTTTTTAATTTTACTTTAATCTGGTGGGAGTGAATTGTTTTAAGAGCAGCAGGAGAAGGCAGCAAAAACAGACGGCCGGCCCCTAGAACGTTGGAAGGATGGAGAATACAACTGAGGGTGGGCATAAAATTTTTTAATGAATCAAATAATACAAAATTAATATTTTATTATCATTAACCTTGATTTCACCAGGGAAATCCCACCGAGATTAAAAATCTCTTACAAAAAAATAGTTCAAATCAACAAAACTGGCAACTTAAACTTAAACAATAAAATCTGTCTATGTCTTAAGTAGACATAGACATATGTAGGAATTAAAATACGACTACTTTCATGAATACAGGCTTTGTAATGGAAAAAAAAGAAGAATGAACTGCAGAGAGATGAAGAAAATGACTCCTTCATTTAGGCCCAAACTTTGTTGAGGAAGAAATAAGAGAATATCTCACTGCCCAAAACTCAGATTACCCAGAGCCAAACCGTCAGGAAATTACAGAAAATGCTTACCTCCACTATAAAAGCATGCAAGGTTTATTTTGAGAGTCCAGTGTGCCACCAGAGAGAGTAAGTGATTTTTACTTATATAGTGCCTTTTGCGGATTCAAAAAACTTCACAAAATGCTTCACCGGAATAAAATAAATGATAAAATAATTAATAAAAAGCCTGTAAAAATAGGAGAGCATTTGGTGTCTGTGTGTATTCATTAAATGAAAGATGCAACAGCAGCATTTTTACTTATTTTTATTACTACTCAGTAATTCCAAATCTAATCTATTTTCTTCGATTGTTTCTTGGGAGTTTCATTTATTTTTGTAACATTATTACACGTTATTTTTTTACACATGACATGATGTATATTTTTTTTACAGTGCAGTTATGTAATTTACATGCCAATTTGACATTAAAAAGAGATCTTTTTTATTTTATTTATTCTGTTCTAGCTGACCTCCAATAAAGCATTCAATGGACATTCATTCATTGAGCCATAAAGTGCCTCCATTTGAGTGGTAGGTGCAGACAGGATTGGTCACAGACACTGCAGGAGTGAAAGAGAGAGGTCAGAAAGGTCAGGAAGGTCAGAAATTTAGCGGGAGCAGAAGAACCGATTAGCCACTTATAGACTAACGTTTTTCTTTAATACTGACATCAGAATTACACAACCCTGCATCCTGTAGAGTTTTTTTTTTTTCCACCAAAGTGAGTCCAGTTCTAACTCGGGTCTGGAGAAAATGCTGCTGTTTTAACAGCTTCTATAAAAACCCAGCTCTGGTTTTCCACTGCTAGAGTCGAGCTGCAGCTTCACTGAAAACGCCTCGTTGAGTGAAACATCTTGTCTTTTTCTCTGTTTAATTCATAAATACCCTGCAGAAAACTACAGGAGGAAGAATCTAGACGTCATTTCATCTACGTTCAGCATTTCTGGTCATCCTCTGAGTGAAGCGATAAATCTGTGACTATATGCAGCTGTTCAGATTTTGGCTGCCCTTGGTCTTAATTGTTTCCAGCTGAGGCTGAACTCCTATATTGTTATTTATTTTTATGTGTCGTGAACACACCACAGGATTTCAAGAGTACAGTGGTGCTGTCATTATCCCGTCACAAACAAATCGCTGCAAACTAAATAAATAAATAAATCACATCTACTCAACATCTTACCATAAAAAACTGTCATAACTACAGAGTGTTTTCTACCGACTATTCTGTCAGTGAGAGAATAGTTTTCAGACATACTGATGGGATTGTTCCACATAACATGCATCATAAGACATAATGCAGACTGCTCAGCTGACTAAAGCTTAAATAAAATAAAATATAAAATCCTAGCGAATAATAATAATAATAATAATAATAATAAAGAGGGTTGAAGGTCCAGACTGGACAAAAACGATCAATAAAATGAGTCGACTTTGATGGAGGGGAAACGCGCAATTTATTCTAAACTTTTGTCCTTTTCCGTAAGATATGCTGATTTAATCATCGTGTGTGTGCTTAATGATAGCCATAATAAGGCCTTTTTCTTTAAGAAGGACAGCCAACAATGTGGATGAGACAGCGTGCAACCCGTGAGGTCGTCATGGTAATCAAGGAGGGGATGGAGGAGCTAAGACCATCGAGCGGAGGATGCTGGCAGGGCTGAGCTGTGGGCTGCCTAACCTTTATTCCCCAGAGTGATAAGACTGAGCAGAGAGCACAGGACTGCACCACAGGGAGGGATAATGACACGGTAAAGGGGGGAGAGGAGAGGAAGATGGTGTGAGAGTGATAATAATTACATTTATATGCACAGAAGAAACCCGGGTATTGAGACAAATCAGTGTGAGGCAGGAAACCTGAGAACATGCTCCGACAGAGTGCTGTGTTTCTCCAACTATAAACTTGATGTATACGCAGAATTAAGCATTCAAGCCCTCCTCTACATGCGTCTAGCTCAGCGATCATAGTTTAATCTCATGGGTTGTTTTGTTTGTTTGCAGCAGAGGCCGTTTTAGCATTGAAAACTCATGTCTGACATCACATTTGATTAATTTTTTATTTTTTCGGGAGGTTGTTTTATTGCACATTTTCATTACCTCAACTGGTTGTGGGAGAGAAGCTCATTTGACACAAATCCAGTTTTATCTTTAAAAAAAAAAAAAAAAAGACCCAGAAGCATTCCAGTCAAATCCACTTAGCAAGAACCTACAAAAAAGCCCCAGTTCTTATTAAATCCAATTTAGGGACTTAGAAAATATCTTAGAAAATAGCGCAAGTTACCTAAAGGGGCAAAAATAAATTACTGCCTCCGACCAGTGAAATGTTGTTAAAATTTAGGCAAAGAGTAATGTAATCATTGCCCAGTTAAAGGGGCAGATTTATGAAGCAGCTGCTGTCGGGTACTGAGAAAAAAAAAAAAAAAGAAGAAGAAGAATCAGAGCTTGAGCTGGAGAAAAATCAGTCCAGCCCTTTCATTTGTTACCCATCTGTAGCTAGAAAAGGGAAGGTCATTTTATTTATATAGCAGATTTTCAGAAACAAGGCAATTCAAAGTGCTTTACATGAATTAGAGGAAATACAAACAAAATAAAAGTGAGAGAGAAACAAAAGAGTTCTCCACAATTTATAAACTAATCACTTAATTTCTCTGGGTAAACTAAAGGAACAGAAAAGTATTGGTATAGAGAAGACGCACTGATTGCTTACATTTATGGAAACCACTCACAGACCAACACACAACAGCATCTGTACACGCTCTTATGTTACATATTTTCATTTAATCGTTATTTTTGTACAAATCAGTATTCACTTCGATATAAAGTTCCTGATTGAAAGTTAGCAACAAAATGGTTAAAACACCCAAATAGGTGACCAATTGTTTTAGGCTCCGTACCTTCATAATTTACCTTGTGTTCCAGTCATGGCATAAACTTTTGTACAACCTACTATGACATTTATTATTTCACCAGAAAAGAAAATCCAGAGTAAGAGAGGCAGCAAATAAGGATAAGGGAGATGGGGGAAAAAAAAAGCAACAGGAGACAAAAGAATGGGAAGAGAGAAAGAAATCAGCAAAGAAGAGATGCTCTGGTTAAAAAAAAAAAAAAGATGCAAGTAGGAGAGAGAACAGCAGCAAAAATATATGCTTTATAAATGGGACTTAAACCTGGTTTAGAAGGTCTCAGCTATGAGGGCCGAAAGGGTTCATCAACTCAGACCTTCTCCTTCCGGCAAACACAAACATGTAGTTTCATCAAACGACGTACAAAATTCTCCGCCGAGTTTTGTTGCCTTTGTCAATCATCTTTTTGTGCTTCTCTGAGACCAGTAAGTGCAACACATGCATTATTTATCGGAAAGTCTGTTTCAAAAATATTGTAAGTGACAATGCCCGATTCAAATTCAAATAAGGAGAGGGTGGGTTCTGCAGGCACAGGTGTACGCCTGCGTGATTTCATCACTCTACATGCAAATTTCGACCAGGGATGGCCATGGAGAGGAAGGAGAGAGAGAGAGACAAAGAGAGAGAAAAAGGGGAGGCGGAGAAGGAGGGAACACGTGCAGGAAACGGGGAGAAAGAGAGAGGAAAAGTAAAGGAGAAGGATGGTGTGATGACAAAGCTGCAGGCGCAGTGTTTGTACATGCATCTGCAGGCAAATTAATCACAAGCCAGCCTCTTACTCCATTAAAATGCTAATGTAGGAAAATCTAGACATTTTCATATATTTGCAATATATCCCAGAGCCCAAAGATTGTTATTATGCTAAGTACAGGCTGGCTGCTGGATGAAATGCAAAGACAAATCTAACCAAGATAAAACCCAGATGAAACGTCTCTTAAGTAATGAATTAAAGCATAGAGAAGAAGGACGGAGCAACATTGAAACTATGAGTCCTCATGCAGTCAGACAGCAGAAGACTCTCAGTGATTCCCGAAGTGCAGCAGCTACTAAAAAAACATACAGTTACAGTAACTGTATGTTACAGAAGAGAGGATGGGGGTTGTGTATCGTGAGATTTTGGGCAACAATCTCCTTCCCTACACTCAGAAAGGGGTCAGTAGCTGACCCAGCCCATTTGGATTACAAATGTGTGCAAAACTTTGTCAATATTCTGCAAAATAAATAAATAAATAAATAAATAAATAAAAAATTAAAAATGGCAAATTCTGAGACTCTGTTAAATAACTAAATTTAAACCATTTGTGAATAAGTTTGTTGATGATTTCAGTAATTAAAAAACTTGCTGCGTCATGATGCTCCAACTACTTCCTGTCATCTTCTACCAGCTGCAACATTCGGTTATTCATCATGTGACTCGTGTTACAAAAAAAAAAAAAAAAAAAAAAAAAAAAAAAAAAAAAAGTGTTTCCGTTGCACTTTTGCAAAAATAAACCAATTTTGATACGGCCAAAAAAAAAAAAAAAAAAACTCATTCTAGTGACAAAACGTTTCAGCCAAAATCAAGTTTGTTTTTTTTGTTTGTTTTTTTTTTCAAAATTGGTGTGTTTCAATTAAACAAATTTGTTTCTAAAATCTAAACTTTTTTCAGCCTATATGGTCAACGGAAAACTCAGCTACTGACCTAAACGCACAGAGAGCAATTAAGGAGTGACACCCTTGGAAGAATTTCAAGGTTCTGGAGTGGCCCGGCCAGCCTCCAGACATGAAACCAATATCAAATCTTTGGAGGGAGGTGTGACTCCATGTTGCCTAGCAACAGCCCCGAAACATGAAAGATCGGGAGAAGGTTTGTAAGGAGGAGTGGAGCAAACATCCCTGCTGCAAACCTGGTCGAGAACCACAGGAAGAAACGTCTCTGGTTTCTGTAGCACGTGTTGCTCTACTGTATAAAATACTTTTTTCACACTACAATTATTTAAAAATCATACAATGAGGTTTTCTGGATTTTTACCTTAGACACCGTCTCTCACAGTTGAGATGTACCTACGGCAAAAAGTACAGACCTCCTTTGTAAAATGAAAAACTTAATCAGCGGAATATCAAATACTTATTTTCTCCATTGTATGTGTGTGAGATACCGGTTCTGTACGTTGCTTTTATTCATCTATCAGACTTCACATCTCCATGCTTTTGTAGAGTCTTCAAATGGCAACTAAAATATTCTATTCTTTTCCATCTTCTTGTCTGTACAGTCACGTTCATACGTAAAAATTAGTCGATAATTTTGCTTCAGGACAAACACACAAAGAGCACACTGGGTTGTGATGTAAAGTAAAATTTTAAAACTTTTTCATAGCAACAAAAAACTCTAACCACATTTCAGCTATGGCTGTACAATTCAAACTAAAACCAAAACGGGGAAGGCTCTTTCCCCTCCATCAGTGCCACAGTTGTTAAATTCAGACTGGGTCAGAGAGAGCCACAACACGAGTCCCTGTTTTTAATTTAAAAAATGTAAAATGTTCTGCAGTAAATATTGTCGCAAATGACTGAAATCTTGCTTTACCTTTTCTTTAAACCGACCTGCAAAAGTTGAAGGGTATTTCCACACCTGACAGCCGTTAAACTCGGTTCGATTGAGGGCCAAAATGGCAACAATTGTTTTACTTTCTGCTGGTGACCAAACCTTTTGAAAAACCCTGCTTACCACCTCGCTTGTGGTGCTCCAACTTATACGGTATGAAAAACTTTTGACTCGTTGCAGATAAACTGCCACACACTTTAAAGAGAAAAGCCATGTCTGCTAGGGGGAGGGTACTTTTTCACATGGCAGAATAAATAAATAAATCAAAGAATCATGTTTTAGCACATCCTGAAACCTAACCCACGTCTGCACAGCGCCAGAGACAAAATATTTATGTGATCATTTACGAGGGTAAAACGGCTTCTGCTGCGCTCGTTAACTGATAAACATTAACAGCCGCAGTCACGACCAATAATTACAAGAGACGATGTAGGTTCTCTCAGCTTCATGGATAAAAAGCCCCGGTTCTATTTTCACTTCCAGTTCTAGGGAACCCAGAGTGTTTTGTGCTCATTCTGAACCCTTGAGAGAAGTTTCCTTCGCCCAGTCAGCCCATTTTACCAGGAAGTGCGACACAGACGCTGGCAGGGAGCCTTTTTATATAAACAGGCAAACTACAAATGTCGGTGTTTGTGCCGCCTGCTGCTGTAATTATTATAGGAACAATACGCTCATATAAATATTCATGACCTCTCTGATAATATCTTTGGGTCAGTTTCACACTCACAAGATATTTTGATGAAAAAGATACGGAAAGAAAACAAACAGAAGTAGGGGGAGGAAAAAGGACTCAAACTGTAAAGATATGCAGCAACGTAGAGGCTGAGCAGCAGGACTCGGTTTCCGTACGCCTTGAATTTTTCCTCACGTT
Organism: Gambusia affinis; assembly: GCF_019740435.1. Lineage (NCBI taxonomy): Eukaryota > Metazoa > Chordata > Actinopteri > Cyprinodontiformes > Poeciliidae > Gambusia > Gambusia affinis. Next base: position 24,046,643 of record NC_057869.1, on the reverse strand, counting down.
TTGTCAAGTTGCAACCACAAATATCAATGCCTTTTGGAAAAAGTAGCTTAGACAGTGAGGAGGATGAAAAAACGTTTGCAGCTGTTATCTGAGCAGAAAAACGTTTGAATATTTGTACAAAATTTTAAGAATAGAAGTAGCCGACTGTTATATGGCAGTAGTGTTGATGAGTTGATGCAGGCGTTTCCTCAACTCTTTCCAGACGTGGAGCGGATGCACGAGTTGGAGTTGGAATAAGAAAACTGAAAACTGTGGCTGCATTTCTTGTTCTTCCAGAGATGAAGTTGAACTAAATCCCTTCCCTTGTTGGATGATTAATGAATCTCTGCGAGATCAAAGTCAGATGCTTTATGCATCTAACTCTTACAACAGCTAAAATGATTAATCAGTTCATCACAATGAATGGATTATTGAAATAATCTTTGACTAATTTAGTAACTAATTGGTACCTGGAGTATACAGACTCCAAAGAGGCCATTTGCTGTGAGAACACATTCAGAGCAGAAAAAAGCCAAAACTGTACAAAAATATATAGATTTTGCAACCTAAGATCACAAAAACTTTTGTTGTTCCACCCAAAGTTTCTAAAGTTTTAACTCCACCTGATTCAAAGTCTCTAAATACAATGTTCTACTGATCCAATCATTAATTGTTTAATCCAATAAATAAACAGGTCAGTCTGACACTGTGTTGATGTCAACTCAAGCAGAAAGGGTTGAGCTGTTCACACTTTTATGTCAGAAGTATTTTTTAGCTGCAGATGCATCCTTTGCTACAAATGACCAAGACGTCACAAAATGAATTCTGTTATTGTACTTTAGGCAATAAAATGTTTAATTTCCTATCTAAAAATGGAATTAAATTGTTTATATGCATCTTCTAATGCATTTCTAATATTATATCTAAAAAAAGGTCTTCAATTAAAAACCTGCAGCATGTGGCATTTTTTTTAACCGATAAATCGGTTAATCGTCAGAATAATCAATAACTGAAATAATCTTTAGCAGCATGCATAATCTGGTATATTCTTAAAGTCTGCACTGGATTTTATTTAAGGGTATCACATTAAAAGAGGCTGAATGTAAATGCCTGCCACAGATTTTAAAATTGCATTTTTTAATTTTTTTATTTAAAGCCACTACTCAGGGTTGGTGCATCACACATATCTGCAGCAGTGTGAGTACTTTATGCAAGGCACTGTACACCAGATAAATATATTTTGTATCATTACTTTGCAGACTACAAAAACTCTCTACCTACCTAGACTTGTCGGTTTGATAAGTTCGTCAAGCAGGTCGTAGAAAGGCAGCCTCTGGAGCTTAACATCCGGGTGCACCGGGTGCAGCGAGGCCGAAGTGGGCAGGTGGTGCGTCAGCGCGGTCAGCTCGTGCTTCCCGGGTCCGAGCAGCGAGAGGGGCAGTAAGGCAGCGGGCGACGGAGCGCCGCCGTGACCGGCGTGGCCCTCGTACGCCAGCTGCGTCAGGCCGGCAGGCAGCGCCGCCCCACCTCCCCCGACGACTCCGACTGAAGCCGGGTGGTGCGGCCCGGTCAGCGCCAGCTCGGGGTGGGAGACCATTTTGGCAGGGAAGCGTCTTCGGTAGAGCTCTTTGATCTTCATGTGCACGGCGGGACTGCAGCCGGATTTCAGCAGGTGGAGCGCCTTGGTCAGCAGCTCGTGCTTGCGTCCATGTTTGTTGCGCCCAGCGTAGCCCAGCAGAACCTGCAGCTCCGACACCCGCAGGCTCATCACCATTTGCTGAGGGAGGGAGAAAAAATAATGAAAATAAACTCCTGACGTGAAACCTCAGTGCTAATATCGGTACAGCTGAGAGAATTAATTGTGATGAATCGATTATTGGAATAATTGAGTTAGTAACTGACTAATACTGTAATAAACTGACCAAAACAAAAAAGTCATTTGCTGAAAGTACAACACAGAGCAGTAATTACACCAAAGCAGTAATATATATATATATATATATATATATATATATATATATATATATATATATATATATATATATATATATATATATATATATATATATATATATATACACACACACAAACATAAAGATCAAAAACTTTGTCTTTAAATATTTTCTAATCCGTTTTAACTTTAACTCACCTGGTTCAAATTCAGTAAAATTATTCTATCAAGAAAAGTTTGAATCCAATTATTAATTAGTGAATCTGAATAAAAACTGTATTGATGTTCAGTCAAGCAGAAAGAATTGAGCATATTGATGTTAGATATTATTTAACTGCAAATTCATCTTTTGCAACAAATTATCAATTGGACATGTATGCAATCAAATGTTTATTTTCTTAGTTAAAAAGGGAATTGAATCATTTGTTTACTTATATATTTTTATGATTTTCAATTTTATTTATCCAATGAATTTATTAATTATCAGAATAATAAATAGATTATTCGATTACTAAAATAATTGTTAGTTGCAGCCCTACATCCATCTTTCTAAAATCCCAATGAAATATCTGAAAGGAATCAATGCCAGTCCATCTCTGCTTCACAAAACAAGCTCACTGATGTCCAAACCACTGTTTAATGTCTTGACAAGTGTGAGAAAATCCCAACATTTGACTTTAACTTTTACTTTATCATTTATCTACAAGATGTTTCACAGAACACTAAAAGTAGTTTCAAATGTTAATGCCCTATTTTTTTTTTTTTACCAGCCTGTACCTGCCTCATTTCAGCTGGCTGTAAAGTTTGGCATTTTACCCCAATGGTCCATAAGAACTGACTCACATTTGGAGCCAGACTTCAAACTTTTAGCGTTGCCACTTCTTGACTTTATTCTTTAGCTGCAGCGTGTCGTCAAGGCAACTCTGTCACTGAGACGCATACGTAAAGTTTTAATGTTTGAAGCAGACTTCCAAAAAGTAAACAAAGCGAGTAAAGTTGCAAAAGACAAAATTTAGATTGAGCAACAAAAAATCCCAACCAAAGTAACGTGTGCACAGTTTCACATAAACTGATAACCAGCACTCATTGTTAATACTTCTTAACTTTTAATGTGGGGACGGTCTATCTGTGTGGAGAACTAAAACTCAGAATTCAATCCGTAACACACAGAGGGATAATAAAAAAAAATAGCATATACAATTTTAAAGTGCAATACGAGTTCCTCATTTATGCCCCAGCTGTTTGTGATGCGTGAATGTTTCTCTTTGTATTAGTTCGTTTCTCAAACTAAGCGTCTTGATTCAAAATTCTTGTTTTCGGATGTTTTTTTTTTTGAGTCTCGAATTTATTTCTTATTTCTTCCTGCCCCCCCAAAAAACAACCAAACTAAAACAAACACCTTACATTGAATCTAGCAGGTAAAATCCTTCTCTGAATAACAGTACTCCTAAGTTACATTTGAAAGCTAAAACTGAGTGCCCAGAAACCAAACACAGAGCAGAACAAAATCCACATGTTCACTTTGAAAGACAGTAGGTTGCTATTCATCGTTAATCTGGTGTTGCAGTCCATCGCCCCCTGCTGAGCCACAGAGTTTTAAAACACATTGGACAGCATTAACCCACAGCACACCTGCATTTCCCCTCAGTGGAACAATTAAGGACATTTCTATTCTTTTTCTATTCCAGGGGGGGAAACGTTGAGAAAAGCCCAGTGTGAGTGAAATGCCAGCAGCAAAAGCTAACTGCATTCAAGTGATTCCCCGTAAAACACGAGCACAGAGTTTTTGTTCTTGTTTACAATAGTGAAGTGGGGGAACTGGTTTGGACTCACGCTCAGTCTCGCCCCTCTCAGCCAACGTGACCTTAAAGTAAAATAAAAATCACAAAACAAACAAACTGTGCAAAGGAAAGCAAAAATTTAAAAAATAAAATAAAATAAATATCCTCAATCCAAGGCTAAAGACTTGGTTTGACTTGTTAGGCAAATTATTTTTCTTTTCCCTTTTTTTATACAGTTTAAAATCAGAAATGCCAGATTTTCATGGCACTACCAATCTATTGCTGCACACTGACTGTTAGCTGGCTGATAGAAGGCTAATGCATTCTTCCCCGGAAAGTAAAATGTACCCACCACCCATCACTTTTTTATTAAAAAGTGTAGTTGAAAAGCTGTGAGCAGCGTGTGCGTTAGCAGCCACCTGCAGGTTGGTTACTAAAGCACAAAGCTCGACTAATTAACCAGCTATCATCAGCTTGTTATACTCCTAGTGTAACTACAACACGCAGAACAGCAAAACGTTGTTCACAATACAAAGTCAATTTCCTATATTAGCCGCGATCTCCCGTTTTTATTTTATTTTATTTTTTGAAATCTGTGATATACCTTCACCTTTAGGAAGGAGTTTCACTCTCAGCATGTATTTGAACTTCTCTCTTTTATTTACTTTAGCACAGCCCACAGTTTTTAACAAATTCCGTAGCTTTCTGTGTACTTCTAAATCTGCTCTTTCATTGCATCTTTTTGGGTCTGCTACTGCCTCTAGTGGCGTGGGGGTGGTAACACAACTAATATAATTACATTACTAAATCAGAATACCACAAAGTCTTTATTATTTATTATTAATTTCGGCATTAATGGAACCATAAAAGATAAAGTCCCTCACAAAACACCATACATTTTCATTTTCTTAAGGAAGTAGAGTTAATTAAATGAGATAAACAAGACCTGAAAGTGGTTCCAGTTTCACTCGATGGCCAACCTGTTGAAATTGTGGCTAATTTTAAATACCTTGGGTCATTCCTGGACAGTCAGCTCAGTTTTGCTGAAAACACTGGCTATGTTTTTAGGAAATGTTTTCAGAGAGACTATCTTTTGGGGTTACCAAACTTGAGGTCATGTACAACCAGTTAGGTAGAGGTTGTTGAGTTAAAATGTTAATACTTAACATTTTAACTTGAGTTTTAACTCATCTCCAGTTTTAACTGTTGAGTGTTTTAACTTCTCATCTTTTCAGCTGGTTTGGTCACATGAGCTGCAGACTAACTCTAACAATCTTATAAGAAAACTTTCAATGGCAGGTAAAATAGCAGGTAATAGTTTAAGCTCATGAAGGCCTTATTGTGTTCCTCTACTAACTATAGAACATCTATTTGAAGTCATTTATTGACAATGCAATAAATATTCTTAGCCAAACTAAATAATAACGTTTAACTATAGCATCCAAAGTATTTTACTTGATGCACAAATTGTTGACATTGTGATTCTATGAAAGAGTTTTATTTTATAGTTTTAGAGTCGAAGAAAAATGTTCACTTTAGAAGACTAAATAGTTTAACCATATTTTTCATTTATATAAGACTACCAACAAAATGTGAATTATTGCTTGTATCTGTTTAACAACCCTGGTTATTCGGTTGTGAAACTAATTAATTTGTTCATTATTGACTTTTGTTCAATTAAATTTCTTATGTATACATTGTAAATGGTATTTTTATTGTAGTTGATCATTTTGTTTTTTATGTCTCCTGATTTCTTTTGTTTCTCCTATAATTGATGGAGATATATAGATATTATTTGTAATGTATTAAAAGCATTGTTTATGTCACCTAATTGGCTCTACATCCTGAAGAAAATGGAAAAATATGGTGTTATAGAAGATAATTTTTCTTTCAGGTTGCCAGTAATGGCAAACTTAATAGTAAATAATAAAGACTTTGTGGTATTCTTGTTTAGTGACTTAATTCTATTAGTTGTGTTACCACCCCCACGCCACTAGAGGCAGTAGCAGGCCCGAAAAGATGCGACTAAGGAGCAGTTTTAGAAGTACGCAGAAAGCTACAGAATTTGTTAAAAACTGTAAGCTGTGCTGAAATACATAAAAGAGAAGTTCAAGTATATGCTGAGAGTGAATCTCCTTAAAGGTGAAGACTGTCAAATTTATAGGGAAAAAATCTTTCAAGAAGCATAATTGATTGCTTAGATTAATTATTAATTGTGGTTATTGCAGTACAAGTTTCACACCAACTCATGCACACAATACTCAATTCTGCTGCTTTGTTAGGAGCTTCACAAATGCAAACAAATACATAAGTAACAGGCTCAACCATGCTGTGAGTTCCTAACAGAAAAAGTATTTCACTGAGCCACACCACATAAAAATAAAGATATCAAGTTAGAAATTTTCAACCTGTTCACAAAAGCAATCCAAGTTTTGCACAACCAAATAAAACAAGAATAAACAATGAACAAGTATTTTTAAGCAAGACTATTTTTTGGACTGGAATAAACCCACGAATGCTTTTTTTCCCCTAACTTGATATGAGGCTGAGAGCCAAACTCCCACGGGACAATAGGATGGAGCAGGTTCAGCAATAGCATAGAAAAAGGAAATAAATAACAAAAATACCCAGTTTTAGGCTTTAACAACAGTTGCAGAAGAATTATTTCACCATACCAAATTATAGAATTTAAAGATGGTACCTTAAACTCTGTTCAATAAACATGAATTTTGTATGGTTTTTACAGTTTAACTACTAACATTTTAAAAGATAAAACTGATCTCAAACTCATGTTTAAGTGTCACCGGGCGATATTTTGATTTTAGGACATAGTACCCTATTTTAAGTTAAACTTTTTAAGAAAATTCATTCCCTAAATGTTTCTGTGTATAAAAAAATACAAACAAAAACACTATAAACAACATTATAAAAGCTACACTGACGTGTTTAAAGCAATGCCAGATATTTATTAGTACTTACAATAATTGTTGCATTTCTGCTATTGAAGTAAATGCAACTTGAACTTTTCATACACGTTTTGTTTCCAATAAACCGGACAGGCGAAAACAGCGGCGAAATCTCACCTGATGTACATTATTTTACATAACAGTTTGAATGTAGCTTGATTAAAAAGTATTAGTATCATGCAACAATGTTCACATAACTTGTGTTTTGCGTTCAGTTGACATTTGAAATGACATATATATATATATATATACACACACACGACATATGTGGGCTACTTTCTGTGACCTAACCACAGCAGCTGCTTTTTATACAGAAACTAAGACAAAAGTAAAAAAAGAGAAAAAACAACCCCAAAACACTTTCTGACTGAGGGAAGACACTGCATGCAATTAATAGCACTCTGTTTTTATTAGGGCACCTGTCTGTTCTTAAATGAATAGCCATAGTTTTCAGAGGTTATTCATAGACAAAATATTAAACTGTAAAGTTTGGTTTATATTGTTTTGTCCTGGTTCTTTCAACGTCTGAGACAACACTGGAAACTGAAGCTTTTTGCACTTTGCTGTGACTATTATCCTTGGAAATGTCAACTTATTTTTATCTCGAGTGCCTCAGGTGTAAAGCGTACCTCTCACGCTGGTTCAACCACAGAACCGAGCTGTGTGATTAAAACGAAAGCGCAGCAATAATACCAGTAAATCTGAACGGAACAGAAACCCCAAACGATTCAGTTTACTGTAAATCATGCTCCACTTTTGCACACTGAACTTTCACTCTCTGCAAATGTCGCAAAAACAATTTCTATTCTGCATTTATAGGAAGTCTTCCTGTACAACTATTTCATATAGATTTAGATTAATTACTGGTGTTCATAGAAGAACAGAAACCAAAAGTGTTTCAGCCACATCCAGTTTTCTTAAAACAGAAGAAGAAAAAAGTTTGGTCAATACCAGTGGCTCCATTGGGAAACAGCCCCAATAGTTCATTTGAAATTAAATTACAAAATGTTTCGCTGAAGGAAGAATGATCAGTCTGAGTGCAGTAATAAACAAACATTTGCTATTTAAATAAAACAGGTTTACAATCCTATGGATTTCTGTTGTTTCCTCTGTGTGTGGCTGACAATTTCTGCCGTAGGCATCTTATTAAGAATGACTAAATGTCAACTTTGATTATATGGGGACTTTAAGTACTACTCTATGCAAATAATGAGCCTCCTAACCATAGTAGTCGATTTTAAATGCAGCCTTGCAAGAAGCTAATAACCCGCCTTGATCATCTCAACCCACTTTGCAGTGACAATGACGGACAAAAAGTCAAAACTGGAGCCAAAAGTGACATACCGCATTTGGATAATAGTTATTCAGGAGCCCAGCCATGTCTAGACTTAGTACTGCTGATTATAAGTGGCTTAAACTACCCAGAGCAGAAACATGGCAACCAGATTATTCACAAGGCTGCAAGTAGGCCAGCATAAATTTTATGTGAAGACCTTTTAATTAGTTAACACTTTAACAGAACATTAGAAATAAGGATTCTTTTGCAGACAGCTACTGCAAAACGTTTCTTGACTTTCTTATAAGGAATATTTGTTATTGCTATATACTGTGATAATGTTATTGAATGTGATGCTTACAGTCGCCTCTAATTGTTTCCTTCATCACTTTTCTCCTTACGTTAAATGTAAAGTGTTGGCACTCAGGGCTGTTGAGGTTTGTGGAGATTTTATGAGTATAAATGCCTGATGCTAATAATTTAACATTGCACACATCAATATTGCAATTTCTGCGATATTGCTGTTCGATTGTGCAGTTCTGATTTAAAAAGCATCAATATTTGAGTTTAATTTGAATTGAGCATCCTCTGTGTTTTTCTTTCTCATATAAATCACTCCTTGCTCAGCACCTCAGTGCTTCTTCTTCTTCTTCAGTGGTTCAGTGACGTCTCTTTCCCAGATGGCGACATTAGAAATACCAAGATTTCTAAAGATTCCACATTTGTCCAGAGTCCATTTTTCAGACTTCTTGTGTATTCTTATAATATATAAAATACAAATATTCACTTTGAACGTATGGCAGACATTTCTAGCACAAGAGAGGGAAGAGTGGAAGGAATAAGGAAGGAAGTAAGGGACAATGAATAAAGGACAAGGGAAAGAACATTTTCTCTGAACTTCAGACAAAGGAATCAGGAATAAGGACTAGAAACAAACATTTTTCCATATTTATGCGAATCTATTAAATACTGAAATCAGATTTCACAGTTTTCCAGACTGTCTAGGTTCCCTGCATTTCTGTTATTACCTTTGTGCATTTTGTTTTTCTTTGCTATAGGAAATACTCCTGAAGAAGCTCTGCTGTGTTTTCCTCTCCTTAGACCTGGACCTGAATCTGGATGAAATACGAGTATGACTGGAAGGCACATGACTGGAGGAAGTGAATTTAAACTGAACTGGAGTTAGAGATTGAAATGAATTGGATCAATTTGTTTGGTAAAGAGTCTTGAAATTAGGATCTCTTCTTTTTCTACTTAATCTTTATTTACCTAGGAGGACAGATTACAACAATTTCTTATTTACAATGCAGGTTCGCAAAGGGCAGAGGCTTTTGGGGGTAACAGGTGGTCTCCATCTATTCCTTATATTCAGTAATGCCACAACAAAATGTTGATTCATTCGAGCTAAACTTGACATCCGAAACAAACTTACTTATATTTCAAATCAAATCAAACTTTATTTGTATCGCACATTTCAGCAGCAATGCATTTCAAAGTGCTTCACATCAAATCAAACACACAAACACAATGCAACATAGAATCAACATTAAAAACACAACATTAAGTCAGATTCCGTCAATAAATTTGCAATTGATTACGTTTCGAATACAACTCTAAACAAGTGGGTTTTTAGTTGAGATTTAAAGGAAGTCAGTGTTTCAGCTGTTTTACAGTTTTCTGGAAGTTTGTTCCAGATTTTTGGTGCATAGATGCTAAATGCTGCTTCTCCTCGTTTGGTTCTGGGGATGCAGAGCAGAACCAGAACCAGAAGACCTGAGAAGTCTGGAAGGGTTGATACAACAGCAGCAAATCTTTAATGTATTGTGGTGCTAAACCATTCAGTGATTTATAGACTAACAACAGTATTTTAACCTCTATTCTTTGAGCTACAGGGAGCCAGTGGAGGGACTTTAAAACTGGTGTTATGTGCTCTATCTTCCTGGTTTTAGTTAGAACGCGAGCAGCAGCATTCTGGATCAGCTGCAGCTGTTTGATTGATTTGTTGGACAGACCTGTGAAGACGCCGTTACACTAATCAATACGACTGAAGATAAACGCATGGATGAGTTTCTCTAGATCTGGCTGAGACATTAGTCCTTTAATCCTAGAAATGTTCTTCAGGTGATAGAAGGCTGTCTTTGTAACTGTCTTTATGTGGCTCTGAATGCTCAGGTCAGAGTCCATCACTACTCCCAGGTTTCGGGCCTGATCGCTGATTTTTAGTTGTAATAACTGAAGCTGTGCACTGACTCTAGATCGTTCCTCTTTAGGTCCAAAGATAATAACTTTTGTTTTTGTTCAGCTGGAGAAAGTTTTTTAAACCATCCTCCTTTAAAAAACACCTCCAAAAAATCCTTTATGTTTTATCCGTTTCCCACCAGGCACTTATTCATTTATTTCTTATGAATTATTTCCTACTTCTTGAACATGCACAAGTCTCACCTGATAAAGTGAGACTTCATCAGCCCTAACCTCTGCTTCCCGAGACGTTGGCTGCAGAATGACGCAGGTCATGGGGTCGTTTAACACCAAAGGTCTGAAAGCCAACCAACATTCACACTGTCTGAAGCGACAGAGCTGCACCTTATGCGCCGCTGCCATATAATGCGGACCATGCAATTTTTCACACAGTTTTAGTAAGTCCCTGAGACCTGTTCTAACACGACACACTACTTGCAACCAGACTATCAGCCTAAAAATGTACGGAAAAGCCGATTCCTGTGCAAAACAAGAAAGTTGAGGCTACACAGTGTAACAGGTCCACCCAGAGTAAACCAGACCTTTTCTGTCAATACACACAGAGGCAAGCGGGAGGCAGACGCCCAAATGTGAATGCAATTCTAATGCCTCTGGTCTGAGCCACACTGCAGTCATAAAAACACATCATTCAAACACAAGACAGCAGGAGGCTCAATCACAGGTGCAGCCGCCTCTATGTGCTTCGTCTACGCCGGACTAGCATTCGGATAATTCAACATGATCTGGAATTATCTGAACATGAACACGCAGTTTATCAATTCTTCTGCTGAACTGAATGAATGAATGAACGGTCAAGTTTCATGAAATATTCATGTAAACGTCTGAGGGGGGCTGTGGGGGGCGACATGGAGAAATGGTGACACTGGCTGCCGATCGTTTCACACACACGCCAAGCCCACCTCCCCCACCCCCCGCCCACCGCTGCCACAAAGCAAACACACAGAAAAGAAAGACAAATACACAAAAGCACAAACACCGCCTCAAATAAACCTGGCGCACACACCGACACACAAACACTTCCACCACATTGCGGATGTGTTACATTCCTCTGGCTTCAAAAAATAGAGGGAGAACAAACAGGGAGGAGGGAAAAAGAAGTGGCAAGGGAAGTGTTGGAGGAGAGACAGATGAACAGTTCACCGCCTGCCCCCCCCCTTACTCCTTTTCCTTTCTTTACGCTGTCAATCACTCTCTTCAGCATTCCCGGTCAGCGGCATGCAGCTTCGAGCTCTGTTTAATGAATGATTTATCTCAGAAATCTTTCTTTGTGCACAATATGTTTTCCACCAAATGTTAAAAATCTTTCTCATCATTTTTTTTTCTCCTGTAGACAGACGGAAAGCTTTGTTCTTGAATGAGGAGCAGAGCTAAACCAACAGATGACGCTTTGGTCACATTTCTTCCTCTGAAAGCTAAAGACCTACAGGGGAATAAATCATTAATAATAAACTGCACAGTCAAATTCTGTCTTGTTTTGTAGTTCCTGAAGCTAAATTAGAGCAACCAATCAGTGATCAGTAGGTCAAAAGTGACGAATCAAATGACAAATGCCTCAACACTGAAAAATCCCGCTTTGTTTTGGTCTGTGAATGCATCACTAAACAAATTCACTGAGGCACTACTTTTCAAACAAATCATTTATATGTTAAAGTCATATGCTTTAATAAAAACAGGTTATTTTCCCAACTTTTTTTAAAACCCCGTTTTTATAAGCGATACAAATTAATTTGCTTCAGTTACAGAAAAAAGCCTCATTGTATAAATACATTAAGCATTCTCTCTCCTAGACATTTTTTTATGAAACAAAAAAAATCATTGAACTACTAGAATATTATATAAGGCCAAGGAAAGATTAAAGAGTGTCATTGCTGTTCATTTTAGGGCTTTAAAGATGGTAAAAAAAATAATAAAAAAAATAAAAATACAGATTATTCACTGAAATTGTGAACCGACTTATAGTTTAAGCTCAGTTTAAATTCAAGTGAGAAAACATGAGGTCAAGGTATATTATTTATGAAAGGAGTTAGCGGATGAAACCAAAAACACTGTAAATGATTAAAGACCTGGGTTAGTAGGAATACAAATCAAAGCGTCTGTGAACCAGCTGGAGGTTGTGTATCATCAGATAGTAAAGAACAAGTTTCCTACAACAATAATACAGACGAATGAACGAAAACAGGTTCGATTTACTGTAGATTTGCTTATTTTTGTGAAACAAAGATAAGCATCACACAATTATTAAGGAAACTAGACCCTAATCCAGACCCTTTTAACAAAGGAGATGGACACCGTGTATAAACTATCGATGGGTCCCACTTCTTAGCTACTCAGGGAAAGCTTGCTCTATGGTGCTGGAAATGAGGCGCCGACTGATCATTCAACCTCAGATCCAGGAGAAGCAGCGTGGCTTTCGTTCTGTCTGTGGAACAGCGGACCAGACCACAGAACCGCTGAGGGAAGTTAGATTCTCCGATCCACATGGGTCCCCAGAGGTATTTTGCAGAGGGTGAAGGGGGAGCACAGGGTTCACAGGACGCTTTTATGAGCCATCTAGTAAAACTCAATCAAAGGCCGCATTCGCATTCCTGGCACACACTCGAACTTGTGTCTAGTGTGAGTTGGATTCCACCGGGTCTCTGATCCAGTTTGTTCATGGACAGGATCTCAAGGAGTAGTCATGGAGAAGAGGGTGTCTGCTTTGGGTACGTCAAAATTTGTTCAATAGAAGATGTGGTTCTGTTGGTGTCTAGAGGCAATGACCTTCAGCGTGAACCGGAGCGGCTTGGAGCTGAGACTGAAGCAGCCGGGATGAGACGGCTCCTCTATGTGAGACAATGGTTCTTCACCAGAAAATATTGGGTTGCTCCTAGTAAAAGGTGCTTATCTGATACGGTTCTTCCCAAGTGTGAATGAGCGCCTATGTCTTAAAATGGTTAAACTCCTTGCAGTGAAGGTTATGTTTATTGGTTTCTTGTTACAAGTTGTTTAGTGGGGGATGGACAGATGGATTAGCGGACAATGTTACCGTTGCTCCGGTCTGTTGTGAAAGAAAAAAACTTAGCCGAATAGCAAAATTCTCGATGTACCAGTCTGACGACATTCCTACCCTCAACTCACATCATACCAGTCAATCCACAGAGATCAAAGACCCTGTGTGTGCTTTCAGAGCATACAGGTGGGATTATGGAGCCATTGGAGCGTGCTCTACAACTCCCAGCATTCAACAGACTATGACACAAAGAACAGCAGAGAAGACTAAGTTCTTTGCGATGCAAGAATGCATTCAGTGTTTTCAATATGAGCGAAGTTCCTGTGCACCGTCCTCCACATCAGTATCAGCATCAAATTATGGACCATGATGTGTGTCTGCTCGATGCACACACAGATTTCTGCTGCAGCTGCCATCTTTGCTTTGCCTCATAAACCACATTAAATCCCATTATATTGCAGCCCATAGAGGCTATCCGTTTGCAGCTACCTCTTAAGTTGCTGCAAACTTAAGAGGGAATGTTATTCTTTCTGTGGGGGAATAATATTGGTGGGTGAACTTCAACCCCCCCTTCATGTTGGGCCCTCTCGGTTTATGATGAGTAGAGAACAAAACAATATGACAGATACTTAAAGGTGTCGAAGTACATTTCTTTAAACTCATAAAAGCTTAGATGTTAAGAAAGTAAGAATTAAAATTTTGCACCTCCTTGAGTTTCCAAAGGAATTTTTTTTGTTGTTGATTTGAAAAATAAAGTAAATATTAGTTATTTTGTGAAGAAATGCACTGAATAAACAAGAGTTTGTTAAAAAGGAAGAGAAAATAATTAACTAGTTTGATAAGTAAAAATAGTCTATTAAAATATTGTGTTGTGTCACTTTAAGACTGAAAACATTTTCATAGTTTTATGTGATGTACAGCTAGCTCTGCTTAAAGCAAGTAAGACTCGACCAAGACAGGGAGCAGCATACCAACAGTTACAAATCTAAACTACAGACATTAAATCCCAATTAAAATAAAACATGGATAATAAAGGGTGAAAAATAAGAAGGAGAAAACGTAGCCGTAACGGCAAAAATAGGAATAATATACAACTTGACAATACAAAAAAAGGCATATTTACGGCCTGATTAAGAGTTGCCTTAAATACAGTAAAAGATACAATTTCATTCAACTATAAGTCTTTCTGCAGTTGATTCCAGCAAATTGGGAAGATCTCTTTTTACCATAATCATTGTGAACGTCGGGCACAGTTAATAAAATAAAGTAATCCTAGTGCAAAAACTAAACCTTCTGAACAGGTGTCTCTGTGTTAGTGTGTATTTTTATATTGTTCTGCCTAAGGTCAGGCACTGCAAGTGACTGACTGACTATTGATCAAAATTCTCCTGAATTATGATTCATTAAAGGGCGGGACTAACCAGGAGGAGAGACGAAGGGGAGACACAAAAGCAACGTGGAGTCTCCGTGGAGTCTGCAACAACCTTTGGAGGAGTTTGTAGGAAGTCTGCTCAAAAAGTGCAACAACTTTTCTGTGCACTGGAGGGATATGCGTTGAGCTGGCCGCTGGAGTTCTGCATACGGGCCTGGTGAGAGGGAGAGACCGGCTGCTGTGGATTGCTTTGCGTTTCCCACGGCCTTTACCGAGAAACGTGTGGATTGTTTTCTAAAAGACAAGGCAACAGAAACTGTGGATCGAAAAACAGTGGTGAGAGACTACTGGATCAGGCCTGCAAGGGGCGGCTTTTTCAAAATATTGTCAGCTTTTATCTGTTTTATTTTTTGATGGGGCCACTAATTAAAAACTGTCGTTTACAGTTATTTCATTTTTACTAAAACCTAGGGACTGTTATTTGCTTTTCAGAGAGTTTAAAGTTGGCTTGAAATCCCTTAAGAGCTTTAAAAAAAGAGAAGAAAAATCCTGATTTCCAAAAGATTTTGGAGGTTTTATTTTGAGACTGAAAAAGAATAAACACGTGTCTTTTATTTTTAGTTATTTAGCCAGACACAAGTCTGTGGGGAGTGTTATTCTAGAGTTTAGTCTGTTGTCTATTTTGATTTTGAAGTTTGGCACTTTAATTTCACAAAGTCTCATTACTGGATGACCAGACATAATTAAGTCAACCATGTGCAAAGAGTGATAAAATATCAATAATTAAAAATAAAAACAACAAATGCTCCTGGGATGCAGTGTAAAATAGAAAGAACCAAGAACTTCAGAGTGCTAACTAGTGTTAAATACTGATAAAGCGCTACCATCATTTTGCATGGGCACATGCAGGTAGCAACATTTGGACATGAACAAATGTTTAACGTCATAAAATTCCCAAATCTAAGCAGCAGCAGCAGCAGCACATTGAAGAAAACTTGAAAACGGTGGAACACGAGCAGCATCCCAGAAAGCAGCCCAAGTGTTGGTTAAACTGCGTTTCATCACTTCCCACTGCCTGCACACCAGGCTGCAGCTTTACGGCCAATTAATGCTGCCTTTAAACTCATAAACAGTTCCACCCACTTCTAGTGATGTTCAGACTCTCTGCCCCTCATGCTCTCAGTGTGCTTAGTAAGTTGAGTTGGGTTTGAGTAAATAGAAAACAGCAACGGTGGAGAAAATCTTGATCATGTCAATTCTCTGAAAAACACATAAACAACGATTACCTCTGGTAATGCTTGGCATGTTGCGTTTCGATAAAGGTCCATGACCTGCCTGAGGGCGGACTAAAATATGCACAAAACAAATCCAGAAGAAGAACAGAAGCCTCTTCAAATTAGACATGAAAAACAACCATAATTCTTGGTGAAGGAAACAGGACTCTAATATTCATGAGTAAGCGCTGAGTTGTCAAAAATAGCATGGAAGTCAAAGATCTGATTCTTTTGTAAAATATTTTTTTCATGACCAAACTCCAGACTAAACTTAGCACATTTCTGAATTTGAAAATAATGAGTGCCAAAATGGGTTTGATCTCATTTTAACATCATCACTAAAACATTTCTGTAAAATAAAACACACACGCTGTGAATGAAAACCGTCCACTGTGTAAGACAAAAGACTTTATCTGGAATCTAGACATCACCTTTTGAGCCTCTTTTCATCTTTTCTAAGTAGAGTGTTTTATCTTTATACAACCTGTTGAACCTTATGGACAAACGAGCAAACAGATTAATAGACTCGCAGGAGGAAATTGTGGAAAAGCTTTAGTTTTTCTTTTCATTTTTTTCATAAAAAGAAGATAAACTTTAAAACAATTGTCTTAATGTGTAAAACAGAAGGCATGTGGAGATTTAGAAAAAGTGGAGTAAAAGTAGACAATACAAATTCACCAGTAAATTAGCAAGTGATGAAATTTAAAATTGAAAAGAATTAAGTTTGGAAACTCAATCGTTTCTGCCAGCAAACTTGTCGAGAAAAACGTGTTCTTTGACACACTTGAAGTGAGTAAATATCAGACGAGGCCATTAACGGTTTGGACCACTCAGCAAAAAACCCCAGACTCCTACGACATGCTGCGGTTCTTCTAGTACAATATACTGTTTTTTGTTTTTTGCACATGTTATAATTTTGGTCTGGAACTCAACCAATGCATAAAAGGTTTGTATTAATTAGGTGACAATAAAAACCCAAAGGAAGACGTCAAACCACAAAGGTTTCTACTGTTCTCTATTTATTTGATTCGCTCGACTTTGTTCTTTGCCTACCAGGAAAGGGGAGGTAGCAGCGTTCAGCAGCAAATTTAATGTATAAAATTATGTCCAAAATATTCCAATATGACAATCTAAAACACGACAGCTGTTGTAAGTGTCACTAAAATAATTTATTTCTTGAAAAATTTTATGTTTATTTCTAAAAATTAGAATAACGTATTCTAAGTTGTTTGGTTCATGTTTTAAGATTTGTGTTAAATGATTGTATTTTATTTCGACTCGAACTATTTTGTTGGAAGCTATCGCGAGATTTGTGTATATGCGTGAGGCTGCGAGATTTGAATAAACATAGAAGAGCAGAAGCCTGGAACTGAGCTACACGTAGCAGCCTCGTGTCTCCGGTAGCAGTCAAGGTATTTTATAGTTATGTTTGTAATGTTTTGTGAATTTATTGGTTATGGTGTTTTTACGGTGTTTTAATTACTTAATATTTTGGTTTAGAGTGAACAACGACGAATTATTCAGTTAAAGACCTCCGAAGTGGCAGGCGGCCACGAGGTAACCTTTGTCAGAGCACATGTCATCTGTCTGTCTGTAAATGTATTTATGTCTAAAGTTTTGTCTTTTATTTCTGTAGTTTTCACGGCATTTAATAAAGAGCCCGTCAAAAGGAAGCCGTGCCAGTGTTGTCGCTTTGGAGTTACAGTGAAAACTCGCCCAGCCAGCTACCGTAAGAAGCTCAAGACGACGGCAGCTGCAGTGAGTGACGGTACCGTGGTGCAACACAAGAGGGCGCCATTGGACAAGCTCAACTTTCACAAGAAGTCAAGCACAGCAGCAACAACCATGTACAACTGAAGTAAGGTGGAAATTAAAAAAGGACAGTGTTAAAAGTAGAAAAGGAGTGGTTTAAGTGAAGTTTAAAGCCACTATAAGTCTATAACACATTTGTCAAAAGGTTACTTATTTTCTACTGAGCTTTGAAGTGATGTGTTGTTGTTAAGAAAAGAGTGTTGTGTATTTATCTCGAGGTCAACTTAAGTTTGAAGTTAACAAAGTTCTTTAAGTTGAAATACATTTGTATTAAGAGTGAAGCTCATTACAGCTACAGTATAAAGTACTATTCAAGTCACATAAGTTAGAATTTGTAAGGAGTGTTTTGCAATTTAAATAGAGCATTGAGTGACAATTAACCAGACTTATAAGATGACTGACAATGAACATAAAGAGCTCAATCCTGTATCATGTGCTATAGAGGAGGAAAATGATACTGAGCAAAACTCAGAACCACAGACGGTTCGAAGAAGTGAAAGAGTTAGAACGTTAACCGAAAAGGGTAAAGAGCTTCAAGAGGAGAAACTTAAAACGCTTCAACACAGATATGCAGTCAGTTTTGAAAAATGGAGATATGAAGCAAGACTGAGCAAAGTAATACTAAGAAAAGAGGCTTCAAACAGTGAATTAAAGGAGCTGATTAACAATGTAAACATCACCTGCAGAGATATGCAAAACATTTATGAAGAAATACGACAAATACAAACTCCTGATGCAGACGCAAGGCGCAAAGTAGATGCATGTACATCACTTTCTGCATTCATTGTCAGAAGAGCTGAGAAACAACTGCAAGGAGACTTTGCAGAAGGCGATGAAGAGCCATGGCCAGATTTTGGGTCATGCTTAGGGTCTGAAAGCACGACATCAAGGTCAAAATCCAGAAGGTCTAAAAGTAGCACAGATAGTTCACAAACAACCAAGAGACTGGAAGCAGAGGCTCAGGCAGCTGCATCTCAAGAAATATTAGCAGTTATGGAAGAGCAAGAAAAGGAAACATTAGAGTTACAAAAACTGGAACGTGAAAATTTGGAAAGGCAGCAAGCCATGGAAGAGCAGCGAAGAAAGATTAAACGCTTGGAAGAAGTTAAAAAATTTAATGCCGCAAAAGCACGAGCAAAGGTTTATGATGAAGCTGAAAGTATTTCTGCAAGTCAGAGTTTATCACAGAGCATTAAAGCCGAAAGTGAAATCCAAGCAATCCCTGTCACAGCACACAGTTCTTCTCCAGTTCTAAATGTTACCCAATTCCATGATGCTACAATCGTTGGTTCTGTGCCACACATTCCTTCAGTAATAACTCAAACTCAACAAAGTCCTGGTGAACAACCTAAGACCTCCATAAGCCAAACACTTAAAGCATCAAGTCCACCATTCATCCCTCAAGCCACTCAGGTTTCCTCTGTTGCAACTCAGCAACAATCAAATTATGAGCTAGTTGGCATACTAGCAGAAGCAATAAGTGCTAATCGTCTTCCAACTCCTGAACCTACATTGTTCACTGGAGACCCTTTAAAGTTCAAAGATTGGCAGTTGTCATTTGAAACCCTGATAGAAAGGAAAAACATTCCAAAGAATGAGAGACTCTATTATCTCAGAAAGTACCTCGGTGGACCCGCGAAGAAAGCAGTTGACGGTTTTCTTCTAGTGGGGACAGATGAAGCATATGACTCAGCTTGGAAATTGCTGGAAAAACGTTTTGGAGATCTATTCACCATAGGAAAATGCTTCAGAGATAAGCTTCACAGCTGGCCTAAAATAAACTCCAAGGATGGAAGTGAGTTGAGGGAATTTGCTGACTTCCTGAAGAATTGTGAAGCTGCAATGTCACATACAAGGTCATTGGAGGTCCTCAATGATTGTATGGAGATCCAGAAACTCCTGCTAAAACTTCCAGATTGGTTGACCGCAAGATGGAACCGGACAGCCATGAAAATAAGAAGGGCTAGTGATGGAGAATATCCTTCTTTTCATGTGTTTGCTGATTTTGTATCCACTGAAGCAGACTTAGCATGTGATCCCATAGCATCAATGCAAGCTCTTAAAGGTTTGGAAATAAGTAAACCCAAACAATTACGCAACCAAGTCATCCAAGCAAAAACGCTAACAACAAACTCAAATCACACAAAGACTGTAACCTGTCTTTTCTGTAAAAGAAATGGTCACACACTTGATAAATGTTTCAAATTCACAGAAACCTCACTGCAAGACCGTATCAAGTTTGCACAAGCGGAAAGGCTGTGTTTTGGATGTTTAAAGAGAGGACATCATTCAAAGAAGTGTGACAAAAGGAGCACATGTGAAAAATGTCAAAAGAGACATCCAACATGTCTGCATGACGACACATTCATTGAGCGTAAAAAAGTAACACCTGCAGTGGGTGAGAAGTCTCAAGACAAGGACGAAGCTGACGCTAAAGAAGGAGACAAACCATCAGTTGCGATCTCTAACAGAGTAACTCAAACAACTTCAAGCACGTTGACATCCTCTATACTACCTGTATGGGTTTCATCAAAGAACGACCCAGATAGAGAGGTATTAGTTTATGCACTTCTTGATTCACAGAGTGATACATCCTTCATCTTGGATGAAGTAGCCCAAGATCTTGATACAAGTAAAAGTAAAGTTAATCTGCGTCTGTCAACCATGTCCGCCAAGTCAACAGTTATACCATGTGATAAGCTGGTAAACCTTCAAGTCAGAGGATATAAGGATGAAAAGAGAATTACATTACCACCAGTCTATACAAGAGAGTTTATCCCTGTCAACAAATCACATATCCCAACGTCTGAAACCACCTTAAAGTGGCCTCATCTGGAAAAGCTGGCAGATAAGCTACCTCCACTGCTTGAATGCGAAGTTGGTCTACTTATCGGCTACAACTGTCCACAAGCTCTCCTACCACGTGAAATTCTTGCAGGCAAAGAGAATCAACCTTATGCACAGTTAACTGATCTCGGCTGGAGCATAGTTGGTTGCTCATCTCAAGTTCAAAGTCACAATGATGTCATCGGTACAAGTCACAGAATCATTGTTCGTGAAGTATTTCCTGTTTCACAACCAGCAGTTGAACTCAAGCAACAAGTGCATTTTGTATGCAGAACCCAAGTAAAGGAAGTCAGTCCAACTGATGTGATAAAGGCTTTGGAATCTGATTTCTCTGAACATGCAACAGATGACAATCCGGTTTCACAGGAAGACATTTTGTTCATGTCAAAGGTGACCAAAGGCATAAAACAGAAGGAAGATGGTCATTACGAACTCCCGTTGCCATTCAAAACAGACAATCCAAATCTCCCAGATAACAAGCAAAGTGCTGAACACAGATTGTCTTCATTGGAACGTCGACTCAGAAGGGATGAGAAATACTATAAAGATTATGTCAAGTTCATGAATGATATTATAACTCGCGGAGATGCAGAAAAGGTGCCAGAACAAGAGCTGGACAACAAGACAGCATGGTACATCCCGCATCACGGGGTTTACCACCCCCACAAGCCTGAAAAAATACGTGTGGTTTTTGATTGTTCCGCACGCTTTCAGGGAACATCTCTCAACGATCATCTTTTGACTGGACCAGATCTCACCAACACACTGGTCGGAGTGTTATGCCGATTTAGAAAGGGCCCCATCGCCATTATGTGTGATGTGGAAAGAATGTTCCACCAATTCCACGTCATTAAGGAACATCAAAATTATTTAAGGTTTCTTTGGTGGGACAAAGGTGATTTGAACTCCAAACCTTCAGTTTACAGGATGAAAGTACATCTTTTCGGAGCAGCCTCATCTCCTGGATGTTGTAACTTTGGACTGAAGCACATTGCATCGCAAGGTAGAAACACATTCAGCAAAGAGACTGTTGAGTTCATCCAAAGAGGTTTTTACGTCGACGATGGACTTGCTAGTGTAACATCAACAGCCAAAGCTATACAGCTGGTCAAAGAGTCGAGGGAACTTTGCAAAACAGGCAACCTACATCTGCATAAGTTTGTGTCAAACAATAAAGAAGTTCTTGCAACAATTCCCCAAGAAGAACAAGCTCAATCCAAAGATCAGAACATGGCTTTAGGAGAACTCCACATTGAACGTGCACTTGGAGTACAATGGTGCATTGAAGCAGACGAATTCCAGTTCAGAGTTCAAGTTAAAGACAACCCACTGACCAGAAGAGGGGTACTCTCGACTGTCGCTTCCATCTATGACCCTCTTGGGTTTGTCGCCCCATTCACATTGATTGGAAAGCAAATACTCCAAACATTATGCAAAGACAAGGTTAACTGGGATGATGATCTTCCAGACCACATTCTACCACGATGGGAAGCATGGTTGAGAGACCTGCCTAAGCTGGCAGCTCTGAAGATCCCACGTAGCTACTCACAAGACATCAACATCATACAGTATGAATTGCATAACTTTTCTGATGCGAGCCTCGACGGTGATGGCGCATGTTCATACCTTAGAGCAATAAGCAAAGAAGGACGGATAAGCTGTTCACTCGTCATGGGAAAAGCGAGAGTTACACCCATCAAACAAATGACCATCCCAAGACTCGAACTGTCTTCGGCTGTAACTTCAGTTCGCAACGCTGATGTAATCAAACAAGAACTGGAAATTGAAAATCTACTAGAATATTATTGGACGGATTCACAAGTCGTACTGGCATATATAAGCAATGACGCTAAAAGATTTCACACATTCGTTGCCAACCGGATTCAACGAATAAGACAAAGTACGAGTCCTGAAAAATGGCAGCATGTCAGCTCAGAGGAAAATCCGGCTGATCAGGCCTCAAGGGGTTTAACCGCCGCACAACTGAAAGAATCAAACTGGTTCAAGGGTCCAGATTTCCTTTGGAAAAAAGATCTTCCAATCAAAAAGGAAACGGTGGGAGAAGTTGAAGAGATAGATCCTGAACTTCGAGCAGGTCATGCGCACACCATGCGGTCAAAAGAAGTGAACCCTGTTCTAGAGCGTCTAAAGAAGTTCTCTGATTGGTCGAGAGCTATAAAAGCTATTGCCAGACTCAAACGATGCTTAAAAGAGTTTAAAGGTGTTCAAGAAAGAACAAACAAAACAACAGATCTTGAAGAGAGAAGAGACACAGAAGTGTTCATTATTAAGCTAGTGCAAAGAGAAGTTTTTACTGAGGAAATACAGAAAATCAGATCTCAGAAGGAAAATTCTCTGCACAAGCATAACAGACTAAAGCAGCTAAATGCTTTCTTGGACAAGTCCGATGTTCTCAGGGTGGGAGGAAGATTGTCCCAATCAGCTTTGCATCATCATGTCAAACATCCCGCAATTCTTCCCAAGGAGTCCCATGTATCAGCCCTTCTCGTCAAACACCATCATGAACGTGTACATCATCAAGGAAGAGGCATGACCATAAATGAATTGCGTGCAAATGGCATATGGATTCTAGGATGTGGAAGTATGGTCTCTTCGCACATTTACCACTGTGTTAAATGTAGAAGATATAGAAAGGCCACAAATGTCCAACTGATGGCAGAGTTACCAGAAGTAAGAACAGAAACAGCACCTCCTTTTACATATTGCGGTGTCGACTGTTTTGGCCCATTTATGGTAAAGGAAGGAAGAAAGGAAGTCAAAAGATATGGATTATTGTTCACCTGCTTATGTTCACGAGCTGTGCATATTGAAACACTTGATGATTTATCCACTGATGCTTTCATGAACGCTCTTCGGGTTCTGATTGCCATAAGAGGTCCTGTTCGACAGTTAAGATGTGATCAAGGGACAAATTTTGTAGGAACCAGAAGAGAGTTTTTGGAGCTAATGAAGGATATGGACCAAGAACCACAAAGAGCTATTGGTTGCGAGTTTGTGATGAACTCAACAGCTAGCCACATGGGAGGCATCTGGGAAGCATGAAATTGGACAGTATCTGAAGCGTACTAACAGCAATGTTAGATAAATTCGCAAACAGACTTGATACAACTAGTCTAAGAACATTTCTTTATGAAACAATGGCCATCATTAACAGCAGACCTTTAAGTGTGGAGTATCTTAATGATCCCTTGGGTCCAGAGCCATTAACTCCCAATCACATATTAACGATGAAGTCTTCAGTTATTCTTCCCCCTCCAGGACAGTTTTGCAGAGAGGATTTGTACTTGAACAAAAGATGGAGAAGAGTACAATTTCTGGCAAACGAGTTTTGGCAAAGATGGAAACGAGAATATCTGCTAAATCTCCAACAGCGACAGAAATGGCAGAAAGTTTCAAGGAACCTGCACATTAATGACATTGTGATCATACAAGATGATAATGCTCCAAGATGTAAATGGAAACTAGCTCTAGTAGTTGAGACTCTAGAAAGCCCAGACGGCAAGGTTCGAAAGGTGAAACTAAAGACAAGTGAAACGACATTTGACAAAGGAAAACCACTGACAAGGTTGATATATTTAGAACGACCTATTCACAAGGTAGTGACGTTACTTGAGACTAATACAGAGTAAAACAGACTCTAATCTGGACACTCATTGAAAAATCACATTGAGAACCAATTAGTGATTTTGGTGGGAGTGTAAGTGTCACTAAAATAATTTATTTCTTGAAAAATTTTATGTTTATTTCTAAAAATTAGAATAACGTATTCTAAGTTGTT